>NC_086186.1:24859822-25486488 GCF_023053635.1 Elgaria multicarinata webbii | reverse complement strand
ATTTTATTTTTCGTTGCTCAGAAAATGTTTGGCATGTATCTTAGTACATAACATTGAATGTGTTTTCCTCCATTCCATTCAACTTTTCCTGGTGTATATGTTTCCATCATTTTACCGAATGGCATCTGTCATTCGGTAAACTTGCATAAACTTGCATATTTTCTAGAGAATACTGCTGCATACATTTCAGGAAAATTTTAAAAAAAATGGTCTAAAGGTCCATGGATTCCATGCAGCTCAAGAAGGAAATTTTTCCACAGATTTCTCAGATTCGATTCTTAGAAATCAGAACTCATTTTAGTCCATCCTGGACTTCAGTAGTGGGCATCACCAAACTCACCAAGTATGTCAGCTTCCTGTTTATCAAAGGTTTGGGAAGGAAAAGTAGAGGATGGAGCTGATTTGACAAGAACGTGTACCACTTCTTGAAATTGGCAATCTTCATGAGGAGTGAGGGAGACCAGCAACCTGCAGGAAGTCCTATTTGGTTAGCTTCCAAACTGAGAACATTTATTGGAGTTTAGTGGGGTACAGGTGCTGCAAACATTCCCTTCTCTTCTTCTTCTTCTTCTTCTTCTTCTTCTTCTTCTTCTTCTTCTTCTTCTTCTTCTTCTTTTTTGCAGCCCCATCCATTTTATTTATTTATTTATTTATTTATTTATTACACTTTTATACCGCCCAATAGCCGAAGCTCTCTGGGCGGTTCACAAAAATTAAAACCACAATAAAACAGCCAACAGGTTAAAAGCACAATTACAAAATACAGTATAAAAAGCACAACCAGGATAAAACCACACAGCAAAATTGATATAAGATTAAAATACAGAGTTAAAACAGTAAGATTTAAATTTAAGTTAAAATTAAGTGTTAAAATATTGAGAGAATAAAAAGGTCTTCAGCTGGCGACAAAAGCAGTACAGTGTAGGCGCCAGACGGACCTCTCTGGGGAGCTCATTCCACAACCGGGGTGCCACAGCGGAGAAAGCCCTCCTCCTAGTAGCCACCTGCCCCACTTCCTTTGGCAGGGGCTCATGGAGAAGGGCTCCTGTAGATGATCTTAAGGTCCGGGCAGGTACATATGGGAGGAGGCGTTCCTTCAAATAACCTGGCTCCAAACCGTTTAAATGGGTCAGGACCGTGTATGGGAACAACACCCCATGTTGCTGGCATTCACTCATCACAACCGGTTCAACAACACAACTATTTGCCAACCCGTTTTTTTTTAAAAAAGAAAGAAATTCTCTGTGCATGTGCAGTTTTGGATTTAAAACTCACTTAGCTCATAGTATCACCAGGACTAAAGGAATAAAATGGAGTGTGGTTCTGGTGCCTCTATCATGTGCTGCTCTCTGGATGGTGATTCTCAGGTATGTCGGCGGGGGGGGAGTGTGTGTATCTGGGATTCAGGGGGTGGTTAACTACACCATTGGGCAAATGAAAACAAAAACAGGTTGTGTTCTCTGAGGCACTGGACCAAGAGTCACTGCTAGGGATGTATGGAAATTTCATTTTTGCTAGCAAAACATGCAATGCTCTGAATACGAGGGTGAGCGTGTGTCCACCACTAATATTTGTAAATTGCCAAACATATGCTTGCATTCATCTTGTTCCCTATTCCCAGTTCAATTTGCAAATCATCATCGTCATCATCATCACTTTAGACAATGGAGGAAATATGTGCAAATTGGGAAATTTGTGCCAATCTCCCTTTCCATCACTGTTTGATTTGCGCAAGTGTCCCATTCACATGTGATCACAAACATGATCAGCAATTGGGCATGAATTGAGCAGAGAGACAGTCTTCAAGGGATCATTATTCCTTCATCCATCCCTAGTCAATGCCAAGCCTCCATAGGGTGTAACATATATATAAAGCATCTATTCACAGTTGCTTGGTAAGTATGAAATGTTCTTTATATTTTTGAACTCACAAACACACACACACACACACACACACACACTCAGTGTGGAAAGTGAAACATATGTTGCAATACACACATATCAAAGTAGAAATGCATACGTTAATATATGCAGGTACAGCGGGAAGTATACAGCTCTGGTGATGGATGTTATTAAAAAACACTAAAATATTGACACATCAAAATAAAAAATTGGCATTACAGCAGCAGATCTGATGCGAAACAGTATACATAAATAATTGTTCTGGGGCAAAATTAGCACAAAAATTGAAAAACCTTATTGAACTTGCACAAATAAATCCTGAGGTTACTTTTTCTGTAATGGCAATTTTTGACACGCTGCTGGCATCCATCTGCAAAAAAAAATATACCCTCACAGGAAAGGTGAAAATCTAGATTCTGATTTATATTTTAAAATACTTTAAACCTCCCCACCAAAAACGATCTGTGCATACTGTACTCATACAGGGTAGAATATATTCTTAATGAGTACATACTTTAAAAAATGAAACTTTTTAGGTTGGATCCCTGTTTCATCCATGCCAGTAAAAGACACCTTTCCAGGGATGCTTCCAAATTATGAGGAAGTTTTCCTTTCCAGCTCTCTCTTGGAATAGAAGCTCACTTGAGATCACTACAACAAATATAAAATTGATAATAATAACAACAACAACAACAACAACAACAACAACAATAAATTTATTACCCGTCTTTACCTCTGGATCGAGGCGGAGAACAACACCAAACACAATATAATGTAAACTGCAGGAGAAGTAGTTTTAACATACATTCTCTGCTCTGAAAAAAATAATGGTTCTGGGCTGATACAAGCATGTAACAGTATTATTATTTATTTCATTTCTATTCCACCCAATACCCAAAGATCTCTAGGCGGTTTACAACAACATGGGACCCTATCCCCTCCTAGATCTTTTGCCTATTTTAGGGGGGGGGGGGGAAACCTGGCCAACTGCTGTCATTTCCCGTTGTAAGCGTGTTGCTAGATTTTTCTTCTTAGCCAAGCATGAGAGATTATTGTTCTGCATGTATGTGTGATGTATATAACACTGCCAAGTGACAAATGCCGTTTAGATGGTGTTCCCAGTCTCTAGGATCTAGTGTTGGTAGCATTATGCTCTCTGGATCAGAGGCCTAACTTAGGCCTTTTTAGCTAGACCTACACATAGTCCGCGACGGAGCGGGGGAAGATCTTGTGTTATGATTAACGTGAGATCTCTCCTCCATTTACATGTGAGGTGTGACAACCTCAGGAGGAGAGGCATCGCGCCCGCCATTTTTTATTTTTTAAAGACAAAGGAGCGCACGAACACTCATGTGCTAAAGGTAAGTTGTTGTGGGTTTTTTTAAGTACTTTTCCTGCTCCCCTCTACCCTACCCCTGATGGGCGCAGTTCTTGGCTCCACACGAGGAATTGCGTGGAGCAGGGTCAAACCGCGGCAATGGGCCACACGCAGAAAAAGTGGGCCCAAAGGGGAGGGCGAGATCCCGGGGCAAGGGAGGGATGATCCCTCCCTGATCCTGGGATCCCCTGTGCATCATGTGGACACATAGAGATGATCCCGGGGTTCACCCCGGGATTTGGCCCGGTCTAGCTAAGGCCTTATTCACTCATATATATTGTGGGAACTGTAAAATCCTACCAGGAGAACTGGCTTGCATTGTCCCTTTGTAGGGTGAACAAGTGGAAAGGAAGACAGGACTCCTGTATCTAGTCACAGGGGCAGGGCTCCTGCAGCTTTAACTGTTGTGATGAAGAGGGAATTTCATCAGTTGCTCCCTAAGGAGGAGAATGAGCTCCCTAAGGAGGTCCGCCTGGAACCTACACTATATTCTTTTAGATGCCAGGTGAAGACCTTTTTATTCTCTCAGTATTTTTAACCATCTGTAAATTAGTTTTAACTTTGCTGTTTTAAATTTGCATTTTAAATTTGTATTTCTGAACTGCTGCTGATTTTGTCCTGGTTGTGCTTTTATATTGCATTTTATATTATGGTTTTATAATGCTGTTTTATACTTTGAATGGTCTTAATTTTTGTGAACCGCCCAGAGAGCTTCGGCTATTGGGCGGCATAGAAATGCAATATATAAATAAATAAATGCATACCAATGACACTTGCTGAAATTTGCTTTTCTATACAACTGTTAAAGATACAGGAGCCCTGTCCTCCTTTTCATATGGTCAACTTAAACAGAGTCAAACAGATCCCCCATTTATATTCAGCCAAGGAAGAATTTGAGTTTTAAAAATTAAAAATGATTGCAGGAGAAAGTGAAACGGACAGATCCACCCATCCCTGTCTGTCTGTGGAAGAGGCGATCTCTCCTTCTCACCACTAGCTGTGTGTTGTGACACACACACACACACACATACACTCCCTGCCTCCCTGCCTCCTGAGAACAGGTCTGTATCTAATATATGATGGGCTTGTTCATCCCAGACACAGGGCATATCATTCTCAAATGACTGACAAGCCTTCTAAAATGAAGAGAGAGGAGAGAGTGCTCTAATAGTGATAGGAAGCATTTCTAGTCAAACATAAAGCAAATTAATGTGAGCCCCCAATGCACCTTTCATCTGGAAATGTCATAAAGTAATAAGCAGTGTGACCCCAGTACTGTCTAGGGCTGGATTTCAATAGATTTACATCTTAAAGGGCACATCACTTTTTTCTTTCCTTTTTTTTAAAGAGCAGGAGCATCATACTGATCTTACACATACACCCATGGACATCTGCAGGAACTTTGCCAGTTTCAGGTGTAAGCCAAATTGGTGTGTGATCAAACAGTTGTGCCCATACATGCTTTTGTTGAAGATGTTGTTTCTCTGGTTGTGGACGCCTAGTCATTCCCCAAATTACAATGGGTTTTAAAAATGCTCATTTTAAGAATGCATTATTTGGTGGGCGTTTGCTGTTTTCAAAAGATGCATGGCAGCAGCATTCCTTAGTAATGTTGCCAGAAGCTGAGGTGTCCTATGTCATCATAACCACAAATATAGGGATGACTGAGCATTTTGTTTGTTCATTTTTTAAAATTAGAATTTACTAAAATTGGCAAAGTTCTATCTATTTGGGGCAAAAAAAGAAAGGATTGGATAGCTGGTGACATGGGGGGGGGGATTCTGTCTGAGACACTGAAGAGCTGCTACCAGACAATGTACATCAGAGGTGGGCAGAAAGTAGTTCTCCAGGTGTTTTGGCCCAGCTCTCAGAGTAGCAGACCATTGGCCATCTTGGTAGGGGATTCTGAGAGTTCAATCCCAAACGTCTGGAGATCAACTTTCTGTCCTTGAAATCAACCTCTGGAGTAGACACAATAGTGGGTTTAGATGTCACATAGCCTGACATGATATCATGAAGCTTCCTGGGTGTGCTTTAATTCACTGAATTTTGGAATTTTTGTGTATATGTTTCTTCCTTAGTCACTGATAGTGTTTTTTTTTTGGGGGGGGGTTAAAAGATTTGAAGGTTGTTGCTGTAAATACCTGGCTGTACATTATACTCTGGATGTGAAAAAAATAGCTGATGTCTGAGCCTGGCTACAACGGCTGAGAATTCTGAAGGGTCTCCCAGAGAGGAGCAGTGAAAACTGGAGGAGATCACAGAAAACTAACCACCTTTCACTGATTGTCATTTATCTCTGCTCATCTTATCTTTCCTTTCACAGCAAATTGTCCCTAGGAGTTGTGAGTTGGGGCTGGTTGGGAGGAGCAGGGACAATTACCTGCTTGGGAAAGATAAGATAAGCATGGATTATAAAGGGGGGAATTGTGGCCAGAGGTTCTACAATCCCCACCTGCTTTGTCTACCTGTCTCTGTACCTTCAAAATTCTCAGTGGTCACATGATTACACCTAGCTGTGTGTCACATGACAATCCTCTAGGGAGCTCAGTGGATTAAGGTTACCCAGGAAGTGTAATGGTTTGAGCTGGGATATTATTATTATTATTATTATTATTATTATTATTATTATTATTTTCTTTTTAATTGTTAATATTAACAAAATAGAACAGAAAATACATTGTGAAAATGGGGGGGAAACCGATACAATATGTATATAGGATTATCGTTGATTTCCATCATGTGTACTGTTCATAAAAAAAGAAAAAGGAGAGAGCTATACAAAGGTTTCAAGAAAAGCAGACCAGATACCCGTGTATTTATCCACTTGCAAGTTGTGTCTATATAACACCTGTTCAAAAGTTGATAATGTTATTAGGTCCTCGATCCATTACATTATGGGAAGTGTGGATTTGTCCTTCCAATGTGATAGTATAAGTCTTTGGGCTGTCATAAGGGCTCTGAAGATCCATCTGCTCTGACCATGTGTTAACTTCCAAGAAGCCGGTAGGTAATTTAGGAGGACATGGACATTCTTCCATATTATAGATTGTTTCAGTACAAAGTTCATCCTTATTGTTGTTGTTGTTTATTCGTTCAGTCATTTCCGACTCTTCGTGACTTCATGGACCAGCCCACGCCAGAGCTTTCTGTCGGCTGTCGCCACCCCCAGCTTCCCCAAGGTCAAGTCTGTCACCTCCAGAATATCATCCATCCATCTTGCCCTTGGTCGGCCCCTCTTCCTTTTGCCTTCCACTTTCCCTAGCATCAGCCTCTTCTCCAGGGTATCCTGTCTTCTCATTATGTGGCCAAAGTACTTCAGTTTTGCCTTTAATACCATTCCCTCAAGTGAGCAGTCTGGCTTTATTTCCTGGAGTATGGACTGGTTTGATCTTCTTGCAGTCCAAGGCACTCTCAGAATTTTCCTCCAACACCACAGTTCAAAAGCATCTATCTTTCTTCGCTCATCCTTCCTTATGGTCCAGCTCTCGCAGCCATAGGTTACTACGGGGAATACCATTGCTTTAACTATGCGGACCTTTGTTGTCAGTGTGGTGTCTCTGCTCTTAACTATTTTATCGAGATTTGTCATTGCTCTCCTCCCAAGAAGTAAACATCTTCTGATTTCCTGGCTGCAGTCAGCGTCTGCAGTAATCTTTGCGCCCAGAAATACAAAGTCTGTCACTGCCTCCACATTTTCTCCCTCTATTTGCCAGTTACCTCCTCCCAAAAAGGAGCAACTACAGGGCATTACCAAAATGTATGAGTTAAAGAAGCATTAGATGCATTACATCTCTAACGTTGGTGCAAGTTAGACAAACCCTTATTAAAAGGATTTGTGGAGTCCAATAAACCTGAAACAAAATTGGGATTGAACCTGAATCCATGATACCACACTGGCTCCCGTAACAGTCAGGCAAGCTCTCATGCAATTTTTGAGTACTGCCTCAAGCACAGGAAGAGATGAGAAGCAAAATGTTTTAGGTAAATAAATGAACTTACGCCCTAAATCGTATGTGTGTGACCCCAGTAAGTGTAACAACACAAACCAGTATGTTCAGAAATAGGATAGAGATATTGATCTCGGGGTGCTAAAGCAATACATCATTAAGGCTTTAGTGAGTTAACATACTATCCTGTCGTGCCTCTAGCTATTATTATGTTCAAGCCAGGGTTGATGATATCCAGCCAACAAATTGTCTGATTGCTAACCGGATTGCCAATGTAATATCTCTTTGCAAACAAAGTACTGCACTTATCTTCCGCAAATCTATGTTCTCCATGTGTTTGTCCCCTCAAATCTCTTCTCTCTACATTCATTAAGCACCAGGGAACAAATTCCCTCCACTGCAGTACAAAAATACTGTTTTGACAAACTTCTTCTAAACAGCCTCTGGGATACAAAGAAAATCCTCCGATCGAGCAACAGGGCAGCAGCATATAATTTAAGAAGCTGCACACATTTATCTGATACTGGTTTATTGGGTGTTTTAGTTTTTAATCCTTCAACCATCTTTCGAGAGCTGGCAGTGTATAGTGGGGATGTGTGAGAAATTTGCTCCAACAAGGTTTTGTTTGTTTGTTTATGGATTTACTCAATTGTTCGGTATTCAACCATGACCATTTTTGAAAAGAATCAAGAACATTCAATTTATTGTATGTCAAATCTGATTGGGAAAATAATAGGTGAGTATTTTGTTTGGCTTTTATTTTAAAGGGAAAAATAATAATTTACCAGAATATGTGAATTGCACCATAAATAGGAAAGAAAGAACTTAAGATTTAAGAAATTCTTATGTGGGAGAAAGCAAAATGGACTGATTCATCAATCCATGCAGAGGGCATTGGATTCTTAGCTCTAAACAGTCTGGATTTGAACCCTATGGATTCAGCCATGTTTTGCGGGGAGTGGAGGTAAGAAATAAAGAGACAAGACATAGTATTGGGTTTAAATAGGAACACGTTTATTAAGTGATCTGCAAAGGGGACATCCTAGCCAAAAAGGGCATCCTTGATAAGGCCAATTAGTAGGCCTTTTCCCAAATTGGGTGAGGCATTCCCCACCCATGGGTTGGCAACTGGCACTTTGCCATCCCATGAGCTTACCCATTTTGGGGTAGGGAGACCTTCCATTGTCACTCCAGCACAGGCTGCAGGGCTCTGAGTGAGTTAGGAGGGTTGGCCTCAAAGGTAACCCTTATCTCACCAGCAAGGCCACAGGGCTCAAAGTGGGAGCCTCAGGTATTACCCATCACTGCAACAGTGCCTGTGAATGCTCACCACACCAGAATCCCTCTCAGGATGCCCTTACTTACCGCCCTCAATCAAACGTGACCAAATGATTGTGCATGGACAAATTAACCTATCCGATACTCCCAAGCTGTCTTATAGTATGGAGTAGGCGGGGAAAAATCATGGACAAATTAGGTCATGAGCAAAGAAAATTGCTACTCGGCCCCCTAGTGGCAACCAGCAAGCTCATACTGTCTACAGGGTGGGAGGGACAGAGCCGTGTGACAAAAGAGGAAGCTGGGAGGGGTAGCAACAGTTTTATGGACTCGAGTCCCCTCCCAGCTTCATGGCACCACCTACAGCCAGCCAATGGTAGGTGCCTACGTCTCTTGTCTTGGCCCCACCCACAATGGCCCCTCCATGCCCAGGCTATGCTGGGTGTGGCAGGAAGACATTTGTGGTGCTACCAGGGAAGGAGGAAGCTGCTTTTAGGATTTTCTGCCTCGGGTTAAGGGATGTCAGAGAAATCTACAATGGGTTCAAATGAGTTCAGATTTCTATGAAACTGACCCATAGATTCAGCAGTGCAAGTGGTTCTTTCTGGGTCATGCCGACTTTGCAGACCTGTGGATCATTTTTGTTTTTTTTTATTTTTACTTTTGGGCGGATTTGTGCTACTTCACACAAGAGCTGATGCATGTTATTGCTAATGCATATTAGTTCAAGTAAAACAAAATTATTGTACTTCCCTAAAAAAAATTCCAGTTCCATCAATGAATGGATGACAGAACACACAATATCTGATGATCCAGAACTTTTTAAACAAAATCTGTATATACCTACTTCTGGCACCAAAATAAATGGACTGGCCTGGGATACTGTGCACATTAACTGGGGTTGGGTGTGTGTGTTGCTGCTCTAAGTCAGACACCAAAATTTCTTGGAGCAACTCCATAAGATCTTCAAACAGGCGACGACATGTGGTTGATGTGTTCCCAATGTACAGCCAATGTGACATGTAAATTGGGTCTATAATCCTCTTTGTTGTGGAATTGTGTTCATAAGTCATATGATACTGTGGCTTAGGCTGGCATGTTAGAAATGGGAAAACTACACTGGGAGATTCACTGAAGAATCCTGAATTTTCATACAAATAGACGTCTTTTCTTTTCTTATTTTGCTCTCAATACCACCTAAAGTGCCCCTGCTCCTCAGGAGCTCTGTGTCCATCTGGGGCAGGATGGGGGGAGTGGGGATTTTTGAAAAAACAAAAAACAAAATGGCGGGCATGACACCCTCTTCCTCCTGGGATGTCATGTGCCACGTGTAGACAGAGAGAGAGATCTCGTGAAAACCATATTGTGAAATCCTCCCCCCTCCATCGTGCCAGACCAAGCAGGTCTACCCATGGCCTAAGAACTAGAAAATGATTGAAGTAAAAACTATAAAACTCCTATAGGGAGAGTTTTCCTGTCCAACCCTCTCCCCCTCTTATTCTCCAATTGGGGGGGTCCATGACATCACCTGGCCCCATAATTTATCCTTATCACAACTTGTTTATTTATTTTGTTTATTTTTTATTTATTTATTTAAGCATTTTTATGCTGCCATACAGCCAAAAAAGGCTCTCACGGCGGCTTACAAAAGTATTTCTTGACAGTCCCTGCCCACAGGCTTACAATCTAAAAGACATGACACAAAAGGAAAGGGGATTGGGAGGGAGGGAGGAGGGGGGACTTAGGACACCTGACAATTTTTATAAGGGGACATAGCTCAGTGTGATAGAACAACTGCTTTGTGTGCAGAAGATCCCAGTTTTGATCCCTGTCTTCTCCAGATAGGGCAAGGAAAGACTCCTGTCTGAAATCCTGAAGAGCTGCTGCCAGTCAGCCTCAACAATACTGTTGACTCAGGATTGACAGTCTGTCTCAGTATGGGGCAGCTTCTAATGTTCCTGCATTCCCAAGTAACAGTCAAGAATCCAACATCAAAACCTGGAGTGGAACAAGGAGCAGAACACCCTGGTACAAAATCAAGAGAAACTTGAAATGGGTTTCAGACTCTCATGGGAAAATGAAGACAACCACAACTGTGAGTAAAGCATGATGACATAAAACCAGTGTTTGTAATGAGCGTTAAAGAACAATCACAATTGCATCTAATCAGTTTTGGCAGATTTGGGCCTAATCTACACCAAGCAGAATATTGCACTATGAAAGTGGTATATAAAAGGCAGGAGCCACACAACTGCTTTATAGAGGTATTGCAGTGCACTGACAAATGTTGGGGCCCATTGACACAGACCATATACCGCTTTCACAGTGCTATATCCTGCTTGGTGTGGCTCCTGCCTTTTATATACCGCTTTCATACCGGTTTCATAGTGCAATCTCCTGATTAGTGTAGATTAGGCCTTGGTGGTTTGGAGGGTATGAAAGAGTTTCCCCTAATACCAAGTTTTTGAGAGGATTCTGAGTTCCTTTCCAGCAATACAATTTTGGGGTGCAGAAGTGTATCCGTTCAAATAGAGGGGGGGGAAATACAGCGTATATAGTGTTTCTGACCTTTTGTGTTTCGTTTCATAAGCTGAAATGCTTGTGTGAGTAATCACGGACTTTTAAGCTCTATTACCGCCATAAAGGGATCAATCAAAGAGGCAGACAAATTTACACATTCTGAAATGTGAAGTTTCCTTGGGGACTTGTTCTTCCCTCTTTGTTCTCAAGTGGCCGGTACATTTTCTCTCTTTGTCTTATAACTTTATCTCTATTGATTTTATAATAAGCCATGCGGTATCTATGATCAGCAAAATTTCTATCCCCCTCCCGAGATACAACGATAATACTTTTGCACTTATGGAGTCATACTCTGCATTTATGCAACATGGCTTTTCTTTCCCAAGTATCTGAGAGTAATTTGCAAGAGTTGCTTAATGATGGCTCATCAGTTGGGAAAGCAGATTTAATAACTGTCAAGGCCAGGGCAATGGTACCCAAAAAAATCCAGACCCAGGATTGTGCATTTTCCTACTCTACTAGCCATTGATTTTGGAGAGTTTAGCTGGGCTCAGGAAAAGGGGTTGCCTTGAGAAAGGCATGAAAATTATAATGGGGTGAATTCACACATTCTGGGGGAGATTTGCACATTTGGGGGGAACTTTCACATTTTTGCAAGTGCAAATTTGCACAAATGTGAATTTGCACAAATTCAGGAAAATGGAAAAAAAGAAATCTGATGCTCCCAATGAGCAGGCAATGAAATGAAAGGCACCCAACAACCCACAAAATGCAGGTGGAATGGATTTTACAAAATCTGTACATCCCTATATGCAACTACAACATTCCTGACTGCAGTCCAGGTTCTAATACTTGGCTAGATTGATAAATAATCTGCCATGCTGTAAGGCAGTTTCCTCTAAGGGCAGCACCGGGTCAGTTTCCAGAGGCAGCAGTCAAGGGAAGCAAAGTCAGACACAGTCCACGATAGTCAAGAGGTCAATTATGAAGTCATCAGCTGTAGATCTAATGGGTCAGAGACAGGCAACCTAGTCCAATCCCCTAGTCCAAACTCTACTTCCAAACAACAGCTGCCTAGGGAAATGAAGGCAGTGCACAAAAGACTGCAGAACAGATGCTATAACAAGTTGTGTGAGCCTGGGACCGTAACCCGAGCTGGGAATCTATTAGTCCCCTAGATGCTCTTATCCAGTTGGGCTGATGAGCTGCAGAACATCTTTCTGGCTATTCTCCAAGCAGCGCTGCATAATTGCAAGGACAAAGCCCACACTTCTTTCTGCCTGGTAGTTGGTGCACCTGGACCAGGCTGCCAAATTTCTTTATTTGAGTCGCCTGGTGATTGACCATAACTGGTTGACCCCCACACATGGCTGCTAGTCTGCGTGGCTTGATGGGTCAGACATTGTGCAGGCCTGTTGTATATCTTCAACTGGTTCGTTCATCCACCACTGTGATTTCTGTTTACTGGAGACTGAGTACCACTAGTGTTCAGCATACTATAAAACTTTTAGCAACAGGGCTAATGAAATGCAAAGCTTTCTGTGAGTCCAAGCTAGCCTTCCTATCAAATCATCTGAAATATTTATTTGTCTTCTTGAATAATTGATAGGGGCATCAGCTATCCTGGTCAATTGATTTATTAAGGGGCTGTTCGGAATTAAACAGCTTAAAGATATTAGATTTAGCAGCGACCTTGCTTGTTAGCATATTCATTTACCTACGGGAGCTGCTATTAGATATTGTTAATACATAACGTTCCCAGTCATGGCCCGGATCTCCTCAAATTGCATTAACACTGGGGCTGTTTAGCCACAGAATAACAGGTTTGATTGAGTGCTTGGGTATGGTGTAATTAGATTTTGCTGGAGAAAGGGGGGGACTGGTTTTAATGCGCCGTGCATTAAACTAGATATGTCATCAGCATTACGGTAATTGGCAAACAGGAGCATCAGAGACCTCGCTGTGTGAGAATGTTTGTGTTTATGGCTTGTCCTCCCATTCTCCAAGATAGTGCATAATAAGATATGTGGTCCCTTAGCTATGCATGGCTTTGACCAAAGGTAGTTGGCTCCTTCAAATAATTAGAATAATCAAAAAAGTGGAAGATTTATTATGGAATAATGAAATCAATTCATATTTAGCAAATACTGCCAATTATTGGTTGGTCTTTAAAGGTCATTGAGATGGTTAATCAATGGAGAAAATGTAGTGTACTTGACCATTCATTTGTACCAGTCGGGGCACAGTTCCTGGATTAATCACACCCCATCAAAACCATGGAATGGAACCCTGGGAGAACCTAAGAGCAAGGGGGCAACAATTGTTGATGAGAAGGTTCAATTCCTCTTGGCTCCTAGTGTAAAGGGTCAAAATAAATGTTGCTCAACTTGTTCTGGATGGAACAGGTTCATAGCTTGTGGGTTCTCCTAGAGTCACTTCAGGTGGCCTGAAGTGGTTCAGGTGGCCTCTATGGCACCGAGTGCCTTCTTCCAGCTTCAACTGGAGGCTAAGTTGTGTCCTTAACTGGACAGGGATAACTAGGCTTCAGTAGTCTATGCTCTGGTAATCTTCAGGTTAGATGACTGCAATGTGCTCTACATGGGGTACCTTTGGTTCTCCATGTAGAGAAACTGTAGATGGTTCAGAAAATGTAGCTTGTGCAAAATATGGCAGGCAGATTAATAGCAGGGACTATAAGGTTTCACCATATAACACTGATTCTGGCCTAATTGCACTGGCTGCCTGCATGTTTTTGAGCCCAGTTCAAGGTATTGGTTTTAACCTACAATGCCTTACTTGGCTTGAGACTGCAATAGTTGATGATGCATCTCTCCCAGTGTGAACCTAACCATACCCTACAATCATAATCTGAGGCCCTCCTCTGAAGAAGATCCAGAGTATAGCAGGAGGGCTTTCTCAATGGTGGCTCTTGTGAGGTCCACATGGCACCAACATTGACCTATTTTCAACATTGACCTATTTTCTATTATTATTTCTAATAATAATATGCCAGATTAAGATTTCCTCTACTTCCAGGTATTTGAAGACATACAATGGGGCGTCTTGATCTAGTTATTGTACTGGGTCTTGGTTATTTTTAATGATTTTTAAAACAATTAAATGGCCCTCCTCTCCATTTTATCCTCACAACAGCCATCTAAGGTGGCTTAGGCAGTGAATCAGTGACTGGCCCGAAGTCACCCAGTGAGCTTCATGGAACTACTCTCCCAGTCCAACACTCTAACCACTACACTGCCACATATTATCACACCTAGGCATATCACATTTTGTATTATCCCATAACGTATCACTATTGAAAGAGAAACGATAAAAAGAGAAATGAATAGGCATTTAAGATGATGATGATGATGATGATGATGTTGATGATATCCAAATAAAGTGCTGAGTGTAGTGATGTCCACCAATTTGGATGGCTTTAAAAGGGGGTTGGATAAATTCCTGGAGAAGGCTATCGTGGCTATGTACAGCGCCATGTACACTGATGGTGCTATATCCTGATGGTTGTGTGCTACCTCCAGTATCCAAGGCAGTAAGCCTGTGTGCACCAGTTGCTGGAGAACATGGGTGGGAGGGTGCTGTTGCGCTATGTCCTGCTTGGCCACTGTGTGAACAGAGTGTTGGACTAGATGGACCCTTGGTCTAATCCAGCATGGCATGTCTTATGTTCCCCAGCGACTGGTGTATATAGGCTTACTGCCTTGGATATTGGAGGTAGCACATAGCCATCAGGACTGGAAGCCATTGAGAGCCTTCTCCTCCAGGAATTTATCCACCCCCTTTTAAAGCCATCCAAATTGGTGGCCATCAATGCGTCTTGTAGTAGCAAATTCCATAGCTTCACTATGCACTGTGTGAAGATGGCCTTCCTTTTATTTGTCCTGAATCTCCCACCAATCAGCTTAATGGGATGACCCCACTGGGTTCTAGTATTATGGGAGAGAAAGAGAAACATCTGCATGTATTCGTACTCCATGACATGCATAATTTGTACACTTCTATCAGATCTCCCCTTAACCTCTTTTTCCCCAAGCTAAACGACCCCAGCTATTGTAACTTTTCCAGTACTAGATGGTCCAGCTCCTTGATAATTTTACTTGCCTTTTCTGCACTTTTCCACTTCTACAATATCTTTTTTTAGGTGTAGTGATCAGAACTGTACACAGTGTTCCAAACCAGCAATAAAAAAAGTTTGGCAAAACTAAAAGTATTTGGGGTTCAGTTTACAAATTATCAAAGGGTCAATTAAAAAAAAATCAAACTAAGTTTCATTTTATTAATTTATTGCCCAATATCTAAAGCAGTTAAGAAAAAATACAGCCCACATATACAAGATCATAACATCATCATCATCATCATCATCTTCAAAATACAAAATTTAAGGCTGTAGCTACAATTTCCCACCTCTTTTTTGTTGGGGAGAAATTTTTACAATCAAAATTAATTTTAAAATTACAGAATTTAAAAACAATTTAAAACAGATTTTTTAAAAAAACACACAATTACAATGTGATACTGTAACCTGATAAAAACAATGCTTTCATGTGCCTGAGGGTGACCACATGAAAAGGAGGACAGGGCTCCTGTATCTTTAAGAGTTGCATAGAAAAGGGAATTTCAGCAGGTGTCAATTGAAGAGGGTGAAATTCCCTCTTCATCACTACAGTTAAAGCTACACTAGCTATAGTAGAATGACTATACACAAAAGAGGGCAGGGCTTCTGCAGCTTTAACTGTTGTGATGAAGAGGGAATTTCACCCTCTTCAATTGACACCTGCTGAAATTCCCTTTTCTATGCAACTCTTAAAGATACAGGAGCCCTGTCCTCCTTTTCATATGGTCACCCTATGAGGAATGTCATGATGTAGCATTACTGCTAGTGGTCTTGAAGCAATGGCAAGACTTTTTTTTTTTTTTGGTAAAAGAAAGCCCACTACATATTTAAAGGTAAAAGACCTCACCCTGAACATTCTTAGAGTTAACCCTCACCCATGGGAAAAAAACACACACATTCCTCTCCTACTTCCATGGGGTTGTCCATGTGGAAGTGGTATTATTTTGTGCCTACCATTCATTGAGAGCAAAAATGTGTGAATCAAGCAAATCTGGAGCAATCAAGGTTCAAATTCCATCTTGCAGTTTGTTCTGGCCTTAGCTAGACCTAAGGTTTATCCCAGGATTGTCCTGGGGTCATCCCTGTTCATGTAAATGACACACAGGATATCCCGGGAGCAGACAGGGACGACTCTGGGACGATCCCGGGATAAACCTTAGGTCTAGCTAAGGCCTCTGACTCCTCTCTGTTTCAGGTTGTGACATTCTTTTCACATTAAAATCCATGCATATTTTCATGCATATATTTTCCCCAAATGTACGCCTCATTTGTGTGCATCTTTTAATTTTATTATTTATTCATTTATTAATTACATTTATATACCTCCCCATAGCCAAAGCTCTCAGGGCGGTTTACAGTAAAAAATTGTATGCATTCTTCTCCCACTGATTAGAGCAGTGGTTCCCAAAGTGGGCGGTACTGCCCCCTTGGGGGCGGTGGGATTGCATAGGGGGGCATTAAGAGGCAGTGGGAGTGCATAGGGGGCATTAAGAGGCAAGGGGGCGGCAGGGGGCGCTCGAGGTGATCTTTTCCGAGAAGCGCCTCTCCAGTAGGTCTTAAGACACATGGACATTTTTATGGGAGAAGGTAGTTTGGTCCCAAGCCATATACGGGAAGAATCCACACATGTATTAATACAGTTTAAGAAGAGTCCTTTTAACGGTGAATTGAAATGTTTCAAAAGCACCAAAACGCGAATGAAAAGACATACCCTGCTTGGTGTGCTCTGCCATGCTGGCTGCAAAACAGAGGCATTTGCTCTCTTTTCCCTCCCTCCCTCGGCAAGTCTGTGGCAGGTGCTTCCCATTTAAAGGGGTTGTGAGCAGGGGGCACTGGGCATGAGTTTGTGGAACCAAGGGGGCGGTTACCTGAAAAAGTTTGGGAACCACTGGATTAGAGTATCTTGGTGTGCATTTTTTTCCTGGATGTACACATTTTTTCACACACCTTTTTTCAAAGATACACATGCTGTCAAACACAATTTTGGGGTCACATTGCCAGCTTGGAAACATGCACTCCACATATTGCATAAGAGTCCATGTTCAATTTGGAAGCAGGGAGGTGGGTAAATCTGCACCAAAATTACACTGAAATGAATTTCACATACACCATTACATGAGAGCCACTGCCAACCAGTGTAGGCAATACTAGTCTGATTTATTATCGGATGGTTTCCTATGTCCTTGGTTAATTGGGAAGATTGGGTTGTAACATTATTATTATTATTATTATTATTATTATTATTATTATTTAAATTTCTATACTGCCCTATAGCTGAAGCTCTCTGTGCAGTTTACATATTTATTTATTTAAACATTTATATCCCACCCTATTTCACAAGGATCTCAGGGTGGCATACAGATAAAATCATACATATAAAATAGAACAATAAATATATAATTCTAAAACAAACCATTAATACATTAAAACCAATTTGAAATTTTAAACAGTAAAATCCAATTAAAACAAGTCAGTGTGAAGGATTTAGCCATCAAAGCCTTTGTTAAAAATCCATGTCTTAACCTGGCGCCGAAATGAAACCAGTACCGGCACAAGTCGGGGCCCCAGTAGGAGGGCATTCCACAGCTGGGGTGCCACAACAGAGAAAGCCCTCTCCCACATCACAACATAGAGTACATCTCGCACTGGTAGGGTATGGAGAAGGGATCCTCTGACAGATCTCAGGCAGGCAGATAGAGAGAGAGATACACCTTAATCCTGCTTTTTAATCTCCAGGCCATCGTGACCAGGGATGTTGTGGGTGCCTGACTAGATCTCGGAGTCTGGCGGACTCCCCCATGCCTGCCCCCTCCCCAGACCCAGCTTGCTGGAATCAACACCTTCACAGGGCCATTCTTTGAGCACTCCTCAGCTTGGTGACCACCTGGCAGCTCTCCGCCCTTGTCCGGAGACTCCATTGTGCACAACAGTGGCAGCTCCAGAAACCGCGTGTTTCCCAAGTTGCATAAATGGATTTTATGCATAAAGGCCCCATTTATACAAGATTAAAGGTGTGACCACTCCATTTGGTGCTCGCCAGGCCATGTAGAAGCTCACACAGTGCTGTTAGTGGGGGCAGGAGTCAACAGCTTGGCAGGCCGCCGATGGAGCCAGACACGGGTGATCTCACCCATCCCTAATCCTGACTCAGTCGAGCCAACGGGCGAAATACGTTCTAATTCTTTCACCTATCATATCTTAATTGACTTCTTAATTAAACTCCCAGTTATCTTCTGCTTCGGATTAAGTTCTACCCGACTACCCATTCTCCTGCCTCCACCCAACCCAATCCAGATGGCACAGATGGCCTTAAGAATAATGTACAAGATGTTACTCAAGAGAAGAGATTCTCCTCTCAGACACCACAGCCTTGAGAATGGCCACCACTTCCCCAGCCTCCCTCATCTTCAACATTTCACCTAAAAGGCTTCTGGCTTCCGAAGTGTGAAGGATACATGGCCCAGAGCGCGTGTAACTCCAGCAAACCCCACAGGAAACAGGGCCGTTGCCGCGCAGCAGCCGTTTCCGACTTTCCAGGTTAGTGGCAAACAATGCCGTGCGCTGAGGCCCCATGCGTCACCTTCGTGAGGGACGTTGGGGGAAATCGGGAACATTTGCTGCCGTTTGCTAATGGCTTAGGTAAGCCACGCGGCATCGAGCGCAGCTCCTCGTGAGGCTCATTCCTAAAGGCATTACCTGTTTTGCTTGAGGAAGCAGCGGCTGAGGTTGCTGTAGCACATCCTTTTAAAGAATAGACCATTACAAAGTATCGCTTAAGCTCGCTTGTGTGTTGGGGTGGGTGGGAGGGGAAGGCATATAAAGTGAGTATTAGTTCGTTTAATGCCAATATTAGTGTGTCATCAAAGAGACTAATACAATTTGTTTACCTCTCTCTCTCTCTTTATTTCTCTCTCTCTCTCTTTAATGGACATCTGCAGTTCCTTATCTTATCCAGAGAGAGGAGGAGGAGGAAGTAACGTAGCAATCACTTTTAAGGTTGTTCCGTTCTCTTTCTCTTTCTTCCTCTCTCTCTCTCTCTCTCTCTCTCTCACACACACACACACACACACACACACACACACATTTACTCCCTTCTTTTCTTCTTTAATTTACAATAGATTTCTTTTCTTTTTCTTCCCCCCACCCTCTCCTAAACTTGTATTAGGGATTCACTTAAGCAGAAATGAACTGTAATATGCAAATAGTTCTAATTGGACTGCTAATAGAGCGTGTCTCTGTTGTTTTTTTGCAAGGAGTTTTATGTCTATGTAATCAGTGCAGACAGACGTTAAGTAAATGAAGAGGCAACTAACAATGTCAGAAAAGAGACCGGGCGGTTCCAGCTGACACTACCCTAATCTTCCAGGACCCATTAAATGGTAGTTTCAACGCATTACCTACCATAACAGCCTTGAATATCACTGATTTTATTTGCAGTATCAAACATTCCATTTCATGCCCCATTAACAATGGGAGCCTGAGCTTTTGACGCAGCTAAACATTTTACTAACTACCTGGACTAAGTAACCAATTAACTTTTGGAGACAATACGGCCAATTAAGCGCAAAAAGGTAAGGCTGCCATCCCCCACTAAAATTGAATTTTCTTTTTTCCTCCCCCCCCCCCCCTTCTTCTCTCCTGGACGGCACTCATCGCTGGATTGTTAATGGAGTTTTGGTCCTTATTAAAAGGGCGGTAATGATAAAGTTCAGGGGACTTGAGTTCTTGCAGAATAGGTCACGGAGCATCCCAGAGGGCCCACTCATCCCATTCTTTGTGCCAGTCGGGAGTGCTGGCAATGAGTGCGAAGCTGCCGTTCCGTCACACAAGATGGCAGCCTCTCTGCTGCTGACCAAACTTGACCTGCGGTACTCAAGGATACCAAAGGAATCAGTGATAATTATTAAGGCTGCTACGTTGCACCACTTAGTTCAGTTCAATTAAACCTGTTATTATTGTTGTTGTTGTTGTTGCTATTTTAAAACAGAAAAGTTAATTTAGATATAAGGTTTAAAGTAATAATAACAGTTATGTATTTATTGATTAAATTTATAACTCACCCTACTGCCAATTACCTTAATGATAAATACCAATAGTTAAGATATATATATGTATATATATATATATATATATATATATATATATATATATATATATCATCGTAAGAGATATTTGGCTATGGGGCAGTATACAAATGTAATAAAATAAATAAATAAATAAATAAATAAATAAATAAAAATAATAATAGAGCCAGAAGTGAAGTTAACAGGTCAGAGACCAAGGCCACAGCTAGACCTAAGGTTTATCCTGGGATCATCCAGGGTTCACCCCTGCCTGAGCACTGGATCCCCTGTGTGTCACCTAGATGAACAGGTTTGACCCCTGGATGATCCAGGGATAAACCTTAGGTCTAGCTATGGCCCAAAGATGAAATACCTGCTGAAAGGGGAAGGTCTTAACATGTACTCTCTATATAGGCCCTTAAGGTACCAGGTGGATCTCCCTGGGAAGAGTATTCCACTGTTGGGCCACTACAGAGGAGACTGTTTTCTTGATAACTCCCATGGCAACAATGTAGGTTGTGGCATCCAGAGAAGAGCCTCAAAGATTATCGTAAGAGTCTGGCAGAAGCAAACAAGTGAAGATGCTCCTTCAAGTAGATTTACTGTTATTAATTCAAGTAATTAGAAACAACATCAACAGTGAATACTAGTGCCTGCTGTGATAAGTGCATACATTATCCAAAATCAAAAATATTAGTCGAACGTATATCCTGCTCATTTCAATGGGTCTACTCTAAGTAGGACTAATATTGGACACAACCTAGGGTTTTTTTTTATTGCAAAACAACTGTCTGCATTTATATGCAGGTTTACGGCATGAGCCTATTTATGCATGTCTACTGAGATGTAAGTCTCATTGAGTTCAGTGGTACTTATTCTCAAATAAATATTGTCTAGGATTGCAGAATTAATTAATTGCTTGATTAAATTGCAGAGGATTAATCAACCAAGATTTCTTCAGTCAAAAGGAATTTATTGACCCCTCCTCCTCCTTTGTTTGCATTTTGATGCATTATCGCGACGAAGAGTATCAGCCAGGATATATCCAGTTCAAATTGCAACCATGCCAATGAAATCAAGCCACTTTCTCTCAGTTCCTTCCCAAACTGCAATACGGGGAAAAGTAATTCTGACCTACCTCAGTGCTTTGAAAACTTCGACAGTGCTATCTAATTCATGTTTACTTCAATGTCCTAAGCTCCACTTGTCTTCAATGGGGTTTATTCCAAATTTAATTGCATAGGATTGCAACCTAGGATGCTCTATAAATGCTGTGCATTATTCTCATAATGTAAGAGCCAGGATGGAGCAATGGTTAGAGCAGGGAGTGAGCAACTTTTGGCCTTCCAGATGTTTTGGCCTACAGATGCCATAAGTCCTATTATTGCCAATGATACAGAATCACCAAAAGGGCCATAAATTGCCCACGCCTGGGTGTCCACTCAGCTCTGAAACTCCCCAGTTGACCTTTGAACTCTCATGATCTCTCCACCCAATGTATCTCATAGGGTTGTAGTGGAGAAACAATGGGCAGGGGGAGAGTCATGTACACCACTCAGAAACCTCTGAAGGAAGGGTGGGATTAGAATGCAATAAAGAATCATGATGATGACACGTATGCATTACTCCTGTCTCCTTGTTTAATTCTGTAAACATCTTATCTTCTTTAATGAGTGTGGCCCTTCTCCTGTGCTGCAGATCCTTTCATTACTTTCTTCTGTGGCCATGGCCTAATACATTCCCTTAACAACAACAACAATACCCCCCCTTAGATTTTGTGTTTAAGCAGCATGGTTTAGCATGTTGTCTGAACCAGGCCATTATGTTGATATTTATTTATTTATTCATTTACTTTTTTTGTTACCTTTTTTTTTTTTTTTTTGCATTTTTGGCCCCACTGTTTTTGTTTTCAGGTTCCCTAAGATAGGGTGACCATATGAAAAGGAGGACAGGACTCCTGTATCTTAACAGTTGCATAGAGAAGGAAATTTCAGCAGGTGACATTTGTATTTATTTATTTAGTTTAAACATTTATATCCCGCCCTATATCAATAAGATCTCAGGGTGGCCTACAGATAAAAGCATGCAGTATAAAAACAGTAAATATACACAGCTAAAATCAAATTATGGGGAACCTGGTGAAATTTCCTCTTCATCACCACAGTTAAAGCTGCAGGAGCCCTGCCCTCTTTTAAATCTGGTCACTCTAGTATAGCTCCTGCACTTTAACTGTGGTGATGAAGAGGGAATTTCACCAGGTCTCCGTATATACAAATGACAACTGCTGAAACTCCCTTTTCTAGGCAACTGTTAAAGATACAGGAGCCCTGTCCTCCTTTTCATAGGGTCACCCTATTCAGCCTTTGATTTAAAGTAGTGTGAGAAAGAATGGTCGTAAAAGGTGGTGAGCACACACAAGAGAAGGGGTTCGATTCAGCTTTAGTCATACTTAGAGTTAGACTCATTGAAATCAACAGGAATTATGTTACTTATAACTACTACGTCCAATCTACATCTGTCTGAATCTGGATCCAACCCAAGATGTGGCAACCCTTACATTTCTTGTTGGTGCAGGACTGTCTTCTCGGAGAGGGGAAGCCTGTCCAGGCAAGACATCCATCCATTGTCAGGAGAACGACTTCAAAGAACAATGATCTTTCTTCCCCTACCTTCTTTGCCCAGCGGCTATGCCAGTTACTAGCCTGGGAAATCCCTACTAACTGTGCCAATGTTGCTACAATTGGAAGGAAATCCATAAAGCAGGCGACGTCTTTGAAACCATACGCAAGGCAAAGCGTGGTTTTCTTTTGCGGCTTCCCAAAGAGATCTGTGAATATTTTTAGTGTGTAAGACAAAATGGGAGCCCACATCAAGGAGGAGGCCAATTCTTAACATAACACAGTTAAAGATTAGCCCCGCCACAACACAGCTGGTTTGAGGCTGCTATTAATCTAATCTCTTAAATGCATATAATATCCAAACAAGAAAGCCGGCATGCCAATCTCTGATTTCTCTAATGGTAAAAGTATGTTGTGGGCTTTTTGCAGCAAGTCCTTACACCGCTGAGCAATTTTCGCGGCTGGGTCCCTAGCCACCATCTTGGCGCTACTTGTAGCTCCAGGATTTGATGGGTGCTCCAGTTAAGCCTACCAATTAAACCTGGTTTGTTTAACCTTTCTTTTTCTTGTCATCCCTCTAATTCATTTATACCTGAAGGGAGACATTATTAATCTCCGTAAACTGCCACATTGGGATAAGGTGTGTTTAATGAGGAAGAAGCCCACATTTTAAGGTGGCTTCCATGAAATCGGCACAATTATGGTATGAATTTTGGTCTCTTTTGAGGCGGACCTGGATTCCCTTGTTTGGCGCGTGACAGATCTCAGGTGAGAAAAGCACCTTAGAAGTCGTTCTTGGTGACTGTCCCAAAATTGTGGAAATCCTATCCCCTGGAAGATCCCTGAAGTTGAGGTCCATATCTCTTGTAGAAGCCCACGGTTGTCTCTTTATTGACTGAGAGCAGCTCTCCAGGGTCTCAGACAGGAGGCGGAGCCTTTTGTAGGGATTCCAAGGATTGAATCTAGAACCCATTGTATGCAAAGTAGATGCTCTGTCCCTGAGCTAAAGACCTTCTCCTATGCAATTCCATTAGTGGATGTGAGACTTGAATTGGTTCTCTGCAACAAGGTTCTGTGCAATATTACCATCACTCTGGGTAGCTTCCCTCAGAGGTTCTCTACATGCTTTGGAGCCTCCACAGCTATCAAAGACCGCTGGGTTTGAGTGAAGATTCACACTTCATATAACCATAGGAATTTAGAAATGTAGGAAGCTGCCTTATATTGAGTCAGACCATGGGTCTATCTAGCACAATATCGTTGACCCTGACTGACAGTGGTTCTCCCAGATTACAGGCATGATTCACCCAACCTGCAGAAGTTCTCTCCAGAGGAACTGAGTGTGCAGGTCGGATTGAACGGGGGAATGTGATCACACAGGTAACCTGGACCCAAACCATGTAGGGTATTTAAAGGTAGTGACACTTTGTAGGATCTGCAGATGCTCTGGTACGCCCAGGCATTTCCTTTGGTGCGCCCAACCTTTCTGCCATTCCTGATTTTTTAAAAAACCTTTTGAAGGCTTCCTTCAGTTCCCAAACACACTGTCTCTTTCTTTTCCACAGAGAACCTTTAGGGCCCAGAGAAGGAAGGAAGGAAGGAAGGAAGGAAGGAAGGAAG
The DNA here is from genome assembly GCF_023053635.1 of Elgaria multicarinata webbii. Classification (NCBI taxonomy): domain Eukaryota; kingdom Metazoa; phylum Chordata; class Lepidosauria; order Squamata; family Anguidae; genus Elgaria; species Elgaria multicarinata. The sequence goes on along the minus strand of NC_086186.1, from coordinate 25,462,027 downwards.
GAAGGAAGGAAGGAGGGAGGGAGGGAGGAAAGAAAGAAAGAGGAACCCAAGACTGCCTGGAAAATTTTGGGGTGTTTGGGGGCAGTGGGGAACATTCTTGGGTTGTGTGTGATACCTGTTGTGGTTTTTAATTTGGGATGTGTGAATCAGCAAAACCTGAGCTCACTGAGGTTTTCTGAATTCCACTTTGAACCTTCTTCCAGCTTCTGCCCACATCAGATTGTGAACTTTGCTTTTGATAGTCATTTTGTTTTTTGCACAAAAATAAATAAATAAATCCGTGTCTGTGTGTTTGTTTGCATCCCCCCCCGAACGTATGCATCATGTGGATTTTAAATGTATGCATTCCCCCATGTATTAAAGAATGTCTGTGCACATTCTGGTTTTGGGGTGCTTCATGGGTTTGGGGTGTGTGTATTTTATTTGGGGGTATGACTCATTCTCTGAGTATCACCAGCTTTCCTTCTGGGAAATGGGTGTTTTGTTGTGTTATATGGGGTCAAATAAGCAATTTGGCATGTGGGGCTCAGACCCAGCCTCTGCCTTGAATTCAGTTGAGCATCTAGCACATATTTTGTGTCTTGCCTCACCCTAGCAGTAGCCGTGAGAGTTTCCTCAAATTTCCTGATGTGCTCACAGGCCCCAAACTGTTGAAGACCTCCAATCTATGCACCCATCATCATGGCTGTCTCATAATAGCATAAATATTAGTTGATTAATCATACCAGTCAATGAAATCTACATAAATGTGCACATTTACATTTAGAAGTTGCATGCCCAATAAACACTATTTTAAATGATGTCCCCCCACCTCACGCATGAGACAGAAGCTCAGATGCCTCTTTTTAACATGGTGTTCAATGATAATTGTATATACGTAATGAATGGCAATGTTCTCATTTTCACGATGTATTTTCTGTTCTGTTTTGTTGATTTTCTAAATAAAAAAATTTTAAAATTAAAAAGATGGTGTTCGACCTTGCAGTCTTTTATTTTAATTTATTTTTTAAAATTAACTTGGGGGCGTGTAGGATCTGCTGCCCATTTAATTGGGGGCACCTGTTTAATTAATCAGAAGCTTTCGAATGGCTTCATATAACCACTCAGTTGACTAAACGTTGCAGCTCTGGTAGCAATAGATGTTCGGCGCAAAAGGGAACTACTGGGCAAAATCATTCAGCCACTTCTAGCATACGGGGAAAACTCCCTGGCCTTCAAACTATAAATAATCATAAAGGGTAAATAATAAAAGCGAGGTACAAGGCTTCTGTGGAAAGGACCCCCCATAAGTGAGAAGTTTTAAATGAAAGGTGATGCACTGTGAACTTAACACACTGGCCCTTTAGCCTTTCTGTTAACAAGGTAATCTGATTGGCATTGATTTTCTTCACCTCTGGTGCTAAGAAGGTGATGAAACGATGTCCACATAGATGTATTGAATCAGATACTAAACAAAGAGCAACATAAAGTATAATTATCAGCTTCCTGGCCTTCAGCTGGCTGATTATGACATTAGCAGAGAGACAAGGTCTGGGTGACTTATATATATATATATATATATATATAGAGAGAGAGAGAGAGAGAGAGAGAGAGAGAGAGAGAGAGAGAGAGAGAGAGAGCTCAGGTGGTCTGGTTTTGAGACCTGGCGAATTCTAGAATGCTCTTTTCCCCCCTTGGTTCTTTCTTGCGTACACCTCTGATTTTTGTTGTTAACACAAACTCGTTTCCATCGCTGCAGTTTACTGATCGGCATTCGAGTGTAATCTAATTAATTACTTTTATTACGCTTGCTGGGAAAATAGCATAATGGGGAGGAATCGGCTGCTAGCCTACACGTTTTCCCTCGGGAAGAGGAGAAAGAGGGAATTTTACAAGACTGGAGGAAGAGAATGGACGGCTGCGAACTGCGAAGGATCTTAGATGTGTTGTTTTTCCTTACAGAACTTATTTATTTTCTACCTCCAAATTTGTGTGTGTGTGTGTGTGTGTGTGAGAGAGAGAGAGAGAGAGCGAGCGCACTGTAACCCCAATAGTGACATGTGTGCCAGAGCACGGCTAACAAACAGTAGTGTGCTACAGAGAGGGAAGGTGTTTAGTGGTGAGCACTCCAAGTTCTAGCAGAGTAGAGTCTCTGCTAGGTTTAATAAAAGCTGGGGAGGAACAAAAATAATCTTGAACGTTATTTCATTAGTTGCCCAAAGATTCCATTATGACAAAAGAGGGCAGATAATAAGAGGATGTTGTCTAAGATCCTTTTGGTGTCCATGTAGTTGCCTCTTTGACCAGGGTGGCCAACGTCTACTCAGCTCCCATCTTGAACCGCACAAGAAATCTCAGCAAAGGTGGGTTCAGCAAATCTCCCAAGATGCTGTTGTTGCTCATAGACACCTTCTTTCCATGTCCCTTCTGTTGGTGCCTTCCTGTCCTGTGCGGCGACAGCCCGTGCAGCGACGGCGGCAGAGCCCGGTAAGGGACCAAGGGGGAGGGGGGCCTTACCTGCCTCCGTCCGCGGTCCATCGGCGTCTTCAATTGAGCCCATGGTTCAACCAGGAAGTCTGCAGTCTGTTTGCTCAGTCCCAGTTCTAGGCAATGGGCAGTTTTCATACGTTATCATAGGTAAATAAAGGAATAGCTACCAATCCATCTCCCCTAGTGATATTTTTCATCACCCTTCCACAGATGGATGGCATAGCAAAGGTAAGGGTGTGCTCTAGGCCTCTTCCTGAGCCTTCCTCCTAGAATAGGGGTCTAGAGTAGGGGGCTTTGTCATTCATTGTTATTTATTACGGTCGCAGACCAGCAAAATCGACACCAAAACATGCAAAAGATAGATAAAAAGTGACATAAAAACAAAATACAGCTTGGTGAGTTGCCTCTCTCAGAAGGATTGCAATGTTATTTTTCTAATTTGCATTGAGGTTATGAGAAACTTATTATTATTATTATTATTATTATTATTATTATTATTATTATTATTTATTTATTTATTTATTTATATAGCACCATCAATGTACATGGTGCTGCACAGAGTAAAACAGTAAATAGCAAGGCCCTGCCGCATAGGCTTACCCTTTCAGTAATATGGGAGGACACATCCCTTAGATTAATACCAACGTTGTGGGGTTACATCCAGAAAAGACTGTTAATAAAGGAAAGATTAACTTTTTTCTGCATTCCTCATACATGTTACAATGCAAAATGACATGTTCAACAGATTCTATTGCTCCAGAACCACAGGGACATATCTGTTCATTAACCGGGATTTTACTAAATCGTCCTTCTAGTAATGTTGATGGCAACACATTAATGCGAGCAAGGGTAAATGCTCTCCTATACTTGGGAGTGGTTAAAGCATGCAGATATGAAGCTGCAGTGAGTCCATAGTTATTAAAAAAATTCTTGAAAGGAAAATGTCCTGAAATAAAATGAGGTGTGTGTACCACTTAAGTCTGCTTCTCACAATCTTTTTTTTTTCTTTTGAATCAAAACCCATGGACCATTTTTTTTAAAAAAAGAAAGCTTCCAACACTCTTGTCCCATTGGCTGGAACAATAATGTACCCCAATAGCAAAAAGCAATAGATTTCTTGGGTGTTTTTTTAAATGTCCTTGATACTTTTCTTTTTTTATAGAGATAAGACTATAAATGTTAAGGGTGCAATGCTAGGGTCTCTTTGACGGTGTCCCAGAGGCCATGGGATAGATAAAATCTCCCCCTCTGAGGTTGGAGTCAGATATCAACACACACACACACACACACACCACACACACACATGCCTGCCCCATAGAAAGATCTGCACGTCTTACTTTCCCAACATCAGAGTTTCAATGTCGGGAGAAATGAAAAGTGGGCATGATGTGGGCAGAGTGATGGAGTCTTGTGATGCAGTGGCTAAAGTGTTGGACTGGGAGTCAGGAGATCTGTGTTCTAGTCCCCACTCGGCCATGGAAGCTCACTCGGTGACTTTGGGCCAGTCTCAGAATCTCAGCTCAACCTACCTCACAGGGTTGTTGTTGTGAGGATAAAATGGAGAGGAGGAGGAGGATTGTGTATGCTACTTTGGGTTCCTTGGAGGGAAAAAAAATAGGAAAACAGAGTTGGGAAGGATTATGGAGACAAAGAGTGTTAAGAAATATGTCAGTGAGAATAAAAGAGACTTATTATAAAATCATATGGAGGTGGTACCTAACCCCGGTTAGATTAAACAAGATAAACAAGCAGCACTCAGCAGATTGTTGGAGAGGTTTTGGGGGAAAAGGAACGTATTTACACATGTGGTGGGAATGCAAATTTGTGCAAAAATTGTGGAAGATGGTGTTCTCTGAGATTGAAGAAATTGTTGGAACGAAGATAGAAGAGACACCAAGAGTAGCATTACTTTCACTATTTGAAGATTTAAAGTGTAAAAAAGAAACTAAGGAATTGATATCAAATTTGCTGACTGCAGCAAGGTTAATTGTAGCTAGGAACTGGAAGATTCAAGGTGATTATTGTATTGAAGAATGGTATAAATAAGTATGGGATATTGCTATCAATGATAAATTGACGTGTAACATTAAAGTAAGAAGAGGTATAGCAAAAACAAGCGAATTTGATGAAATTTGGAAACAGTTCCTAATATTTGTGTTCTCTAAGGGAAGTGGGAAAACACCATCAGAAGAGGCGTTAAGATTTTGGAAACAGGAATTATCCCGAATGGAATGGGGAGCACTTGTTGGATTATGTTGGATTATGTTGGATTATGTTATGGATAAAGTATTATATGTTAACATTTATATATTCAAGTAATCTGTTATGTATCTGATTTTTTTTCAATGTATGGTATGTTAAATTGTTATATTTGTTTGTTTTTATTTAGTAGTCTAATAAAAAAAATTAAAAATGGAGGAAAAAAAGTGGGATAAAAATGCAATGATTATATTATTATTATTATTATTATTATTATTATTATTATTATTATTATTATTATTATTATTATATTCAAATAGCCCTCCCAGCCCTCTGCCAACCCCCCAACATGGGGGGATATTTAGATGCACAAAAAAAATGGTATTAATGTTTTGATTGCTTGTAGTGGGAAAGAAATAGTATATATATATATATATATATATATATATATATATATATATATTCCAATATATATAGGAAGGAAGTTGGAGCAAATCCTGCTCTTTTCCTGCCTTCCTCCCTGACAGCAGGAACCCAGCAGGGCTTTGGAAATGTCTGAACATTCTAGCCTCAGAACCAATAACATAACCAAAAGGGCTGGATCTCTATTTATTTATTTATTTATTTATTTTCTTTGTACTTACCATATAGATTAGCTTGAACTGAAACCTTCTGGCGAGAAGTGTATGCACGTACTCCGAGTAGGGATGTATGAGAAATGCATGTCAGTTCGGCTTTAATCAGGATTTTACCCAATTTGCACCTTCCGGACTGAACATGGATTCAGAGACAAGCTGCAGTCGAAGTCCATGCAAGACGTGTACTTTTCAAAGTGAGCACAATTCAAAGATGCACGCATTTCAAAAATGTATGCATTTGATGGCTACATTGGGGGGAAATACCCATGATTAGGGTGACCAACTGTCAGGACTTCCCTGGATTTGTCCTGGTTTTTGTTCTTTCCATGGTGTCAGGGGGGATTTTCTATAATTTTCAATAATGTCCTGGAATGACACACCTTCCTCTTTAAGGCTGCCATTAGCATGGCAGGAGGGAATGACATGCTTTCTTGAGGCACATCATTTCCCCACCCCGAGCTCCAATTGAGGTCTTAAAGGGGAAAGTGGGTCATTCATGGACATTATAGAAAAGGCCCCAATTGGAGTGGATGGTGGTGGTGCAGAATGAAATCCTTTCCCCTCCTCCACTCCAATCGGGTTCTTTAAGGTGGCGGGGGAATAACGTACTTTCTGCAGGACTCAGAAAGCTGCTTCCCCACACACACACTAGGTGTCCTCTTTTTTGGTTTCCCAAATATGGTCACCCTACACATGATAATATGTGTAGGTTTTCATGCAAAAAGGAAACAAAAACAGAACGAGCTTTGAGCTGGAATTCAGAGAACTTTGATGAACTCAGTGATGCTGATTCACACATCCCTTATCCCATTTCAGAGTTCCACTGAAATTCCAGCCCATTCCCTAGAGATCTTCAACCGTGAGAGCCCCTACCCACCCCCGTCTTTTAATATTTCAGAAGCTATCCAGAAGATAGACCTGGCAAAGTGCTGCTAGAGTGTTTGGCTCCCTAAATAGCCTAGGCACTGCAACATCCATTGCTAACAACATCATTCCCTCACCCCCACCCCATTTATTGACCCTGCAGGTGTATAAACTACAGCCACGGAGTTCTAGCTCTCGGCTGTCTTTATGCACTAGGTAGCGAAAGTAATGACGCCTGGGATGTGGTATTATTATTTTATGACATCAGGGGGGGGAAAAGGTATGGCATTTTCTCAAGGGCAGCCCTATCCCCTGCCCTCCTCCGTGTTGGCAGCCATCCCTAATTGACTGTGAAAGTGGAGAACTCAGTGGTTTAAGATGATCTCCTCTCTGAACTCCAGAATGGTTTGTGGATGGAAATCAGCTGGAGCAAAACCGCAGCTCGATTGCATTGTCAAGGAATACAGCACCTTCCCAGGCGAACTAGTAAACAGGCACGAGAGCCAAGTGACTGTCGTGGGGAATGGTTAGCATGGATTGCTGTTAGGAGGCAGGGGGAGGTGACCTTGGGCCTGGCTTCCAGTCAACTTGAGGGTGAGGCAGAGATGAAGCAAAAGGGGAAAGGGCAGAAGGCCAACAAGGCAACAAGAGGCCAGCTGCCTTCAGTGAGAGGAGAGCCTCTGATCTGATCTTACCCAGGGGTGTTAGGCCATAGCTAGACCTAAGGTTTATCCCAGGATTGTCCTGGGGTCAAACCTGTTCATCTAAGTGCCACACAGGGCATCAAGCGCTCAGGCAGGGATGAACCTGGGATGATCCTGGGATAAACCTTAGGTCTAGCTATGGCCTTAGACACCAGCCCCATGGGCCAAATCTGGTCTGCTTGGAGTTGCAATATAACCATCCCTGGACAGCCACATCCCTTCAGGTGACTGAGGCCTAATCTACACCAAGCAGGAAATTGCACTATGAAAGCAGTATGAAAGCGGTATATAAAAACCAGGATCCAGGGGAGAGATCCCTGGGGCAGATTTTGGCATCCGTGCAGAGGAAAAGTTCCTATGTGAAAATGTGCTGGTTATTGTCAGATTGCCACCCTTATGTTACACACAAAACAACTTTGTTTGCTAAAGCCACAAAACTAGGGTGACCAACTGTCAGGGTTTCCCCGGATTTGTCCTGGTTTTTGTTCTTTCCATGGTGTCAGGGGGGATTTTCTATAATTTTCAATAATGTCCTGGAATGACACACCTTCCCCTTTAAGGCTTCCATTAGCATGGCAGGAGGGAATGACATGCTTTCTTAAGGCACATCATTCCCCCACCCTGAGCTCCAATTGAGGTCTTAAAGGGGAAAGTGGGTCAATCGTGGACATTATAGAAAAGGAGTGGATGGTGGTGGTGCAGAATGAAATCCTTTCCCCTCCTCCACTCCAATCGGGTTCTTTAAGGTGGTGGGGGAATAACGTACTTTCTGCAGGACTCAGAAAGCTGCTTCCCCACACACACACTAGGTGTCCTCTTTTTTGGTTTCCCAAATATGGTCACCCTACACAAAACATATTCGTGCAATCACTCTGAATGCTATTGCAGAGAACTGGGCAGGTGATTCGCTAATTTGATTTCTGTTATTGCATGGTGTTATTCTGTTGCTGCATGGTCTGACGAGCTGTTCACTTTGTAATGGCTATTAGGCAAATACAATAAAATGATTTGATGATAAAAGCCAGGAGCCACACCCAGCAGGAAATAGCCCTATGGAAGCAGCATGAAAGCAGTACATAGTATGTGTCAATGGACCCCAAATGTTGTCAGTGCACTTCAATACCACTATAAAGCAGTCTTGTGGCTCCTGCTTTTTATATACCACTTTCCTACCACTTCCATAGTGCAATATCCTGCTTGGTGTAGATTAGGCCTGATAGTCAGGTCTCATTCTAAAAGGATATGTTCTACTCTTCTATTTGGCCCCTCTATTCTATTTCCTCTTGGCCATGCTCCCTTTTCCATTGGCCCCTCCCACTGCAGGTTTGTCTGTGACATTGAATTTGGTCCTCAATGTGAAAGAGGTCCTTCACAGCTGCTTTAGACAGGGTGCAAGGTTCACTGAAAGGATATATAAAAATCAGGGAGTATCAATGAGCCCTCCCTGGCCTTTGGTTGTATACGGGCTTCTTTAGGCCTTGCTAAACCTCCCTGAAAATCGGTGCTTCAGGCACGGCGAGGCCGTGCTACAATTAGCATGGGCCATTGCACCTATCTACACGTCAGACGCAACAAAGCCCCATCACGTCCGCCATATTTTTTTGTGTTAAAGGGGCCACGTGCACAGGAGCGCACCACTGGAAAGGTAAGGTTGGTGGGGTGGGTTTTTTTGGGGGGGGTTAATAGGGTTTCCCGGGGGGGCTGCCCCCAAGTTCCCCAACCTGGCTGCGAATCCCCACGATCTCCCATTCCCCCCTGGCTGCCAATTCCCGCACCCCCCATGTCGCCGGCCGCCAATCATGCCCCCCACGTCCCTAGCCTCCATTTCCCACCGCCGCCATTGTCCCCCAGGCCGGGGGACATGGAACGCTGCAGCCTGTCTGCCGCTGTTCCCGGCTACTCATGTGTAAGTGTGATAGCCGGGAACTGCAGCGGAATGGGCTACACGCCCGCAGTCTTGGGCTGAGCCTGGGACCATGGGAAAAACTGGGCTAAATGGGGTTGTACTTACCCGCATCCAGGGAGGTTTCACCCCTGCCTGACCCTGGGATCCCCTGCATGTCATCTGGACTCACAAGGGCAAGCCCCGGGCGAGCACTAGGCTAAACCTCCTTCTAGCAAGGCCCTTTGTTGGTGTCTCTGGTTTCCCTGAGGCTGTTTTCTTGGGCTCGAGTTGGTGTGCACAAGATGAAAGCTGACAACCCCATGTCTTCAAGTTCAAGGAATCACACACTGCAGGCTCCGGTCCTTGACAGGAACATGGTTTGTATCTTTCCCTGGAAATACTGGAGAGGTTTACAGGGAACATGGGGACATCTAAAGACGATCTTCATCTTCAGTGAGGATGGTTCTTCACAGAATCAAACTGTGGTATTCATTTTGTCTATCAGCCTCCCTCAAGGGCAGTGCAGCAGGACAATGAGGGCCTAAGTAATAAATAAATATAGTCTTATGGGAAATGGGAAACCCATGACACATCTACACCAAGCAGGATATAGCACTATGAAAGAAGTATGAAAGCTGTATATGGTATGTGTCAATTGGCCCCAACATTTGTCGGTGCACTTCAATACCGCTATAAAGAAATAGTGTGGCTTCTACCTCTTATATACCTCTTTCATAGTGGAATATCCAGCTTGATGTAGATGAGCCCCCAGACAGAGATGAACATTATATTTCACATTTGAAGATGTGAGTTTTGTTTTGGTTTTGGGGTTTGTTCGCTTGTGTGTGTGTGTGTGTGTGTGTGTGTGTGTTTTTATCACAATGACCTTTTCAGAGGAAAGAGGAAGCCAGCCTCAGGTAAAAAGGGAATAGGCACATTTCATCTACGGTTAGCCTTGGTGACCCTTGAACTCAGTGTTTCTCTCTGAACGCATTTCCATGGACCATTTCTCATCTCCTCACATACGAGACCTTCTGCTTTCAGAATGAACCAAAGAGAGACACAAGTCATTATCATTTTGTGTGTGTGTTTGTTTTCTATTTGTTTTTAAATAAATTAAACCTCACTTCACTTAATGGATCATTCCCAGCATTTATTCATTCATTTATTTATTTATTTTAAATCTCTTCTGGTTGGCCAAACAAACTTTCATCAAAGAAGTTCATCCATATGTTGCACATTGAAGCAGCTAAGTTTTAAAATTCATCTTTCCTCTCTCTCTCTCTCTCTCTCTCTCTCTCTCTCTCTCTCTCTGTGTGTGTGTGTGTGTGTGTGTGTGTATATATATATATATACATGCCCCATTATCATCTCATCGCTTCCACAGCTATCTCTAACACAAGAGTCAAGGGGTTTCGGAGCACACACAAACACGAAAAGAGAGATTTCCGAGGGAGCAGCAGATTGGGTTGGGGTCATACGAAAGGGTAATTATTGTTAAATGTCAGGTTAACTCGGAAGGCCTCAGCTCATCCAACTGAGAACAGATTAGTCCAGATGGAGACATTTTCCACACGGTTCTGTCTAGCCAATCAGAAGCAGTTGGGATTAGCCAAATACCTTCTCTCATCTACTTGCTCATAGAAAGGTCAGTCGCTGCTCATTTCTTCCCTTTTAAGATGTACTTTTTTAATATTCTTTCTTGCTTTTTAAACATTTTTTATTATTATTTGTAGCAGCCACATGCAGGGAAACAGGGTTCTTTCATCTGCAAATTAAATATTCAACATTGGAAAAGCACACTTTTTTGGAGTGTCGACTTCATTCATTTCCAAGAGTACTTTAATCTTTCTTTTAAAAAAATATATATGAAGAAAACCTGAATATAAGTACCATTTTTTTCCTCTAGTGTAAATTAGCCAAACTCTCATTGCGTGAGATGGAGATATTCTCATTGTACACTGCATGAGAACCTAGCCTTATATTTATGTGTCAGGCCGTTGCTGCTTGGTGAAATGGTTTTTCCCTGTTATTGTTTTGTGAATCTTTTAGAGGGAAAGAAAAATCTGTAATTTGATTTTTCTTCCATATACGTTATAAACATATCCACATGCACACACAAATATATGCATTCATTCAAAAATCACTGTTGTTGTTTTAAAACAAACACACACACACACACCCCAACTTAAAACAATAAGAAAAAAAGTTTTAAAAGAGGGAAGAAAAGAAGAAGAAACCCTTTAAGTCAGCCCTGGAGTGCTATAAAAACTAATCGGTTTTTATATACAGCTCTTTTTCCCAGACAGCTTAAATAAGTACACACATAAAACCCAGCGATAAAATGAACAGGAGTGAAAGAAAAATCACACTGGAAACACCATCCGCCAAGATCACTCTTCAAAGCCTCTAAACGTTTCCCTGAGTTCTGAATTATTGCCGTTAGAAAGAGAACTCCACTCCCTTCCTAGAGATTTTTTATTTCAGACCCTAGCAAAAAAATAAATAAATCCTGAAATTTAATGGGCCGTAGGGTGGGGAGGAGAGTGGGGTAAAGGGAGTTACCCCATCAATTTCCATTCTTTCCCTTGTTCTCTGCCCCTCATTATGTCAGGATGGCTACATCTTATTCCCCAGAAATATTCCCTGACTCTCTCATCTCCTCCCCAACCAAGGAGAAATGTGGGACTTGAATGCATTTGAGTGTGCCACAAACCTATGAGAGAATTTGCTCTCACTTCTCTCCCAAACCTCATTGTGTGAATTAAGATCAGATCCTTCTGAAGTACCACTTTGACAGGTAAAGAGGGAACACTTCCTCAGGACTGGTACCAAGAACAAAGGTAGACATGACTTTAAACATGTGTCTAGCAGCTACATTATTTTTTTCCCTTCATTTTTATCCTAGAGGAGATGCAGGGTCTGTGATCCAGATCAGAACCTTTGTGTGGGGGCTGGAGGGGGGCTTTTACAATACATATTGGGCTCCCTGTGCCTACTCTAGAGTAAACAGGACAAGATGACATAGTTGCTAGACACAAATTTAAAGCCATGTCTGTTTTAGTCTGTATTGGACTGGTCAACCTGAATCAGAGCTATACCAATTTAGACAGCAAGGGCTCTTGGGACTGAATGCATTATCATTCAACAAAACATCCCTGCACCTAGAAAACTAACAGATCAGGAAGAAATAAGGCTAGAATTTGACTCCTTGATCATTAAAATTGGGGGGGGGGAGAAGCTTGTTTTTGCATCCCATCTATGCAGGGTAATAGGTCTTACCTACCCTATGAAGCTCTCCTATGGATGGGTGATTGTAAAATGATGAGTACACCCCAAAATGCACAGTTTTCCCCATAGACTAAAGCATGAAGGGGAGGCATATTTGTGCAATTCCGCAAGAGCAAAATCAAAAAAATTCTGCAAGTGTGCAAGTGCACATTTCAAACACAAATATACATTTTGGAAATTGCAAAATAATAATAATAATAATAATAATAATAATAATAATAATAATAATAATAATATCCCAAGAAATGCACTCCTTTTTGCATTCAGTGTTGTGAGCAGGGCATGTTTACCTGATTTATGAATACGAATAACATTCTTGTACATCTCTCATTGAGACCAACTGAGCCAGTCTCTGCCTGATTTTTGGTGGCCCAGTTCTCCATGAGATGGTCAACCTGTGTCTTGACTATACTTCTTCGGAACGTAGGAAGTTGCCTCATAACAAGGCAGATGGTTGTTCCATCTCATCCAGTATTGTAGACACTGACTTGAGCCAGTTCTCCAGGGTTTCAAACAGGATTTTTTTTTAGCCCTACCTGGAGTTGTCAGAGATTGGACCTGGGATCTACTGCATGCAAAGCGCAGGCACTACCACTGAACTACAGTCCCTCCTCTGAGTAGTAGGGACTCTAACTACTTCAAACTGCAGTTGGAGGCTCACAAGATCAAGTGTTCCACCCTCCCCTTCACAAATTCTATACTATCCAAATCCTAGTATGTCAAGGAGTAGGAAAGGCTAGAATCCACCACCCTGACTTCCTAGTTTTATATCTGCAGTGCTTGGGAGTATATTGCATGGAGGAGCATTCACTCATGGGATCCTTCACCTGCCATCTGAAGAGGTATGTCTCAAACATGGGTTGGCCATTGCGGAAGTGAAGGGTGAGAAATAACGAGATGAGACACATAAGTGGGATTAGATATGGGCCACATTTATTAAAGATCTGCAAGAGGGAGTGAAGGCCCTAAGCAGGCCAAGTCGTAGGCCATTGTTGGGATCGGGCAAACTGTTTACAGCCCATGACGTGGCGCCTGTCAATTCACCATCTCACAGGCTTGCCCCTCTTGGGGTATGGAGGTCTTCTGGTGTCACTCCCCCGCCCCAGGCCGCAGGGCTCTGAGTGGGTGAGGAGGGTTGGCCTCAAAGGTAACCCTTATCCCCCAACTGGCACTGCAAGGCTCCCAGTTGTGGGCCCTCAGGCATTATCCATCACCACGAAGGTGCCTGTGAATGCCCACCAATAGTAAAAAAACCCTCAAGATGCCCGATCCTACCTGCTCACCACAAATGTGACCAAATTAATGAACCGAATCAACCTAATTAATACACCCCTGCTGTCTTACAGTGTGAAGTAGGCTCCTTTATTCCTCATATTGAGGCAGTAGCTAAATCCTGTCGTTTTTTCCTGTATAATATTGCCAGGATTCAATCATTTTTGTCTGTCTCTTCTGCCAAGACTCTTGTTCATGCATTGGTTATTTCTCGGTTGGATTACTGCAACCTTCTTCTCACTGGCCTTCCTTCTTCTCACATCAGTCCGTTGGTTTCTGTTCACCACTCTGCTGCTAAGATCATCTTCTTGGCTCGCTGCTCTGACCATGTTACTCCACTGCTGAAATCTCTTCATTGGCTTCCAATTCACTTCAGAATCCAATATAAACTTCTCCTGTCGACCTACAAAGCTTTTCACTGTCTAGCTCCTTCCTATCTCTCCTCTCTCATCTCACACTATCGCCCCGCTCGTGCTCTTCACTCCTCTGATGCCATGTTTCTCACCTGCCCAAGGGTCTCTACTTCCCTTGCTTGGCTTCGTCCATTTTGTTCTGCTGCCCCTTATGCCTGGAATGCTCTTCCAGAACATTTGAGAACTACAAGTTCAACCGCAGCTTTTAAAGCTCAGCTAAAAACTTTTTTTTTTCCTAAAGCTTTTAAAACTTGATTTTGTTCTGACTTTATACTGTTAGTTTTACCCTACCCAGTGCCTGTTTACCCTACCCTGTGCCTGTTTGCATTCTCTTCCCCTCCTTATTGTTTTATCATGATTTTATTAGAATGTAAGCCTATGCGGCAGGGTCTTGCTATTTACTGTTTTACTCTGTACAGCACCATGTACATTGATGGCGCTATATAAATAAATAAATAAATAATAATAATAATAATAATAATAATAATAATAATAATAAAAGCCCTCATAACCAAGTTAGATTATGAGCAAACAATTCCTACTGGAAAGGGCGACCAGTAAACTCACACTGTGTACAGGGAGAGGAGGGAGGGAGCCATGCAGCAAAGAGAGAAAGCGGGGAGGGGCGAGCAGGGTTTAAAAAGCCTCACAGTCCCCTCCCCATCCTGGTTGTGCCATACAGAGGCCCGCCAATGGTGAGCCTCCACGTCCCGTCCCGCTCACCCCCACCGTGGCCTCCCCCTCCCAAGCAAGCTGAGCGTGGGGAGGAGGCATTAGCGGAGTGAATTAGGCCAGAAACCTTTCCCCCCCAAAAAAATCCTCTGGAACTTCATCATCAACTGATTTAGGAAAACTATGAAAAAGTCTGTATTCATTTTGCCAGATTTTTCATCCTTAAGGTACTGGGATTAGGTCGTTTTAGGATGGTTTTACGAAAGCCCTCCTAAGTTTGCCGTGCTTCTTTTTGGATTTTTGTTTTTGTTTAATTATTTTAAAGCAAAGTTTTATTTGTTTTTGTTATGGTTTTGTTGTCTTTCCTGTTATTTTTTGTAACCTCAAAATGAATGGAAACAGTAACGAAAGTGGAAATGTGGTTGAACATATATTAACATATATTAAAGTTAAAGGGGTTCACATGAAGGACAGAAAGTTGGAGATCTCAGGTCCCTTTTGTTTTATTGAATGTTTTATTGAAAATATAGCTATGTGGAGGACGTAGAGGTTAGAGAAAATATCTACAAAAGGTTAAGGGGAGGCAGGACTATGGGGTTACAAAAATACAGTTCCAAAGGGGACAGCTGAACTACCATTTGTTTTCCAAGCCTCCCAAGTTGTAAAGTTGTTTAAGCTAATCCAAGATTAATTTATTGCCAAGCTAATTTAATAAATGGAAGTATTTGAGCAGCCTGAACTTCCACATGGAAATGAGAATTATGGTGTCATTTGGAATTCACATGAAGTAGAGAACTGAATCTTCTCACAAATGCAGTTAGAAAGGGGCACCATAAACTTCTTTTTAGGGGCGCTGTGTACAAAAACACACACACAAGAACTAAAATATGGGGAGATTTTAATTTATTTATTTATTTATTTATTTATTTATTACATTTTAATCCTTGGCATAGCTGCCTATTTTAGTCATCCATAACCATTCTCATAGGAAATACTGCTGGATCATTGTGGCCATATCTGTGGACAAGCTGTGTCATCCATTGCAATTGTATCTATCGAGATCAGGAGATTAGTTTAACAATATGAACCATGTCCTCTGTGATTGACTTGGTGATACCTGTATTCCATTGTCAGAATAACATTGGAGATTATACAGAAGTCAAGTATGTGTCTGTGTTCCTTCAATTTTGAATTTTCTGGCTCCTGTTCTTTATACTTGTGGGCAGTACACAGCTATTGAAAATTTAAAAATAACCTCATGTTACTCTATTTATAGGTGCATTCATATTATACTTATTGCCCAGTCTTAATTTATTTTATTTTATTTTATTTTATTTACATTAATAATTTATAAACCACACCTTCATCCAAAATCAAATTTCAGGACTTTGTACATAAATATGTGAAACCAATACAATATTAAAACTAGATAAAGCATTAATCAATAATGCAATCAAATTCAGAGGGATTAAACTATTTAACCAGCTGAAAATACAATGATTCAAATACCTTGGGAAATTTATATTAAAGAAAGAAAGATTTTAACATGGCACTGAAATTGTCATGCATATCTCCCTTGGGTGGGCATTTCAAAGCTAGGACACAACAGAGATGGATTGTATTTTGAACATCCCTAATGCACAGGTAGGTGGAACATGGGAAGTCCCCCTTTTTTCCATGATAATTTTAATGCTTGGACAGGTTGATATGGGAGGAGCCAAAAAAGGCAAAGGCAAAGGAGAAGAACAAAGGATATTATTTATTATTCAGGACAAATAAAAGGAAATACTTCTTCACAAAACACATAGTTAAATTATGGAACTCACTACCACAAGATGTAGTGATAGCCATCAATTTGGATGGTTTTAAAAGGGGGTTGGATCAATTCCTGGAGGAGAAGGCTATCAATGGCTACTAGCCCTGATGGTTGTGTGCTACCTCCAGTATTTGAGGTAGTAAGCCTGTGTGCACCAGTTGTTGGGGAACATGGGTGGGAGGGTGCTGTTGCACAATGTCCTGCTTTGTTGGTCCCTGGTCGACGGCTGGTGGGCCACTGTGTGAACAGAGTGCTGGATTAAATGGACCCTTGGTCTGATCCATCATGGTACTTCTTATGTCCTTATGTTCTTAATATGATAAAATACATCCAACACATTTTGGACCCTTGGGTCCTTTCTCAGGGTGATTTGACAAAGTGCAACGTATCTCTTCTATTTCATACCCCTCAGTCTCCTACGCCCCAAGCCATTTAGGGCACCAGCAACTGGAATTGAGCTCAGTGGGGAATAGGCCACCTTATAGTTCCTTCAGAACTGATATGACATGGTTCCATCTAGATAAACAAGCCAGAATTCCAGCAGCCCACTTTTGTACTAGTTGAACTGTTTTCTGTACTCTACTGTTTTCAGGGGCAGCCCCACAAACATCACATTATAGAAATCCCAACTGCTTACCAGAGCATGTATCTCCATGGTAAGGTTATCATTATCAAGGCAAGACTGCAGCTGATGAGCCAATCAAAGCTGGTAAAAAGTGCTCTGAACCACTGAGGCCACTTGACTCTGTAATGGCAATGCTATTTCAAGGTACACGCCAAGCTGTGCAACTGTTCCTTCAGGGGTAGGGTGACTCTATCCAGAACAGGTAATGTACCTGCTTCTTAGACTTAGGAACCACTAATCAACAGTACTTCTGTCTTGTTAGGATTCAGCTTCAGTTTATTGGCTCTCATCCAGCCCCTTACAGATTCACCTGAGTGATGACAAAGAGAAATAGAGGTGTTTGTCATCTGCACACTGATCATACCACACTGCAAATCCCTGGATAGCCCCACCCAGCAGCTTAATATAGATGTTTAAAAGCATGGGGAATAGAATGAAAGAGGTCAAATTCCATGAGGTCAAGCAGAAATCCCCAACAGTGCTTTCTGAAACTGACCCTGCAGGTAAGAGCAGAACTACAATATCACTTTGTCTCTCAACTTTAAATCACAGAGCTCTTCCAGCAAGACAGAATGGTTGATGGTATCAAAAGCTGCTGAGAGTTCAAGAATAATTAACAGGTTCACTCTCTCCCATCTCTGTGCCGACAGAGGTCATCTGTAAAGGCACCTAATGGTTAAATCCAAAGTCCTTGTCTAAATCCAGGTGGAAACGGTTATATATAATCTCTTGTACCATTACAACCCTCTTGAGTAACTTGCCCCAGAAGGGGAAATTAGTGACTGGGTGACCATTATCACAATCTTCTGGCAAGGATTTCTTAAGAAGTGGCTGAGACTGCCCAATTTCTCAATGAATCATTAATAAGATTTAAAATCCACACAATCAACCCCTTTTGGCTGAAAGTAACTAGCCAAGGGTCAAATCTTGGAGCAAATCTCTCCAAGTACCTTGTCCATATACTCAGGTCTCAACAATTGAAACTGATCCCATAAAACCAGACCAGACAGTGCCCTGGATCATGTCAACAGCTAACACTGCCTCGTTTAGTAAAAAATACTAAGGCCATAGCTAGACCTAAGGTTTATCCCAGGATTGTCCTGGGGTCAAACCTGTTCATCTAAGTGCCACACAGGGCATCCAGCGTTCAGGCTGGGATGAACCTGGGATGATCCTGGGATAAACCTTAGGTGTAGCTACGGCCTAAGTCAAGGGACTGCCTTGAAAGGTGTGTTGGAACACGGACATACTGAGACAGCCCCATGGATGTCATGGCAGCAACTCCTAAAATGACCCTGATTTGAGTGCTGAAATATCCTAACTGTCCACCTCAGTCATCTCAGGCAGGAAGACTGATGGCAGTAGGGTGGTGAGTACACCAGCAGAATCCCTAGCCTATCTCTCTGGCCCAACACCAAACACTGAAACCTAGCTCATGAATGTACTGGTCTCTTGGTGAGGGAGATGGATTCCTCATACTTGACAACAACACCCCTCCATTGGCACTACATACCTAGATGTACAAGTTGGGATAGATCTGCAACTATTCACTTATCGGGGTCTCAGTGATATACTCTACGTCACTCTCCTACCTCCATCCATGGTTAAACAGCAGATAACATATATTCTATTATGGACCAAACTTACAGAATCCATCTGCAGAGTTCAAAGCAGCTCCTATGATGTTTCCTAATGGTCTCCAAGACAGATCAGATCATTTGTCCATCTAACTCACCATTGTCTGCTCTGACTGGTAGTGGATCTTTAGGCTCTCCAACAAAGGCCTTCCCCATCATCTGCCACCTGAGATTTCTTTACCTGTAGATGCCACTTGGGGCCTTCTGCATGCAAAGCACATACTCGGCCACTGACCTGTGGTCCCTACCCAAGCAAGCTATAGCCAGGTGAAGGAATAACTCTGTAGGAATTATTGTGATTATTTACATGCTCTTTCTCCAAGGAACTCTGGGTGGTATACGGGGAAGGTTTGCTCCTTCCCCATTTGTGCCAAGGTAGGTTAAGCTGAGAGAGTGAGTGACAAGCCCAAGTTCAGCTGATAAACATTCTGTCTGTCTAGGGATTTGAATACAGGTCTCCTCAGATCAGAACCAACTCTCTAACCACTACACCAAACAGGGTCTCCCATAGTGCAGTTCTTCAGTGGTAGAACTGCACCATGGGTTTTCAAATTGTTCTCTGGGCTTGAAGTATGATTTAGAAGACGTCAACTACTCATACACAATTGCAGAAGTCCCTGTTAGTTCAAGGTTCTCCTCCATGATGCACTTAGCATAACAGTTAATCCAGGGGAGTGTAATGTGCTTCTTCACTTTTCTTTCAAAAATGGTCCTCTCCCTTTCAACAGAGGGGGAAAATAGCAAGTCTCTTCCCATAGTCCTTGACCAAATTCTCTGGATGGACCTCCCTGAATTTATTTCCAAAATCTGCCATCTCCTACCTTAGGAGGAAAGGAAGAAGAATGCCTTCAATCATGGTGTTTATAGGTAACTTTGGCCATCATCCCTCTCAAGAGACAGCAAACAACTGCCATTTTTTTAACCAAAGCCTGTGTCATAAACCTTGTAATTTTCTGCTGTCATGCTCAGGCAATTTCAACACATTTAAATTAGAAAGGACTGTGCTAATTTTACTTCATAGCCGGGGTAATTGTTGTAAGATATATTTATCTCTCTCAGTCTTTTGAGATGGAAAGAGTGAATTGGGGGTTGGGGTGCATGGGAGGAAAGAAAGAAGGAACATGGAAGATCGTTCTATTATCTAGAATTATTTCAATTCAGCCTCAGTTGTGGTTCTTCCTAGTATGGTACAGAACCCCTATGAGAAATTTATGCTAGTCTAATCAAAAATATTTTGGCCTTTTTTTTTTTAAAAAAAATGAATGCCTCCAGTGCTTTACCTGAGAAGATGGGGAGAACCCCCTTCCATATCCCTGTTTTGCTGGAGTTGAAATTTACCAACAGTATGAGGAAATATAGGGAGATTCCCCATTAGTTATGCTGGAGAAATCCATTGTGGAGTCCAATGAGGTTGGATTCGCAAGAGTCTGACCTTCTGGTACTGCAGTGAACCACCCTCTTACCTGCACATCCTCCAGATTTCATGTGGGGCGGCTCTCCAGTTTTATAAAAGGTGAGATAGGCCAATGGTGGCTACCATTACCTTATTGTGGGAAAATATGGATGTAATTAATGTATTTTACACCATTTGTGACCATAAAATATTTACTTCTATGTAAATTGCAGCTGCAATTTTACCAAGGTAGGCTAATGGTAGCCCACTTTAGCTTTATCTCACCTTTTATAAGGCTGGAGAGCTGCCACATGAAATCCATTGGTTGAGACCAGAGCTCCAGGGAAATTTGCAGGGCCCCAAGTGTCCTGGATTTCCCCATGGTGGACCCCCACTGGACCGAATGTTGGGAAGGTTGCCCATCCCTCTTTCCCTTCAATACATTTCCATCACTGGTCTGGTTCAAGCTCAAGCATTTTTGAGTGGTGGGTTCTGTGATTGGAGCTACATCATTCATGCTGACTTTGATAGCATCTCTCTCTGGGATCCCAGTGGAAGAGGGGACTGCACACTGGAGGGAAGTTTTGGCCTAGGGCTGGCAGAAATTGGCATGCTAAAAAGGTGTTCTGCTGAAAGTGCTCTGCAAAACATGCTCTGCAAAGGAGCTTTTAATGTGTTCTATAGGGCAGCTCCAAGAAAGCCTTTCTGGTTCTCCGTTATTGTAGGCCATGAAAATAGCAGCAGCAGCAGCAACAACAAGAGAGATGTCTTCCTAGAAGCTATACAGCACAGTGACTTATATCTATGACCACCACCCATAGATGTCAGCCCATGGATCATATTAACGGTCATATTTACCATGTTATGTCTCAGAGTTCTCCGGTGCCCAGATAAGAGTTGAAAGAGACAAGAAAGCTATTTGACCACACGGTCACTCCCTCCAGGACCTGACCTGATTTGCTTGGGTGATAAGCAGGAAAAGAGCATGTCAGGAATTCTTGTCTTACTCATTCTATTAAATCCTGAGTTTCCTTTCACTTCTGCAGTGCTGGATAAAGATGGATGGATCACACAATTTCCAGTCTGTGTCAGTTTCACATGTCTCCAATTATAGGTTTGTTCCATCCTGTTTTATGATTATCTTTTTTCTTTTTCTTTTTCTTTTTGAACACCACATGAATTTTCTCAGTTAAATTTCCACTAAAACGTTCCAAAAAGTTAAAAACTAAAGGATAACTTTGTTCTGCATTAGTGTGGATTAGGCAAGTTTGCTTAGAATTGCTAAATGAAATTTTCCAGAAGGAAAGTAGTAATTCTGGGTTTGCTCTATATCCCTCGGCAAACGCTCTGTGCCTCTATTTTTCCCAGACATATCACCTTCGGGAAGTTTATGCACTGGCCTTGGAGAATCTAGAGAAGTTGACAGCAGCATTTCCTAAAATAAAATGTGAGAATTTTCCCCAGGAAAATTTCTCAAGACCATGACAAATCTGTGCTACAGTTAAGGTTGGATGGAATAATCACTCTAAATCTCATCTATGGCCATGGCTAGACCAGGGCCTGGAGGAGGGAGGCTCTTATGATATGGTGATCATGAGATCCTCAGCCCAGTCTACACGTGGCACATGATATCCCAGGAGGATGGAGAACATTGCATCCGCCATTTTGTTTTTGTTTTATATTTTCTTAAAAATTAGCATTCCAGCTCAAACAGTGATTTTTTTTAAAAAAAACCCAACAGCTCCCTCTCCCCCACCCCACCCCCGATTGGCACGGAACTCCTGAGGTTACTTGCGAGGAGCTAGGATGAAACCGGGACAGTTGCCCACACATCCCGCGGTCTCAGGATCATCCCAAGACCAGAGGAAAAACTTGGACAAATGTGGTGCCCATTATCCCAGGCAAAGGAGGGATCATCCCTCCCTATTCCCAAGATCCCCTGTGCATCATGTAGACACACAGGGATGATCCTGGGGGTGATCCCCAGGATAAACAGTCATTTAGCCATGGCCTATGTCAAGTTTTGCATCTATTCAATCTTGAGTCTATTCCATTCAATTTCTTCCCCTGTCTGTGAGTATGGATGTAGGAGAAACTTCTTTCAGTAAAATTTTGATCAGGATTTCCCAAGGGGGAAAATTCCAGACCAAACATGGACACAATTTGCAGTTGAGATCCATAATTTGCCAAGCTTGCACTGTGATCCATGGCCTTCCAAAAATACATTTCACAGCATGTGTGCATTTGAAAATTGTGCATGAAAAAAAGGGGGAAAACATGCACAAACATGTGAGCTTTAAACAATGGGAGAAGAACGCATACTTTTCAAAGCTGGGCACATTTGGAAAAATATGCACGAAAATACTCATGGATTTTCAGGCAAAAAAGAATAAAACAAAGCTCACAATCTGAAATAAACTCAAGTTGGAATGAGCATTGAGATGGAATTCAGAGAACTTTGCCAAGCCTGAGTTTTGCTGATTTGCACATCCCTATCTGTGAGTTATGTTTTTATTTGATTATGATTTATGTTTTCTGAACTCTTTCTAAACCATCTAGGTTGGCTACAGAAAGGTGGCATAGAAAGGCAACAAATGAATCACTAAAGACATAAATTGCACAACCATTCACATTAATTTCCATGCACAACTTTCCCTAATATACATATTTTATAGCTCACTTTCTCTGATGTACACATTTTTGAACACCACTTTCCCTAATTTAAGCATTTTGGTATGCAACTTTATCTAATATGCACATTTTGGTATGCCTCTGTTGATCCAAGTACTGCACCGAAAAATAAGTGCACAGGCTGAAGGATAGCTGTGTTTTGGTCCTGGAAATGTGAAGTGTGAATTAGGTTGGTTTGCTTAAAAAATTGGATCCAATGAAATTTTGTCCAAACCTTGGCTACAACAAATCAATACAAGAACAGTTTCCAACTCAGGCCTTAGCAAGACCTACCTGAAAGTCCGGGGGAGAGGAGGGGAGACCTTGTGTTGGGATTAATGTGAGATCTCACCCCCGTTTACATGTAAGGTGCAACGATCTCAGGTAGAGAGGCATTGCACCCGCCATTTTTTATTTTTTGAAGAGGACGCAGCGCACGAACGCTCGTTCGCCAAAGGTAAGTCTTTTTTTAAATTTAATTTGGTTTCCCCACTCCCCCCACCCTAAACCCAATGGGTGCAGTGCTCCCGAGGAGTGCTGCACCCCGTGTGCGGCTCCCGGCTTCATGCTTAGTTCATATTCAATTTCTGTATCTCTACAACAGGAATTTTACTCTCTACTTTTTCTTTTTCTGATTTTTCGTGCTGCCAAAGCAGCCAATTTATATGTTACATAGGCTTTAGAGGCATGAAATAAAAACAAACAAACATATTCCATGAGAGCATTCAGTCATGTAAGAGAAATCTGTAATGGAATCAAATGAGTTTAGATTTCTATGATTCAACTGGCAGTTTTCGCAACAGACCCGCTTTTCTCGAGTTGCGCGGATACTGCAGACTTGAGGACTGCTTTCTTTTCGTAACTTTCCAGAATTTAATGCCACTTTAGTCATAGAAAAATACATAAAATAAAAAGGAAATCTGAAAATGTGCATTTTTTCCCATAGGCTACAGCATGGAAATTTTTGATATTGCGTATTTGGGAGGGATTCATACATTTTTGCAAGGGCAAAAATTGCACAAATTAGGAAAAAAATAGGAAAAACAAGTTTCTGTCAATGAGGGGAATATGGAATGAAAGGCAGCTGACAGTCCATGAAATACAGGCAGAACGGATTTTACGAAATCCATACATCCCTAATCCAATGTAATAATTGCAATTTTATTCTCAATGAAGTAACAGAAATGTGTATTCTTGCAGGTCCAACAGAAGTAAGCACCCCAAGTTTAGAACATAAGAGGAGCCCTGCTTGATCAGACCAAGTGTCCATCAATTCCAGTGTCCTGTATCCCATAGGGTCCCACCAGATGTTTCTAGGAAGCCTAGAAGTGGGTCACGAAGGCAGACACACCCTCCTCAAGGAATTTGTCTATTCCCCATTTAACACCATGTACATCAGTGGCGGTTGCCACCTCCTCTGGCAGCAATTATTTTTTTTTTATTTTTTTTTGGTCCCATTAATTCCTTTTCTGTCCAGTTAGTTTGCAGCTGTAGTTTCCAAGCATAATGATTAGTTGCTAGGAGGGAAAACTTCTCAAGTGTTGCTCGCTGCCCTTGGCAGAAAAGAGGCCAGTTTGGAATACCTTGCAAAATGGAGATACCAGAACGTGGGATCCCACATGTCTTGTGTATGAAAAATAATAATAATGAACATTCTACCTCCTCAAAACATGAATAGCCTGACCCATTCAAGCGCCTAACCTATCTCTCTTTTGACATACCGTTTGACTATGAGGATTAAATGGTTTCAGAGAAGAAGATAGCAGACAGACAAAGATTTATTGGCTGTTATGTAGAGAGGGAGTGTTTATTGATAATGTCAAAATCCAGGAGGGGTGTGACTTTCCATCCAACACAGATACAGGGATGCAATCATATCTTGCAACATGAAGCAAGCAGCAATGCTGAATGCTTCCTTCAAGCCAGCACTGAAGGAATTGTTCATTGCAAGGACATTCTTAGAAGGACAGGGCTGAATTACACATCTATGGACAACCCTTGACTCTTCAAATTAGGGATGGAATGGATGAATCAAAGAATTTCTGGCTTGTGTCAATTTTACATGTGTTCAATTATAAGATGACTCCATCCAATTTCCACATAATTCTGCACATTTAAAAAAATGCACAGAAATTTGCATTTATTTTCATAGGCAATTTCCCCTGAGATACACATTTTGTACACAGTTTTCCCTCCTACGTGCATTTCTGCGCACATCTTTCCCTAAAATGTACCCTTTTCTACCCAAACCTTGAACTGAGAATTGCATTCAAAAATTGGGAGACAAGCACAATTCAGAGGATAACTGTATTCTGATCTGCATATTAGACCAGGAAGTGTAACTTTTGAATAGGTATTCAAGCTGAAACTCAGTTATCCGTGCAAAATTCACACTTAGCATGGGAATCCATAATTGAGTTCTCCAATCACGTGCACAGAAAAAGTATACATGCATATTATTGCTTGGAACAAAAGTGTATCTAAGGCAAAATTGCAGATTAAAATGAATGTAAATGAATGTGAACTGATTTTCACATAGACATATGAGTTTGATAGATTTGCCTATCTCTGGAGTTCAGAGTGTGATGTCGACCACAGATCATGCAAACAGTAGCTTTTAATAGGATCATATGTATCCTAAATGCTCTGCTTCTTCCAGGGAGCAGGCAGGAGAAGTCTTCCTCCACATTTTCAAGACACCATAATTGGCTATTTTATTGCCTGTTCTAAGTGCAGCATCCATTCTCTTGCCTTCTCCTGTGATCAGAAACAGAAACATCCAATGTCCTTGTAGTTTGGCTCTCCAAACCCTGCCTTTTGTAGTTGGCCAGACATTACCAATATATGCCAGTCCTTTTGGTGCAGTTTATTATTTTTGTTTCAGCGGAAGGTGTGTAGTGTCATGTACATATTTCCTGATACTTTAGAACTGATTCTGCCAATTATAAAGTAATAAATATATCCAGGCAATCTTCCTCCTCCTCCTCCTCTTCTTCTTCTTCTTCCCCCTATTTGCATTATGGTTATAATACTGCCCGACTTTACAAGGTTGTCGTAGAACATGGGTGGACAAACTCCAGCCCATGGAATATCCCATCCAGCCTGTGTAGCCTTAAGCTCCCTCTATGGGCCCCACCCACTTAACTCACCAAGCTCCTCCCCCAGTAGCCTCCAGTGATCTCCAAGCCCTACCACTGACCTGGACGCTGCTACCAACAAACAGCCATGTATCTGTTTTCACGAGTTTAACTCCCGTGGCATCTTTAAAGAACCATGGAATTTGTTGTTGGATTGGAGTTCTGAAAATTCTATTAGAAATCTCTCAGGCTGCAATTGAACTCAGTAGGACTTACTACTGAGCACACACACACAGCATTGCATGGAATTCTTTTCATGGAATTGCAGTTCTCATGACCCCCTGGCACATTTACTGTAACTTATTAATCTAGTTTAGGTGAGGTGCAATGTGCCCTACATAGTCAATATCACACCCCTCCCCCAAAAAAGTATGTAATATGGTACACATTTCTCCTAATGCACACATTTTTGTATACAACTGTGCTGTCCATTGCACACGTGCAAGCAATTTCCCCACAAAATAAGGCATTTATAGACAAAGATGCACATTTTTGTGTGCACGTTTACCTCTAATATACATATTTTTGCACACATGTTTTTGGTTCGAGAACTCCATTGCAAAATTTGGAGAAGTGTGAACTTTGGACCAAAAAAACCCTTAATTTCAGTTTGTGCTTATACTAAAATGTAAACCAAATCCTTTTCTGCCCCATTACTCAATGCAGGTGACTGTTGCTTGGATTAAGAGTACCAATCTTCTGCAGAACATGACGCCTGAAAGCGCTTATAGGGAGTACACATTGGCCCTTTCTACACCTAAGGGTTATCCCAGGAAAATGGAGAGATTTTCTGTGTGTCATTTGCATGCACAGGGATGATCCCAGGACAATCCCGGGATAAATGGCTGGTGTAGACATGCCCATTTCTTTCCTATCATTTTCTTTTCCGTCCTGACCTCTTGGGATATGGTGGGTTTAATATTGAAATAAATAAAAGATACCTGCTACTGAAGCCCCACCCAGTTCTAAACACACACACCCCATGCACACACATTTAGCATGAAATCCTCTGTGTGAATTCTTAATCGGTGCTTGCAAGCGAAAAAGCTCGAACTACACAGAGGTGGCACTCTCTCTCCGGTTATCAACTGTTTACTCAAAAGTTACTTTTGCGGCACGAGAGGCCATCAAGAAGACCACCTATGGATTGCCTTCCCTGCCCGGAGATGCTTATGATCCATCAAGCATGGGAAGCAAAATCACATGAGAGTAATAGCCTGCCCTTTGGCCCAGCAGGGAGAAGTTTCACCGTCGGCAGGAGCCAGATAATGTCTTTCCCCTCCACCTTGCCGAGGGATGGTTCAGGCGAGGCATCTGAATAAATTCTGCTCTGCCGATTAAGCCGTCGGAAGGGCGCTCCTCTGCTCTCAGGCTCCCTGCTTGGATTTAACCTCAAAGGGGTTAACTTCATAAAACCACGGCCCTTTATTCCAGCCTGTGATTTCCCATCATACTTTAGGGCCAGCCAACCGTCCCTTCATTGATGGCACCTTTTGGCTTCACAATACAGCCAATTTGTTAGAATTCTTCACAGGTCAGGGGCTGCACGAGGCTGCGGAGGCCGCCGCAATGGCCACTGGAAAATGAAGCTGTATTCGCTTGGCAAATTATACGTCAGCCGCACTTTATGGGCTTAGAGTTCCTTTCTTCCCTCTGTCTCTCTCCTCCTCTTTAAAAAAAAATAAAAATGGGAGAAGCATGTATGTGAGCTATTGTCACATATCCAGTTAATGTAGGTTAATAGATTGGTTCCACTGACATGGATCATAATGAACAGTAAATTGTTTTATCTCTTAAGTCTTATTTGGTCAGCCAAGAAAACATATGAGGTAATATGGCTTGGACTAAATGGACCGTATAATAGATCTCTCTCTAAAGAAAAAGGACAGGGGTGACAGCGTCTCCTATGATTAATGAAAATAATAATGGTCCTGAAATTGAAATTTTTCTAATTTTTTTTTCTCCCCCTTCTCTCTTGGCTGCCGCCAAAAACTTCAGTCGGTGGATGATTTGTGGACTGCAACCGCCTCTGACGTCCTCCATGGCTTTCTAATATGAGTTTAGGAAGTGTTTGGTGGTGGGAAGGAGCGAGAGGGGATTATATGGATTTCTGAGTGCTGAAATCGACGTCAGGGGAAGATACAGAGGTAGCAGGATGTCTTTGAAGACCTTGAGCTATAAAACACTACAGGGCCATGGGTGGGACTTGCCACAATGGCAGCTTTGGGAAAGGTAGGTAGATTGCTACACTGTTGAAACCCTGGGTTTTGCCGCAGCAGGAAGACATCATGGGAAGCAGGTACATTCCTGGCTTCTGCTATTGCTGCTAAGCATTGTTAAATGCCTGCATTGTTCTAGGTGGTGTCTATTAAAAATGCATGGGGAACCTTAGGCCAATGGGTCAAATCCAGTGCTACTAAGGTCCAAAGCCAGCCCTGCAAGGTTCTGGAGATGGCCACAGCCCCCTTTCCCTGACCATTGATTCTTTGATGGCTTCCCAGCTTACGTCTACATTTTTCCTGATTCTATTTATTTATTTATATTTATTTATTTATTACATTTCTATACTGCCCAATAGCCAGAGCTCTCTGGGCGGTTCACAAAAATTAAAACCATTCAAAGTATAAAACAACAGTATAAAACCATAATATAAAATACAATATAAAAGCTCAACCAGATAAAAACAGCAACAATGCAAAATTACAAATTTAAAACCATGTTATTTAAAATTTATAGATTGTTAAACTGTTGGGAGAATAAAAAGGTCTTCACCTGGCGTCTAAAAGCATATAATGTAGGTGCCAAGTGAACCTCCTTAGGGAGCTCATTCCACAGCCGGGGTGCCACAGCAGAGAAGGCCCTCCTCCTGGTAGCCACTTGCCTCACTTCCTTTGGACAAATTCTATGGACAAATTCTATGGACAAATCCTCCCCCTCAGGCCATGGTTGCTTTCTGGTCCTGCCCTTCAGAGCTTAACCAAAGTCAGATTTCTTTAGAGCCCCCCCCCCATTCTTATTGGGCCCTTCTTGCCAAACTGCCAACTCTCCCTTCACTCATAGAAGCTGGATTTAGGCATGGATGGACTTACTTGGCCACTGCTGTAACTCGCTCCTCCATATGAGCCACCATTTTAATGCAAGATGGGGGCTCTGGATTTTTGTATATCTAATGCTGCATGCAATGGTGGCCATACAGGCCCATTTCTGCAATTTAGAAGTCTCTCATGTTGCAGAAACAGCCCTTCATGGGAGGGCTGCACAACATTAGATTGTGTTAAAATGCAGCTCGCGTAAGGGCCTGGTGGCTGCAACAGATGAGTACAGTAAGTCCCGGACTCAGTCTGGCACCCATGACATCCCTATCTGGACTGAGCTAGTGGTACCAATGGACTGATTCAGTATTAGATAGGGTGACCCTATGAAAAGGAGGACAGGGCTCCTGTATCTTTAACTGTAATGTAGAAAAGGAAATTTCAGCAGGTGTCAATTGAAGAGGGTGAAATTCCCTCTTCATCACAACAGTTAAAGCTGCAGAAGCCCTGCCCTCTTTTGTATCTGGCCACTCTACTATAGCTAGTGTAGCTTCAACTGTTGTGATGAAGAGGGAATTTCACCCTCTTCAATTGACACGTGCTGAAATTCCCTTTTCTACAGTACTGTTAAAGATACAGGAGCCCTGTCCTCCTTTTCATATGGTCACCCTATACAGTAAGTCCCGGACTCAGTCTGGCACCCATGACATCCCTATCTGGACTGTAAATGGTTTAGTTTCCTGAGCAACCCAACGATTCATGTTAGCATGTTGGCCAAACAATATAGATGGTCTGTATTTTCATCCTGATCAAATCATTGGGGGGGGGGGGGAGTTTTGAAAGGGGGTAAAAATTGGGGGATGCTTCAAATGGTACTCAGGAGAGGGTTTGCTCTGCAGATAGAGGATGTATGAAAAAGGCACACCTATACTCACACATGATGCAAAGTAACGGATCTGTCTTCCCTTGTCCCACTATCTAATCTCTGCATCTCCCCATCAGTTCAGTCTTTGGAGTTTTACAATGGCTGCCAATGAACAATCAGGTGAGATGTCAGCCTGCGATAGATTAGCATCCAGCTCTGTCATAAGCAGCTGGGTCAATTGAAGGAGCAGGAAATGGCCTCTGCAATAAAAGGAGGGAGGTAAGGAAAATAACACCAGTCCATTCTGAACTTCAAGGATCTGGACAAACCCAAACTGGAGGCTCAACTTCATAAATATCCCTAATCTCTGGTTTTAAAAGCCAGAATTGTTTATGATTCGTGGCATTTGATGACATTTAACAGCATGCAACCCATTACAGCCCCTTAAGTCATTACACGACAGGGCCGCAAATGTCACCGGGTGACAAGACAACAAGCCAGGTTATTGGTGGGGCAGGGTTCAGTTTGGATTAGTACAGGCTTCTGACAGATGTAGGGTTTCATTGCAGATGAAGCCCAAATTCTGCCTCTTTGGCTTACCTTGCAAGCAAATCAGCCTGCCTTATCCCCAAGTGTGTGTGTGTGTGTGTGTGTGTGTGTGTGTGTGTGTGTCTTCCATATGCTATGCAGAACTCAGTTTTAAGCCTTTTCTGACTCTGCTGACACAAGACCTTCAGCAATCTTGTAGGGACCTTTATTTATTTATTACATTTTGCCTAATAAGGAGCTCTGTGGAGCACAAAAAAGGTCCACCAGTCTAGTGCCAGATCTACACCAAGCAGGATAAAACACAAGAAGTTGTCAAAATCATGGTAAACCATTATAAAGCAGTAGCGTAGATCCTGCCTAGGTTAGTATGGTGCATTCGGGATCTAAAGAATCATACAATTAGTTCCATCCCTCTAGAGATGTGAGTGAGGTGGGGATCCTTCTTCATGGAATAGGACTCTGTGCTTTGAATAAAATAGGGATGGGGTTACACTCCCCCTGAAGGAGCAGGTTCGTAGCTTGGGGGTTCGCCTTGAACCATTTTCGTCACTTGAGGCTCAAGTGGCCTCAGTGGCACAGAGTGCTTTCTACCAACTCCGGTTGGTGGCCCAGCTACGCCCCTAGCTGGACAGGGATAACCTAGCTTCAGTTGTCCATACTTTGGTAACTTCCAAATTAGATTACTGCAATGCCCTCTACATGGGGCAGCCTTTGAAGATGGTCCGGAAGCTGCAGCTTGTGCAAAATGCAGCAGCCAGATTGATAGCTGGAACAGGGAGGTTTGAGCATATAACACCGATTCTGGCCCGCTTGCATTGGCTGCCTATATGTTTCCGAGCCCAATTCAAGGTGCTGGTTTTAACCTATAAAGCCCTACATGGCTTGGGACCGCAATACCTGATGGAACGCCTCTCCCGACATGAACCTACCCGTACACTGCGCTCAACATCTAAGGTCCTCCTCCGAGTGCCTACTCCGAGGGAAGCTCGGAGGTTGGCAACAAGGGAGAGGGCCTTTTCAGTGGTGGCCCCCCAACTGTGGAATGATCTCCCCAATGAGGCTCGCCTGGCGCCAACATTGTTATCTTTTCGGCGCCAGGTCAAGACTTTTCTCTTCGCCCAGGCATTTTAACAGCATTTAACAACGTTAAGTTTGTTTTTAATGGACCCCAGAACTGTTGTTTTTAAATGGATACTGTTGTTTTTATACTGTTGTTTTTATGTTTTTGATGGTTTTTAAATTTTGTATACTTTTAATGTTTACCATTTTTAATTGTTGTAAACCGCCCAGAGAGCTTTGGCTGTGGGGAGGGATATAAATGTAATAAATAAAATAAATAAATAAATAAATAAATAAATAAATAAGTAAATAGAGCTTCCTTTAAAATAGAGCACACCAGGGGGAATGCCCAAATTTAAAGCTGTGATCCAAACAACTGGTTCCCATCTGTTCCTCAAGGTATCCTGTGGGATAAGTCCAAACTAGTATCAGAATCCAGACCTGAGACATCTGTGGTCAGTTACTGGAACTGGAAGTTTGATAAGGGAATGAGCCAGGGTTTGAATTGTGGTGGGCTACCTGGTAGGAGAACAAGACCAGCTTTTATAGAATCATAGAATAGTAGAAATGGATAGGGTCTATCAGGCCATCAAGTCAGGAAATTGGTGCCCCTCTAGGCTGTAGTTCCAACCTGAAGGCAGCCAACTGAGCCCACCACTTGAATAGAGGACTGTCATCTGTAAAAGAGGACATACAACATTGCAACCCTATTCACTGAGCCTGGACCAGACTCCAGCTGTTGCCTTCTGTTAGGATGAGGCTAAGGCCGACCATCTGACAAAAGAGTGGGTGATGTGTGTCCCTCCCGTTGTTTTTGATGCACAAGTCCTGTGATCAAGGGAGTTGGCTATACTATGCTAGCTATAGATGGTGGGATAGGCCAAAATATTTGGAGGAGCGCAAGTTGCTCACCACCATTTTAGCATATGGACACCATAGGATCCATGCTATGCCTGGACAACTTGTCCATGCTAAGCCTGGATACCATGCTATAGGCCTGGATAACGTGCTAGGCCTAGACACCATATGATCCATGCTAGGCCTAAATAACTTCTGTCCCATCAATCGGAACCTATCTTACTAGCCATATTTTGTTGTTGTTAAGCTGCTGAGTATTTGGCAACCTTACTATCCCTCCCAGGCAGAAGAAAAAACGGGTTACTGAACTTCTAGTGGACTGTGTTCACTTTGGTGGATCACTGTACAGGACTGATCTCTGTGTTGCAAAGTTTTCTTCAAAACTGCTACAGTTTATCATCAATCACAATTGGTAAGCTGTGAGGAGGAATTCACGGACAATTCACACAATTTTCTTTTCTTGTCTTTTCTTCTTCTTTCTTTCTTCACATGCAGAAGTCACCACAAGTTGACCTTCTCAGCAATGTTGGCACATCTTCAACCAGTCTTATGAAGGTCTCAGTCTGTTGGGCCTTTTCAAACCAGTCTGCCCTTGAAATGCCATATGGAAAATATTGCCTTAGAAGGATGTGAACAGAGAAAGGCAAAGACTAAAACACAATGCAGCATTTAATCTTAGTGACATCGAGTCTTGTCCGTTAAAAAAAAAAAAAAAAAGGAGAAGAAGAGGGGGAAAAAGAAGCATTCCTTGATAATTAGTTTATTTATCTTGGCATGGCTGAAATTGTGGTCTGAAGTTCATGCAGATATAACATCCGCATTAAACTTAGAAGAGTCTCAAAATCTAGCAAATAGCTGGACTTTAGCACTAGGACTGCTAATACAAATTTTGCATCTGAATTTCTCCATGGAATTCAGACTTACAACCTCCCCCTTTTTTTCTGGAGCAGCACAGATACATTTTTGCTGGAGGGGGGTTCCCCTCCCCCACGCTTTTATTTATTTATAAACGGCAAAGTTTATTGCAGTTTGCTCTGTGTGTGTGTGTGTTGGATATAGAGTTTAATCATGCACATCAGTGCATATGCCCATTGATTAAATCACAACACTAAAGATTGTGTTATGTGCTCTCTTGGCCACACCAGGGCTCCTATTTTTCCCCACTGGCATTTAGTCAATTCTCCAGGTAGAAGGTGGAGTGAACCTGTGAACTAATAATGGCCTGGAACAGAGGTGATCCGGATACTACTTCATAGCATAGGGCTCATTATTTAGTGTCATTAATCAGCAACAGCTATCAACACATTTGCTCAATCCCAATTTCTTGGGTGGAGCTG
This sequence comes from Elgaria multicarinata webbii, assembly GCF_023053635.1. Classification (NCBI taxonomy): domain Eukaryota; kingdom Metazoa; phylum Chordata; class Lepidosauria; order Squamata; family Anguidae; genus Elgaria; species Elgaria multicarinata. Next base: position 25,428,642 of record NC_086186.1, on the reverse strand, counting down.
GCAGCATAAGAACACATTAATCTAGAGCAGAATCTAGAGCAGGGCTAGGCAACATGCACCCCTATTCCTTAATCCACCCACCCACCATGGTCCTTTGCCTCCCACTGCCCCACAAAATTGTAAATAAATTTTAAAAAAAACACACAATGGGAACTGGAGTGGCCATTTTGAAACCTTTAATCCTCTTAATGCTCCATAGCTACTATGGACTACCAAATGGGTCAAATTTAGCTTGAAAACAAGGTAATTTTGCCCCTTTCAGCTCCCTCAGCAGCTCTGTATGCCATTATATTATTTACCTTATATATTTCAGTGCTATGGGAGTGGGAGTTTCAGGGAGGGAGGCACAGTGGTCCCTGGTCCTCCTGAATTTGCCCACCACTGATCTAGAGAACTCCAACATTCTATTTCCAAACCTGGACAGGCAGATAATTTTGGGAGGCTCATAAGCAAAGAATGAAGGCAATACTCTTCCCCTGTTGCTTGCCATTCACAGACAGTATATTGTGAAGAATAACAACATGTTAGCATACTGTTTATAGCTCATTCTGTCATGGCACTGATGGGTTTTCTGTACTTTTGAAACTCATACGAATATAATAGGGAATCATCTGTGTCCCTCAATTAGGTAGGGAAGAAGAAATTCAATGGCCCTTCCTTCCTTCTAAGAAGCCTCATGTGGCGCAGAGCGGTAAAGCAGCAGTTTCTGCAGCTGAAACTCTCCCCAAGGCCTGAGTTTGATCCCAGCGGAAGCTGGTTTCAGGAAGCCAGCTCGGGTCGACTCAGCCTTCCATCCTCCCGAGGTTGGTAAAATGAGTACCCAGTTAGCTGGGGGAAAGGTAATAACGACCAGGGAAGGCAACGGCAAACCACCCCACTATATAAGGCCTGCCAAGAAAACGTCAGCGAAAGCTGGCGTCCCTCCAAGAGTCAGTAATGACTCAGTGCTTGCACGAGAGGTTCCTTTCCTTTCCTTCCTTCCAACAGTGAGTACTAATAGCTTCTTTTATCTTACATGTTAGAATAAATAAGACATTATTGTTCAGAAACTTTGAATTTGAGAGTCTTTAATGAATCTTAAATGTTTCCTAATATGCAGATATGGCTGTTTGGAAATATAGGTAAATTGAATGGCTTCACTGGTTAAATGTCAGATAGTTAACCAACTAAAACCTTGAATGCCTATGCCAATCCTAAACCTTACCCAGAATCAGTGCTGAAACTTTTGAATAAATATGATTCAGATTAGAGACACACTGCATGGAGGGGAGAATTTTGCCAACAGTTCTGGGCTCTTCAAAAAGCACCTTCCCTTTTTGTTAGTATTTTTTTTTATCCAGAGGATGTTCAATAGGACACAAAATGTTTGGAATGAGGGTAATAGAGAAAGCCCAGACTGACCTGCTTCTGGGATTTTCCCTGTTTGCCTAAATGGAAGTGTGATGTCGCAGAAGGGAAAAGGGACATTGCAACATCGTGTCCGCCATTTATTTATTTTTAAAAGACAGGAGCTGGAGTGCACTTGCACTCCAACGAAAAAGTAAAACAGCAACAACAGCAAAAGCCCTGACCCCGCTCCCCCCCCAATGTCCCTGGCTGTTTCACTTTGCTGACTGCTGCTACTCACGGGGAGGAGAGAATAAGCTGGATGGGCACCCACACTGCCTGTGGTCCTAGGGATCATCCCGGGATCATGAGAAAAACTGGGAACAAAGTGGTCCCAGAAATCCAAGATAAATGGACGGATCGTCCCTGCATGCTCCCAGGAACCCCTGTGTGTCATGTGGATGCACAGGGATGATCCAAGGACAATCCCAGGGAAAGGGGCAGGTGTAGACATGCCCATAGTCTCAGTCTGGATTCAGGTTTTGATGTGTAACAAGCAATGTTTAGGGCTTTGCCTGAATGTCTGAAGAGGTAGAGAGTTGAGGCAGTGTATGTTGGCTCCATTCCTACATCTCCAGGCATGCTGGGACTTCCCGTCTTAGTACAGATGTTTGCATGTTGAATCAACAAGCTGAAAGGGAGGTCTACTCACATTTGCTTGAGCATGTGCAGAACTCTCCACACAATCACAGGCCCTGTCATATCAGGAGTCCCAATTGCCACAGAGTTCTACATGCACTCCAGCAAACGTGAGTGGAACTTCTTTCAGCAAAGCTTGAACTGAGGTGGGCAGAGCCCGTGCACCCAGAGACATAGGGGGCAAAGACAGTGTGTATGGCCATGACGCTCCACCCACTTCTGGACTCCTGCATTTGTCTGAATGCATCCACAGGTAGGGTGACCAACTGTCAGGATTTCCCTGGATTTGTCCTGGTTTTTGTTCTTTCCATGGTGTCAGGGGGGATTTTCTATAATTTTCAATAATGTCCTGGAATGACACACCTTCCTCTTTAAGGCTGCCATTAGCATGGCAGGAGGGAATGACATGCTTTCTTGAGGCACATCATTCCCCCACCCTGAGCTCCAATTGAGGTCTTAAAGGGGAAAGTGGGTCATTCGTGGACATTATAGAAAAGGCCCCAAGTGGAGTGGATGGTGGTGGTGCAGAATGAAATCCTTTCCCCTCCTCCACTCCAATCGGGTTCTTTAAGGTGGCGGGGGAATAACGTACTTTCTGCAGGACTCAGAAAGCTGCTTCCCCACATACACACACTAGGTGTCCTCTTTTTTGGTTTCCCAAATATGGTCACCCTATCCACAGGGCTTCAGGTAAGGACCATTAGACGCCCATCAGAGTGCAGATGGATGCTTGGATGTGCATTACAATGCACATTCTGTCACGACTGTGAGGGCACCTCTCACTTTTATGGAAATCACAGTCAAAACTGATGGTGCTGTGCCATCCCGTATATCTTTATAGGTTGGTATCTAGAATGGGTTGGGGTCTCCTAGTTGAGAAGAAAGAAGCCCCAACAAACTTGAAAGACGTGGTGTTTGAGGCAGCAGTGGACTGAACTATGAAAAGGCAGAGAAAGGAGATTAAAACTTGAGAATGGGACAGGAGTGAGTTCCAGGAACATTTCATCTCAAGTCTGTCTGGAAACAGAAACACCTCATGAACTGGAAGAAACATTTTCTCCTACCCCTTAATGTCTGAATATACTCTGTGTATCTACTTAGTGCTGAACAAAATGCACTAAGTACTTGGTTGGGTGTAGTTCCAGGTATTCTTTACTTCATAAATTCAAAGGCCACACTGGGAGATGGAAACAGATGCTGGGCCTGAAAGCTGGAAAGCTACAGCAACAGTTTAGTTCTAGTTAGTACTGGGGAACTTAAGAGTGTTGTGTTATTTAGTGAAGTGTGTGTGAGAGTGAGTGAGAGAGAGAGAGAGAGAAAGAGAAGAGAGATATTAAAGAAAGATTTTTGTGTCTTCAACCAAGCCAAATATTTTCTTGTCACTATGCTCATAACTTCAGACTGCCGAGGTCACGGCCTTCACTTTCTTCTTCAGATGGTTGGAGAGTGGAATGTCCCTGAGATTAGAGCTCCTTTTGTTTTCATTGGGAGGGGCTTTGCTTACACTGGCGGGTCCCTGAGATTCACCAAGGCTCTCTAGACTCTGTTTATTAGATTTTTATCTTCTTATCAGAGTCTTCCTCCTTAAATCATGTCAGGATTTTACCACTCTTTAGGGATTCCTGGTGTTTTATTGCATGTTTGCTGGATGGGGGAAGTGGGAGGGAGAGTCTCTCTCTCTCTCTCTCTCTCTCTCTCTCTCTCTCTCTCTCTCTCTCTCTCTCTCTCTCTCTGTGTGTGTGTGTGTGTGTTGCTGAGACATCCTAATAACAATAGCATTTATATAATGGCAGGAATGGGTAATGCAAAAAGGAGAGAGAGAGAAAAGTCTCATTTGGATTCCCAGCTCAACCAACCATCACATTTTTAAAAATTTATTTTTAATGAGAATATAGAGAGGGTGGCAAAACTATACAGAGGTCAGATTTATGCTACTGCTGTTGCCACAGGATTAGGCTAATGGCTGCAACCAAGTCAAACACCCCATCAGCATCAGTGGGGTTTTAATTGTAGGTTGAACTCTCAGAGATTCCAGTGAGATTGGAACTTCCTCTCTGCCAGGCACCAAGGATCTTGAACTCAGGACTCTGGCAACCAGACCCAAACACCTTCCCTCTCTGTGCCAGTGTCATACTTTGCCCATAAGAGGGAGCTGCTAGCCTGTCCTCTGCTGGACATAGGCATCTCCCTCTTATGGGCAAAGTATGACACTGCAGCTTCACCAGTGATCAGGTGACACGTGGGAGCCAATACCTGGTCCTAGTCCTATGCAGCCTCAACCAATGGGCTGGTTCTTCCGTCTGGTTGTCTTCTTGTTTGAACAGACTCCAAGCTGGGCTCGTTACCTGCCAGCCTTAAGGTGGCCACATGCACTCTTTTATAGAGGACAGTCTCTTAGGGCTGCTAGAGAAACATCCTCTATTTGAAGGTGTCCTCTATTTGAAGGTGTCCTCTATTTGAAGGTGTCCAATTCTGGTATAATATAAAGAAACACAATAACTATTGTCCTTCCAATTAACACCTGAAGAACAGACTGATCTTCAGTCTGTTCTTCAGACTGTTTTCACTGTTTTCTTCAGACTGTTTTCTGCAGTATCGTAAGATGAACTATATTTCTAATTCAATTATAAGTATTTGTAAGTGTGCAGCTATACATATAAATCAGCACAGGCACTTTTTATTATTAATGAAAATCGCTGTCCTTTTTTGTCCTCTTTTTTTGCGGATGCATTTTCTCTTTCTGGGGTGATTCATAAATGCCACCCTAGCCAGCTCATGTCCTATCTGAGTTCATAGAATCATAGAATCATAGTAACTGGGGGGGCTGCACCCATGGCCCCAGCCCTGACCAATTATGGCTCCACTGGCCTCCCCCTCCCCCCACCCACATGTTAGCATGGTCACCCAAGGGGCCAAAGCCTTTGAACATAAATGTCTATGCACAAAGCCTTCCCTGGGTCCTAGAATGCTGATCACGCAGGGCTTTAGGACTTGGGGAAGCTTTCACAAATAGAAGTTTATGCATGAAGGTTTCCTGGCATTGATACTAAGATATGGATGATGGGAGCAGGGCTGGGGGTGCATGTTGTTCTTCATTGGGGATTTCTACACATCCGACTCCTTCATGTGTGTAAGCGTGAATGGGACTGACCTTGGCAGGATCTACACTACTGCTTTAAAGCGCTTTATAACAGTTATAAAGCAGTAGTGTAGATCCGGCCCTTGTATACTAAAAGCAACTGCAAGATGGCAGTTCAGTACAAGCAAGTATAAATGGTTTTGAACTGGATTCTCAGACACAGATTTGAGTATAAATCTCATGTTTCAATGTAACATCTGGGACATGTCAGTAGATATATAATGGGTTGGATCCCGTTTAGTTATACTTAGAACAGAGCCTTTGAAATCCATGAGAAATATGTTAGCCATGGTTCATGACTAACCTAAATCCCACTGATTTCAGTGAGCGTACTCCAAGCATGACAGGATCCCACCCTCTGGGATTTGCCATTAAAATGCTCGTTTCACCCATAAGATTGGCTTCTACAGTACACATTTCACAAGCTGGGGTTGTATCCAATTTAAGTCTAATTTAAATTCCTTTCATTTCAATAGGTCTACTCTAGGCAGGAATAATATTTGCTCCAACCCACGCATTTCAGAAAGCAATTTGGCATCAGACAAGTCAAAGTTGTACAACTGTCTTGTGTACAATGGAAAACAACAATAGCAAACTGGCCCTTTGAAATCAAAACATTTCCTTTAGACCAATGGTAGTGTTGCCAGAGAAATGTTGTCAGAGTAATTAGTAAGATAATTCATATTTGTCTGTTTTAGGTAACATGTTTTGGGTAATGAATCTTTAATGCTGACTTCTTTTCTAAAGATAAGCATTTCCTACCCTTGTCAGAGCAAAACGTCTCTTTTTTTATTTCTGGTGTAACATAACAGCATTGTGATAAGATTGCCGTGAAGGACACTGACCTTGGGATGTTGGAACAAATGACTCATGTATAGAAGATAATCATTAATAGCAAAGGAAAGAGAGATCCTTATTTCTGGTTGTTTTCTTCAATGCATTACATTTCTCACTGATCTAGCAAGAAGAACTTCTTCACACAGCACATAGTTAAACTATGGAATTCACAACCTCAAGATGTAGTGATGGCCACCAATTTGGATGGCTTTAAAAGTGGGCTGGATACATTCCTGGAGGAGAATGGCTATCAATGAGCACTAGCCCTGATGGCTATGTGCTACCTCCAGTATCTAAGGCAATAAGCTTACACCCACCCACACCCACACCCACACACACACACCAGTTGCTGGGGAACATGGGTGGGATGGTGTTGCTGCACTGCATCTTGCTTTGCTGGTCCCTGGTTGACAGCTGGTTGGCCCCTGTGTGAACAGAGTGACGGACTAGATGGACCCTCAGGCCTCAGCTAGATGAGGGGTCAGAGGTAGGTGATCTCACAATTTTATGATCATGAGATCGTCGCCATGGTTTATCCATGGCGTGTGACATTGCGGTCACAGGTTTTTGTTTGTTTGTTGAAGGAGAAGGCACACACAGGCGCTTGTGCGCAAATGGTGAGGAGCTCTGTGCCCTATGCCTGGGTCCCGGGTCCTCAAGCTTCCTTCCTCAACCCTGTGTTTTCTTTCTCCAGAGGCAGCATCGAGTAGTCCTGAGGGAACACAGGGCTTCTGAGCAGCCATCTGGGTCCTGGAACCAGCCATACCATCTTCCTGGTGGAAGGTGACCAATCACTGGTCACCTTCCATGAGGCTCTGCTCCCGGGTTGGTCCCAGAGTAGTGGCGAAGCAACTATACAAGGTGGAAGCTGCTGTGTTGTGGTTTAATTTGTTTTAGCTGTGTATATTTACTGTTTTTTATACTGTATGCTTTTATCTGTACTCTGCCCTGAGATCTTATTGATATAGGGCGAGATATAAATGTTTTAAATAAATAAATAAATAAATAAATAAATAAATAAATAAATACTCCCTTTGAAAAAGCCAGGGTAGATCCTTGACTGTTTCAAAATGCAACATCATGGGGGAACCCTGCGGGGGCTGTGAAACTGTGCCTACATCATCTAACTGACGGGGCACAGGTCCACAGCCACCGCATGGAGATAGTCCCTCTCTCTGCATGCATGTCTCTGTGTTTCTCTTAGCCTCATCCATTTGCCACCTGCGAAATGGACATTTTGTTGTGCTTTGCGGTGCCAAATATGTAATTTGGGAATGTGAGGCCCAGACCCTGCCTTTGTGTTGTGCTCACTGTCTTGGACAAGGTGTTTGACTTTGAACCTCGACAGTTTGCCTTATGTGTAGTGGGCATTGGAGCAGAAAACCGTGCGTGCCTGAAAGAATGGCTTTGTGTTTTGGAACTTAAAACTCCACCTCAACCTTGGACTAGTTTTTGGCTATTTATTTTTTCTTTAGCCTTCTGAGAAATTGGTGTTTTGCGACTGGGCCACGCACATCACGGTACCCATTTTGTGATTGGGCAAGACACACCCACCCAACACACACACCGCAGCCTTTTTGTGAGTGTGTCCATAACACTCACACAATTCCAAATGTTCCCACTGGCCCAAAAAAGTAGAGGGCTCCTGCCTTTTCTCCCTCAGAAGCAAACTAAAAAAACTGGGCCTTAGATACAGCTCTTATGGGATAAGAGCTCCTCATGAGATTGTATGCAGTTGTCTGTTTCAAAATGAATGATTTAAGATATTTCTCATCTGTGACAATGGCCTGGATGAGGGCTAATAAACTGAAGCTCAATCCAGACAAGACAGAGATGCTGTTAGTATGTGGTTCTTCTTACTGGATAGTGGGTGTTCAACCTGTTCTGCACTCCCTCTGAAGGAGGAGGTCTGTATCCTGGGGGTTCTCCTAGAACCATCTCTGTCCCTTGAGGCTCAGGTGGCCTCGGTGGCATGGAGTGCCTTCTACCAACTTCGGTTGGTGGCCCAGCTACACCCCTATCTGGACAGGGATAACCTAGCTTCAGTTATCCATACTCTGTTAACCTCCAAATTAGATTACTGCAATGCACTCTATGTGGGGCTGCCTTTGAAGATGGTTCTGAAGTTGCAGCTTGTGCAAAATGCAGCGGCCAGATTGATAACTGGAACCAGAAGGTTCAAACATATAAGACCAGTTCTGGCCTGCTTGCATTGACTGCCTATATGTTTCCGAGCCCAATTCAAGGTGCTAGTTTTAACCTATAAAGCCTTACACAGCTTGGGACCACAATACCTGACGGAACTCCTCACCCAACATGAACCTACCCATACACTATGCTCAACATCTGAGGTTCTCCTCCTGCTGCCTACTCTGATGGAAGCTCGGAGGATGGCAACAAGGTCCCTGAATCATGGAATGATCTCCCTGACGAGGCTCGCCTGGCGCCAATACTGTTGTCTTTCGGGGGCCAGGTTAAGGCTTTTCTCTTCTCTCAGGCAGTTAACAGCATATGCAGAATTTTTAATTGACCCCAGAATAGTTGTTTTAAATCGATATTGTTTTTTAAATCAATATTGTTTTTATGCTTTTGATGGTCTTAAATTGTTGTATATCTGTTTCTAATGTTCATTGTTTTTAACTTTTGTATACTGCCCAGAGAGCTTCGGCTATGGGGTGGTATATAAATGTAATAAATAAATAAATGAAATGAAATGGAATAATACTTGCTATAGACTTGAAATGGGACACATTCACATCTGCATGGAACTAGGAGGCAAAGGATGGAAAAGCAAGGGAAGGGACCCCCCAAAAAATATTTTCTCACTAAAGATATGTCTGATTATCAGGTGGTACCAAATAGATTGGGTGAGTAGTAGGCAGCATATAGACCAAAACTCTTGATTTCATATGAGATTCCACATGCAAAACTGGAAAAAAACAAACTTTTTTTAAAAAAAGTACACCTATATAAGCTCTACACATCTTGCACCACAAGTTCTGCATTTGGTTCACTAATTATTTGGTTAGATTATGCCTCATTTCCCCCTTATTTTCATTCTAAATGTACCTACTGCCCACTTACATTGTGCGTGCGTGCCTGCATTCATGTGTGCCCGTATGTGTAAACTTTAAAAAGGCTGAGCAGAGTATGAGTAGCAAATTCTCAGTCTGTTTGCTTAAAACCTACTTGCTAGGATTAGCCGTGTCCTACTTTGTACCTTCTGGATTGAAGGTTAGGCAAGGGTCAAGTAGGAGATTTCAACACATCTGATGTAAGCTTTTACTCTCCTTTCTCCAAGAAGAGGAAGGCTTTTCACCACTCTGCCCTAATGCTCCAATCTTAAACACTACTTTGTTTTATTTGTACATGCAAAGAGGCGGTCAGGGACTGTTTTAAACCCCAATTCACAAATCCATGCCATCCATCATTTTCTGTCCGGGGGAAGCTGTGATGGAGATGCCATCAAAGGCCACCATTTAGACACTTGGCTGGCAACAGGAACCCAAGCAGGCTGCAAGAACTCAGCGTGTGGCAGCTAGGAAATGGAATAAATTTAGAAAATGTACATTCAAATGCAATATGAAATAGGGGAGGGAGAGGTTTACTAAAACCAAAAAAACTGGAAGCAGGATGCTGGTCGCAGAGAGAGGTGGATGGTGACCAGTGGTGGCTAGGGATGGAGAGAAATTGGTCTCATTCACATTTTAATGCATACGTAACAACTTTTGCACTTTCAAATCATTATGTGAACCAAAGGTCTGTTATCCTTTGAAATCCCCACTTTTCTGAATTTTGCAATGTAGTTCCACAATCCCCCCCAAAAAATGCAAAAAAAATTTGCTTATATTAGAGAAAATTATGTTCAAATATGCATTATGTTAGGAAAACTGATTGAAAAAATGTGTATAGTAGGCAGAAATGCATACAACAATGAATGTATTGGGGAGAAATGTGTACATTTTTTTTTAATGAATTGTAATTTTCATGCATTTTTCTAAAAATCAAAATCAAAGACAGAGAATTAAAGATGAATAAAACTTAAGGTTGGGAAAATGAAGAGACAAACTGATATTGACAGATTTGTCCATCCCTACTGGGGTTACTGGCTGGTTCGTGGGGCTGGTCTCGTGGAGATGTTGGGGAGATTGCAACTGAGGGAGAACCTCTTTATGACTTTATGGTTCCATATCATAAACGTAGGTGTGTGTGTGTGTGTGTGTGTGTGTGTGAGAGAGAGAGAGAGAGAGAAAGAGAGAAGGAGGAATCACTGCAACTTCCATACTGACCCAAAGACAAGCATAAGGAGGAGAAGGAAAGGGCTTATGGTGTGTCTCCCTTATCTTGGGTCTAAAGTTGTCTGGCCAACACACTAGCTTTGGACATGCAGAAATATAACACAAGGAGAAGTTGCACAGAAATCAAAACACCACCATCAAATGACAGTCATGAAGGTTGACTAATTTCTGCCTCTTGAAGCCTGATATTTGGTGTTGTCATAAAATCATACAGTCATAAAATCATACAATCATAGAATTGTGGAGTTGGAATGGACCACCAGGATCATTTAGTCCAACCTTCTGCAATGTGCAGGAAAAACAATTAAACCACCCATGACAGGTGGCTGTCCAGCCTGTTCTGGAAAAAAAAAACACCCTTGAAAGATGAAGAAGCAACATTTCTTACTAAATGTTAAAGATGTATGAGTCAAGGTGTTGGAGATTGCCCCTTGATATACTAGTTTACTACATATAGGGAGCATTATATATGAATGAGCATTCCAAGAGACAACCTCATCCATGCCTAAAGTAGGACAGTCCAGAATTCTTCCGTATATAAGTCCATAAGACAGGCCAAGCCAAAATTCATAAAGAGCAAAACTGAGGCAATGTTCTGGAAGGGTAGGGGCATATTTTAGGGGTGGGGGTGAACTTACTCCCTGGATGCATTATGATCTCCTCAGGGGCCATCTTCTGACAACTGCCATTTCCCTCCAAAATGCCCTGGATGTAGAATCATAGAATCATAGAATAGCAGAGTTGGAAGGGGCCTACAAGGCCATCGAGTCCAACCCCCTGCTCAATGCAGGAATCCACCCTAAAGCATACCTGACAGATGGTTGTCCAGCTGCCTCTTGAAGATGGTTGTCCAATGCCTCCCCCATTCCTGACTATTGGACATACTGGCTGGGGCTGTTGGGTAGCAGGGTGAAGAAGGGTGCAGGTATGGTTTTGAAACCATCTTGGAATTTGGAAAAAGAGAGAACCTGTACCAGTTTTGCTCTTGCTAGGAGGCAAACTAGACATGGTAATGGAAGCCATATTTGGTCTTCATGGAATGCGGGGAGAGGGCTAATTTTATTGTGAACGGAGAAGTTAAACCTTCCCACTCACTCTGACTTGTTCCCCTGTGGTCCACAGAATTTTCTCAAAGCCTCTCTCACTCCTGGTATTGGAGTGAGACCGGTGATGGACCAGTGATGGACCATGGGGAGATGATGTGGGAGATGATGCATCTCCTTTCACTCCTGTGTCCTCTTTGATGTTAAAATTAGGTGTTCAACCACCAGATTGATACATGAATGGGACAGATAGACACTTAACCACAGCATTCCCTATCTCATCTAATTTAACCCTAAACCTTCATGTGATTGCACCTAGTGTTGAGGCTTGAGTCCATAACCTTCAGAGAACAATGATGTCCTAAAGGTATAGTTTTGATTAAAATCATCTGGAAAGGTTGGAGAAAGAGAGAGAGAGAGAGAGAGAGAGAGAGAGAGAGAGAGAGAGAGAGAGAGAGAGAGAGACTGAAAGCAGTTTTGCTCTTGCTAAGTGAACAGAACTCTCTTTTCTTTCCCTAGCAGTGAAATTGCTCGCTGTACAATGGAACTCCCCCTTCAATGTAATTTATCTACATGAACTCTCTCTCCCTTTATCACAGTAGGAGAATAAAATATGGCTATTTAGCAGAGAGCATTTTGTCCAGTTCTAAAGCAAGCACATCTTGAACAGGGAAAACATCTTCACAATAAATCCAGCCAAGGCCCACAATTCTTTTGCCTTTGCATTTTTATTTATTTATTTAAGAGGGTGGAAGGGAAAAACAACAGCAACAATCCCAACAGCAACCAATAGACGTAATGAGACAGTGTCCTTCTCCTGCAAGAGAAGAGTTCAATAGTTTAATTTTTGTTAAGCAAAATCCCTTGTACGAAGGTAAATTACATTGCGTTTTCTATTACTGGCTCTGTTAATTGTCAAGCAGTAAGAGTTTATGCACTCATCCAGAGCAGCCGAGAATTTCCCATAATGTTACAAAATAAAACCTGACAAAGCACAATAATCTTTAGTTTATTGATGTGTTACCAGGCTGTGGAAAAGCATCAGATCTGTAATGTGCTTTGGTTAGGGAATTGGGGTCTGGGGAGAGATACTGGGAAATGTGGAGGATCATTTTCCCTCTTTCGCGCTCTCCCTCCCTCCCTCCTTCTCTCTATTTTTTCTCCTTCACTCACTCTCTCTTCTACACACACACACACACACACAAAGAGAGAGAGAGAGAGAGAATCATAGAACAGTAGAGTTGGAAGGGGCCTACAAGGCCATCGAGTCCAACCCTCTGCTCAGTGCAGGAATCCACCCTAAAGCATCCCTGACAGATGGTTGTCCAGCTGCCTCTTGAATGCCTCTAGTGTGGGAGAGACCACAACCTCCCTAGGTCATGGGTTCCATTGTTGTACTGTTCTAACAGTCAGGAAGTTCTTCTTGATGTCCAGCCGGAATCTGGCTTCCTGTAACTTGAGCCCATTATTCCATGTCCTGCACTCTGAGATGATTGAGGAGAGATGTGACAACCTTTTAAGAGAGAGAGAGAGAGAGAGAGATGCACACAAAAAGGACACCTGAAGAGACCATTCTAGACTGGATGGAAATCTCATGAACTTCTCGTGAACTGGATGGAAATCTCGTGAATCTCATGGGGTCTGTTCCCCCATGAGATGAAGTGAGCATGAGAAGCATCTTTTGAAAGCATCTTTGCTTCATATTACACCAAGGCTCATTTTGCCAATTGTGTTTATGTTTAGGTAAGCATAGGGATGGGAGAATTGGTGAGGCCTGAGCTACAGAATATATTCTCTAAGTTCCACCTCAAAGCTATGTCTTTCTCATTCTTGAATGCAAGCTCCTCCTCCTCCACCACCTCTTTTCCTTCTTCTTTTGAATGGGAAAAGTGCACATTTACATGCATGTTTTCCAACTGCCCACCCAAATGTGTTCTTTCCCCATTGGCTAAAGTGTGACAATGCATTTCTCCCCACACACACCCAAATGTGAATTTTGTAAACTGCACTTTTTTTTCAATTTACACATTTTGCAAATGGAATTGCAAGCTCGTGAATCTGTGAGCTTTGCCCACAAAGTGTGTTTGCTTTGACATTCACATTTGGGAGTGTGAATGGGTAAGTTCTAGTGTGAACAAAAACAAAATCCTCATACATCTCTAGGTGTGCATCTGTAGCGTGGATATGAGGTATGAATATGAAGGTGGAAAACCAGATGCTTGAAAATGTGCATGCATCATCTGAGAACCTACTCTAGTTATGGCCCTCATTCCAAAGACCTGAAGAGAAACTCTCCTTTTGTAACTGTAACAGGGATGGCTGAGAATTCCATTTCTTTTATTTTTCATTTGACCTTACCAAAATATGCGCATTTCTTCATAATTGGGATAGAAAGAACTTTACATTAAAAAAATAAATAACTCCAAACATGGGAGAAAGTGAAAGTGTCTGATTCATCCATCTAGGCCCAGATCTTTTAACGCCGAGTGCTTAAAATTCTGGCTTCGAATCCCTATGTATTAAAATACATTTGTGGCACTAAATTAGAGTTTCCACCTCTTTTTCCCCCTGACAAGCGCCTCATCTTCAACAGCTCTATGACAAGCAGGTGCAGCATGGTCATCTCCATGCTGAGAATACTGAATTTGGCCATTGCAGATGGCTGAAGATTTCGTCTGGTTCATTTTGGAAAATAATGTATCAACATTTGCAAATGTCTTCATATACTGGCATTATCGTGCTTGCAAGCCGTGGCTGTTTAGAATACCTCCTATGGGCTTCCTTTGGATATTTGGAATTATACCATATATTGTGGGAAGTGACATCTGATTTCCTTTATTGTTTGAAACTTTTAAGAGTCCCAAGAAAAAATAGCCCATGGTACTAATCAGCTTGGCACACTGGCCATTGAGGAAGACCAAGGCCACAGCTAGACCTAAGGTTTATCCTGGGATCATCCAGGGTTCGTCCCTGCCTGAGCACTGGATCCCCTGTGTGTCACCTAGATGAACAGGTTTGACCCCTGGACGATCCAGGGATAAACCTTAGGTCTAGCTATGGCCCAAGAGTCGAAACGCGTCTGGCCAAAGGGATTAAGTCTCCTGAGCATTTTCTGTTTAGCAGTTTGATTGTTTTGTTGTATTATTGTACGTGTGAGATGCTCTGTATATGTTATTTTTAACATTATAGAATGGCATTTTTTAACCTGCTTCCGTAACTTCCTTGCTTTCATTTATATTGTGTTAGGTTAAGGTTATCACTTCTTTGTTGCATTTGGCCGTTGACACATACCATATACCGCTTTCATACCATTATATCCTGCTTGGCGTAGATGTGTCCTGAGCCCCAACAGTTGTCTGTGCACTTCAGCACCACAATAAAGCAGTAGTGTGGCTCCTGCCATTTATATACTGCTTCCATACCAGTTCCATAGTGGAATATCCTGCTTGGTGTAGATTAGCCCTAACTGTGCAAGCATTGGGTTCTCTGATCAGGACCTTGAAAAAGCAGATTTCCCAACTATATGCAGAGAGAGCAAGAGAACGCCAAGTATGCTGTAGATGCATTGTCTCTTTTCAGATCTTCAAAATTAATGTGTGTGGATTGGGACCAGTCCCTACTTGTGCCACAATCTCACTCTCCCCTTGCCCTTACACATTCACAGGTCAATGTGAAAGCCATTCTCTACATTCAGTGGCAAGCCCGGGTCTCTCACTTTGTAATATGTGGAATTGATATCCACTTGCTGGCAACTTCAAGGTTTGTCAGCATGAAATGTGTGAAATATTGCATATTCCTTGTCCTTGGGATATGGTGGGATATATACACAGATTAATGACTAAACGAGACCCCTTCTTTCTTGCCTTTGATCTAAATTGGGAGACTGGGAATGTCTTTATTTTTCTTATTTTGCATTTAGGAAGAGAGAGAGAGAGAGAGAGGGAAGATGCTCCAGCCTGCAATAAAAGATGGCAAGGTGATAAATTAGAGCTCTCAACTGAAATTGATTACCTTGTGTTCCCATCCAGTTCATATGGCAGCAACACAGATGCTCTGAAGCACCTTAATGACACATCAGAGAAAACCCATCAGGTTGGTCCTGTGGAACACTTTTCTGCTTTACTCCCTCTGTTAGCGCACAAAGGAGAAACCAGCATCTACCTCTCTCTCTCTCTCTTTCTCTCTCTCTCTCTCTCTTTCTTTTGGATCCAGAGATTGCTGATGCCTCTGAAGGTATTTCCGTAACTTTCTCCTAAAAATCTTTACAACATTTTAGGCCATCCAAGAATGTCCAAACTTAAATTCCCAATGTTACATCCTAGATTTTCCAGATATTAGTGACAGCTTCCATTACATAAAGGACTCGTATTGAATGAGAAATATGGCCCATCAAAGTAGAAGGAAGATGTCCTGCCAAGATCCAAACAGAATATTATAACTTCAGGAGAAACCTCAGTAAAAGCACTGAAGGAGACTTTTCAGAGTCTGACCTTTGCTGGTCTGGTCTCGTGTTTTGAAGAAAAGTTAAGGGCTGAACAATGCAGTGCCTCTATGTGAAGGATGCAAGGGGGGGGTAGAATGCATATACCACACTATATCTAACAGATTCCTAAGTGGTGAACAATAAAAGAAAGAGGGGGAAGAATCAAAATACGGAATTAAATTATTTAAAATCAGGTTATGTCACCATGGGTGGTCAATCAGGGAAAGGTTGTTCAAAAAATAAATGTGTTCAGCAGGCACCGGAAACAAAATGGTCTCAGTATCTGCCCAACATCAACAGGCAGAAAATTCAACAGAGAGGGATTGAGTACCCTGAAAGCTGTTCCAAGTGGTCTCCAATGGACCACAGATCCATGTAGTACCTCTGAGAGTGCCCCATCTAATGATCTCAGTGCCCAGGCAGGCTGGCAAAGGAGAAGTGACTGAGGCCTCAGCTATCCTGAGATCATCCAGGGTTTAGCCCTGCCTGAGCACTGGATGCCCTGTGTGTCACCTAGAAGAACAGGTTTGACCCCTGGATGATCCAGGGATAAACCTTTGGTCTAGCTATGGCCTATATCAAATAGCCTGGCCCCAAAATCTTTAGGGCTTTATACTCCAATATCAAAACTAGTGATGTACTGAATATTTCAGTTCTTCCGTTTTTGGCAGTTCATAGGGGGTGGGGTGGAGAAAGGAAAACACTCCTGAAAGAGGCAGGGGAGGTGATAATTTCAAATACATTTGTCCTTGGGGGAAGACAGGATTTCCACCAACCCTTTAAAGTGATGGCTGTAGCTTAAAAACAACAACTTTGAATCATCCCCTGCACTTGCTGCATCCCAGAACTCTTTATTGAGTTCTAGGATGCTGCAAGCAGCTCTTCTTGAACTCCCATGAGACCACGTGACCTCACCTTCTCTCTTAGGCAGTGCTGCCAGTCTGCAGAAGCCTCTCTGCAAAGCAAGACCATTTAGAGCTTTAGAAAAAATCCCAAAAAATCCCAAAAAACCCTCTGTTATTGCTTGAAGCAGCACGTAGCACTTTGCAGAGAGGTTTTCTGCAAAGAGGCAACAAGGATCTCCTATTGGGCTGCACGTCTCTCTGCCAACAGCTCTATCCTGCTGCAAGCCGGAACAGTGTTTTACAAAAGCTTTAAAAGTACTGTTTGCTCTTGCATGTATTATTATTATTATTATTTATTTATATAGCACCATCAATGTACATGGTGCTGTACAGAGTAAAACAGTAAAGGAGTAAATAGCAAGACCCTGCCGCATAGGCTTACATTCTAATAAAATCATAATAAAACAATAAGGAGGGGAAGAGAATGCACCAAACAGGCACAGGGTAGGGTAAAACTAACAGTATAAAGTCAGAGCAAAATCAAGTTTTAAAAGCTATAGGAAAAAGAAAGGTTTTTAGCTGAGCTTTAGCAGCCTGGGAAGCTTCGCAGAGAGGCTTCTGCAGCCTGGGAGCAATTCCTCACTGCCTATGACAGAAGGTGACATCCCCTGTTCTCATGGGAGTTCTGGAGATACTGCCAGGTTGGAGAAGCCTCTCCATAGAGTCTCATGCTGCTACAAGTGTAGGGGCTTTTTTAAAGTTAAGGAAAGAAAAGAAAGAAGTCCCCTCGGCAACTGTCTAAACTTTAAAAGGTATATGGGAACCTGTCCCACTCCCCAAGGAGAAAATTATTTAAAATTGCCCCCCTCCCTGCACAAAACAATATCTCTTTTGCCGGGAGAGAGAGAAATCATGAAAACAAGGGGCACGATTTAGCCCAGCAAAACGTTTAAAGCTGCCCTGGTAGTGGATTGGCTGCCAGACCAGTCCTGTTCTCTCAGCAAAGGAGTTGCATGCTGAAAAGAGGCAGTCCCCAGCTACAGCTGAGCTGCTGCAATCCATAAAAGCTGCAATGCTTATCCTGCAGTGCTTACTGACACCGTGCAAAGGTGGTCTACCACAACTTTACTGTGATCTCCCATCAAATACATCAGGGCAATATGCATTGAGTAGAGTGACCGCAAAGGAAATTTCAGGCTGTGGGTGGGTGGGTGTTCTAAGAGAGAACCTTTGCTTAAGGCAACTATGTAACTTAGGCAGATGAAGGAAAGCACAGACATGAATACTTGCAACAGTCTAAGCAAGTCTCTGGTTGAGGTAGTTTCCTTGCATTTTCCCCATATTGTGCTGCAAAATAATAAATTATTTGAATCATTCTATTATCTGTCCTTAACTGAAACGTACCGTGCCTGTCCTGGCTCTTCAAAAAGCTTGTTAATATGCAATCCCCCAGTACAACCGCTAAGTTTTTAAAGGTCACCTATGTTTTATTCATAAAGGGTGGTTTTCTGGAAGGAAAAAAAGGTTACAGAGTCATGTAATGGCATATTCCAATTGTGGTGCTGCTTCAAAAGTGAATTTAAAAGTGAATTTTCCCCTGGTACGTACTGGCATGGTGGCAGGGTGGGGGTAGAGAAAGACAGGGTGGACAGGAAGGACAAAACTCACCACCAACAAGAATGGGAGTCATGGAAGAGTGAAAACATCGATTGTTCTCAAGATTCTTGAATCTTGATGCTGCACTGCATCTGAGTTTTTTTTTTAAATCACTGCTTATCATACAGAATATTTAGGGGGTGTACATCTAAGAGAGTTAACCCAACGCAACTAAAAATCCACATTGTTCATGTGATAAATGCGCTTGCATGGTAGTGCTTCGCCAAAAGGGGGTAACCCCGTTTCAGGAAATCTTCATGAAGAATTGAATGATCCTTCCCTGTTCATTTTGTGAAAACTGCCATCATCACCATCATCATCATCATCAAACCCAGACGGGCTAAAATTGTCCATGGAACTTAAAGCTTTTCCACGATTTTTAATAGCAGATATTGATGTCTGATTGGCTGTTGGTTGTTTTATTGTGGTTTTAATTTTTGTGAACCGCCCAGAGAGCTTCGGCTATTGGGCTATTGGGCTATTCGGCTATTGGGTGGTATAAACATGTAATAAATAAATAAATAAAATAAAATAAATCAATATTTAGCATTGTGGCATCATGATATCTAGTATAGGATGCTTGATTGGCTGCAGTCATTGGGAGCAGATTTTTATTTTAAAAAAAATGTCTCTGCACCTGGAGCAAAAATGGGGAAAGTAGGTGCAAAGAGTAGTAAGCAACATTGAAAAGAGCATTAAAGTGGGGGTCCCCTAAATAATAATAATAATAATTTGAAAAAGCAAGTGTACCTGAAAAATATTTGGCTAGGTCCTGTTCCAAATAAATGAATCATATTGATATATTTTTCTTCCTAACTACCACCACCCCTGATTAAGCAAGAGGAAAAAAGAATAATGACCCTGTTCAGATGACATGCTAAGCCACGGTAGTTAACCATTATGAACTAAACATTGTGTCTCAGCATGTTATGTGAATCAGACCTTAGTGCATTGTGTGAGCCATTCCTAACCATGGCGGCTACATAACCACAGTTTCAACATATTCAGTAAGCATTTGCTGCAAAGGGGTTAGCAGCCTAACCATGGCTTAGTGTGTTGTCTGAACACACCTAATGCCTGCAATGGTGAAGAAGAGAGGCAACTCCAAGGTCATATCAATGGCTAATGCCTGCCGGGGCGGGGCTGGCTCTTGGAAAGTACCAAGAATGCCTACCCTTGATGCTTGCCCTGTTAGGGGAGACATTTCTTTGTGGGGAGGGGTGGCTCTTGGGAAATATGCCTTCATTGCCCCACCCACCTAAGTTGGTCCACCTCTTCTTTGGAACACATTCATTTACCTGCTCCCTTTGGAAAGAATGTGGCCCAGAGGGAGAGCTCAAGGAAAATGAGAGATGCTGTTCTACCTTCTCAATCTGCTCACGGCTTGCATGCAACAGCAAGTGATCAAGCAATGGCAGCAAGGAGAAGGAGCAGGGCCAGGAGGCGCTGAGGTTTGTCCCAGATTGCACTGAACATGATGTGAACCCCGGCAAGTGTCCAGCGGTGCCGACCTCTGCCACTGGCCCTAAGAGGAGTCCAATGGGCAGAAATAGCCTGGGCCTAGGTGAGCATTGTAACCCTGGGATTGGTGGCCTTGAATGTCTTCTATGAGAAGATGGGCAGAACTTTGGCTTGAGCAGAGATGGTGAAGTCCATTTTGTGAAAGGGTCACAAAACCGTGGGCCAGGAGAGATAGTGGATAAAGCCTTCTCATCAAAATGGATGAGACTATTGTAATGCACACACTTATCAATACTTATCACAGCTGCTGCTAAGCTAAAACAGTTCACATTGAATTCATATATATATATTGACCAATATATAAATGAATAATGCCCAATTTGACATTTCTGACGGCATCGATAAGTGCCAAATTCACCAAGGTTACGAGAAGAAACATCTTTCTCGCTCCTGCCCCCAAGCACTTGGAACAAAGACAATTGATGGAGTGAAACCACTTTGCCTACGAACCTGAGCAGACTGGCTGCTGTTACTCATTCGTTCAGAGGCTGTATTCAGAGCTAAAAGCTCCTTACTCGTTGACCTGTGGATCTGCCTCATTATTAGCATTTGATTCAATTTCGGGCAACGTGACTTTGCATCCGTAAGTGAAGGGCAAATCTCTCGGCCTTTGGCAGTTATTTAATTATCAAGGAAAGTGTTTGTCCCAGTTTGGGGGCTTTCGTTGGCTTAGTAAACAAATTTCAATGTAAATCAGCTTCTCAGTCTATGTATTCCTTGGGGTTGTTTAACAGCAACAATGTTACTTCGGCAAGGGAAGCGTTCTCTGAGAGCACTTAAGCATCAGGTCACTTTAGTGAGAATTCCAATAGAAAAGAAAGAGGGGGGTTTCAAAGGCAGTCAAGAAGAAGAAGAAAAGTTTTGTTTTTACTTCGGTCTGTGTCTTTCACTTCTTTAACCGTTTGCTATAAAATTTTAGTTTTGCAAATGGGCAGTCAGCGCGGTCTGAGAAAAGAATGTGCAAAAGCAAAATGTGTACGGAATTTGGAAAGCCATTAACATCTTCTCTGTCTTCTATTTTCATTCTCCAGGCCCGGCATCGTCCCAACCACAGGGAACTTGCATCAGTGTTACCATCAGTGTCAAGCCCTGGAAGGGCTCTTAATTTTCCTGAATCACATTCCAAGGTTTGAAGCCACACATTGAGCAGACGTGCCAACTTTCACACTCTGAGAGGGAGACATCAGATTTTAAGCTTGATCTCCCTCTTCTGCGTTTTGAAAAGCGATCTCCTGAGCTTGTCTACGGGTCTTGGCCATGCTCCAGCTTCCTTACACAATTTGTTGAGCTGGTGCAGTGTGGTGGTTTTGCCTGGAAATGGAGAGTTTGAAGTCCCTGGTTCATTGGTCATATCAATCATGAACCTACTGGAAAGCCTTTGAATTTGGCATGGGGGGATTTATGAATTGCCAAAGAAGATAGCAATTTGCATAATATTGCATGTGCTAAGTAATAATGCATAAATGTCAATTAATACATAATTATTAGAATTTAAAAAAAATACAATGCAGCTTACTATTGTGTGGAAGACTGAGACTGAAGGCCTTGCTAGACCACGGGGTAGACCGGTGTGAGCCCCAGCCTGGCCCCTGTGCATCCAGATGACACAGAGGGGATCCCGGGCTCAGGCAGGGGTAACTCTCCCTTGGCCCAGGATAACCGGCACTGGTTGTGGCCCGGTATTTCCCATGGTCTTGGGCTCAGCCCGAGACCGTGGGCATGTAGCCCATTCTGCCACTTTTCCCGGCTACTGCATTTACTCATGAGTAGCTGGGGAAAGTGGCGGATGGCGCGCAGTGGCCATCAGGGCAGGGGGGAGATGGGGGGAATCGGAGCCTGGGGGGATGGGGGAAATGGAGCCAGGGGGGATGGGGGGGGAAAGGAGCCAGGGGGAGAAATGGAGCCAGGGGGGATGGGGGGATTGCAGATTGCAGGCGGGGGGGATCGCAGCCAGGGTGAGGAAATCAGGGACAGGGGGAAGTGGGGAACCTTTTTTAAAAACAATAACACCTACCTTAATCGATGGTGCACCCCTGCGCACCTGGCCCTTTAAAAATTAAAAAATGGCGGACGTGATGGGGCTTTCCTGTAGCCCATCACATGTGATGTTTAGTCTGGGGCGACAGTCCGTGCTACTTCTAGCACGGGCTGGCCCCTCCTCCCAACAGGATTCAAAGGTAGGTCTAGCAAGGCCCTGAGACCGGGTGACCAGTGGGCTTACCTGTTCAGGTGCTACTAACTATGAATGGACAAAAGTTCATATGGTTCTGTATCTTTAATCCAGAACTGGACAGGACAGTCCTTCAAATAGAGAATACCATCAACTCAAGTTTACAGTCCTCTGTAAAATGGGACATATATGGAAGGCAAACTGGTGAGACTAGAAATGCAAGTTCCTGAAGAACCTAAATACAGGCCAGAGGTGGTGATTGGTCTCCATAACAGAAAGCCATGGCACCAAGAGAAATGACCATGGGGACATTGGTGGCCATAGTCACCATGTTGAAGAGTCTTAGGGTGAATCTACACCTGCAGCCCTTAGAACAGCCTTTCTCAACCTGAGGCGCTCCAGATGTGGGAGATGCAGTCCAACACATCTGGAGCGCCCCAGGTTGAGAAAGGCTGCCTTAGAAGGATGCTTCTGAATGCTCCCCGCTTCCGCAATCACCACTAATAGGTCACACACAACTGTGCCCCATTACAGTGCTTCTGCATGTGTATCGGTACAAGTGGGCAGGGCTAGGCAGATGACTACGGGGTACAGTTCTTTTTTAATGACTCATGTGAGACACCCACGAGCACAGATGTGCAGCAACACATGGGGGGATAGGAACTCCGTCAAATATGTGCTCCTGAGCAGAGATATGTTTGTATTAAAACACACACACACACACACACTGGGTGGTAAAACACCCCGATACCCATCCAAAACATGTGGTAGAAATGGCAAACAGGTCCACTCCTGCACACCTCTGATACCCATGCACATGCCCCTCAGAACTGATTGGCTGTTTGCTGAGCCTGAAACTCACAGCAAACAGCAACAGTCTTGCAAGGGGTGGGAGCATACCACAAACGTTCTTTGGAAAGGATGCGAGACAGCCAGAAAAAACCACAACAAAAGCAGTCAGGGATATTCTGGGAAAACTGAGAGGTAGAGCTGAGAACACTGTGGGGACAGTTGAATGTCATGTGCCCCGTTAAGGACGACCCCAACACAATCCTGCAATAAACAGCTGGTGTAGACTCCCCCTAAGTGTAGTGAATTCACATGGGATGGGGGTGGGGGTGTATGCTGTAATCCTGTCCTCTCCTGCATCCCTCATATGTGTTTACACACTTCAGTCATCTGAAGTGTGCTTCTGGTAGATGCTGAAGTTGCATCAAAGCCACAAGGTCATTTCCATCTTGCTCTTACACATCTATATGCTGTCCACTCTCCCCAATTCTGAAAGAAATGGAATAGCAATTTGAAGCAATTATCAGTGCACTTTAAGGTTGATCGCAGGCCGCCATCGTTTGCATCTTGCCAATTAGAAGAAAAAAACAAACAAACTGAAATATTTGAGGCATGAAACACTTCAGCCTCCCCCAGTCTCCTCTTCATGGCCTTATCTTCTTATTCTCTCCCCCACACACACACAAACACTGTCTTCGTGTTTAATCGGAGAAGTGCAAAGCGGTTGGCCTGCCGTTGGCAGATGATGAAAAAGAACAGAATGGAAAACTCCCACCCCCCAACACTCAACACGGCTCTACTTCCCTTCCTAAAACAAATTATTCTTCTGAGTAGATGGACTACGAACTACGTCCATGATCTCTGTTGGATTCCAGTGCTCCACTGAAGCCAAAATACATTTTTGTGGTGAGTTAAGATCTCATAGACTTTGTGAGGGACTATCTGAGGAAATATTTGCTGAAGTGGCCAGTCCATGAAAGGATTCCCATGTGCATGTTGTACGCCAATGTCTGGTTTAGAGAAGCCTCCTCAGGTGATGGCTACTGGAGCACAGTGTGTCAACTCCTGAAGACGCTCAGAGAAGACACAACTCACCATTGTCTGTCTGGTCTGGGGATGTGGTCATCTCCAGAATTAGGTGTCTCCCTGTTTAAGACTGCTGATCCTGATAGTTCGAGCAACCAGCAACCCTCTTTTGGTCCTAAGGACGCCACATCAAGCAGGAGTGTTATCAGGTCAGCATGAGCTATGTGCTGAACTGCAAAGGCACTATTCACTAGGGATGTGCTCCGCTCCGATTAGGAGCGTAGAAGCAGTAGCGGATTGGCCTGCTCCGCCTTACCCAGAGGCGGAGTAGGAGCGGACCGCGGACCCCCTAGAAGCAAGGCGAAGAGAAGCGGCCATTTTTCGGAGCTCCGAGTTCAGGCGGAGCGCTCCGGTCGCCATCTTGAAAACATTTCACCATAGGATTGCATTGCGGCAAATAATCGCGCATAACTACGTTGTTTTTGAAGCTATCATTCTGAAAATTCTTGTGCACAGAGAGTCATGGATGGGGGTCATTTTGAGACCACTCTCACCTCTCTGCGTTGTCTGGGTCGCGTGCTATATTTTTGTGAAAATCGGGTCAACCGCGCGGCTCAAACGGCATTTTCGGCTTTTCGCCCATAGGATTGCATTGAGGGAAAGAATCGGGGATAACTGGGGGGGGTTTAAGCTATCATTCTGAAAATTCTTGTGCACAGAGAGTCGTGGATGGGGGTCATTTTGAGACCACTCTCAACTTTCTGCATCGTACGGGTCGCGTGCTATATTTTTGTGAAAATCGGGTCAACCGCGCGGCTCAAACGGCGTTTTCGGCTTTTCGCCCATAGGATTGCATTGAGGGAAAGAATCGGGGATAACTGGGGGGGGTTTAAGCTATCATTCTGAAAATTCTTGTGCACAGAGAGTCGTGGATGGGGGTCATTTTGAGACCACTCTCAACTTTCTGCATCGTATGGGTCGCGGGCTAGAAGTTTTTTAAAAATCGGCGGGAAAAATACCTTTTTCAAAGGGCTGAGGGGCAGAGTCAGCTCCCGGTCATGATGATCCCAAAGTTGGAGGAGGGCATAGGCAAAACAGGTAACTTGGGATTCTGGGAAACTTCTCTTTCTTCATCTGAACGGGCTTTTCCCCGTGTTTTTTAACACAGTAGCCCCACCAAATGCACAAACACAACCTGAAATCATATACTAAGCCAAGAATAAGAGATAGAAACACAGCACTGCTCCCCACCCTAACCTTGGGGAACAACTGAATCGATGTGGTGCAAGGGGATGAGCTCCCCTAGGGCATCTCATCGTGGACGTGCCCCCACTCTCTCCTGCACTGGAAGGCCATTAGAGCCTTCCAAAGAGAGTAAAACGGTGGAGCAATGCCTATCATGAGTTGAAGTGAATGGTCACTTTTCAGTGGTGGAGCAATGCCTGTTCTGAGTCGAAGTGAGCGTTTTACTTCTTCTCAGAGCTGTGGCTGTCAGTGTCTTGAACTGGCAGCTACTTCCCCCTCCCCCGGGCACGTCCCCCTATTGCTGGTAAAAGACAGATATAGCCTTTTAAAAAAAGTTCTTCTTGTTGTTTATTGAGCAACACTGCTGCTTTTAATTCCACCCCTCCTTTGTTTATTGATTGATTTATTCCATTTTATATGCATTACTGGCTTATCCTTGGCTCACTTCCTTATGCCCCCAGAAATGCCAGCTGCATGCCTGCCTGCCTTCCCTCCCTCCTCCCCTGCCCACCTCGCAGGGATGTTGTGTGTGGGGTGCCCGATTTTCAAAAATTCGCCAAAAATCAGGGGATGATGGGATTGCTTTGAAACTTGGCGTGCATGTGTATATCCCCATGAGGTGTCATGGTGCCAAACATGAGGTTTCTAACTTGAACAGAAAAAAAGTTGTATAATTTTTTAGCTTTCAATGCAAGCCTATGGGGGGGGGGAAACGGAGCTCCGGATCCGGATCCGGAGCTCCGGGCGGAGCGGAGCGGAAGTGGGCGGAGCGGGGGCGGGGCGGACCGGCCCGATCCGGAAAATGGCGGATCTGCAAGTGAAGCGGAGCGGGGGGTCCGTGCACACCCCTACTATTCACATCACAGCCACTGGGGTGAGGCTCAGATCCTCTTCTTAGCAGGAGCCTGGGGATCCCATCTTCTCCACGCAGCTATCAGAATTGGGGGCGATATCCCGGGGCGAATATCCCTGATGAAGGACCTAAAGGGATGAAACATTGAGCTATTGTACGCATCAATTTGTCTTTTTTAAATCTACAGATTTTTTATTGAGGGAATTACCATTAAATATTTCTAATTTTATTCAACACCAGGGTACACATCTCTCTTTTTCTTCAACCGTCATTGGTATTTTTGTCCCCTTGTCCACTATCAGAGTTGGAGGCCATAGCTAGATGGGGCAGTATCCCAGAGCGAACCCCAGGATCGTCCCTGTGCTTCCACATGATGCACAGGGGATCTTGGGAGCAGGGAGGGATGATCCCTCCCTTGCCCTGGGATGTCACCCTAGCCTTTGAGCCCACTTTTTCTGCAGTCTCAGGCTGATCCTGTGTGTGTGTGGGCATTACAGTTTGTCACGGCTCTTCACGGTTACTCACGAGGAGCAGGGACCTGCGCACAGGGCACAGAGCTCCTCAGGAGCTCTGCCCCCACCGGAGGTGAGATGTGGGTAGTGGGAAAAATTGTGGGGGGGAAAACTTACCTTTTCTGCATGAGCGCTTGTGCACTCTTCTCCTTTAAGAAAAACAACAACAACAAACCAAAATGGCGGTCACAATGTCCTCTCCCTCCGAGGTCATCGCACCCCATGTGTAAAAAAAGGGGGAGATCTCGCAATAAAAATATCACGAGATCTTCACCCCTCCGTTGCGCTAGACCAGGTAGGTCTAGCTGAGGCCCAAGTGTGCAATGATCATGGATAGAGTGATGGGGGGGGGGGAATCCGCACGTCGTTCTGAGATCACTTCTAAGCGACCCCAGTGCGGCGTGAAAGCGATCGTGTACCTGGCCTTTGGAAGAGCCGACGAAGAGACGTCCTTCCCGCCGCCGCCGCCGCCGCCGCCACCCACAGACCTCCTCGCTGGCTGGGACGGAGAGCTCGGGGGAAGAAGGCAGGGTGGAGAGCTTCTTCCGCTCTCAACCCCGCCTTCTTCAGCCGAGCTCTCCTCGCCGGTCGGCGAGGAGGTCTGCAGGTGGCGGCGGCGGTGGCGGGAAGGACGTCTCTTCGTCGGCTCTTCCAAAGGCCAGGTACACGATCGCTTTCACGCCGCACTGGGGTCGCTTAGAAGCGATCTCAGAATGACGTGCGGATTCCCCAGCATTTGTGAACCAGGGCTTGAGGTCGGCAGCTGGATGTCTGAACAGTCGCCACTGAAAGGAGTTGTGTTTGAGGTGAAAGGAAAGCTTGTTAATGGTGTTAGATAGATGTGTGATGGTCCATTCACACGTGCACGGCATGCCACTCTTGATACTGCGGTCATCATTTGTGAGGCACAGATCTGTGAGTTATGAGCCCTAGCAACTCCAGGAACACCAGCGCTGAATAAATTGGCCCGGTCAGCAGGATCAAGTAATACAAGTGTTGTCTGGAGTGTACCACTTCATCTTCCTAGTGGATCTGTGTTGGGGAGGGGCTGGTGTTAGAAACCCCACACGTATACCACACACACACACACACACACACATTGAGAAACCTGTCTGTGCATAGGAAATTAACATGTCAGCTAAAGGGATCAGTCTAGCAGGATGTACATTTTCAGCTGCACTTTACTTATTTGTATTTGTGTGGGCACGGGACTTTATATTTTATTCCAGGAAACATTCAGCTGCCAACTTTATGGTCCAGGCAGGTATGTATGGGAAGAGACAAACCTTCAGGTTTTCCTAGTATAAGGAATATTTGAGCATCATTTTCTGTAATATGCTGTTTTAAAGCTGTATTTAAAGGTCCGCTTGGCGCCTACACTGTACTGCTTTCGTCGCCAGCTGAAGACCTTTTTATTCACTCAGTATTTTAACACTTAATTTTAACTTAAATTTAAATTTTACTGTTTTAACTCTGTATTTTAATCCTATATCAACTTTGCTGTGTGGTTTTATCCTGGTTGCGCTTTTTATACTGTATTTCGTAATTGTGTTTTAAACTGTTGGGTGTTTTACTGTGGTTTTAATTTTTGTGAACCGCCCAGAGAGCTTCGGCTATTGGGCGGTATAAAAATGTAATAAATAAATAAATAAATAAATAAATTTTAAATCCATATAAATCTCTGCATTGCTGCTTGATTTTTATCCTAGTTGTGCTTTTATATTTTGGTTTTTTCCCCCCCTATTGTGGTTTGTTTTATACCTTGAATTGTACTTGATGGTTTTAATTTTGTGAACCGCCCAGAGAGCTTTGGCTATTGGTCAGTATAGAAATGCAATAAATAAATAAATGAATTGTCTTTATTTTGCACTATCACCAACATAACAGTGAAAAAGCCAGAGGGAGTCAGTTTCATTCATAAATATACCAATATCTAATATTGTCAACCACCTGAGCTTTTCAAATAAGCTTGGATCAAAAATATACAATGTTAACTGTTTAATTAGCTAGACGTCAAGTAGCTGAACATTATTTCAGGGGGCATTTCCCAGAACCATGAACCCGAAAAAAGGTATAAAATAAAGTAGATTGAGATGGATTAGGTTAATTAATGGTTAGAAAATGCCCTTTCACCTCGACAATTCTAGACAAGTTCACCTAAGAGCTTAAATCAGGTTTTGCCTTTGGAAGCTCAAGTGGACATTAATTCCCATCATATAATTTGGCAGACTTGGCCCAGAAATGAACTTGCCAGGGACATGACCCTCCAAGTCATTGGACAGGGCAGAAAAAACAGAGGTTTGGCTGGAATGAGGGCGGGGAGGGTGTAAAAAGGCATTCCCCCCCCCCAGCTATTGACTAGGAGTGACTTAAAAAAATAGTTGGTCATTTCGTAGTCAGGGAGAAAGAGAAAAATGTATGATTTCTGCTTATATTATAGATACACATAGGCATAGACGTCCAGTCCTAACACTATAGAAAGCCATTATTTTTCACTCTCTGGATATGCTGGAAGCTGACAGTAATGATACTGGACTTTGCGTTACTCATAAACAGAGCAAAATACAATCTCCCCAAGTGTAAAAAAAGAACGCCCATCAGCCTTGTACACTCATGCTCCCCCACCCCATGTATATATTTCAGCCTTCCCAAAACTGGTATCCTCCAGGTGTTTTGGACTACAAGCATTTCTATACGAGGTTGTCAATCTGCTATATCTACTTTTGTTTTCATTGCAGAATTGAGATTGGAGCACTACACTATTGGAGAATGTTTCCTTCTCTGTTTTCCTACTACATAACCTCTAGGTGGCACTGTGGTCTAGCAGAATATTTCAAAGACACAAGAAGAAATAGCGCTTTCTTTCACTTTCACAACTAATAGCCACTTTTTTCAATTTTCTAAAAGTGCTGGTTATACACAGAAACAAAATTGGAGGTTCATGACGTTGTCTAAAGAAGCTGTAAACAACCGTAAATTGGGAATAATGATATGATGATGAGAAAGGTCTTGAGTATAAAAGCATTCTTGACCATTGGACATTAAGAACATAAGAACATTAGGAGTGCCCTGCTGGATTAGACCAAGGGTCCATCTAGTCCAGCACTCAGTTCACACAGTGGCTAACCAGCCATC
The DNA here is from genome assembly GCF_023053635.1 of Elgaria multicarinata webbii. NCBI lineage: Eukaryota > Metazoa > Chordata > Lepidosauria > Squamata > Anguidae > Elgaria > Elgaria multicarinata. Next base: position 25,399,065 of record NC_086186.1, on the reverse strand, counting down.
TGCCAGGGATGGACAAGCAGGACATGGTGCAACAGCACCCTCCCTCCCATGTTCCCCAGCAATTGGTGCACACAGGCTTATTGCCTTGAATACTGGAGACAGCACACAACCATCAGGGCTAGTAGCTATTGATAGCCTTTGCCTCCAGGAATGTATCCAACCCCCTTTTAAAGCCATCCAGATTGGTGGCCATCACTACATCTTGTGGAAAGAGCAGGTTAGAGCTGATTGGAATTGATACCCAAAACATCTGGAAGGTCCAATTTGAGAAATGATTCTATACTGGATTGTGCAGGGCTCTGCTTATGTGAAGAATCCAGTATGCACACCATTGTGTGTGCATAAAGCCTCTTTCTCATTTCTTGCTCGGCTTCATCCATTTTCTTCTGCTGCCCCTTATGCCTGGAATGCTCTTCCAGAACATTTGAGAACTACAAGTTCAACCGCAGCTTTTAAAGCTCAGCTAAAAACTTTTCTTTTTCCTAAAGCTTTTAAAACTTGATTTTGTTCTGACTTTATACTGTTAGTTTTACCCTACCCAGTGCCTGTTTACCCTACCCTGTGCCTGTTTGCATTCTCTTCCCCTCCTTATTGTTTTATTATGATTTTATTAGAATGTAAGCCTATGCGGCAGGGTCTTGCTATTTACTGTTTTACTCTGTACAGCACCATGAACATTGATGGTGCTATATAAATAAATAAATAAATAAATAAATAATAATAATAATAATAATAATAATAATGTGGTACAGTCAGTGAGTGCACCCCACTCTCCCTCCATACATCTAGTATACCTGGGGATGAGTGAATAGGACTATTTTTGCACACACACACACACACACACACACACACACACACACACACACAAAGACGTATCAAAGATGCTGTCTCATATTTAGCAGACATTCCACCATTTTCCAACCTCTGCAGCTTCTGCAGTGAAACATCCTTTCATGCTCACATTGTCTTCCTTCTCCTCAAAAATCCCTCTCTCTGACGGTTGTATCTTCCATCATTCCTGTGAGCAATGCTTCCCAAACGTTCTTCTTCCTCTTTTTAAAATATCCACCTTCTTTTTGCCTCTTGCTTTTCTACTTATTTTATTATTTTTTAAAAAATAGTTTGATACTTACCCAACTAGTGTAAAATAATAAAATTACAATATATACATGCATTATACTTAAAACAATCAACTGTACAATGTAATCAGCAGGCGATGAATTAAAAATCATATGGACAGGAACATAAATCAATACACTTCAGCTGTTCCAGAATGTTACAGCCGGACTGCTAAACAGGGCTGGTTACAGGGAGCACGTGACCCTCTTCTTACTACAGCTTCACTGACTACTGGTCTGTTTCTGGACACAATTTAAAATGCTGGTTATGATGACCTATAAATAGGGTTGCTGGGAAATTCAAGACGGGCTAAAACGAGTTTGGATTTCTAAGAATCCAACCTGTGGAATCCACTGCAGACCAGCATCCTTGGGCCATGCGGGGTCTGTGGACTTCCGGATCTTTTTTAAAACAGAAAAACTGTCCCCAAATTTATGCAGATTTATTCATAAGAAAATATGCAAATTTCTACTGAGATGTGTGCCATCCTGGAAAATATACATCAGGAAAAGTTGAATGGAATGGGAGACAATACCCTAAATGTTAACTGCTAACATAAATTAAATAAATTGCGAACCCTCGTACAGAATTATTTGTGTGTGTTTTCCACACAAAACGGAAAATAAAAAATTGAATCTGTCTCTGAATGGATGCTGGGATCAATAACAATGCACAATCCACATGGGGTGCATTTCACAAAATCTGAACATCCCTACCTAAAAAGACCTATAAGGCTTGGAACAGCCTACAGATTTTGCTTTGTTTTGTGTGTGTGTTGATTTTTTAAAATTGATTTTTTTCCATTGCAGCATACAACACAGTATACAATTCAATCACTTTAATATTTTCCCCATACAGTTACACAGGTAGGTATACTTTTATCTTCTTAGCTTCATTACTTACAGTTCAACTAAATTTTAATATTCATAAACTCTTTAACAACAACCAGGCTGACATTGTCTTTGTCCATTATTTTATCTCCAGTGCAAGTATTTAAGAAGAAGAATTGGAGTGAGGAGGGTGGATTCTGCTTTTGTTTTATTGTTTGAATCTTGTTTTTATCTCTTCCTCCTCCTCCTCTTTCAGCACACAACTGCCCATATTGCAATGAACTCAGACTCACACCTGTTGAGTTTGCTGCAAGTCTGAGGGAGTCATTAGGAAGGATCTGAGCCCTGTCCCTCAAAACCTTGTGACTTCTAGAAGAGGCCTGGCTCCCATTCTTCAATTCTCGGCAATTCATTGTCACTCTATGAGATTAAGGTTCAAACCCCAGGGAAATCTCTCAGGCTCAGAAAAGGGCTGCAATAATATATATATATATATATATATATATATATATATATATATATATATTAGGCCAGGTGTACCTCCCATGACATAGATACGATTGTGCCATATGGATTGCATCACATAACCAGCCACAGGTGGAGCGACATGAAGACAATGCCATTGGGAGCCATCTGCCCAGCCTTTTGCTTTCTCTCTTGATGTGCCACTTGACCTCTGGTGACAAACAGCAGCGTGGGTGAACTGTCCACCCATTGACCCAAGGTCAGACCTATGAACCTGTCTGCAGGCCACAATGCATGGAGCTCGAAAGGGCGGTCATTCAATCAGTGTCATCGTCAGGAACTGGGCTGAAGGAATGAGCAAGCTATGAGCACGGGGAAATGACAGGAACTTGCATTCAAGGCTATTCATTATTAGCTAATTAATTAATTAATTTGCAGCCTTTCAGAGCACCTAACAACAATTAAGAATAAGTAAGCCCTCATGTTTATGATCTAAAGGACACCACACAATAGGAGAAGTGATTTGGAGGGACGAGGGAAAGAAAGCAAAACTCAGGGACAGACTCACTCCCATCTGATTCATCAGACGTTTGCCCCATTGGAACCACTGCCACTGTCCGCCCCCACTCACGGCACTGCGTGAGGTTATTTTCAGGCTCAGTGAGAGTCTGACAACATTGTGAGCTTCTCCGCTCTCTTCCATAGCCTCCAATGTGTGCACCAATGGACGCCTTTGCTAAACCTACCTTAAACTCTGGGTGAGAGGAGGGGAGATTCCATGATGCTAGTATTGTGGGAAGTCGCTCCAGTCTAGACCTCAGACGCAACAAGATCAAGAATAGAGCTGTCGCGTCCGCCATTTTTTTCATTCTTAAAAGGACAATGCGAACAAACAGTCATGCACACAGGTAAGGGTGTTTTTTTTTTTACATTTAATTCATTTCCCCACTCCACCCTGCCCCTGATGGGCACAGCGCTCCTAGGAAGCGCTGCGCCCCATGCACGGCTTCTCCCGGCTATGCACGAGTAATTGCACGGAGCTGGGAAAAGCCACAGAATGGGCCACACACTCATGGTCTTGAGCTCAGCCCGAGACTGTGGGAAAAACCAGGGCCAAAGGGTAGGCTAATATCCCGAGACCAGGCAGGGTTGATCCCTGCCTGAGCCCGGGATCCCCTGTGCGTCATCTGGACACACAGAGACGATCCCGGGTATCACCCCGGGATATAGCCTGGTCTAGCAAAGCCTGGAGGCTCCGGAAATGTGGTGTTTTCCCTCTTGCATAAATGGCAACTGTAAAGGCCCCATTTACACAAGAGTAAAGGTACAAATGGTTCTATTTGCACAGATATGCGTGGGCGCTAATGCATACCTGCAACCGTAAAGGCCCCATTTACACAAGAGTAAAGGTACAAATGGTTCTATTTGCACAGATATGTGTGGGCGCTAATGCATACCTGCACACATATTAGTTAATGCAAATTAACTAATCCAGGACTGTTACTTGAGGCACAGGTGAACTCAGTGGCAAAGAGCACCTTTTATCAGCTTAGGTTGATATACCAACTACACCCTTATCTGGACAGCCTACCTACAGTTATCCATGCTCTGATAACCTCTCGTTTGGATTACTGCAATGCGTTATACGTGGGGCTGCCTTTGAAAACGGTCCGGAAGTTTCAGCTGGTACAAAACAGGGCAGCCCATTTATTAACAAAGACTGGCCGGCGAGATCACATTACGCCAGTCCTTTTCCAGCTTCATTGGCTGCCAGTCCAGGTCCGGGCCCGATTCAAAGTGCTGGTATTGACATTTAAAGCCCTAAACGGTTTGGGGCCAGGTTATTTGAAGGAACGCCTCCTCCCATATGTACCTGCCCGGACCTTAAGATCATCTACAGGGGCCCTTCTCCGTGAGCCCCTGCCAAAGGAAGTAAGGCAGGTGACTACTAGAAGGAGGGCTTTCTCTGCTGTGGCACCCCAGTTGTGGAATGAGCTCCCCAGAGAGGTCCGCCTGGCGCCTACACTGTACTGCTTTCGTCGCCAGCTGAAGACCTTTTTATTCTCTCAGTATTTTAACACTTAATTTTAACTTAAATTTAAATTTTACTGTTCTAACTCTGTATTTTAATCTTATATCAATTTTGTTGCATGGTTTTATCCTGGTTATGCTTTTTATACTGTATTTTGTATTTGTGCTTTTAACATGTTGGTTGTTTTATTATGGTTTTAATTTTTGTGAACCGCCCAGAGAGCTTCGGCTATTGGGTGGTATAGAAATGTAATAAATAAATAAATAAATAAATAAATGAAAATTTCCCCAAAATTCAAAAAAAGTGAAAACTTTGCAATGTTTTAGCCCATGGGGGCAACCACATACTTTTGGTTGTATGGAGCGGGGGTTCTTCATGCTTTAGTATAACTAAGTTTGCATGCAGTTTTGGAAAGTAAAGAACTGGTCCACAATTCTGCAGGAGTTGCATGACTTGGATAAAGCCAGTCCACGTATATCAGATTCACAGAAATCCGAACTCAGTTGAATCCGTTGTGGATTTCCTCAACATCCCTGGATTATTGTAATGGACAAAGGCACTCTTTACCCCTCTTTCTCCAAATTCTTAGAAAGCACTACTGTGGTTTAGTGGTTAGAGTGCCGGACTCATAGAACCATAGAATCATAGAATAGTAGAGTTGGAAGGGGCCTATAAAGCCATCACATCCTACCCCCTGCTCACTGCAGGAATCCACCTTAAAGCATCCCTGACAGATGGCTGTCCAACTGCATCTTGAAGGCCTCTAATGTGGGAGAGACCACAACCTTCCTAGGTCATTGGTTCCATTGTCATACTGCTCTAACAGTCAGGACGTTTTCCCTGATGTTCAGCCGGAATCTGGCTTCCTGTAACTTGAGCCCATTAGTCTGTGTCCTTCACTTCAGGATGATCGAGAAGAGATCCTGGCCCTCCTTTCAAGTCCTTGACGAGTGCTATCATCTTTCCTCTCAGTTTTCTCTTCTCAAGGCTAAACGTGCCCAGTTCTTTCAGTTTCTCCTCAACGAGGCGTGGTACATAATTGCACAAGGTTGTTGTCTTTGTACATCGTCTTGTATAGTATTGCAGAGTTTTGTAGATCTTCACATTCCTTCCCTGGAGTGGGACCAAACACCACCTTGCCAGAGGAGGGAGCGGTTGACATTCTCTCTGCTAAACTGTATCGCCACTGCCGCACACGGCCAGAGGATGGTATTGCAGCTACCAACTCAGCAGAGATCAGGTGATAACAGGGGTTGAATAATGTTCCACCAAATCATAGAATCATAGAATCATAGAGTTGGAAGGGGCCTATAAGGCCAATGAGTCCAACCCCTGCTTAATGCAGGAATACTATACAGCAGCTGATTCTCGCATTATCCCCAGTGTGAGCTCAGACTGGACTGTTCTTGAATTGTCCAACCCTGTTTATCTCCAGCCCTCACATACTTCCCCCCCCCCCGCCATTTCTCAGTCCATTTTCCTTAAGGAGTTTATTTTGTTAAAGAAAGAAAGGATTTCAACAACCGGTGTCTGTCCACCTCTTGAAGTCCCGTTTTCTCTGGTGTGTGTTCTCCTTCATGAAGGTTGTCACGTTCCTCCTTCATTCAGATTATAGGAGAAAATAGCAGAGATACTGGATGAATAGTCGAAGTGGGAAGGGATACAACCACGAGGGGGAAAGGGAAACAAAACGTGCTTTTTCCGATTGGGGGTTGGATGGCATGCTAAACTGATTCATTGACATCTGACCTTCGTGCGCCCCGAGGTTAGCTCTGGATTAAATCGCAACTGAAATCATCATAGAGGTTTTGCTTCAAAAAGTAATGCTCCATTTGATTCACTTTGACAGAAGTAGCACAAAGATGCCAGCGACCAAATTAAAGAGAGCAAGATTGTCTGACGGTGCATCTGCTGATGGCACAATTGCATATATATTTTGCTTGCCCTGAGCCATTGTATACCTGATTTTTTTGTTCTCGTGACATACGAAATTATTCATTTAAACACAGAGGACTTGGTCAGGCAGCTGCTTCAGTGTGCAGGCTAAAAATAATCCATAGGTTGGTGTAGGACGGATGTCATCCGCTTTGCCCTTTCTAATTCTTTATTTTCATTTTTTGGGATTCTAATTTATTTTTATGTTATTGTGAACCTGAAATCATTAATTTTGGGGAAGCTTCCTTGTTGCTATTGTTTTGAGAAATTATGATCTGCAGATACTTAGAGCAAATACACTGGAATGAAATTTACCACTGAAAATTTCACCTAATACAATAATTAAGGCAATTTATTTCTCTCTCTCTCTCTCTCTCTGTGTGTGTGTGTGTGTGTGTATTGCGTGTGTATTCTTCTAAAGAGAAACTACTGATGCCACTATAGCTTGCATTTCTGAGCTCTAATTTAAGCCCCAATTTTTCACTGGTTTATATCAGATTCCTCTCTTGCTACGTTTAACTCTCCTTTCTTGCTGCTCCTAGAGGCCCATTGATGTAACAACACAACAAGTTGTGTGAGAGTAGGGATGCATGAGAAATTCATTTCAGTTTGTTTTTCATCAGGATTTACCCAGTTCACATCCTCTGAATCAAACATGGACACAGACACAATCTTCAGTTGAAGACCGAACATTTCTGAGCTTGCAACGTGATTCACAGACACCCGCCTCCCCCGGAAAAAAAAAAATGTGTTTGACAGGATGTGGACATTTGAAATCTGTGCATGAAGAGAGAAAAAATACTTTTCAAAAATGCTTTAATCATTGGGAGAAGAATGCATACATTTCAAAGACGCGCACAACTGATACATGCATTTTGAAAATATATGCGCAAAAATATGCATGGGTCTTCATGCACAAACAAAGCTGGCAATCTGATATGGACTCACATCAGAATGAGCTTAGAGATGGAATTTGGAGAATGCCGGTGAGCTTGAGATCCACTGATTCACCCCCCCCCCCAGGTTTGGAGGACAGGTGGTGGTAGGATGGATGGAGTTGTAAGCTCACAAGTATGGAGCAGGCTTATTTCCAAAGGAAATAAGTAAGCACAGCTATTCCCCAGGAAGTAACTCATTACATTTCGAAGCCAGTTGGTGCGGGGGGGGGGCAGGGGGAGCTCAACCATCAGTGTGGTGTAGTGGCTAGAGTGTTGGACTGGGAGTCGGGAGATCTGGGTTCTAGTCCCCACTCAGCCACAGAAACCCACTGGGTGACTTTGAGCCAATCACAGGCCATAGCTAGACCTTAAGTTTATCTCTGGATCGTCCGGGGGTCAAAACTGTTCATCTAGGTGACACACAGGGGATCCAGTGCTCAGGCAGGGGCGAACCCTGGATGATCCCAGGATAAACCTTAGGTCTAGCTGTGGCCACAGACTCTCAGCACAACCCTCCTCACAGGGTTGTTATTGTGAGGGTCAAAATGGAGAGGAGGAGGAGAAGGAAGAGGATTATGTATGCCACCTTGGGTTCCTTGGAGGAAAAAAGGTGGGACCTAATTGCAATAATAAATAAAAAATAAAATAAACCATCAGGAGGAATTTCTAGATAAGCCAAACAACTTCCATTAACACAATTAAAAGTTCCTAGAAGAGTTCATGCACAACTTTTTTGAATCTTTCCCCCCACTCCATTTTGAAAGGCTGAAATGCCTCTCCTAAGGCTTAGCAGCTGGCAGTAAGAGCTTTACAATACGGCTGGTATTTTGTTTATTGCTTTTCAGGCCTTTCCCTTTGGATCCACCCCCTTTTCCTTTGGCCACACCCACCACTGGAATGCAGCCCCCAAGAGCTTCTCCAAAATGGAATCTGGTCCTCAGGCTGAAAAACGTTCCTCACTCCTGCTGTAAGAGGACTGAATCCTCTGATGGGGTGTATTTTGCAAGACTGATGGTTAGGCAGGAAATGCTACACATCAGGACCTGGGCCATCTTCTTACCATCTGGTCAAGACATATTAAATATGTCAGTTGGTTCTCCACAGTCATCATGTTGCAGCTTCTTTTCTTCAGTGGACCATTAACTCATTCTAGATTCTAGCAACAAATGACAGCCAAGTCTGGGAGGTAGCAGAACATGAGCTGGAGGATTCTGCTGAAGAATATGGCCGGTTTCCAGATACAGAACCTAGACTAAAATAGCTGTGACCCAGCAGATCCCAAGCAAATGCTATTTTGAGCTGCATTAATAGTAGTATAGCTTCCAAATCGCATGAGGTACTGGTTTCTCTCTATTCGGCCCTGCTTAGGCCTCATCTAGAACATTGCGTCCAGTTCTGGGCACCACATTTCAAGAAGGATGCAGACAAGCTGGAGGGGGTTCAGAGGAGGGCAACCAGGATGATCAGGGGTCTGGAAACAAAGCCCTATGAGGAAAGACTGAAAGAACAAGGCATGTTTAGCCTGGAGAAGAGAAGATTGAGGGGAGACATGAGAGCACTCTTCAAATACTTAAAAGTTTGTCACACAGAGGAGGGCCAGGGTCTCTTCTCGATCCTCCCAGAGTGCAGGACACGGAATAACGGGCTCAAGTTACAGGAAGCCAGATTCCGGCTAGAGATCAGGAAAAACTTCCTGATTGTTAGAGCAGTACAACAATGGAACCCATGACCTAGGGAGGTTGTGGGCTCTCCCACACTAGAGGCCTTCAAGAGGCAGCTGGACAACGATCTGACAGGTATGCTTTCAGGTGGATTCCTGCAGTGAGCAGGGGGTTGGACTCGATGGCCTTGTAGGCCCCTTCCAACTCTACTATTCTATGATTCTAGATCATTTTATCCTGCTGCTACCAGCAAGGAAAGAGCATCTATGGGCATGTCTACACCTCCCGGCGATCCAGGAGGGAGGGGGGGATCTTGCGATATGCTGATTGCAAGATCCTCCCCCTTGCATTCACATGTGACGTGGGACATCCAGGGAGGAAGGAAGATGTCGCACCCGCCATTTTGTTTTTAAGAATACAGGAGCTGGAGCAAACCTGCGCTCCAGTGAAAAAGTTAGTAAAAAAAAAAACCCGACCCCACTCCCCACCCCACTCCCGATGGTCCTGGACTCTTCCCATCCCAGCTCCTTCCCTCAGATGACCCCCACTACTTGCGGGGAAGAAGGAAGAAGCTGGGACAGATGGCCACACCACCTGAGGTCCTCGGGATCATCCCGGAACGGTGGAAAAATCCAAGAAAAAAGGTTATGGCAATATCCCAGGGAAATGGAGGGACAATCCCCGGGATATCACCCAGTGTAGACATGCCCTTAGTCTGGATCACTGGTGTATGTGCATGTTCATGTGTGTGTGTGTGACTGTGTATGTACCCCTGTCCTAAGTGGACCACTATGTCCCACATTCCAGGAAACGATTGCCCCAAATTGATGATTATCAGATATGGCTTCATGCCTTATCTATATCATAATCTCCACACCGGTCAGGCATAGCAAATATATTTACCAGTTGTCCAAAATTCCTGGATAACTTGGCTTCAGGGGTCTACTACCTCCTTCAGGGGGTCTACTACTACTTCAGGGGTCTACTACAAAATTCCTGGATAACTTGGCTTCAGGGGTCTACTACCTCCTCTATTTCAGACAGAGCCAAACTAGCATGGAAGAGGAGTTAGTCCCCTTTAGGAAATCATGAGATTGAATTATTATTATTATTATTATTATTATTATTATTATTATTCCCATAACATTGTCAAAGTCTGGGCACAACCCAGCCAAAGTTAAGAAGCATTAAGTTGTATCCAATTTCACTTAAAATGTATCCAGTGTTTTCAGGAGCTTTGTAAGGGCGCTAAAAGGTTTTCAGAGTTAACTTTGAAGAGCATTCCAATCTTTTTAAAACTTAAAAATGCCTTTCCCTGCTCATTTCGGAAAGCTGATAGATTTGTGTTGAATTTGTGTTGACAATGAGTCTACAAGTGGCTGGAATACATCTCCTGCTTGGCAGAAGAAATATATATCGTATAATAGAGACTTTCACCAGTGGAAGTTGAAATTCATGTTGTTGCTGTTGTTGTATTGTGTTTGCTGTGGTGTACCAGCATTAGCAATGAATGACGAACGAAGTGTTGGATGGCCTTTGAGAGAGAAAAAAGTTTCCCCTGTGAGCTTTTAAAAGCATGTGACTTTCTTCATAAATTCTGAAGGACTGTGAGAATAAGATTTTTTCTCATGGCATTTCTGCAGAAGCAGGAAGTGATCCAAATGTGTAAATAACTTGGGGATAAAAACACAGACTCACAAATGGAAAAAAACCCCCACCCCATTTTGGACAGAGATGATTATTAAGGCCATGTGGCTTAATTACAGAGGGCAGTCCTCTGCTTTAAGGCATATGCTATCTGAAGTGTGGTCTAGTTGGAATCCTTGTGGAATCCCAACTATGTTATTTCTTAATTAGGACTGCCACCTCTCTCTCTCTCTCTCTCTCTCTCTCTCTCTCTCTCTCTCTCTCCTGACAAGCTACTCATCTTCGACAGCTATGTGGCAGGCAGGTACAACACAGTCCTCTCCATACTGGGAATGTTGGTATCTATTAAATTTGGCTGGTACAGATGAATGAGAATTTCATTGCGGGAGGTGTAGTGCAGAAATAAAGAGGCGACACAAAAGTATTTCAGTTTAAAGAAAGGGCCAACATTTATTTGATGGAACTGCATAGGGTGGAACTAAGCGGGCATCTACCTAGCACGGCATAAGCCATAGATAATCAGGGCAAAACATTCCGAGCCTCAGGGTGGCGGCTGACAGTCGCCATCCATTGGCTCCCCCTTTAAGGGGTGGTAGGCCTTCCAGTGTCACCCCTCCTCATGCCGCCAGGCTCTGAGTGGGTGAGAAAGGTTGGCCTCAGGGATAATCCTTATTTCAACAGCTAGACCACAGGGCTTGGAGCTGCTGAACCTCAGGACTTATCCCTCAACCATTTGGTGCCTTGGAATGCTCACCAACCCTATCCAACTGCAGATGCCCGCCTACCCACCAATAATGTGAACGAATTGAACCAATCTACCTATTTACAACTCCCTGGGCTGTCTTACAGTATGAAGTAGACAAAAAAAAACACTCATAACCATTTCAGATTATGAGCAAAAAAATCCTATTTGGCCCCTAAAACAGGCAACCAGCAAGCCCATACTGTCTACAGGGAGGGAGACACTTCTGAAAGGAGGAGGAAGGGGGGCAGAGCCCTTAAATAGGCTCAGAGTCCCCTCCCCTCCCCACTGGCGCATTGCACCAGCCAATGGCTGGCTTACACGCGCCTCTATTCCACCCCCACCCGCAATTTGCTTCCCCGTGCCCTGGCTATGCCGGGCGTGGCAGAGCAGCATTTTTGGTTCATTCTTGATAAGAATTTACCAAAATTTCAAAAGTTGTTTGTTTTTTCTTTCATTTTGGAGAGAGAAGGAATTTGAGATTTTTTAAAATGCAGGAGTAGCCTTAACAGATTGAGCCAGGCCAGAGGTCCACCTTAGCTCTGCTTGACATGGTGGCAGCTCTTCAAAGTGTCCAGTAGGCAAAGGCTGCCCCCAGCCTTGTGGCCACAGATCTGTTTTCCCTGGAAATGTCAAGAGTTGAACTTTAGATGCTGTGTATGCAAAACATGTGGTCTACCACATTCATTATGGCATGCCACCTCCTTTACATGCCATAATGAATGAGTGGAGAGAGCAAAGAAGCCCTACAGAGTGAAAGTATTGTCGGAATGAACAGTTGGTCAGTCTGTTCAAGTCAACAAGGTCCATAACTCCCCATCGTGTTTCCTCCCTTCTTGCCAATAACACTAGGACCTCATATCCTTAGGCCTGGCATGAGTCTTCCCCAGCTGCTCCTTGGGAGGCTACATGCTGTAGGGGTTCCAGCTTCTGCTGATGAGAAGAAGGAAGACCCACATCCTTTAATTGGCATGAGGGTGCATGAATGTTTCTCTTCCTCCCATTATACTAGAACCTGGGCGCATCGCATGAAGCTGATTGGTGGGAGATTCAAGATGGATAAAAAGAAGGACTTCTTCACGTAGCACATTATTAAACTATGGAATTCGCTACCACAAGATGTAGTGATGGCCATCAATTTGGATGGCTTTCAAAGGGGGAGGAGGAAAAGGCTATCAATGGCTAGTAGCCCTGATGGCTATGCACTACTTCCAGTATCAGAGTCAGTAAGCCTATATACACCAGTTGCTGGGGAACATGGGCAGGAGGGTGCTGTTGCTTGTGGGTCCCTGGTCAACAGCTGGATGGCCACTGTGTGAACAGAGTGTTGGACTAGATAGACCCTTGGTTTGATCCAAGAGGGATCTTTTGATGTTCTTACATTCTTAGTGGCTAGCTCATCCTTCCTCAAGCTGCTTCCCCCATATGTGTTGGACTACATCTCCCAGCATCCCCAGCCAGCAGTGTCAATGACCATGTTGACTGGGGATCTAGGAGTTATAATCCAAAACCTGTGAAGGACCAAAAACCTGTGAGGCCCCTTCTTTTGAGACTGCCACTTTCAGAGAGGGCCTTTTCAGTGGTGGCTCCCAGACTGCGAACTCCCTGCGGAGGAAGGCTAGATTCTCTCCCTTTCTGTGTTCCTTCTGTTGGCAGGCCAAGCAACTTTATTTAAGAAGACTTTCAGCATGAACATAGGTCTGTTGGGTTGGGTGCCATATATGTATGTATGTATGTTATGTTTGTATTGTGTTTTATTGTACGGTTTTAATCATCTTTAATTCTTCCAGTAAACTGCCCTAAGTGCCATTTTGTTTGGGGGGGGGGGTTTGGTAGAAAAATGGGGGTACAAATCAAATAAATCTGCAAGTCTGTAGTTTAGGGCCAGGGTGCATGTGTTTCATGCAGAAAGGTCTAGGTTCACTGCTAGCAATGTGTGACTTGGACATTCTGTTCCATTTAACCCTGATGGGATCTCCCAGTGTTTCTATTTTGAACTGTGGAACAAACTGCAGCGGATTTTTTGACAAGTGCGGACTGTAATCCATGCTTCTCAGTATCGTTGTCTACTTCAGCACAACCTAAGCGAAACTCCCCCCCCCCACGCACACTTTTTCATCCACCAAAGTGGAGGATGAAATTGACAAGTGTTTGACAGTTACTGAATATGGCTCTGCTAGACTAAATGAAGTAGTGTAAGAAGAGGGAGAGGATGAAACTGATAAGGATAATAATAATGGGAATATTCCTCTGCGGGGCTACATAGCAGACATATTGACTTGCACAAGACTCCTGATTAAAAATAAATAGCACCATGTACATTGATGGTGCTATATAAATAAATAATAATAATAATAATAAATAAAATAAAAACCCATTTTTGCAAATTTAAAGACCTGAAGTAAAAACAAATCCTATTTGCATAAATCACTGCTGGCATTAAACAACAACAATTACCCTCCCCCCAAAAAAAACCCACCTAGAATCCACACATAGGATTTAATTGCTACAGATTGAGCCAATGCCAGTGGAGGAAATGGAATGAAATCAGTAAAACCCATCAAGATTTCACTCCAAAACAGAACCCTCATACAACCCTCTTCAGTGCCTGGGATCTTCAGTTTGGGCCTCTTCAGATGACACACTAAGCCATGATTAGGCCATTAACCACTCTGCAGCAAATGGTTAATGAGCATGCTTAAACCATGGTTATGTAACCACCATGGTTAGGAATGGTTCTCATGACACGCTAAGGGGGAGTCTACAGCAGCTGTTTATTCCAGGATTGTATTGCTGTCATTACTACTGGGGCACATGACCTTCACCTGCTCAGCTCCACCTCTCTGTTTTCCTGGAATTTCCCTGACTGCTTTTGTCACAGTTTTTTCCATCTCTCTCACGTCCATTGCGATGGGATCAGCGAATAGCCAGTTAGCTGTGAGGGGCTTGTGCATGGGTATCGGCGAGTTTCACTGCTGAGTTGTTGTTGTTGTTGTTGTTTAAAATACAAACATATATCTGCACAGGGCCGCATATTCAATGGGGTTATTTATTTATTTACTTGTTACATTTATATACTGCCCCATAAGCGAAGCTCTCTGGGTGGTTTACAAAAGTTAATCGCCAGGCTATCTGAAGGAACGCCTCCTCCCGTATTTACCTGCCGAGACCGTAAGGTCATCCTCAGGGGTCCTTCTCCATGAGCCCCTGCCAAAGGAAGTGAGGCAGGTGGCTACCAAGAGGAGGGCCTTCTCTGCTGTGGCACCCAGCTGTGGAATGAGCTCCCTAAGGAGAGTCGCTTGGCACCTACATTATATGCTTTTAGACGCCAGGTGAAGACCTTTTTATTCTCCCAGCATTTTAACAGTCTATAAATAAATTTTAACTTGGTGTTTTAAATTTGTAATTTTGCATTGCTGCTGTTTTTATCTGGTTGAGCTTTTATATTGTATTTTATATTATGGTTTTATACTGTTGTTTTATACTTTGAATAGTTTTATTTTTTGTGAACCGCCCAGAGAGCTCCGGCTATTGGGCGGTATAGAAATGTAATAAATAAATAAATAAATAAAACAGTAAACATTAAAAGTATACAAAATTTAAAAACATAAAAACAACAGTATACAACGGTATCCATTTAAAAACATGGATTTTCACCCACCCACACACATCCATGTGTTGCTGAGTATCGGCATGGGTGTGCATCCCTCATGAGTAATTAAAAAAATAATAATCCTGTGCCTTGTTGACATCCCACCCACTGTTACTGATACACATGTGGAACTGCATTAACAGGGCTCATGTGCTCCTGCAACGGCACTCCTGTCATTGCGGAAACTTCGCTCGCGTGTGCCCCGTAAGTGCAGATTGCAGAAGTGGGGAAAATCACACTCACACCTCCTCCATTGTGAAAGGGCTATAGGTGTAAATTAGGCCTGGTTTAATGTTTAGCTCAAAATGCTTCACCACCGTGGCTTAGCATGTCATCTGAACTGGGTCTCTGCAGGATATGCTTGCCTATGATGTGAAGGACCTCTGGATGGGACCCTGTGGATCTACTGAGAATCAGAGTAGAAAACTTTGGGTTAGAGAGACAAGTAATCTGATTTGGCATGAAGCTATTTGCTGCATCTATCTGAAGATTGCTACCTTTCTTTGTCTCTCCTTCTGTAGCAGTGAAACCAAGGCCATAGAGATAGTGGCCCTGTTCAGAAGACACCTTAAACCACAGCTTTAACCATGGTAATTAAGCCAGAAAGCTGGGCCATGTTCAGAAGACACCTTAAACCACGGCTTTAATCATGGTGAATAAAGCAAAAAGCCTTATTCCCTGTGGTTAAACCCATGGTTTAAGGTGTCTTCTGAATGGGACCAGTGATGAGCTGGGGCCCACATCATTTGTCCATGGCAGGGGTTGATGCACCTGTCTCTGGCCATGGCTAGACCAGGCCTATATCCCAGGATCGTCCCAGGATCATCCCTGTGCATCGAAATGCCACACAAGGGATCCCAGGAGCAGGCAGGGACGACCCCTCCTTTTGCCTGGGATAATCCTTAGGTTTAGCTAAGGCCTCTGTCTCTTACTTATGTCTTCTTGCCCAGTGATCCAACTTCTTATTTTAGTATTTTCCTAGCATATTTTTACTGTAATTTACAGATCTCTATTAAAGCAGTCTATTCATTGTTATTGATATGCTATCATTAATAGCTAGGGTTTTAAAATATATAAAATAAATTATGGTGTTAAATGATTAACAATTAAATATAATGATTGCAGCTTAATATAGTGCAGTGGGAAAGTTAGCTTTTTAAAAACAATGAAGAGCCTTGTGGCACCTTAAAGTAATCTTCCCCAACCCAGTGCCCTCCAGATGTGTGTTACTACGACTTCCAGCATCCCCAAACTGAGGATGCTTGGATTTGTAGTCCTATGCATCTGGAGGGCACTGGATGGGGGAAAGCTACCCCCCCCCCCCCACACACACACATATACAATTAGCAAATTTCTTCTGGCATAAGCTTTCATGGACACTATACACTTCTTCAGATGCAACAAACAAGTTAGTCTTCAGGGTATCACAACACTCATTGCTTGCTTTCCCCCCCCCCCCCCCCCAGTAGCAGGCACAGTTATGTAAAAGTTCACTTTCTGGATTTTTTTTTTTTAAGTTCACTTTGACTGGGGACTCCAGTAAAATAGAAACTGGAGTTTCTTGGAGTCAGATCACAAAGGTCAAAAGAAGAATCTTAGCTGAATAAAGAATACAAAATACACTTGAATTCACCCACCCACCCACCCCAGAAATTGGCACTGAATACCATACTTGAAGATTTACAAGAAGCTCTCTTCCACATTTTCCTCACAACAATGTGGCATTTCACCCAACCTCCAGCCCGTTTGCGTTTGATTTTACTTGCAAAGTATTTTGGGTTGTGCCAGAGCAAACAAAAGTTTTATCGGAAGCTTTGCCTTTCGAGAAGGAACTATTGCTGTTTGTTATTTATTTTTCTTTGCTTTTCCCTGAAGCCTGAGATCTATTCTCATGGGAAGCTTAATATATTACTGTATCCATTTGAACATGTTTGCCCCCCCTCGCCTGAACAATAAAAGTTTCCCATGGTACATTGCTTAATTGGTTGCCGAAATGAGAAGTTCAGATGCTCTTCTCCACAGCAAGTGGAGGGTAAACAGACAGAACAGTGAATATAGAGTCAATAAGTTAAAACGTGCCCCCCAAAATATGTAAATTGACACAAGAACTGACACCATAGGCTTGCACAAGCAGTGTGCTGGGTGTGCCCAGACACACCCTAAGGTCTCACGCAATAAGCGCCTAATTGGGGGGGGGGCATTGGTTATATGAATACGTATAATGTACAAGGGGGGGAATTAAAGTTGATTGATACAACTTCTTTGCGAAAGAGGCTTAATGGAAGTAGAAAAGGAAAAGTTAAAAAGAAAAAAGGAGACAAAAACGAAAAGAAAAGAAACAAAAATAATTATGTAAATTGACACAAGAACTGACACCGTGTGCGCGAGTGGTGTGCCGGGTGTGCTCAGGCACACCCTAATGTCTCAAGCAATAAGCACATAATTGAGGGGGGCATTGAGTAGGGATACAGAGGGGGATCCGGATGCAGTGAGAATGGTCCTCCAATTGCTCTGCCACCATGCTGAAGATTCACTGCCTCCGAGAGAGCCCTGTGAAAAGGAATCGCTTTGTTGGGAACCTCTCTGCCACCACTGCCATTGTCGGGGCCAGAGCAAGAGGCAGGTGAACAAGCAGGTTGCAAAGGTGAAGAGGAGGAGCAATTCCAGGTGGCTCTTGTCAGTGGGCCCCTGCTTACCTGGTGTCCAACCCTTGATGCCAGTTTTGTCTCTGTATCTCTACCCACCAGGAATATAGATGTGTTTGGGGGGGGGGGGGAAGCAAAGCATAAAAAGACATATTGAGATCTGAGAATTGTATGTGTGTGTGTGTGTGTGTGTGTGTGTGTGTGTGTGTGTGAGAGAGAGAGAGAGAGAGAGAGAGAGAGAGAGAGAGAGAGAGAATTTCATATATCTAGCTCTTTCTATAAATATACAAGAATTCTCTCCCCATCCCCTGATGGGTCACAAAGGACTTTCTGTGGATGTGAACTCTTGTTTACTGTTATTATTAGGGAAACAGTGGTGTTTTAACAAGTTAACTCATGCTTGGAAAAAATCCCAGTTTTGCAAGTTGCTCTAGTTTCCCTGACTGTTGTCCGTGGGAATAGTCAGGATGGGAAAAGTTCAGATGTTCTCCAAAAGAACTCTCCTAATGGAAAAATGGAGAGGGGGTAGGAGGGAAGGGAGCTACTGTGTCACTCTTTGGAGGAAACAAGAGTGAAATGGGAGCAGCCCTCTCTTTGTGCAAGTGTGTGTGTGTGTGTGTGTGTGTGTGTGTGTGTGTTTTCAGTGCTTTTGACTTTTTTTTTCTCATTTCACTCAGACTGGTCTCTTTCTTCCAAACTCAAGTCCTGCTAACACAGAAGCAAAGTTTCATGTTGTTGTTGTTGTTGCGACTTTTACACTGAATTATTTTCTCCCTCTGTTGAATCTGTTGGGTAGGTTTGTATAATTTCATGGATTTTGGAATGGCCAAATGGCTCATCCAAGCAGAGTCCAGAATGGCTATTAAGAACGTATGATGAGCCCTGCTGGATCAGACCAAGGGTCCATCGAATCCAGCACTCTGTTCACCCAGTGGCTTAGTTCCCACAACACTTTTCTCTACTCAGTGAGAAAACTCCACTCAACAGTGGAGTTTGTAGGGGATACTAACCACACAACATGTTCCAACTCCATTGTGTGTTGGTGTGGCCTCCTATGGACTGGAGTAAAAGTCAATTATGCATTTGATTGACAGTTCCTCTGCCCTCTCTCCTCTCCCAGGGCCTTGCTAGACAATGGGGTAGCCCAGTACGAGCCCGGCCTGGCCCCTGTGCATCCAGATGATGCACAGGGGATCCCGGGCTCAGGCAGGGGTAACCCTCCCTTGGCCCGGGATAACCAGCACCGCTTCTGGCCCGGTAGTTCCCACGGTCTCAGGCTGAGCCCAAGACCGTGGGCATGTAGGCTGTTCAGCCACCTTTCCTGGCTACCGCATTTACTTGTGAGTAGCCCGGAAAAGTGGTGGATGGGGCCTAGCACTCCACAGGAGTGCTGCAGCCATCAAGGCAGGGTGGGGAAATGGGGGGGAAGTGGAGCCAGGGGGGATGGGGGGAAACAGAGCCAAGGGGGATGGGGATTGGGGATCGGAGATCGGAGATCGCGGGCAGGCGGGCGGGGCTGGGTATCACGGGTATTCTCCTTCCTGCAGCCCATCGCGTCTTACGTGTAGACCGGGGCGACAGCCCACACTACTTTTAGTGTGGGCTTGCCCCTCCTCCCTCATGGATTTGCAGGTAGGTCTAGCAAGGCCCAAAGTCCTCCCAGTGGTACCCCATAAGTCATTGATGGGGGGGGACTACATGATCCTAGCAGCTCTCCCAGAGTGGCACTCCCTAATTTTGTCACTCTTGCCAGAAAACTCTATGGACACTCAGAAACTCCACTCCACTCAACCAGAAACTCCATTGAGCCCTCCAGACAACATGGAACACAATGGTTATGCAGGAACTGTCCTCTGCACAGCGTGTAGGTTCAGGGTGGAGCGTTTTTAAAAATAAATGTCCACCATGGGGTGGAATTTTCCCTCCAGACAACACTTTCCTCAATGGTGGTGTAACAACCTTTCAGAAAAGTGTAGTGTGAACAGAGCTAGCAGCCAACCAGCTGCTGAACAGGAACCCACAAGCAGGATACGGGTCCTGCACACTACTGCCCATGTTCCCCAGCAACTGCTGTATATAGGCCTACTGCCTGTGATACTGGAGGTAGCACATAGTCATCAGGACTAGTAGCCACCATTAGATCCTGAGACCGTGGAATGTGTGGCCAGGTATTGCGGGTTGTCCCGGCTCCTCTCGAGTAATTGTGAGGAGCCGGGAGCCAGGCACAGGGTACAGAGCTCCTCAGGAGCTCTGTGCCCATCAGGGGTGCGGTGGGGAGAAAGGAAATTTATTTATTTTAAAAAAACACAATTAAGTTTTGCGCACGAGCACTCATGCATTCCTTCCTCTTTAAAAAAAAAAGTGTGACGTCTTCTTCTTCCTGGGATGTTGCACACCATGTGTAGTGAGTGGAGGAGATGTCAAGATAACCATATCATGAGATCCTCCCCACTCCATCGCGCTAGCCATGGCCAAAAACTCAGGTGAAAGAGGCAGGGAATGGTGAGAATTCTGGAGAATTTGTCTCCTTGGGGAGGGGACAGGGTTTCTAAATACCTTTTTTAATGTAGCCAATTGTTGAAGGGTCTAATTTCTTTCTTTTCATTTTTTTTAAAAAAACACCTCTGGCATTTTCAGGAGCCTAGGAGTTCCTCCTAAAGGCTTATTGGAGAGGGTGAGGTCACATGGCCTGCAATAGGTGTTCAGGAAGAACCACTGGGCTCTTTCAAATGCTATGGGGAGGGTTTTTTAGAGAGGGGGGAGGAGAAGAAGAGAAAGAAGAAGAAGATGATGATGAAGAAGAAGGTGTAGCCCCCACTTCAGCTACACTTAAAAAAGGTATGTGGAATCCCTGTCCCCCTCCCCAAGGACAAAATTCTCTGAATTTTCCCCTCTACCTGTGAAAACATACCTCTTTAGCAGGGAAAGAGAAAGCTCCCCAAAATAGGAGGCTGATTCAACCCAGCACTAACTATGACTAAGGCCATAGCTAGACCTAAGGTTTATCCCTGGATGATCCAGGGATCAAACCTGTTCATCTAGGTGACACACAGGGGATCCAGTGCTCAGGCAGGGGCAAACCCTGGAGGATCCCAGGATAAACTTTAAGTCTAGCTGTGGCCTAACAATCCCCATTGATTTTAATGGAACCTAAGCACAGCTAACTGTATTTGGACCCCAGTGATAATCTTTAGAAATGTCTGTCTTGGGTTCATCTGGGAAATCTATTTTAAGGGAGCGAAGGAAGGAAACTTCTCTCATCTAGTCCCAAGTTCTTGCTCTGGCTACATTTTTGTATGAGGAGTTTGTGGTGAGAAATGAGGATAAGCGATGATAGTAGTTTTACTGAACCCAAGAGTGTGAGCTCGTGTTTCTTCAACAATTTAAGACACCCCACCCTCAAAAATGTTGCATTCACAGTACAGTCATGGGAACGGCTTTAACACTTGGGACGCTCCATTGGGGATACACGAAGGCTTGCCCAATGATATTTTAAATATTTAGATGTGTAAAAGGAGCTGTTGGGTTTTTCTGTTTTGTTTTCTAAGTCATAAAGCCTGACGTTATTTCCTTCTCATGTGAAGTGCTGCTAAGTTAATAGCAACGTGCATATTTTCTCCACTCCTCCGCCCGCTGAAACTTCACCAACTAATTCGCTTTATTTACATATTGATGCATTCCAAGTTTTGGATTTGTCTGCTTTCAATCACAAATTGGGCCGTGATGAGGAAATCCTGCCAGACCTTACTGAGAAATGTTGACATGCATAAAGCTACACTGGAATTTGCAGGCATATATATCTATAAATATAAAACGCTTAGGTATGTTTCCGTACAGGCTTCAGCTGATACAGGTTGCTAAGTAACAGTAACAATGTGTAACGTCAGCTGATACAGGTTGCTAAGCCCCTTGCCTGATTCCTCCAGGCTTTCCAAGGTAATCCTACCCCCTTTCTGCCTCTTCGCTCCCCACCCCCCATGAAGGGGGCGATACCACAGTCCAGAGCATGAGCGAGGCACGGCCAGGGCCCTTGGTGGCTGGGTGGGAGTCCACTTTCCTGCTGCCAGTCCAGGCTCCGGCCTAATCTCATGCAAGCTGGGCGGGCTTCCCAAGGCTGACAGGAACCCCGGGGAGAGGGGGACACCTGCTCCCTCTCCCTCGACCTCCCTGCCCCACAGGTCTGCCAGATGGCGCTGTATCAGCGGCCTCCAAGCAGCCCGCACCCCCACGATGATATTTAATTAATAAACTTTAAGATATGCAACAACAGCGTATGTTACACTGAGTACATATATATATATAGAGAGAGAGAGAGAGAGTACACTATATATATATCGTGTGGGGTTTTTTTAAGACTCTTAATACTGGATACCAAAATTATGTTCATTTCTGCCTGTTTTCCTTTCTTCTCTTTTCTTTTTAATTTTGAGGCAGGAAGTTTATGCTTCGTCTTAGATAAAGCTTCTTTGCATTTTCACACACATAAAAAAACAGTGTCTCAAATGGCACAAGGATCTACGTCACTGTAGCTGGGAAATGTGAGCTGAGATTTTTCTAGACCTCAGAACGCATTTTCGCTTCATGATTCATTTTCGCTATGGCCAAGTAGCACTGAAATGGATATGATGATAACATCACTGCCGGGCATCCCTGTCTAGCCCTTGGGCTTGTAACAGGCTGTACGCAACTGCACAACTTGTGGCGACCAAGCCAAATGCATTCTAGCGGTTGTGACAGGTAACCGCAAACAGCGGAGGCTGGTGACTCTGATGTCAGCGGGGTGGTGAATCCAATCTAGGGCCTCAGCTAGACCTACTCGCTCTAGTGCAACGGAGGAGTGAGGATCTCGCAATATTGTTATCGTGAGATCTCCCCCTCTGTTTACACGTGGTGCGCGACGACCTCAGGGGAAGAGGACGTCGCACCCGCCATTTTGTTTTTTTCCCCCTTAAAGGATATGAGCGCTCGTGCACGAAAGGTATTTTTAAAATTATCTTTAACAATTTTCCCCACTCCCCCCACCCCACCCCCAAGCTCCTCAGGAGCTCTGCACCTCATGTGTGGGTCCCAGCTCCTCTTGAGTAACCATGAGGAGCTGGGACAAACAGTAACATCTGCGCACAAGTTACATGATCTCGGGATCAGCTGAAGACCGTGGAAAAAGCAGGCTCAAAGGGTAGGGTGATATCCCGGGAAAAGGGAGGGATCGTCCTTCCCTGCTCCCAGGATCCACTGTGTGTCATGTGGACACACAGGGATGATCCCAGGGATCACCCCGGGATATCGCACCATCTAGCTATGTCCTGGGTTTCAGTCAGAACAAGTCAAAACTCTATTATTATTATTATTATTATTATTATTATTATTATTATTATTTATATAGAACCAACAATGTACTTGGTTCTGTACAAAATATACAAATAAAACAGCGATACCCTGCCTAGAGGCTTACAATCTAAAATCACATTATTATTATTATTATTTATTTATATAGCACCATCAATGTACATGGTGCTGTACAGATAACACAGAAGGGGGGGAAGGGGTTCACAAAGCAGAAATAAGAGAATAATCATAGTAATAAGAACAGTAACGCCTATATACCACCCATTCAAACGTTGATAGTGCTGTTACTCCATTGCATTGTGTTAGGTGAACGTTTATCCTTCCAACATTGTAATATCAGTCTTTTGGCAATTATAAGGATTCGGAAAACCCCTTTCTGCTGACCATACATTAACTTCTAAGAAACCGGTAGATAGTTTGGGAGAATATCAAATAACACCATTTGATATTAAATAGGGTGACCAACTGTCAGGATTTCCCCGGATTTGTCCTGGTTTTTGTTCTTTCCATAGTGTCAGGGGGGATTTTCAATAATTTTCAATAATGTCCTGGAATGACACACCTTCCTCTTTAAGGCTGCCATTGGCATGGCAGGAGGGAATGACATGCTTTCTTGAGGCACATCATTCCCCCACCCTGAGCTCCAATTGAGGTCTTAAAGGGGAAAGTGGGTCATTCGTGGACATTATAGAAAAGGCCCCAATTGGAGTGGATGGTGGTGGTGCAGAATGAAATCCTTTCCCCTCCTCCACTCCAATTGGGTTCTTTAAGGTGGTGGGGGAATAACGTACTTTCTGCAGGACTCAGAAAACTGCTTCCCCACACACACACTAGATGTCCTCTTTTTTGGTTTCCCAAATATGGTCACCCTATATTAAAGGCTGTTGCAATACGAAGTTGCAATAAGAGGATGATAAGGCTGTCCTACCTTACAGGGACGCTGTATGGATTTCTAAGATAACATTCGTGAAGTCTTCTGAACCTTCTAAACTGATCTAAATTGTACTTCAAATGGTGGCACCTCATGGCCTCGGCATAGAAATCGTTCCACAAAGTGTCCAAATTAAACTCCGGGAATCACCAAATCTGGATTCTTTCGTATTTGGAGTTGAACGCCTTTGAATTTCAACAGAGGGAGCCTAAAAACCCACAGTTATTTATCTGTTACCAGACAAAGAGGGTAAAGAAATCTAAGAAACGTTGCAGTACAAAAGCTTGAACTTTTTGACCTCTTGGGTCTAAACAGGCCTAGACAACTGTTCAAGGCTGCTTCCCCCACCCCCTCCTTGAGAACTGCTCGAGGGAGAACGATGCAGAAAGGGTGAGTATTGTTCCCTCAACCTCCCACCCAACGCTCATGACTGAAAACACCCAGAGATCATATGAGCATGTATCAATGCTGAGAAAGCGAGGTCGATGTTCATTTTCAAGGTATTATTTTTTTTAAGGAGTGGAAAGGCAGTTGTAAAGCTCTTAATTCTTTAAAATTTAAAAGCTAATTTTGTGTCTTTTAGTCAATTTCCCATGCAGCGAGGAAGAATTTATTAACTGGCTTCTGATGTTAAATGGAGTACTAATGGACAAGTGCAACAATTCAACAGGTGCCAAGTAGAAATATAGAGGCATTATATCAATATTAATCTTAGTGGCTTCTAAATGCATTTCCACAGGGTTTTAATTGCTGGTTGACAGGAAGGACGGCCACCCAATGAGCCTTTCCTACACTGTAGCTGGAAAGTGCTAATCATGCCATTCTCTCATCCCAGGGAATCATGGGAATGATGGTTCTGTGAGTGGGGACTACAGATGGTTCACAGAGAATTCCGAGTGCCATCACCGAAGCTACAATTCCCAGGATTCCTTGTGGGGAAGCCATGCCAATGGAAGTGGTATAAAACTGATACGAGTTTGTATCGTAACAAAACCTCCAACATTCCATGGGTGAAAATAGGGGTGTATTTGTAACAGACGAGTTCTCATTCCAAGGATCACTTCATAAGTCCCTCCTGATGAAGGGTCTACTCTATCTGCTGTATGCCATGTTCATTTTAAAAATGGACCAAAATAAAAATCCAGAAAGGAATTTTCTGTTACGTTTTCTGGGAATGTTGCTGTTGTTGTTTGGGACGCTCTGTACCTTGGAGGATTTCGCATACACACGCACGTACTGCCCAGAGGATATTCATCAGATGGCCTCCCACTTTTACCACATTAAAATAGAGTAGAGTATTTGAGGCTTAAATGAAATGCCTCCAAACAATGCCACGGCTTTTAGACTGCCCAGTTAGGTCCAATTTGTGGTAAGATTGAGGATGGAGAATTTCAAGGTGTGACCAAAATCCTTAGAACCAAGGATCCGTTTTGCCATGTGAAAAGCCCCTCTGTGACTACCCTCTGTTTGAAATAGAGCTGTGCACGGACCCCCCGCTCCACTCCACTCTGGATCAGCAAATTGCAGATCGGGCCTACTCCGCCCTGCCTCGATCCGCCGAGGGTCCACTCTGCTCCACTGAGGAGCTCCGGCTCTGAATTGGAGCTCCGCAGCGGTGGGAGACAGCACCAGGTAAGGCCCCCCTCCCTCCTCCCCCTTACCTGCATCTGTCCTAGCCCATCGCCAGCTTCACTAGAGCCATGGCTCAACTAGGAACTGTAGGCCCTGCTTGCGGCCTACACTTCCGGGTTGAGCCACGGGCTCTAGTGAGGCCGTTGACGGGCTGCGACAGATGCAGGTAAGACCCCCTTCCCCCTTGCCCCCTTACCTGGTTCTGCCGCTGTTGCCGCATGGGTGGTGGCAGCAGCAGGGCCAGGTAAACCCCTTCTTCCTCCTCCCCCTTACCTGCGTCCATCCCCGGTCCCGCAGCTGCTTCAACTGAGCCTGAGGACTCAAACAGGAACTGTAGGCCCTGCTTGCGGCCTACACTTCCAGGTTGAGCTGCAGACTCTAGTGAAGCTGGCGACGGGCTGCAACGGATGCAGGTAAGAACCCTCTCCCCCTTTCCCCCTTACCTGGCTCTGCCACTATCACTGCACGGGCGGCGGCAGCAGCGGCAGGGCCAAGTAAACCCCCCTTAACTTTTTTGCAGAGCTCCGGATCAAGGCAAAGGATACGCCTTCACCTCGATCTGCTCTGCTGCTCCCCCGATCGTCTTCACCTCTGCCTTAAGGGGAGGCGAAGCACCCCAATCCGCTTCTGCTTCTCCGGTCCGAGGAGGAGCGGAGCACAGCCCTAGTTTGAAATGTCGAGGGCTTCAGCAGCACTTTATGATCTGGCACAGGGGCCCAACACTTCAAGGAAAAGGATACTTCTACAATCCTGTAAGTGTGCCAAGCTTGTTTGGGTGTTCGTAAAGTATCTCCTTTGGATCTTGGCCCACAACCTTTGTTTTTAATCACATTATGCTGCACCAACAATCTTGGGAATAGCTTATCTTAAGAGTCTGTTGTTGTTGTTGTTTTAGTTGTTGTTGTTTACACAGAGAATAAAATAGGAGCCTTTCCAGTTCCATTGGCCGAATGTGAGCTGTGTTTAAGTTCACGTTTCCATCCCCGTCTAGCGGGCTGTTTGGCTTTATAAAGTCAATTTAGTGAGCCCTTGAATGGGGGAAATCTGAGAAGTGCCGGATCAGAGCGTGCAGAGCTGCATTGAATAAGCAGGCCTAGCACATGAGAACATGACTAAGTGATAAATCTTGACAGGTTTACAAAACAGAATGAAACTCTCCGTGTGCCGTAAGGAGAGGGAAGGCCTCCCTGGTGCTTCGACATCTGTACACTCAACAGGTGGCAATTATTCCGCTGAGGAATTAGAGCACTAAAACTGTTGTGGCAAATTAAAAGTGCCGCTTATTGGTGCCTCCATTCCTGTCATGCACAGAGAGATCCTCAATTGTGGGGGCCATTCGGAGCTGGGTGGTGTGGCGAGTGCCTCCAAACAACTTAATCCTGTCAAAATAGTTTTAGCTCCTTCATCAAATGGCTGAACGGCCTCTCCTTGGTTGTCCTATTGCGTTGGCGAGTTATCTTATGCTCCGTTATTGTATGTTTACTTAAAGACTGGAGTTAAATACACTTTGTGAAGCCCTCAGCAATGAACAGAGTTAATAATAACCGTGATATCGTGTTGTTTGAGGATATTGCTTCCATAAACAAGCTAGCTCACACCCCATTCCCCAAAGATCTCGGTGTTTCTCGAGTGTCACCACATATATTGGAATGGAACCCAATTTACTGGCTCTCAGGGCATATCAACGTGCATTCCTCAGTTGGGTTCTTACTAATTTCAATGTTATGGCTTCTCCCAAATGAATCTCGACCTTGAGTTTTTGGTGGGAGGCGAGAGGGGGGTTTATGACTTTGACATGGGAAGAAACCATGTGGTCCGGGCTCCCCTTGTGACTGGAACATCTATCCATTGCTTATATAAAATGGACCACAGTGGGACAAAGGTTTGGCGCACCTACAATCATACTATGGGATGTGTGGGGAAGTGTGTGGTTTTGACTGGTACCAGGTCTCTAAAATCTAAGGGAGATGGCAAGGGCATGGCTGGCTGCAGGTTTAAGAAGGCCCAGGAATACCCCTTTGATGGTTCCTCATATCCCTACCCTGTTACTTGGCCTTTCTTCTTTCTCATCTTCCTTCCCTCCTCCTAGGGATGATGGAGGAATCGGGTTGTGGGGTGAAGTTCAACAGGATTTCATTGCCAGCTGGGTGCGAACTGTGTTTTGACTTCCTCCACCTGGCCCAACTCAGTCCGCAGTGAGTTGGGCCACCTGGTGTATTGTCCGACTCTTTCTTTCTTTCTTTTTAAAGTGTAAATAACCATTTGCACGAATTGGAGCCAAAATGTGCGTAATTTCTGCAAATTGTGGCCATAATTTGTGAAAAGCATTTTTACACATTAAATAGGGTGACCATGTGAAAAGGAGGACAGGGCTCCTGTATCTTTAACAGTTGCATAGAAAAGGGAATTTCAGCAGGTGTCATTTGTATATATAGAGAACCTGGGGAAATTCCGTCTTCATCACAACAGTTAAAGCTGCAGGACCTATACTACAGTGACCAGATTTAAAAGAGGGCAGGGCACCTGCAGCTTTAACTGGTGTGATGAAGAGGAAATTTCACCAGGTTCTCCATATAAAGCCTGTTCCCGGGAAATCCTGTGCATCATTTACATGAACAGGGGTTACATGACCCCAGGATGATCCCAGGATAAACCTTAGGTAGAGTGACCATATGAAAATGAGGACAGGGCTCCTGTATCTTTAACAGTTGCATAGAAAAGGGAATTTCAGCAGGTGTCATTTGTATATATGGAGAAACTGGTGAAATTCCATCTTCATCATCACAGCAGTTAAAGCTGCAGGAGCTATACCAGAGTGACCAGATTTAAAAGAGGGCAGGGAACTGTACCTTTAACTGTTGTGATGAAGAGGAAATTTCGCCAGGTTCCATACACATGCAAATGACACCTGCTGAAATTTCCTTTTCAGTACAACTGTTAAAGATATAGGAGCCCTGTCCTCCTTTTCATATGGTCACCCTAACATTAAAAAAAAGAAGTTTCTGGATTTCTGTAAAAACAACAACAACACGTGAGTGCAAGCAGAATTGGGGGCATCACAGAAATCCAGTGATCCAAGCCCCAAAAGGGCTGGATTTTCCAGTGTGCATATATATCATTTTGAGCAACATAAATAGATGAAACAGGAGAGCCCTTCCGTTCGGTATAAAATCTCGTTCTCATCTAGGAGCAGGTGGCAGTAATATACTTTTGGACCATGCGGGGCTCAACGAGCATGCATGCAAATGCCCCACTACCCAGTGATCGGGGTCCAGACATGGAGATGTCTGCTAGACTTCTGGACCCAGGGGGAGTCTTCACCAGCCGTTTATTGCCCCATTATAGTCATCACTAACAGGCCACATGACATCCATCTGCTCCTACGGTGATTGCAACCCCACCTCTCAGTTTTTTCTGGAATATCCTTGATTGCTTTTGTCACATTTTTTGTTGTTGCTGTTGTTGTTCTGTCATTTCCATTGCGAGGAACACTTCCAGTATGCCCCCCTTTGCAAGATCGTTGCTGTTCGCCGTGAGTTCCAGGCTCAGCGAACAGCCAATTAGCTTTGAGGGGCGTGTGCATGGGTATCGGCATGGTGCTGTTGTTTTTAATACAAATGTATCTCTGCACAGGAGCGCATGTGCGATGGAGGTCTTACTCCCCACCCAAGTGTTTCTCATGTCTGCACTCTTGTGCATCCCTTATGAGTATTTTTTTAATTCCTGTGCCACGTAGCCATCGGCCTAGCCCCACCCACTTGTACCAATACGCACATGGAACTGCCATAATGTGGCACATGTGCTCCCGCAACGGAACTCCTGTCATTGCGGGAAACGTAGCTTGCGTGTGCCAATCACGGAAGTGGGGAAAGTGGCAATCACCCCTCCTCTGAGGGCTGTAGGTGTCGATTGCAGTCAGGCCCCTCTGCCATCCCTAGCAATGTGATGATTGCTCTGACATGTGGCCCCTAAGTTACCACCCACTGCCACCTGTGGCCCTCAGGAGCAAGAGTCCCTGCCCTCAGCCTGATAGAAATCCTGCTGAAAGCACCCATCAAGACCACTGCTAAGGAACCCTCTTCAATTGTTCTGTTACCTAAGAATGAACGAGAATTTCCTTTTTTCTCACAAAATGTGCAACCATGCCCCATTTGAAGCTCCAAACACAAATGTGCTTGTGGCCATAGGTAGATGGGGCTTTATCCCGGGGTGATCCCCGGGATCGTCCCTGTGCAGTCACACGATGCACAGGGGATCCCAAGATCAGGAAGGAGTTGATCCCTCCCTTGTCCCAAACCTCGCCCTCCCCTTTGGCCCTAGTTTTTCTGCAGTCTGGGCTGAGCCCGAGCCCGCAGAATGTGTGGCCGGGTGCCGCATGATTCCTTGCGAGGAGCCGTGAGCCGTGCATAGGGCACAGCGCTCCACAGGAGCACTGCACCCATCAGGGGTAGGGTGGGGGGAATGGGGAAAGTAATTTAATTTTTTTTAAAAAAAAAACACTTACCTTATGCGCACAAGCATTCATGCACTGCTGGCCCTTTAATAATAAAAAATGGCAAGCGTGATGTCTCTCCTTCTGAGGATGTCACATGTCGCGTGTAAACAGAGGAGGGATCTCGCAGTAAACACAATGCGAGATCTTCCCTCCTTCATCGCGGGCTAACAGGTAGGTCTAGCTAAGGCCTGTGTCTCTGCCGAAAAGATCCACAAGTCATTGAAGACATACTCACTTTTGTCTCCTTTTGGATTCCCAGTTCAATTTGCGCGAATTTCCAAATTTGTGCAAATCCCCTCAGTGGTCTGAATCGGCTCCATTTGATCGATGGAGGACATTTCTGCCGATTTGGGGAGACCTGCGCAAAATTCCCATTTGATCACTGCTCAATTTGCAGGCGTCTCCCATCACGTAGAGCAGGGATCACAAATGCAAAGAAGATGTTTGGAGAATCCTGGCAATATCTAACATCGCTCATTCGCCCTCCGCTAGCAATACCTGTGACCCAACCGAGTGTATCATCTAGGTTCAACAGAAAACACACACAGGAGGACTTCCACAGCTCTGACATCTGGAGCCTTTCTTTATCTGGAGAAACCTAGGACTGAATTTGGGCCTCTCCTCATGCAAAGCATGTACTCTACCTTTGAGCTACGGCTCCCTTCCCCAAACCTACTGAAATACAAGGTTGAGATGTTTTTTTGCAGCAGACACTGAAATCTGCAGCCTTCCAGCCCAAAGGCAGGTTCTGTCTTTTGCCAGTCACACAACCATCCTAAGGGTTAAGAGGAGCAAGGTGACACATGCCCGGGGGGTGGGGGCACTAGTCATATTTCAAGCAGAAAACAATGCTCCAAATCCTTCAGTGCAAAAGAAAAAAAGAAAAGGAAAAGAAAAGTCCAGTTAACATAGGATTGCTGCGAGGTGGAAGCCATTTAGGCCGGGTCTTGCTCTATTTATTTCTAATATGCTACTTTGGTGCTGTTGTTGGTTGCAGTGGAGTAAATCTCATCTTGTAAACCTCCTTAAAGCTGTTGTCTGGGGAACTATTTTCTGTTTGTTAATGGAGCTGCTGAATCAAAGGAAGCCAGCTCCAACAGCCTGCATGGAGACGTCTTGGAATCACAGAGTTGCCATGACTCAAGAAATCCCTGTCCTAAGCCAGAATCAAACGCAGTGGCAAAATGAAGGCTGGTGACAGGGGTCCGCCCTAGCTGGAGGCCTGCTGTTGAATTCCAGAGCCCCTTGGCCTTGTTCCAACACCTCCTGGCTGTTGTTCAGTTGCCCCCATTTGCTCCATTTACCAAGGGTGACCATATGGAAAGGAGGACAGGGCTCCTGTATCTTTATCAGTTGCATAGAAAAGGGAATTTCAGCAGGTGTCATTTGTGTGCATGCAACGCCTGGTGAAATTCCCTCTTCATCACAACAGTTAAAGCTGCAGGAGCCCTGTCCTCTTGACCAGATAGAAAAGAGGGCAACGCTCCCGCAGCTTTAACTGTTGTGATGAAGAGGGAATTTCACCAGGTGCCCCATATATACAAATGACACCTGCTGAAATTCCCTTTTCTATGCAACTGTTAAAGATACAGGAGCCCGGTCCTCTTTTCCATAGGGTCACCCTACACTTACCTGGCTTTTGCATTCTGGAGAATGCTGCAGATTAGTCACAGAGAGAGAAGGCAACAAATGGGTCGTAGCAGCGGTAGCAAGAGATAAGCCCACTCAGGGCACCTCCATATATAAGCGGACACTAGGAAAGTTATGAATGGGAAAGCCATTGAGGTGCAAAAAGATCTATTCAGTGGGATATGGGAAATCACGTATCCCGATGTATTCCAAGGCAGAAATGTATTCCAAGACATTTTTAAACATACCCATTTGGGGGGTGCACCCTCCCATTGAATAAAGTGTGTTTGCGTGCATTTCGGAAGGGTTTGCCGCTTTCTTTGCACGTTCTTCAAATGCGTGTAAGTTGTCAAAGACATTTTGTTTCATTTTGTGGAATCCACCACAAACTCAGAAATGGACGGGTTTCGGTGTATAAAGAGATAAAAGAGATAACTGGAATAAGTTTAGAGTTATCCCCAAGCGTAGCACTGTTGTCAATATATGATGGGGTGAACTGCATGCAACCTATTAAGGATTTGATTACGAACTTATTAACAGCAGCAAGATTAATAATAGCCAGGAAATGGAAGATACAAAGTGAATATCGGATTGAGGAATGGTATAAAGAAGTATGGGATATAGCTATCAATGATAAATTAACATGTAATATTAAAATAGAAAAAGGAAGGTGCAATTATAAGGAATTTGAGATTATATGGAAACCGTTTTTGGAATTTGTTTTGTTAAGAGGGAAAGGATGTACACCTGTACAAGAAATATTACAATTTTGGGAAAAGGGATGAAGGTGTAGTTGGTCGTTGTGATGGGTGCACTGTTGTTTTATTTAATGTAATGTAACTAATAAAATAATAATAATAAAATATGAAAAGAAAAGAAATGGACGGGTTTCCAACAACAGTACATATTTCATCTGGACGACACAGTTTGGGTACGGCTGCAAAACGAAAACAAAAGCTTGATGAAGCGGACTGCTCATGCCAGTAAGCTACAGCCCTTATTCCAAACATAACAGATGATGAGCCCCTGGCCAGTTGCAGAGGACTGGGGGGGGCAGAACACTGCTGGGGCTGGGCCCCCACCATCACACAACTTGAATACATGAAATTACCTTATACTGAGCCAGATCATTGTGCAGAAAGTACTTCCGGTACTTCATGGGAACGGCCTGAGAAATTTGTAACCCCTCTAGCAAAATGCAGCCCATCAGGAACGTGAAAAAGCCTTCACTTTTCCTGCCTGCTGGATTTATAGAAAACACTTTTGAGACTGTAATATGCAGAACGTTGGCTACTTTTGGTTTGGTAGGCCAAGAGTTATGCAGGCTGTTTGGAGGAGTTTGGAGCTTTTGGGGGGTGAGTCAACCTAATCTCTGTTTATTCAGCTCTTTCACTTAGCTAGCGTCAAGCATGGTCCCTCCCCCTCCCCCCTCCCACACATTCAAAATCCATTTCCAGAGGATAAATTTAGATATTATCAGATCGACGGCAGTCCAAGAAAAAGTTCTTGCTTTAATTCACCTCAGTGTTGACTGCAGTGTCCATCTTAATGGCGCTAACAAAATTTCACTAAATGGAACATACCTAAAGCTGCCATCAGTCGAGTATCCTGTGCAAATCCGTTTGCCGATAAAAGCTCCCTCGAGGCAAGGGAGCTCTCCGTCACACATCCCTGAATTAAGCCGTGTGAATGGACGGCCGGAAAAACCCAGGAGTATCGCATTGCAAGAGTTGCCTTCTATTTATTTATTTCATCTCTCTCCATCTCTCTCTCTCTCTCTCTCTCTCTCTCTCTCTCTCTCTCTCTCTCTCTCTCTCTCTCTCTCTCGGTGCGTGCACGTCTGTGTAACCGACTCCAATAAATGGCCCCCTTTTGGCTTGGGAGTTCCGAACACAAGAGAAACAAGATAAATTCCTTCGAATTCTAATTGGAGAACAGTTGACTTAATTGGTGCCCATTTGGCAGACAATAGGAGCAGAGCGGTGCTTGGCTCCAATGGCACCCTGGGGGGATATAGTCTTGCAGCAGGCCAGAAAGCTCTCAGGGACAGACTGTTTTCTGAGAAGAAATCAGGAGACCAGCGTCTGGCTTAACCTTCCAACTGTCAAGCTTTATTAGCCGTAATCAGGCGAGATATATCAAGGGTTAAATGCAGGAAACTGAACTGACAATAGAGACATATGTCTCTTTTAGAAAAACAAAAAGGGAGAAAGCCAGAGAAGGAGTGAGGGAAGGGGGGAAGGGGGAGATGGACTAAATATATCTAAACGATCACAATGGCTCTCATTCAGGTTCGAAGAAAGCTTCTATCGGGCACACATCTTCCTCAATCAGTGATGATGCTTCCCTGTTGCATCGCTCATGGATTCTCTGGTTACTTTCACATATGGAGGTGGGAGGGTTGCGTTTTCCACATTTTGTGATGCCTTCCCGAATAGAGAAGTGGGCTCGTTTGTTTGAAGCATTTGCTTCCCATTCCTGCTTCCCCCATCCGTGTGGGTCTCCAGGGTCATTCATCTATAAATTAAAAGAATAACATGAATTAGAGGCCCTTCTCAGTGAAGACTCCTCCAAACAGGATGACCTGATTTCACTTGGTCCATCCCAAAGAGCTCTCTCCTAAAATGGCTGCCGCCAGACGAGAGTCATGGGGGTTTGGGGGTGGGGCCTCTTGGCTGCCAGGCCACGGATTTAAGCCTGACTTGTAGTCGCTTCCTCTTGTCTGCAAAGCCTCCAAGTGGCCAGACCATATTAGGAGGGAAACAGATTTGGCTACATTAGAAAAATGCCCGAATTGTAAGAGCTGTCCAATGGTGGAGCGGTCTGCCTCAGAAGATGGCAGGCTCTCCTTCGCTGAAAGTATTTAACCACAAGCTGGATGGCCATCCATCATAGATGCAGTAGTAATATCCTGCACTGCAAATCCTACATTGAGCATGGAGGTGGACTAGATGGTCTCTAAGGATACCTCTAACTTTATGATTCTCTGAAAGGGCTGATGAGGATGAAATGCCAGTTGTCTGTTCAGGTGACATCATTATTAGCATTGACATTACTGAGTTGTGGTGGGACTACAGAGTGGAAGGGAACGACACTCCGGGGCTTCTGCCATAAGCTACGTGGTCCATGGACACTGGGAGGCTGCACCCCCTGCTTCCCATGAATAACATGAAGCCAAGGGGGAGACCAACATGGCCATCCATTGGCCAGAGAAGGTCAGTTGCAGGGGGCTCATTTCCCCCTTTCCATTTTGGAGAAGCTTTTAGAGGCTGAATCCCAGCAGTGGGTGTGGCCAAAGGCAAAAGCGGGCAGGACCAAATAACCCAAACACCAGCATATTATAGCATATAGCTCTTACTGATGGTAATTAAATATTGGGAGAGGCATTTCAACATGTTAGAATGGTGGGAAAGCTGCAGAGAAGCTGGGATAGCACTGACTGATTGTTGGTTGAGGGAAAGAGGCAGGGATGGGTGTGTGGCACCTGGGGGAACTTCATGGAGCTGGATGTGGACTCCAGGGTGGCCAGGTTTGGGCCCCATGCCAGAGTTCCTCCACTCCTGCCTTATAGGATGGACAGTAGTGGCCCCTGATGAGGAGAAAGTAACTGGTGACAATCAGGAAGCAACATGGAATTATCTGGCACACTGGAACTTGTGTGGACTTTGCCTTCATATGGATAGAGGTAAGGTTTTCTACTGCTCTCATCATATAGAACCCATCATCATCGACAATGGAACCAATTACCTAGAGAGGTTGTGGGCTCGTCCACACTAGAGGCCTTCCAGATGGACAGCCATCTGACAGGGATGCTTTAAGGTGGATCCCTGCATTGAGCAGGGGGTTGGAATCGATGACCATATAGGCCCTTTCCAACTCTCCTATTTTACGATTCTATGATTTTAGGATCCAGTGAGGTTGGATGGCAGGTGATATAGGACAGATAAAAGGAAGGATTTCATCAGACAGCGCGTGGTGAACAATGGAATTTACAGCCACAAGGTGGATGAAAGCCACCAGTTTAGCTGGCTTTAAAATTTATTTATTTATTTATTTATTTATTTATTTATTTATTTATTACATTTTTATACCGCCCAATAGCCGAAGCTCTCTGGGCGGTTCACAAAAATTAAAACCACAATAAAACACCCAACGGGTTAAAAACACCATTACGAAATACAGTATAAAAAGCGCAACCAGGATAAAACCACACAGCAAAGTTGATATAAGATTAAAATAACTTAAAAGGGTCAAATACATGGACCAAGAGGTGATCATCAGCTGCTATTCATGGTTTAACCTCCAGGTTCTAAAGCAGTATGCCTCTGAATAACAGTTGCCAGGAAGATAAGTGGGAAAACATGTTTATGTTTGTTTGTGGGCTTCCCAGAGGTACGTAGTTGGCTGCTGTGGGAATGATGAGATCATTGATGAGATAGGGCTCTTTTGAAGTACTCTTCGTTTGATATGTTCTTACCCAGCGAGCTCCATGTGACTTCTGGATCCAATGGGGGCTCCCTTTTGTATGCCCCACTTGAATGCGTGTTTCATAGCTAATTTTGATGAATTCAACATTTAAATTAAGTTTTCATGGGCACCCTAAAATGTCAGCACTTTTTTTACACGCCAAGCCAGAGCGTCAAGACTGGTTGGGATGCAGCCAGGTCCCCCACTTTTGCCTTTTCAATGTCTACATTTATGTATTATTTTAATACTCGTTGACTTTTTTTTCCCCCACTACCTCTTTTTTTTGGGGAGGGGGTATTACATTTTCATGATTTAAAATAGAAACAAAGTGACCTCTAGGTCAGATATTTCCAGCCAGTTAATGACCAGCTGGATTAAAAGTCCTTGGCTACTCCTCAGGGCTTACAACCCCAGCAGACAATCATTAACTGCTAAGGGGATTCCACCGCTGTCAGAAATTATTGCTTTAATTATGAAGATGGAGCTCAACTAGACTCCGGAGTCCACCAGTCAAGTCCCCGACCTTTGGCCAGGTGCCTGCATTTCAGCCAAACACCAGGCTAGGAATTCAGAACGTAGCTTTCAGTCAGCCCAGCAGCCCTCCTCTGTTGGTAGCATGTGTGGCAGATTGCTGAGAGAAAAATGTCTGCTATCTTCTTGGCTGTCGTAATTCCAGTTTCTCACAGTTAGTGAGAAGACAGGGTGGGTGGGTGTTTATTCGTTCAGTTGCTTCCGACTCTTCGTGACTTCATGGACCAGCCCATGCCAGAGCTTTCTGTCGGCCGTCACCACCCCTCGCTCCCCCAAGGTCAAGTCCGTCACCTCCAGAATATCATCCATCCATCTTGCCCTTGGTCGGCCCCTCTTCCTTTTGCCTTCCACTTTCCCTAGCATCAGCCTCTTCTCCAGGGTATCTTGTCTTCTCATTATGTGGCCAAAGTACTTCAGTTTTGCCTTTAATATCATTCCCTCAAGTGAGAAGTCTGGCTTTATTTCCTGGAGTATGGACTGGTTTGATCTTCTTGCAGTCCAAGGCCCCTAACACCTTTATGGATGTTAGAACTTTAAAAAGAGCCCTGTTGGATGGATCGGACCAAAGTAGAGGTGGGCAAACTAACCTGCGTCCGACTAGGTGGATGCTTGCCCCATCACCCCCGCCATCCATCGCCCACCCTTGCTGCCAAGTGCTTGTAGGGGTCTGGTGAGCGCTTGAGGGTGGGTCTGCACTCATGCCAAATGTGCCCTCCTGGGTCCTATCTAGTCCAGCATTCCCACAGTGGCCAGTCAGGTGCCCCGAATGGGTAGTCCACAACAGGAAATTATGGTGATCCCCCCCCCCAACTGGTCTTGAGAACTATACTGCATATATATGAAAGATCGAAAGTCTTACAACATATACAGGCTATGGCTTCCATCCGTGTTTATTCACTCAGTATTTTAAGACCTTTTTATTCACTCAGTATTTTAACACTTAATTTTAACTTAAATTTAAATTATACTGTTTTAACTCTGTATTTTAACCTTATATCAATTTTGCTGCGTGGTTTTATCCTGGTTGTGCTTTTTATATTGTATTTTGTATTTGTATTTTTAACTTGTTGGTTGTTTTATGATGATTTTAATTTTTGTGAACCGCCCAGAGAGCTTCGGCTATTGGGCGGTATAAATAAAAATAAATAAATAAATAAATAAAAAATTGTCAGTAGCTTTGCTGTTAAACGGATACCAGAAGTGTCTATCTTTCTTATATATTTCACCTTAAGCCTGACTCTATTCATGGCGGACCCAGAGCCTCCTTGTTGCTTTGCTGTTTTGCTACTTCATTTATTTATTTAAAACATTTATATCCCACCCTATATCATTAAGATCTCAGAGTGGTGTACAGATAAAAACATACAGTATAAAACAATAAACATACACAGTTAAAAACAAATTTAACCATGATCCAAGTTAAAACAATATATAATTTAAAAGCAATAAAAGCAGTTAAAACAGTTAAAACCATGTGCCAGTGAGTTTAACCATCAAAGGCTTTGTTAAAAAGCCATGTTTTTACTTGGTGTCGAAATGCAGCCAATGTTGGTGCCAATCGGGCCTCCAAGGGGAGGGAATTCCACAGTCGGGGTGTCACAACAGAGAAAGCCCTCTCCCTTGTCCCAACAAGGGGTATATGTTGCATTGGTGGGATGTGGAGAAGGGCTCCTCCAACAGATCTGAGGTCTTGGGCCTCAAGTATCTGTCTCAAGTATCAAGGTCCCAAGCATCAAGGTCCCAAGCTGTTTAGGGCTTCAAATGTCATTACCAACATCTTGAATTCCGACTGGAAATGTATAGGCAGCCAGTGCAGTTCCTTTAAGACTGGTGTTACATTTCTCTCTCTCTCTCTCTCTCTCTCTCTCTCTCTCCACACAAACACAAAATTGTCTTATTTCTTAATAATACTTATATACTACTTAATATGAAATATCTCTAAGTGGTCCACTTCTAAATATGAACAATCACACTAAATACACTATTAAACACAATTTCATTTACAATAACACAAATATATTTACATATGCTAATAAAAACAATTTCAGACTAAAATAACAATACAAAACAATTTGAGGAACAGTAAGATGGAACATCAAGGAATTAAGTGCAATTATTTACAAGGCAGAGGAGATGTTATACATCATGACAATAGGCGTTGATGTCCTTAGCGTCCATGATGTAACAGTATTGGCAGCAGGTTTTGAAATGACCACTTGCAGAGATATTGGGCCTTTTCTTGCCAGCAGTCCTAAGATACTACGGCCACATATTCATCTAGGGAGTGCAAATCAGGTCAGTTTGCTTAGACAAGTGGAGCAAACAAAATCCTTGAGCACCTTCTCTCCAGGAAAGCCTACTCCACTATACCCAATTGTAGCAGCTTAGCTGAGAAGGCACATGGCACACAAAACTTTCTCTTATTTATTGATTATTTATTTATTTATTTATTTATTTATTTATTTATTACGTTATATACCATCCCCATAGCCAGGGCTCTCTGGGCGGTTTACAGAAATTCAAAACAATTAAGATAAAAACGAGTATACAAAATTTAAAATTCTAAAACACAGAACATACACACATAAAGCATTAAAAGCCGTTAAAAACTAAACATGTGGGTAATTAAGATGTTACCAACTCTTCCAACTTGTGCTCCGCTAGGAATGTGTGAGTCAGCAAATCCTAATTTTGCCAAACTTTGTCAAATTCCATCTTGAAGCTCCTTCTGACTCAAGTCCATATCAGATTGTGAGCTTTTATTTCTGCATGAAAATCCATATGTGCTTCCATGCACATTTCCCCAAATGCACATAGCCATTTTGTGCATCTTCGAAATGGACGCATTCTTCTCCCATTGATGGAGTGTATTTGTGCCCATTCCCCCCCCCCCAAATGCACACATTTATTTTTCATGTGCATTTTTCAAATTTGTGCATGGCACAAAACACATTTTTTTGATCTGCAAATCACATTGCAAATGTATGGACTTTGACTGCAGACTGCATCCAATTCCATGTTAGGTCTGGAAGATGAAAACTGGGTAAATCCTGATCAAAAATGAACTGAAATGAATTTCTCATACATCCCTATTGTGCCCTGCCACCCAGGAGCTGTCAGCTGGCACCTGCATTACTCTGTCTGATGGCAGGGTGCCCATAATACATGCTTATTCATGTACCCAATGAACTGTGTAGTGCTGGGCCAAATCCTGTCTCATATTTTAAAAACTTTATCTCTCCCTGCGAAAGAGTCTCTCTCTCTGTGTGTGTGTGTGTGTGTGTGTTGCCTCTTCCACCGGGAGGGGTGAAATTCTTAGAATTTTTCCTTGGGGAGGGGGACAGGTTTTCCACATACCTTTTTTTTAAGACCCCTCAACAACTGGCTGCATTTTAAAAGATATTTGGAAACCCTGTCCCTCTCCCCAAGGAAAAATATAAATCTGAAATTCTCACCTCTCTCAGCCTCTTTTGCCAAGGTTTTCATCCTCCCTGCCTCCCCACACACCCCATGAAATGCCAAAAATGGAATGGTTGACATTTTCAGCACAGCACTAGAACTGTGCTGCTCTGGGCAGCCACCTTGGCAATAGGCTTGGCTCTCATGGGTACTATGCAAAATGGGATCATGGACTGCCCAGCTGATGATGAAGGACCTGTTTGATGACCTGCTCTAGATGTGCAATTATATACAGTGCCGATACATGCTTGCTTCCTCCGTTGTCCCCCTCCCCTTTCCCATAACAACCGTAGAGGAGAAATATATGGAATTAGTAGAGTGAAAACCCTACGACAGAACTGGCAGCAACCTTGACCTTTAGAATGGAAGCTTGGCAAGATCTGTTTTGATCTGCGTTCACCTGTCTGCCTCGGCCCCTTTCCCAAAATGTCACTCAGAGGAAGTTGAGCTTATGTAAGAGGTGGAATGACCTTGTGGGCAAAATGCAGGCCTATTCTTAAATATGGTCCTTTCAACTCCTATTCATTTCCATGTCACAACAACTATGGAAACAATCAGGCTTCTCTTCCTTGGAAATAGCAGGTTCTGTGTGGTACCCTTCAGAATGCAATGAATTCAATGTAGCCGTTTCATTGGTTTGTTTAAATATCACTGAGATTGGGGCACAGGTTCAAAACACTGATTCTGCCTTATGACCTCTCAACAATAGCAACCATGACATGCACATTAGGAGGGTATGAATGTGACTGCTTCCAGCCAGTGCCATATTTTTAGCCATAGCTTGCTTCTGCCCCATACATACTGGACCATTCAGTTCTGTTCCAGACATACTGGCCCATTCTGTCCCATACAGACATATGACATTGGCTTTAATATGAGAATTGTTCTTTTTAAAAAACACACACACACACACCCATATGTACTTAAATAGAATCACTATATATGTGTGAATGTGGTTCCCCAACACCAAACCCCCCA
Source organism: Elgaria multicarinata webbii (assembly GCF_023053635.1). Classification (NCBI taxonomy): domain Eukaryota; kingdom Metazoa; phylum Chordata; class Lepidosauria; order Squamata; family Anguidae; genus Elgaria; species Elgaria multicarinata. The sequence continues at coordinate 25,357,931 of NC_086186.1, read as the reverse complement.
CTTATTTAAGTTAGTATATCATATGTCTAAACAGGGCTGGCCCTATCATGAAGTGAGAGGATGCGGGTGCAGCAGGTGATGGAGTATGGGGAGAACAGCAGTCTCCACATCCAATTATTATTATTATTATTATTATTATTATTATTATTATTATTATTATTTATATAGCACCATCAATGTACATGGTGCTGTACAGATTGCACAGTAAATAGCAAGACCCTGCCGCATAGGCTTACAATCTAATAAAGTTGTAGTAAACAATAAGGAGGAAAGGAGAATGCGAACAGGCACAGGGAAGTGTAAACAGGCACCGGGTAGGGTGAAGCTAAACAGTATAGAGTCAGAACAAACTCAATATTTAAAAGCTATAGGGAAAAGAAAAGTTTTTAGCTGAGTTTTAAAAGCTGTGATTGAGTTTGTAGTTCTCAAGTGTTCTGGAAGAGCGTCCCAGGCGTAAGGGGCAGCAGAAGAATCCAAGGCATCTGATTCTTGTTCATCCAGCCAGCAGCCTGCAGGTTCAGGCTGCACCTTTGTTTCAGAGGTCTAGAAACAAAGCCCTATGAAGAGAGACTGAAAGAACTGGGCATGTTTAGCCTGGAGAAGAGAAGATTGAGGGGAGACATGATAGCACCCTTCCAATACTTAAAAGGTTGTCACACAGAGGAGGGCCAGGATCTCTTCTCGATCCTCCCAGAGTGCAGGACACGGAATAACGGGCTCAAGTTAAAGGAAGCCAGATTCCGGCTGGACATCAGGAAAAACTTCCTGACTGTTAGAGTAGTGCGATGGTGGAATCAGCTACCTAGGGAGGTTGTGGTCTCTCCCACACTAGAGGCCTTCAAGAGGCATCTGGACAACCATCTGTCAGGGATGCTTTAGGGTGGATTCCTGCATTGAGCAGGGGGTTGGACTCGATTGCCTTGTAGGCCCCTTCCAACTCTGCTATTCTATCATTCGATGAAGGGGGGTGGGGGCAGGCTTCAAGTGACAGGAAGCCAGATTCTGGCTGGACAACAGGAAAAACTTCCTGACTGTTAGAGCAGTATGACAATGGAATCAGTTCCCTAGGGAGGTTGTGGGCTCTCCCACACTAGAGGCCTTCAAGAGGCAGCTGGACAACCCTCTGTCAGGGATGCTTTAGGGTGGATTCCTGCATTGAACAGGGGGTTGGACTCGATGGCCTTGTAGGCCCCTTCCAACTCTGTTGTTCTATAATTCTATGACTCTATGATTCAAGACACAGCCACTCACTGGTTCCCTCGCACACCCTGCTCCACTCAGGTACTTCCCAACCCAGCTGTCTCTGCTCACCTGGCTGCTGGCTGGCTGGCTGACTTTTCTCAGCAAATGCACATGGGCCCTCCCCCGCACATGCTACCCATAAGGTGTTTCCACCTTCAGGATCCACACGACACCTCCACAAGGTCAGGCAAAGCATCGCAAAAGTTCTTGGAAGTTCCAGGATCTCTCATGATACTTTGCCCCACCTCATGTTGGTGCTGCACAGGTCCTGTAGATGGAAACACCTTACAGGCAGTGTGTTGGGTAGGTAACCACACATATGTGCACAAATGAAACTAGCGGGTGGGATGGCCAGGCTGTTGAGGCACACACATATACATGTCCCCCCCAAAACAAAATAACCATGCAGATGGGCAGATTGGGAGGAAAGGAGGAGGTGGTGGTGGTGGCATGTCTGCTTCAAGTAGCAACCTACCTTGGCCCAGACCTGTATCTTTACTTCTGATAACTGCATTGCAATATTCATAGAAATGCAAAATCTTTACGATAGCTGTGTCCCGCTCAATACATTAGTCCAAGAGGTGAAGATCAGGATAAGTTTTAGAGGAATTCCCAGAGATCAAATTCCTCAAGCATCCCTGGCTCAGGTAATGTAAGAATTGGCCCATGGTCTCAAGAAAATGTGAGATGTGATTCTAAGCGTACGGAAGCACAAACCCCTTTTGATTCAATAACTTCTGTTTATCTCTAATTCATGCCTGTCATGGCACAACTGTAGATCACCTTATCTCTAGTCCCTGCATCTCGAACATGGAAACTATGCTGTAGTGTAGCTTGTCAGTTTTATGATCTGTGGACATATTTAACCGAAGCTTCTACAAAGGTGGTCCTGGAGGAATTTAGCGGGGGAGACAAACCCACATCAACAACCAGGTATTTCAAATGGCAGGCAGTGTATAACAATTCCCTTATTGACTGGTCTAATCTTGTATAGCATAATCTAATAATAAGGCCCTGTTCCCAAAGGTAGTAGTGAGTAGATATTATAGTGTTCAAACCAGTTTTATGCCACAGTTGGAAACATATTAAATATAACAAAATTGCCTAGGCAGCTGATACATACCAAATTCCAAAACTGGCATTCAAGTGGTCCAAGATGTAACAATTAGAGGTGCACTGAATATTCATGGTTGAATTTTACTGTGAAAAAGAGGAACTTTGAGCAGGGCATAACCCTCCCCAGAAAACCCTCCAAATGGTATTTCCTCCCATTGATGTTTGCAGAGATTCATGTACCGGGTTTACCTCCTTTGCTGATGCTGCCCTGGCATCAATTTTTAAATCGGGCTTCCGTTTTCCCCAGTAATCCTAGCCAATTAGGGAGCATGTGATGAATGTGTTTATGTCATGGTGCTATGCAGCCAATCAGATTTGGTTGGGTGATGATGTCACTGAGGGAAAACAAAGCCAGTGCTTTGCCCTTAATTTATATTTCAGTTTCTGAATCGGCATGAATGTAAATTTATGCAAATTTGCAAGTGCGCAAATGTGAAAATCAACCCAACATGTGAAATTCCCCCCCAAATGTTCATCTTCACTCTTTAGACTCTGAGGGAAAGGCACATTTTTTTAAAAAATAATAATGCATAGTTTTTGTATGACAAAATTGTGCAAAATTTGCAAAGTTTAGAGAAAAAGCTGATCCAATATGGAATCCATGGGTCGGATTCATAAACAACTGAAGTGATCTGGTTCTCTTGCATATTTCTCTGACATTCCTGCATGGAGGTATGCTTTGATGTGGTTTTTTTTCTTCTTTAAAGAAATTGTCCCCCACCGCGGTTTTTTGAGGTGTTTCAGTCTTGTGAGTGGCACACCTAAGACCCATTAAACGTAATTGTTCATTCAAATGCTGGATATCAATGTAACTTGTTCATGCCTTACTTTTCTTGGAACAAGAGTAAACTGGCCAAGACTGTAAGACATACTTTTTATTACAGAAATATATTAAGTTCTTGAAATTCCTGTTTCTGGACTCTAAGGAAGGAAGTCTGGAATTTCATCCTTTATCTGCAGCTGGGTTGTGTCATTTGTAATCATATTGCTTGGGGAAAAAATAGTAGTCCACCAAAATGTCACAACAGAGAAAGACCTCTCCGACAGCCCACCATAGCGTATGTCTCATGTCGGTGGGAGGTAGAGGAGGGTTCCTCCATCAGACCTCAACTCTCGGGAAGGCATATATAGGGAGAGGCGCTCCCTCAAGGATCGAGGTCCCAAGTTGTTTAGGGTAAGCTATTTATGGAAATCACCATTTTGGATAATTTAGCATGACATATGTGATGTTCAGCTGCCTTATGTGTGTTATAAATGTAAATATATATAAAAAGTTATTGTTTATATTATGTATAAGGTTCAGGAAATAAGTAGGCCTAAAGGTATTTACCATTAGTAGAGGGGAGTTGAATGCCTGTGTGTTGATTGGATGGTTGGGGGGGAGTGCTTTGATTGGCTGTGAAAGAGTGGGAAGAGCTGGATAAATGTATCTATATATAGTTAAGGGAGTGAGAGCAAGAATGTGTGGGTGAGAATTCTGTGAAGTGAAGAAAGAAGTGGGGTAGAGAGAAGTGGATGAATTAAGCAACAAATGTCTCTTCTACCTGAAGAGAGCCTAACCTCTTGGAAATGTCCTCCTAGGCAAAACTATGCAAACTAAGCAAGACAATTGTCTACTCAAGAAGAATAGGAAACCACTTCCCAAACACCAGTAACTTCAGAGAGCCTGGTGCAGAGGCAGGTTCTGGTGTAATCGAACCGACTTTCTCATGCCTTCCTTCTGCACCATCTGTTTGAGCTTCTGGCAGACCCTAGCGTCAGCTAGCTTGTCGGGACGCTCACCTCCGGAAGAAGGCTCACTTCCCACTGAGTGTGTAGGATTTGGCCTTGAGGAGATAAGCTCTGAAGAGGGCTGACTTCCAGCTGGGGAATCGCCCATGAGAGCGTCCTCCCCTACTGGTACAGGCTGGTTGGTGTCCGGTGCTGCGTCTTCTAGTTCTGAATCTGATTCTGATTGATTACCTGAAACATCTTCTCCCAAAACAGGGGCAGTAGGGTTAGACATGACACTGCTGCCCACTGCAGTTCCTCCCCAGTGCTGCCAACTGCCACACATCCACTCTGCTGCAGACTGCAGTCCATTCCCACTACTGCCCTCTGCCATCCGTCTCCACTGCTACCAACTGCCACCCACTCCTATGGCTGCCCACTCCCTCCCATCCCCACCCATCCCCTTTGCCCTTTGATAAGCTTTGGGGAGCCCACCAGGGTGGTGCTGGAGGAGGATTCCAGAGGGCATTAAACCCTTAAACCTATCACTGATTCTGGATATGGTAGAAAGAAGCCACCTACGTTCCTAAGAAGTACACATATAACAATGCCCCACGTGCATCTTTATTTATGCAGATCCTACCAAGAGACTGACAAAGATGGTTCTATTAAATGCCTGCGTCATACAGTCAAGCATATCCAAATATATTTCAATGTACCTATTATTAAACCACCCATTTGAATTCCCCCCCCCCACTCAAGATGACTTTTGCTCGTTAGGAAGAAAACCCCAAAGAGTTTGGAATCCTTTCGCCTGGCCTTTGGATTCTCTGAAATTCCCTACCATCGATTTGTAACCTTTGGGGGGAACAATATCTTAATTTGCCATGCTTTCTGATCACTTAGGCTTTTTTTTTTCCAGGGCCGGGGTAACACAGCATGCCACATGTTTTCCTAACAAATTGCATTCGGACACTTTCCGACACTTTCATTATTTTAACTGAGGTAATAATTAGTCACTGTCACAGGAGGGAGTTCGCTTGTGCAAATCAGAATAAATTTACCTTGCTGTAGCAGCAGCCACAAATGAAGCAATAAATTAGACATAGCAATTTTTTAAGGGCTTAGGAGATCCCTAAATCAGGAATGGCTACCTGGGATATAAGAAACAATGCTGAGTTTACCCAACCCATCCTTCTGCGTCCCAAGGATAGAGTAGAATAAAGACTTCCGGATGTTATTCATGTGAGATTCCCAAAGGCCAAAAAGCTGCACAAATGAAAACAAGAACAAGAAGAAAATGTCCAAAGGTACAAAGAAAGACTTTTCCCCCCTCAGAAATGACCTGATTTGTTTTGAGCTTTATGGGCCTTTTACCAGTGGAGGTTGTTGGCTTTGATGTCAGTGGGGCTGTGGACCACTCTGGGTTTGGTTCAGAACCGGTCAGAACTCTAAAGGAACTATCTAAGAAGCTTAACCCGTTTTGGAGATAGGGTTCAGCACCTTGGATATCTCCTTTACAGTTCTAGATAGCAAGCAGAATAGGGCCTTCTTCATGGTGGTGTTCCATTTATGTAACCCTGGCTATAAATAAAATAAAATAAAATGGAACATAAATAAATCCAGGCTTCTTACATTTTGAAGTTCTGTGTTTGAACTTCTTTTAAATGTTGCCTTTAATCAATCTCTCTCTCTCTCTCTCCCCCACCCCGTGTGAGTGTGTGTGTTCAGAATGATGTTGTTTTATTGTACTGATGGTGTTGCTTTTATTTCTTATTTTCAAACTGAGGAAGGGACGTGCCAAATAAAATAACCAATGGCAGAAGTCATTCTTGCAACCATTTTGCACAAGCAGTCTTTTAAAAAGCAAGGCGAGTACTATTGCAACTGAACAGACATAATTGCAAAACATTTTAAACCCACTATAGTTTCAATTGGGGGGGAAGGAATACTATAAGGAAGTTGCCCAACGACAGAGATTATGGGTTGAATTCAGGTTTAGTCAGAATAGACCCATTGAAACCAATGAGATTTAATTGGACTCCAGTGGCTCTAATCTGAGTATGACTAGGTCTGGATCCTAACATATACTTTTGCAATGTCTTGGGGGTATTATTTTAAATGACAACAACAAATTACTTTAATCGTTTCTCTTAATCAGGTTTTTTTTCAATATGGAACCTTGATCTAAGAACCATAATATGTTTAAAACTTGTTTCTTTTAGGATAATGACATGGTTCCCTCCCACCCCAACAACGGTATCTCTGTGCAATTTGTAACAAGTTTCCAAGACTAAGAAACCTAACCCATAGGCAGATTATTACACAGCATTATCGTAACAATGTTGCTATTGAAAAAGAGTGGTAGATAAAGTAACTGTAAAGTGAGCGACTATGTTATATTCCAAAGGCAGCTTCCTGGGGGCACTGCTAGAGGAAAAATTAAATGGCCACCGTGTTCCTTATTAAAATGAAATGCATCTCTTAGGGAGGTCTTCAGGGTTCACCGTCCTCTCTCACCCGACCTTATATCTGCACCGTTTGTACAGATTAAATACCCAGGATATCTCTCAGATGTAAAACTGCATCTAATGTGAAAGCGCTACACTGGCTCGTAAAATCTATTAAAGTCAGTCAGATGTTCCTGTCTAAGCAACATGCCGCCCATTGTCTTTGGGCCGTCGCAGTGAAGCATGGAGGGCTGTCTTTGAAAACCTGATTAAAACAATCTGCCGAAAGTAAAGGAACCCATCACAACACGAGGGCAGCCTTCAGTGGACTGGAAAGGTTTGCTAGGGGTCCTTGCTTTTAAAAAAAAGTAGGAAAAGAAAAGAAAGAAAGAAAGAAAGAAAGAACAGAAAATAATAATAATAATAATAATAATAATAATAACAACAACAACAACAACAATAATAACAACAACAACAACAACAACAACAACAACAACAACCTGAAACTATTTTGGAAAATGCAGATCATAAAATATACTGGGACAGAACAATTCATATTGACAAAACAATACCTTGCAACCAACCAGATGTAACAGTCATAGACAAAAAAGAAAAACACATGCACATCATTGACATAGCAATATCTAATGACAAAAATGTTGTTGAAAGGGAAGAGGAAAAGAGAGAAAAATATACACCTCTGGCCATGGAAGCCAAAGAACTATGGCAACAGGAAAAGGTCACAATTATTCCATTAGTCACATCAGTCACCAGCATCACATCAATTTTTTTAAAATAAAACCTTCAGAAACTGGGCCTAACAAAATACATCTATACCAACATCCAGGAAGCAGTCATACTTAAAACATGTTCAGTAGTCATGAAATTCCTGAAGCATTAAAAGACAGCATGACTTGGCAAAGCCCATCATGTCCGTCTAGAAAAACCGCCATGAGCGACAAAGAGATAAAACAATAATAATAGAAAAACACAGCTGGGATTACAATAAGGCTATCAGATTGTGGGAACATATTGGCAAGGCTGAAATGGTAGGATAGTCTGGGATAGTAGGATAGGACAAGATTAAGTGGTTCGTCTAGGGCCTAATCTACACCAAGCAGGATATTTCACTATGAAATTGGTATGAAAGTGGTATATAAAAGGCAGGAGCCACACCAAGCAGGATATAGTGGTATGGAAGCAGTATATGATATGTGACAATAGGCCCCATCAATTGTCAATGTACTTCAATACCATGATAAATCAGTAGTGTGGCTCCTGCCTTTTATATACCGCCTTCATACCACTTTCATTGTGCAATATCCTGTGTGGTGTAGATTAAGCCTCGGACTTCATCTCAGGGTCAGAGTCCTGAATGCTGGAGGCTGGTGGCTCCAATGTCAGTAGAGTGGTGAATCCACTCCGGGTTTCAGTCAGAACTCTAAAGGAGCTACTTGTACCTTCCACTGCAGGAAACAGGGTGATGAAGCAGATAGGCCATGGGCCTGACCCATCAGGATTTTTCATATGTTCTTATGGATTATAATAAGCATTTGAGATTGTAAGAATGTATTGCGAAGGCCTGAAATAGTATGACAGCCCAGGCAAGTATTGGCTTTTTTATCTATCTATGGACACCTGAAACTAGTTAAGAAATGTGGGGAGGCTATCACTTCTGCTTGTAAAAGGGTGAATGATGTTACCACCGGCAGCTCATGCTATCCAGATCTAATAAGTAGGGATGTGATCCGCTTCTAATCGGACCGGCGAATTAGAAGAGGAGCGGGGGGCTTCGCCTGCCCTTAAGGCGGAGGCGAAGAGGATTGGAGGGCCGGCGGAGCATGGCGAAGAGGATCGAGGTGAAGGCGGATCCTTTGCCTCGATCCGGAGCTCTGCCAGAAAGGTAAGTGGGGTTTACCGGGCCCTGCCGCTGTCGCCCATGCGGTGACAGCGGCAGGGTCCGGTAAACCCCCCCCCGCCCTCCTCTCCCTTACCTGCCTTCATCCGCGGTCCGTCGGCATCTTCAATTGAGCCCGCGGTTCAACCAGGAAGTCTGGGTCGCTTGCGGCCCAGACTTCCTGGTTGAACCGCGGGCTCAATTGATGATGCCGACGGACCGCGGAAGGAGGCAGGTAAGGCCCCCCTCTCCCTTGGTCCCTTACCGGGCTCTGCCGCCATCGCCGCATGGGCAGCGATGGCAGCAGGACCTGGTAACCCCCCCCCCCGCCCTCCTCTCCCGGCCTTACCTGGCGCCACTCCCCTCCACTGTGGAGCTCCGATTCGGAGCCAGAGCTCCGCGGCAAAGAGGAGTGGAGTATGGGCGGAGCAGCGCGGAGCGGAGCGGGCCGACCCGAAATTTTCAGATCGGCCCGCGGGGCGGAGCGGGGGGGTCCGTGCACACCCCTACTAATAAGGCACTGGGGGTCTTGAACTGGAGATCCCAGCAGTAGAGTCTAGGCACCGTAATCTTTAAACAAATGTGACAGCTTCCAGGAGAAGGGAGCATCTGATCTACTATCTGCTGCACTATTGCACCATCACCACAGACAGCTCAACAAGTGTCAGACGATACATGGAGCCAATGGGATCCCCCCACTTCGTATAAAGCTAATGACTTTGGCTTGCTTCTAGACTGAACCACTCTTTTCTTGAGCCCAGAGTGAGTTGCTTTTGGAATGCCACCCATCCTTCTTGCTAGCCTTCGTGCAACCAGGCCTGACAAAACTTAGGTGGAGAAGGGACACATCTCATTAAGAACATAAGAACATAAAAAAGTGCCACGCTGGATCAGATCAAGGGTCCATCTAGTCCAGCACTCTGTTCACACAGTGGCCAACCAGGCATCAGCCAGGGATGAACAAGCAGGACATGGTGCAACAGCACCCTCCCACCCATGCTCCCCAGCAACTGGTGCACATAGGCTGCCTCGAATACTGGAGATAACACACAACCATCCGGGCTAGTACCATTGATAGCCTTTGCCTCCAGGAATTTATCCAAACCCTTTTAAAGCCATTGGCTACATCTTGTGGTAGTGAGTTCCATAATTTAACTATGTGCTGTGTGAAGAAGTACTTCCCTTTATTTGTCCTGAATCTCCCACCAACCAGCTTCATGGGATGACCCTGGGTTCTAGTGTTTTGAGAGAGGGAGGAAAATGTCTCCCTATCCACATTCTCCATACAATGCATAATTTTGTACACCTCTATCATGTCTCCCCTCAGCCTCCACTTCTCCAAGCTAAATAATCCCAGCTGATGTAACCTCATTGGCTTGCAGGTGCATTCACTCCTATCTTTGGATGAAGAAGGGCCATAGTTCATGGTGCTGCACATGCATTGCATGCAGAGGGTTCCAGGTTTCATCTGTGGCATCTCAAGGCTGGGAAAGACTCCTGTCTGAAACCCTACATAGGGTGACCATACGAAAAGGAGGACAGGGATCCCGTATCTTTAACAGTTGCATAGAGAAGTGAATTTGAGCAGGGATCATTTGTATGCATGCAGCACCTGGTGAAATTTTCTCCTCATCACAGCATTTAAAGCTGCAGGAGCCCTGACCTCTTTTGTATCTGGTCAAAAGGGCAGGGATCCTGCAACTTTAACTTTGGTGATGAAGAGAGAATGTCACCAGGTGCTGTATGCATACCAATGACACCTGCTGAAATTCCCTTCTCTATGCAACTGTTAAAGATACAGGAGCCCTGTCCTCCTTTTCATATGGTCACCTTAACCTAGGGTGACCATATGAAAAGGAGGACAGGGCTCTGTATCTTTAACAATTGCATGAAAAGGAAATTTCAGCAGGTGTTGTTTGTATATATGGGAAACCTGGTGAAATTTCCTCTTCATCACAATAGTTAAAGCTGCAGGTGCCCTGCCCTCTTTTAAATCTGGTCACTCTAGTATAGCTCCTGCACCTTTAACTGTTGTGATGAAGAGGGAATTTCAGCAGGTTATCCATATATACAAATGACACCTGCTGAAATTCCCTTTTCTATGCAAATGTTAAAGATCCAGGAGCCCTGTCCTCCTTTTCATATGGTCACCCTACTTAACCCTACAGAGCCAGTGTAGGCAATATTAAGCTAGATGGACCAATGCCCTGATTCAGTATATGGTAGAGATAGCAGTGAGCTAGGTGGAGCAATGGATCCACATAAGATAAAGCATCTCCTAATGTTGTATCCATTAGCAAGAAGAAGCACTGATATATTGACAAATCCTCCATTGGTATTACCTTAAATGAAGAAAGGATATGTTGGTTTGAAGTTCCTGTGCCTAGGAAACACATTGGCAAAGACAAATGCAAATCTACACTCTAATGAGTAACAAGCAACAGTTATTACACGGCCTTGAAGCAATGCTTTTTGTGTATGTGTGTGTATATTTGAGGTGGGCAGCACATTTATTTTATGGAGCTCACCAGATATGTACATTGCCGCCTGTAATTTCCATTGGCGTTGAACTGAAAGAGTCCCCAGGAAAAAAAAAAAGTCTTGCTACCAAATTGCAATCATAAAGGCAGAGCTTCAGTCTCCGCGATTTGCTTCAGATGGTGAACTTCTGGGTAATATATAACATAAAGAGTTTAATTGAATCAGCCTGCTGGGTTTTTGCCCAGAAAAAGTGGGAATTTAAATGCTGAGGCAGCTTTAGCTGCCAACACCACCAGTCAGCATTCCTTAGATTGGATTGTAAATAATCTTATTTTAGGCCATACTGTGCAATGAGGATATGCCTCTTCTTAAACTTGCTTGCAAAAGTAATTAAATAATTCCAGCATGTACTAAGCCACATTAAAAAAAAAAAAATCTACTGACAATCACACCCACCCAAAGTAGGATTTAATAAGGATTTCCCAGAAACAAGAGGAAAACATAATTCCTTAGGAATCCACCTTGTCTTGTTCTTGAACAGTTTCTCCTGAAGTCAGGGCTAACTCTCAAATTAACCCAGCTTCCCATATGGGAAAGACATCTTGGCCAAGGACTCCCCTTATTTATTCGGTTATTTATGTATGCCGTTTTAGGTGCTTTATATGCAAGCAGGCACAAAAATGAACAGAAACAACATCCAAAGGCCATAAAGAGAGAATTGCCAATAAAATCACATCAGATACAATCTAAAAACAGTAAAAGCCAAGGCAGACTAAATAAATAAGATGCCATTGAAATCTCAGGAAATAATAATAATAATAATAATAATAATAATAATAATAATAATATCTTAACGGGGTGTGTGTGAAAAGAGGGAGGATCAGGGAGGATCTTCCTGGAAAGCTTGTTCTAAACTGAGGTGCGACTTAGGCATGGACGGAGTCACCCATGTCAGGCTCCATCGGATGCCTGCCAACAGTGCCATGCAAGCTTTTTTGCAGTCCAGCAAGTCCCTGACAAAGCCGTGAGGCTCCTTCATCCAGAGCCATCATTATGGGGTCAATGGCAGCTCTGTATATTTTGTATTGGTGGTTCCACATAGACCCATTCTCTGACTGGAGTCCACCAGGGGAAGAGCCTTCAGCGTGGTGGCACCCTCCTATGGAATTCCCTGCTTCTGGAGGTCAGGCAGCCACCAACTTTGTATTCCTTTCAGCATCTCCTGAAAATGTCATTATTCCAGGAAGCAGGAATGACTAGCCACGGTTTACAGTAGTTTTTGCATCTTGCCTGGGTCCAGCTCCAGCTGAGAGCCCCCTCCCTCCTGCTACCAACTATCTCTGGAGAGGCCACCAGTGAGGGAGGAAGCAGCAGCCAGGCACCTCTCCACCTTGCCTGGGTCCAGCTCCAGCTGAGAGCCCCCTCCCTCCTGCTGTCAACTGTAACTGCTGAACTTTACAACTAAGATTGCAGTGCCTGAATTTGCTTTCCTTTTTCCCCCCCTCCTCCTCCTCCCTCCCAATCCCCTTTCCTTTTGTATCATGTCTTTTAGATTGTAAGCCTGTGGGCAGGGACTGTCAAGAAATACTTTTGTAAGCCGCCTTGAGAGCCTTTTTTGGCTGAATGGCGGCATAAAAATCCTTAAATGAATAAATGAATGAATCTTTTAAAATCTATTTTAAAGTGTTTTATTCTGCTTTTATTTTATTTTATCTTGTACACCGAAATTCTCAATGGGGAGTGGTATATAAATATTGTAAATAAAATAAATAAATTTCCACAAAGTTGAAGGGCCCATTTATGCAACATTAAAGATATCCCCTCCCACTGGCCAATGAAAGGGGAGAAGCTGTGCTCCCTGGGTAATGTAAGGCAAGGTGGGGAGATTCAGTGTATTATTATTATTATTATTATTATTATTATTATTATTATTATTATTATTATTATTATTACATTTCTATACTGCCCAATAGCAAAAGTTGTGTGAAAAGTGAAGGATTATCTCCTCCCATATACACCTGCTGGACTCTAAAATCATACCCAAGGAAGTGAGGTAGGTAGCTACTAAGAAGAGGGCCTTTTCTGTTGTGGCACCCTGGTTGCGTTATGAGCTTCCTAGAGAGGCTTGCTAGGGACCTACATTGTGCCAGGTGAAGACCTTTTAAAAAAGAAATAAATGTTTTTTTCCCCAGTCATTTTAGTTTTTCAGTTTCTGTTTTCAATCCAGTACTGAACTTTAACTCGTTGCACTGCTGCTACGTTCTATTTGGTGTGGGTGTGGGTGGGTGTGGGTGGGTGTATTTAAACTTTTAAACTTTTGTATTGTATTTTATCATTTTGTATTGTATGGCAGTTATTATTATTTTTGTGAACTGCCCAGAGCCCCCCAGACAGCTTTGGCTATAGGGCTGCATAGAAATCCAATTCATAAATAAAGTAAACCAGGTACTGCTTGAAGCATGGGGCATGAAGGGATGGCACATGGATTGGAGCGCTTGTATGCTTGTTTCTCTATAACCCAGCTTTCCATCCCATAATGTGGGATCCTGGACGTGGTTTCCCAGCCAAGTTCAAAGAAGGAGAGCAAGAATAAAAACCATCCAAATGGGTAAAACATCAGCAGGTAAATTAACAAAACAAAAAGAACAGAGCAGAAATGGAAGAAGAACAACGTTTGATGGTTTGCCATCCATGATAAAAGCATGCAAGGGCACTACATTGTCAAAAGGGAATGGGCAAATAACCCTCCCAGACTAGAGAATTCCAGGGCCTATGGGCATGCCTACAACAGCCATTAAATCTGGGTTTGTCTTGTGTGGGTCCCTGTGCGTCCATATGATGCACCGGGAATCCCAGGGCAAGTGAGGATAGCCATGGGCTTTCCATGGGATATTGGGAACTGCAGAGAACCCAATGTTCCCCATGGTTCCAGGAGCATCCTGCAGACCATGGGTGCTGTGGCTGCCGCTCCTGCCTCTTCTTTTCCTCCCCATAAGTAGTGGGGCTCTGAAAACAGGCATGGAGCTGTACGGGGAGGCTCCATGCCCATTAGGGGTGGGGGGAATGGGTTCAGTTGGTTTTGTGTGTTTTTTACTTACTTTTTGGTGTAATGCAATTACGCTCTGTCTCCTCTGTTAAAAAAAATTGTGGCTGCAATGTACCTCTTCCCTTCCAGGATGTTGTGCTGCCTTTGGACACTGGGGGAGGATTGCAGAAACAGGTAAGTCTGAAATCCTCCCCCCTCCCTCTGTTTACACCATTATTATTATTATTATTATTATTATTATTATTATTATTTATATAGCACCATCAATGCACATGGTGCTGTACAGAGTAAAACAGTAAATAGCAAGACCCTGCCGCATAGGCTTACATTCTAATAAAATCATAATAAAACAATAAGGAGGGGAAGAGAATGCAAACAGGCACAGGGTAGGGTAAACAGGCACTGGGTAGGGTAAAACTAACAGTATAAAGGGTGTAGACATGCCCTGTCTCAGGATTGTTCTACCTCACGTCTGTGGGCCCTATCCTGCCCTCCTGGGCTCCCCAGACATCTATGCACCTTCCCCGTGTCACCAAGAGTTGCCTGCTGATGGCCTCCCACAACTCTGCTTCATCACCCCCACAAGGGTTGTGGGTAGTTCTCTCCTCACTGACCACTAGCTACTTGGCATAGGCCTTAACTTCTGTGTGAATGGGACTTTTATGACTGTCATTTACACAGTGGGGGGAATTACTTGATTTTTGGAGCCTCCGTTGTCATGGACAATGGAGGCTCTAGTTGGGGGCAGATGGCTGCTGAGTGCTCATTGGATGCATGCCGAGACATTAAAGCAACGTACTAGTGGGGCTGTGACAGGGGGAGTGTCTGATGAGTCAGACTCAGGTGAGTTCATCTATCCTTGTGTGATTTGGGAAATGCCAGACTGCTGTGGAATCCACTGTTTGGATCCATAGATACCCAAACTCATTTGATCCCATTGCAGATCTCTGTGACATCCCTGCCAAGAAGACCTTCCCTGAAATGGCATTCGTCCCTCAGGCTGAAAGAGGTTCTGCAGACCTAGATAAAATCGTATAACTGCCCATGATTTTCTTTCATTCACAATATTGCTGGTTGACAAACATTTGGAGCTGTTAGGTTTATCCACCAAACATGGTAGCCAGAACACTATCTGTTCTCAAAAATGCAAACATGTGTCCACAATCAAGTGTGGACATGTTTTGCTTCTATTAAATTCCAAGGATGTGTGTGAAAAACCATACACCACATTTATAATTAAATTATGGATATACAGCTCTTGCAAAAAAAAAAAAAAAAGTTCATATGTAGATTTATGGAATTATTTTACTGAAAAAGACTTATGTTACATATTTCAGTCCCTAGTGGCTACTAATGTTTTATTAAATGCAGTGTAAATCCAGCTGTGACCAGGCAATAAAACCTGCAAGGGGCAAAATAAAAATAAAGAAAGAAGGAAAGGAGAGACAGAGTTTTATATTTGAGTTACGCATGAGTATATTTTGGGTTACTTGCATGCCAGAACTGGTCACCTCAGTGCTGATCCATAATATGCATTTTTGCACATTGCTGCCAAGCTTAAAAGAGCAGGGCAAAGTTTTTGTGGCACCTGCAAAATTCCATAAATCTTGTTCCAGCATAGCAAAAAAACAAATCTGGTGCTAAGCTGTTGGGTAAATACATTGAACGCTGCTTAATAGAATACACAAGAACTCAATGCATTGCATGAGAAGTAGATTTCATTACAGACGTTGGAGTCCGGCGATGTGACTGTGGACAGATATTTAGCCAGGGTAATTAGCTTTACAGGTAAATCCCATTTGCTTTCTTGGGGGGTGGGGGGTGGCATTGGAGGGGGTTTAAAAATAATATTGTGATTTGCCCAAATATGCATTTCTCGCTCTCATGTCCCTGGTGTTTGGATGGTTTATTTTACATAAAATTAGACCTCTCAAAACTGCCACCTCCATCTCTTTTCTAATATGATTGCCCCTTTCCTTGAACGGGGGCACCTAATTGAGAACATCCATTGTATGCAACACACGTCAATAAATAGTAAGCATGGATGTGAATCAATATTGTGTTAGTATTGGGATTACTTGAGCTATTTTCCCTCTCCAACCCCTCCACCCATCACCTTCTAACACTCCCCCCTTCCTGAGGAGATGAATATGAGTAAATAGAATGAGTATTTGTTTGAAATCGTGTCTAGGGACTGGAGTTGGTACTTCCCTGCTTAAAAGTCTAGCAGACCACGTCCTTAATACCTTGGCCATGTGCCAACAATAAAGTTCACAATTAAGAATACAGCCCAGCCTACAATTGGGGAGGAAACAGGAAAACTCTCCCCAGGGCCAGGTGCTGTTGCAGAAGTGAAAGGTTAGGCTTCTTATGACTTTCTGTTGCTACGAATTAGAGGGCAATTTATGAGGCTCTCTGGACGTTAATTTATCAGGACGATCTTGGATTATTCTCGGGCCGGCTTGTTATTGTAAAGGGATATGCAACGGCAAACTGTATACTAGACTTAACCGCATGCCAAAACAATATTAGCCTGCATTTATTACACAAATACTTTATTCTAAACATCACTCATGGCCAGGTTTCACCTTCCTTTGCAAATGTAGCAAGCAAATATGCCTTTTTTTTACCCTTAGGCAGGATCTACACTACTGCTTATAATGGTTTATAATGGTTATGACAACTGTTCAGGCCCAGGACACATTACATGTACTGTTTTCATAACGTTTTTAAAGTGTTATATCCTGCTTGGTGCAGATCAGGCCCAGGTCTCAACTAAATACCAGGGTTGGGGTGTCTGGATTGGGACTTTAGTGTGTAGCTAACCCTTTGTCCTGGACTCAATGGTCAAATTGGCCCCTTCCAACTCTCCTAGTCTATGACACTATGGCCATAGCTAGACCTAAGGTTTATGCCTGGATCATCCAGGGGTCAAACCTGTTCATCTAGGTGACACACAGGGGATCCAGTGCTCAGGCAGGGGCGAACCCTGGATGATCCCAGGATAAACCTTAGGTCTAGCTGTGGCCTGTGATTCTATGATTGTGATTCTAATCCAGATTTGGGATGTGTGTGCAATTTTGATTGCACAAAAAGAAATGAACAGTTTTTGCCAATGCACATGAAAGGGAGATTGAGATTGAAGCACCGGAGAAAGGTGGAAGCTATCCTAATCCCTCTGCTGGGATCCAAATCTGGATTTACTTCAGGAGAAACAGAAGAAAACCAAAGCTGCTGGTTAGGGAGGAATACATCTGTCAGCTTTGTTGTGTTGCCACCTTCTGAACTTCCCTTGGTGGTGGCACGCAGTGGAAGTCCTCAGACGTTGATTGTTGCACCCTGGTATGTTCACATCAGGAGAGATGGTCCATCAGGGATTGCAGTCTTGACTAAGGCTTGATTTGTACATATTCCGTATTTATTTATTTATTCATTTAAAATATTTATACCCCGCCCTATTTCACTAAGATCTCAGGGCGGCGTACAGATAAAAACATACAGTATAAAACAATAAATATACACAGTTAAAAACAAATTAAACTATGATCCAAGTTAAAACAATATATAATTTAAAAGCAATAGATACAGTTAAAACCACGTGCCAGTGAGTTTAACCATCAAAGGCTTTGTTAAAAAGCCATGTTTTTACTTGGCGTCGAAATGAAATCAATGTTGGCACCAATTGGGCCTCGAAGGGGAGGGCATTCCACAGTTGGGATGCCACCACAGAGAAAGCCCTCTCCCTTGTCCCATCATAATGTATATGTTGCATTGATGGGATGCGGAGAAGGGCTCCTCTAACAGATCTAAGGTCCCGGGCAGGCATATATAAGGAGAAGTGCTCTTTCAAGTATTAAGGTCCCAAGCAGGGCTGGTGCTACCATAGAGGCCACTCAGGCGGCCGCCTAGAGCACCAAGCTAAGAGGGGCGCCAGGCACAGTGCAGCACTCACATACATTGGCTGTGAGCCAGCCCGGCCCGAGGATTCAGCTGGGCCTGGGCAGGCAAGTTGGTGCCCTGCGCCTGCCCAGCCAAAGTGAAGCCAGGGACACTGGGTTGAGGGTGGGGCGGCTCCACGTTCGGACTTCCATAACGTGCCCGGAAGAGAGAGAGAATGGGGTCTTTGAGTGAATGTATGTGTTCATGCGTGTGTTTGTTTGGAGTGAGTGATGCTGAGTGTGTGTGTGTGTGTGCACGTTCGTGTGTGAGTTGGGGTGGATGATTTGGAGGTGATATTCCTATTAAATAATGCATTTTAGATCCATAGACGTTCCTTTCCAATTTGTTTGCTATAATTGGCATGACGTCTTTCTTGCACTTTAAAATAAATTTAGCAGTTTCAAGTTTTGTGCTTCTTATTTTCTCCAGGAAACATCTGTTCTTAAAAATCAAAGTTGGCATTTTTGGGTGTGTGTGTATGTGTGTGTGTGTGTGTGTGTGAAAGTAGCTCATCTTGCCTAGGGTAGGGTGACCATATGAAAAGGAGGACAGGGCTCCTGTATCTTTAACAGTTGCACAGAAATGAGAATTTCAGCATATATATGGAAAACCTGATGAAATTCAGTCTTCATCACAACAGTTAAAGGTGCAGGACCTATACTAGAGTGATCTGATTTAAAAGAGGGCAGGGCACCTGCCGCTTTAACTGTTGTGATGAAGAGGAAATTTCACCAGCTTCCCCATATGTACAAAGAACACCTGCTGAAATTTTCTTTTCAATACAACTGTTAAAGATACAGGAGCCCTGTCCTCCTTTTCATATGGTCACCCTAGCCTAGGGCGCAATATCGTCTGGCACCGGCCATGTTCCCAAGCCATCTGAACCAGCTCCCTGTGAGTAGCCAGACGTGTCGACAAAAGAAACAGTCCATTGGTGGTTTGAAAGAAACTTTACTTTGGGGATAAGCAACTTTTCATCCTAGGATAGAATGGTTCAGTTCAGCCATGTGGTCAGCAATCCATGAGGCAGAGAGAGAGAGAGAGAGAGAGAGAGAGAAGGAAGTAGAGTGTGGAGAAAGGAAGGAGAAAAGCAAGTATCCCAGAAATCCCCTCCCACACATTAACTCTTTAGCTAGGGTGACCATATGAACAGGAGGACAGGGCTCCTGTATCTTCAACAGTTGCATAGAAAAGGGAATTTCAGCAGGCGTAATTTGTATAGATGGAGAACCTGGTGAAATTCCCTCTTCATCACAACAGTTAAAGCTGCAGGAGCTATATTAGAGTGACCAGATACAAAAGAGGGCAGGGCACCTGCAGCTTTAACTGTTGTGAAGAAGAGGAAATGTCACCAGGTTCTCCATATATGCAAATGACACCTGCTGAAATGTCCTTTTCAATACAACTGTTAAAGATACAGGAGCCCTGTCCTCCTTTTCATAGGGTCACCCTACTTCAGCTCCAGGTTCAGTGACCTGTAGCCTGAGCTCTGCTAACGCGCCAGAGGAGTGAAACAGATATTTCAAGTTCTAATGACATTCATAATCTAAATATGGAACAGAATGGGCTGGTAGAGTCCTAAAGTAGTACAGTATACTGTGATATTTCAGGCCGCAAGTCATAGCCAGAGCTGTGTTAAAATGATGATGATGATGATGATGATGATGATGATGATGATGATGATGTGCCTAGCCAACAAATGATATTCAAATGATCAGGTTCACTCCTGAAAGTTTATCATCTCATATGACAGGAATACTTGCACAACTTTCTATTGATGAGAGAAAATACAGCAACTGCAAAGCCACAAGGTGGTCTGACTAAATGCAGATCAAGTTGGGCCAGCTCACTAGTAAAAGCTCAGCAATCTCCACCCCCCAGGACATATTCCTCCAACTTCCCTCTATGTGTAGAGTTTGGATTTCAATTCTTCTGCAAAACTAAAAGCACATAAAGTGATTAACAACCTTATGTAGAAAAGTTCAATGTCGTACCACTCCGAAAAGTTTAGACTGGTTTTATAATACCCTAGCTGTCCTGACTTTCCCCAAGGAATCCTGGGAATGGTAATTTGGAGAGGCTGATGAGAATGCTTCCCTGGGAAACAGGAATTACTCATGCAACCCAGTCCTAAGCATATTTACTCAGAAGTAAATCTCTTCAGCTCCATTCACACAACCATGGGGTGGGGGGAGGTAGGGTAAAATATCCATGGAGCAGGAAAGGGTAAGAAATCCATGACTCAAGCAACTGACTCATGCCTGTTTCTACTGGTTTATGTATCTCCTCCCTTTGTTGTTTATTTGTTCAGTCGCTTCCAACTCTTCGTGACTTCATGGACCAGCCCACGTATTCCACCCCCATTCGATTCAGGCCACAGCAGCCTTTCCAGTCATCAAAAGGGCTGCACGACCATTGAAAATGCCCATAGTGGCAAGAGTGTTGCCAGAAGAGGTGGTCACTCTTGCCCACAGGCTCTATGGTTGCTGGGTTTTTATCTATTTATTTAGATTCTGAGGCCAAAACCCCACAGAGTTGCTGTCAGGCAAAAAAAGGTACCACCGTGAATGCCTACTAACCCACCATGGGGAGTGAAATGACCCACCATGGGGAGTGAAACACCCACCACATGACACCCAAGCCCACCACAGGTCCCTCCATGTCTCAAACATAGGAACATAGGATTCCAGCCATTTTGTGTTCGTAGAGCTATGTGCCACTATCCTCTCAAAATTCTCCGCCCTATTGGTGGACCAACAGACTGGGGAAACCGTTTCAGTGAATTTCTGCAGGGAGAGAAGAAATTCTCCAACAGTTTCTCAGAAATGGGGCTCACCGTTAGCTGTTTCAGCTGCCAAGCTTCCTCCTTTATTTCTAAGGATATTTTTTTCTGCCTCTGCAAATGGCAACAGCAGCAATGGCGTTGGCAGCCTGGCAATGATTTTACACCTTCATTCTGTGTGTGTGTGTGTGTGTGTGTGTGTGTTAATGGCACCCACCACAAAATAAATTTCTGGAAAATATTCAGAGAGGATTCTGCAAAGTGGCCTTATTTTTCTAGGGGGTGGGTGAGAAAAAGAAAACCCACAGAAATTTTCTTAGAAAACATGATTTCTGACAAGTTTCAGCTTCAGTTCAAGTCTGTGGCATGATCTGCCCTATAGGTGATTTTAGCTGCTGGTCATAATTGACTTTGAAGTTGAGAAAGGAAACATCATTCAAACTCTAAATGAATTAATTAAGGAGTTTTCTATCTGCACTCTCTCCCCAACCAAGTCCCAAAAATACACACATAGACCCTTCTTTCCTTAATTTTGCCTTTCCTCTCAGGGGACTCCAGTTAAATATTTCTCTTGACCTGAGCTCATGAACGGCTAACACCTGCACAGTCAAGTGTACATATTTGATCGGAGAACAACTTGCTTTTTCAGAAAACGTTTAGCTAAGAAACTATAGATTATCTGATTTCACTGTCATGGCTGATAATCAATCATGTTATGAATTACGCTTAGTGATGTAGATTGTTATGTGTGTGTGTGTGTTTTAAGTTGTCCTTCAATTAAAACAAGTACAGTCCTGAAACGGGGCAGTGCATAATTTTCAGATAGCATTATGGGGAGTTTATTCCTTTGAAACAATTGTAATACTTGTATGCCCCTTACCGAATGGGGGGCAAATAAACAATGCAGGTGCCTTGGACACCCCAAGTCTGAGGCCACAGCTAGACAAGGGGGTTGTATGGTGATGATCTCACAATTTTATGATCATGAGATCATCGCCCTCATCTACACACAGCGTGCAACATCACAGCCACCATTTTGAATTTTTTTTAAAGGAACAGGAGCGCATGAGCGCTCCACCAAAATCTTAAGTTATTTTTTTTAAAAAAAACTTGTGCTCCCCCCACCCCACCCCAATGGGAACAGAGCTCCTGAGGAGCTCTGTGCCCCATGCCTGGGTTCTGGCTCGTTGTAGTTATTCACGAGGATCCGGGACAACCCGTGATGCCCGGCCACATGTTCCACAGTCTCGGGATCATCCCAAGACTGTGGAAAAAGTGGGGGGAAAGGGCCTGCCGATATCCCAGGGCAAGGGAGGGTTCTTTAGATGACATCATGACCTTCCAATTTTGCTTCTCTTTTGAATCAACAACACTGTTTCAGCAAGGATATTGTTATTGTTGTTGTTGTTGTTGTTGTTAAGAGAGAGAGAGAGAGAGAGAGAGAGCAGGGGGAATTCCATAGTATTTCCAAAAGTGAAAGAAAGTGATTTTCCCACTTGTTTAACCGTGCTATTCTGCTTTAGCACAGCACCACCTAGAGGCTATGTAATGGGAAAAGGAAGTGCTCTTTGTGCAGTGCTGGGACCCCAATTCTGCAAAAGGACTGAAAGTAGATACAATGGATTAAAAGCCAGACGTAGAGTAGTTCCTAGTCAATCCAGAAGCGCCATATGGCCTGCCAATCATGGTGGTTGAGTTTGGTCACTATGGCTCCCATCCCTGAAATGGTGTCCTAGAAAGGCCATTTCTGGACCAGCGTAGGCATTCCTTGTATTCTTATTAAAGTTGTGCCAAAATTAGCTCCCCAAATTCCCAGAAGTTTTTTTCCCTTTACAAAACAAGTCTTCCCTTTTCATACCATATTCTAGGGGCGCTTTATAATATGTTGTGGTTGTTGTGTGAAGTTCTTGAACTTACCTTGTTGTTGCAAGGTGGCCAAGTGTATCATGTGTGTTTGTGTGTTTCTTTTACAAATAGAAGCTCACATTTTCTGAGCTGAAAAAGACCCATGAATTGACTTACTTCATGATGTCTTTCCCTAGACTTTAATTGAAGCGTGGGAAGCCAGAGGGGCTGCAGAGTGCTTGAGAAATGATTGTATGATGAAAGACATGACACACTCTCTCTCTCACACACACACACACATACACACACACTCAGTCACCTCATAGCTAACATAAGCTCCAGAAGCCCACATCCCACCCATGAGAATTATGCTGAAAATTCTTGTCTGTTGGACTGTTTTCCCTTCTAAGCAATTTGTCCCCATCAAATTGAATAAAACATTTTCAGCCCAGCACCAGAACTAGTTATTTAAGCTCAGCTCTGACCATAATTCAGCTAGAGTGATCATGCTTAGAAATTCTGGTGATGATATTACGGGAGAATATTTTTGACCCAGTGCAGTTGGGATAAGGCTCCCATTAAGTACATTTTTCTTCATTTCATGGAGAGTTATCAATTCCCCTCCCCACCCCGAAAACCCCTTTTATTGGCAGGGCGTCACTGCTGGACAATGTCGATTGCCGACAAACCTATTATTTTCCATGAGAAACACAAAGTCCCATGAGAAAACCCATGTATTTCTGTGGGAAACCACCAGAGTAACGGGACATCCAATCCTGTGAGAACAACTGGAAATCAACACGAGAAGTGCCGTTCTTATGTTTTTGTTACTCTTGTTGGGAGAGAATAAAGATAGCTCACAGAATGGAATGGGAGGGCGGTAAGCCCAGGTTTTGATAAAAATTAACACAGCGTGAACGTTCGATATTTTAGAAATGCACATCCTGGCTATAATAGCCTCAGATCCCGAGGATTCCCCATCACTTCCAGTTGTTGGTTTACGATCTTGAAACCATTTTTAAAATTGACTGAACCTTAACTACATCCCCCCCTCCCCTCCCCTGCACCTCATCTTGTATGAGGCAGGTTTTACAGATGCCATCTTAAAAATCAATTCAAAGAACAGCCATAAACTTGAAAGCTTCCCATTTGAAGTGTATACGGCACAATGCAATTTTGTTTAATTTTAATTGACAGAGATGTCAGCCTAAGAGAATATTTGAGAATATTAGCCTGAACAGTAAACTCGAGCTTTGACACTTTTATGATATAATGATATAATTCTCTGGGGGGAAAGGGAGGGAAAACCCTCCACTGTCAGACTTAACGCAAAAGCTGTACGTGTTTAAGATTTTCTTTGGCGGAAGAATGACGAATGTATTACTAATTATACAATTACTTTATTACACAGAGCCTGCAATAAAAAAACACAACTTGACGTATGTTCAGCCAAAAACCTGGTTTCTTGGAAGACAGGAGTGTTTTTTTTCCCCCAGTTCAACTTCTCAGTAAGAGAAGCAGCCAATTGAATATGAAGAATTGCAGACTTTAACAAAATCTAACCTGTCTCAAAACAATATCCTTTTATTAAAAAGCCATGGGATCCCCTTGTACCACTGGTGCAATTACTCACTGATAAATCAAGGGTGCTCTGCATACCCTCAGAGGCATATTGCTTCAACACGTGGCTCTGCCATGATAGGAAAGGAAAGGAAAGGAACCTCTCGTGCAAGCACTGAGTCATTACTGACTCTTGGAGGGACGCCAGCTTTCACTGACATTTTCTTGGCAGGCCTTATAGCGGGGTGGTTTGCCGTTGCCTTCCCCGGCCATGATTACCTTTCCCCCAGCTCACTGGGTACTCATTTTACTGACCTCGGGAGGATGGAAGGCTGAGTCGACCCAAGCTGGCTGCTTGAAATCAGCTTCCACTGGGATCTAACTCAGGCCGTGGGGAGAGTTTCAGCGGCAGAAACTGCTGCTTTACCACTCTGCGCCACATGAGGCTCCTTCCATGATAGGACCATGGCACAATTTAAGCCCCATATATTTTGGTCGGATGTAGTATGGAGTGTAGATCATTTGCCAGTAGTATAGAGTCTATCTATGAACTCATAGCTGGTAAACCCGAAATGTCTGGTACACATCAAGTGGAGGAAGCCTGTTGCAAGGATAAGTGAATTCATGTAGGTAAAACCTTTTGAGCATTCTAAAATGGTGTATAAATGCTTATGATAAATAAATGTAAATTATTAGTATTAGTGTTAGTGTTATTTTTAGTTTAATGTGTGAATGTGAAATCTCTCCCTCCCCCCCTACTGATGGTCCTACATTCTTAGAAAGGATGCTGCGTGTGTATTTGTGTGTGTGTGTTTCTGTTTACTACACATCTCTTCATTGACCTGCAGCCTCCCTGACTGCCCACTCCCTGAAAAAGCCAGAGAGAAGGAATTATATCACGACATCTCCCCCTGGGTTTTAATTGAAGTGCAGGGTGTCAGGGATGGTGGAGACCACCGGAGAGAGGATTATAGATTGAAAGAGAGGACACTCAAACACCACCTCTCAGCCATTTCGTAACATAAAAGCAAAATCCCCATGTGCTACACATGGGAATTTCACTGAAAATTTTCTTTTCATTTGATACTTTGAAAAAACCAATTTATTTTATTTAAAATTCAATGAGAAAGGTAAAAAAATGCAGAAGACACTTTTGATACAGCACCAGCCCCTGTTTTGCAGAGTTAGTTGTCAAGATATATGTTTATAGACATCTGCTGAGCATTGGCATCATCCTTGGCTATGGTTGGTCACCCTTCATTGGGTCCAGGAAGGAATCTTTTTATGCTGGCCCTTATGTACCTTTGGACCAGTATGGCTTTGGTCTTCCCTATGGTGTTCTTTTGTAGCTATCAGGCTCAACTCATATTTGGCTTAACTGGAATGATAAAATATCGGTCCCCCCCCCCCATTCTTGTCACAATGTTGATGGGTTGACCAGTCTTGATGTAAAGAAGGGCCTAAGAGCTGGGAAGATTAGGAAAGTGATCTGGAGTTACCAATGTGTTAATCCTGCAAGCCTTTATATGGTGTGATAAAGAAGTGGAAATCAAAAACAGTTATGATGTACTGGTGAAATGAAGGTATACTCTCTATCATCAGGATGCAATGTTCTCCAAACATCAATCAAACCTAAATCAGCCATATAGGACTGCAGTGTTTGTTTTACCACTGTTTGGGTCTTAGGGGTGAGTATATTTCTATCTAAAGAAGGATCTAGGATCTCATTAAAATCCCCACCAACAATCAAATAGTCATAAGGTCATACCGACTAGATGACTAAAACATTCGTGAAGCGTAACAGGAGAGTCCCTATTTGGCCTGTATACATTTATCATTGCAATTATTTTATCCATATATTTCCCAACCAAGATTAGAGAGTGACCATCAGGATCAATAATCACATGTTGCAGAGAAAGGGAAAGTATTGTATGGACTAAAATTGCCACCCCTTTGGAATGTTTTGAAGTGTCTGTCATAAGAACCTCACCAACCCAGCCCTTATTTAACAAATGAGTTCAACTCATATATGGCTTAACTGGAATGATAAATTATGGGTCCCCCCTCATTCTTGACACAACTTTGATGGGTTGACCAGTCTTGATGCAAAGAAGGGCCCAAGAGCTGGGGAGATTAGGAAGGTCATCTGGAGTTTCATCCATACCTAGATAAAGTAAAGGCCCACAGTTACATGGTTGGGTGTTGCTGCCTTGGATAGTGAAGGCTGGCATCACCTATGGTGAGGTGTAAGGCTGGATTTCGGCTGGATAGCACACATGGGCAGATCAGTTTAGATTTCAGAATCTGAAATGTAGTGATGGCCATCAATCTGGATGGCTTTAAAAGGGGAATAGACAAATTCATGAAGGATAAAGCTATCAGTGGTGACTAGTTGTGATGGCTATATGCTATTTCTAGGATTAGAGGCAATATGCCTATTTACAGCACTTGCTGCAGAAGAAAAACCAGATGGTGCTATTTCACTCATGTCCTACTTGTGGATTTCTCATGGAGGTTTGGTTGACCATGGTGTGAACAGAATACTGGAATAGATGGAGCCTTGGTCTGATCCAGCATGACTTTTCTTATGTTCCCCTTTTCTTAATCTCTCCTCCAATCCCCTGGTTGTTTGGTACAGTTATATATTTGTTAGAATTATTACTAAAGTTGTGAAAATTAAAAATCCATTTTAGTGTCCACCTCTTTATTTTCCCTCTGTGATGCTTAGCCACTAAAACAAGAAAACAAACAAACCCTATACAATAGTGATGATGGTGGCAATATCAACAGCAGCAGCTTCAGGATTGTCTTGATAGATTAGACCTAACATAGCATTCTGGAGGAACTTGAAAATAGGATCTAGATTCGATTCAATTATTATTTATTATGGTCGCAGACCAGCAAAATCTAGATTAAGGAAATGCCTTCTCAAAAGGCTTAGATTGGTTTAATATGGATGTACGTAGGGATGTCATGAGAGTCCGTGGGGGTTAGGGTAGAGTCCCACGGCATGCCGTCCCCCTGCTCAACCACCCTGACCCCATACACCAAGCCACTGCCATCTACTGGATCTGTTCACTTGGCACCCAGACGGTCCACAAGCCATGTGTCTCTTATGAAGCCGCCATTTTGTATAAAAATGGAAGCTTGGAAATTTCCAGAATCTAATGTTACATAAATAGTGGTAATAAAGGGGGCATTTAGGCAACATTATAGGTGTAAATTGTCCATTTACGCCTGTAATGTTGTGCAAATTGCCGCCATTTATGTAACATTAGTTTTCTATTTATGCAAAATGGCAGCTCGCTACATGGACACTTGCCAGGCCATCCAGCAGCTCACAAAGTGATTGGGTGTGGGCAGTGGTGACAATTCAGCTCAGAGAAACCAGACAAGGATGACTCTGTCCATCCCTATTTATAGGAATATGGGAATATGGACTGCTGAAAGTTTGGTTTGTCCTGTCTTCTTCCATCGACAACAAGTACAAAGAACAACAACAATAACAACAACAACAATAACAACAACAACAATAACAACAACAACATTAAGTGCAATGACAAGAAAGTCAATTAAAATCGGCATCCATTCTATATAACAATTAAATTTAAAAAATGGTGTGGAGAGATTCTAACATAAATCAAACAGAAATCACAGTCCCATGAACTGAAATATTTTGTTTCTCTATAGGTATTTTGGGCTGTCCAGATAATCCTCTCCTCTTAGGGAACATGGGCAATGGTAGTCCAAGAAGTTCCTGAAGACACTTGGATAGAGAATTCTTAGCACCCGCAGGTAATTACAGTTCCAAAAATTGTTTGGTTCGAACAAAGTGAAGCTGGTATTAATTTTACAGCAAACAGAGCATCCACATTTGGCTATGGGGTGGTATATAAATTTAATAAATAAATAAATAAAACAAATAAATGCATGACCTTCTTGATTTGCAAGCCAAAGCAGAGGTGAGTGGGGATTGGCTATTTGTCCTTCACTCTCCAAAATGACAATAAAGGTGGCATTGAGGGAACATCCCACCCTTTGTAAAAGGCAAACCATGGACTGGAACCCATGAGTTTGTTCTGACTCTGTACTGTTTAGCTTCACCCTACCCGGTGCCTGTTTACACTTCCCGGTGCCTGTTTACACTTCCCTGTGCCTGTTTGCATTCTCTTTCCCTCCTTATTGTTTACTACAACTTTATTAGATTGTAAGCCTACGCGGCAGGGTCTTGCTATTTACTGTGAAATCTGTACAGCACCATGTGCATTGATGGTGCTATATAAATAAATAAATAAATAATAATAATAATAATAATAACCAAGTAAACAAAATGGCCACCTCCAATTTTCTACCCCATTTGCATGGGACATATTGGGGGTGGTCATTTCAGTTCCATGGGGGTGGGTTTACAATTCACCCCTGAAAGGAACATTGCAAGCATTTTGGTGGGGAGAGGAAGCGGTTTCCAATTCTGTATGTATGTGTGGGGGCTCATCCCTTTGTCTGTCTGTCTGTCTGTCTGTCTGTTTTACTAACTTACTTTAGTTTTTCCTTCCTTCCTTTGTTTCTTCTTGTCTTTCAGTTTTTAAAGCACTCTCCTACCCCCAGTTTATTTTAGGGGGTGTTGTTGTCGTTTTTAAATGGATTTGCTGATGTCTTCAACTGCCAACAGTGACAACAGTTGACTTTTCTTCCTTCCCATTGTCTTGGTGATTTCAAAAAGTATTTTAAAATGAGAAGAAAGAAGATGAAAAGAAGAAATAAAGAAAAAGAGGAAACTAAATAAAAAAACCCATAAGTCCTCCCCCACAATTTTAAGCTCCCTCTCCTACATGAATCATTTTGACCCTCTGCTTTTATATGTGCCTAACTTCCTAATATTCTTTTACAATAATAATAATAATAATAATAATAATAATAATAATAATAATAATTTATTACCCGCCTCTTCCTCTGGATGGAGGTGAGGGAAAACATTAAATACAGAAAATACAGAAAATGCATAAAACTGATTAAGAAACATATAAAACTGATACAATCTACGGTATTTAACATTTTTATTCTGGGCATGCATAGGATTGCACGCTAAATGTTTTTAGCGTGCAATCCTATGCATGTTTAGATGGGGGGGAAGTCCTACAACTAGCTGGGAGTGCTGGGAGATGTAGTACTCTTTTCTTTCTTTCTAAACATGCACAGGGTAGCAGCCTTTTGGTGCGCTCCATGCATTTTTATGGAAAAGTGGAATGTATTACATTACATTTATTGCATTTCTATGCCTCCCAACAGCCAAAGCTCTCTGGGTGGTTTGCAAAAAGCCTTATATTACAAAGAATAACAACACAGGAATGATCAAAACAAGAAGCTGCATCCAATACAACTTCACTATGGTGTGTGTTTCTGCAGGCATGGCTTCATCAGATTCCCTCTTCTTAATTCAAGGTGTACATTTTGAACGCGGTAGGTGGACACCCAGGAAGAGGGGGGGTATGGTGCGTAAAGTGGCCATTTTAAAACAGAATAATTACGTTTGGATCAGTTGCTTTTCTTTCTTTCTTTTTTCTCGTGAAAAAAGAAGAAGAAGAAGAAGGAGGAGGAGGAGGAGGAGGAGCAAAAAGTATCTGTGTTGGGGTGGAGTGGAAACACCTCCCCCCACCGGAAAGTTAATCTTGGACTTGTAAAGTAAATAAAAAAGTGGTCATGCTGAGGTGATATGGCTGTCATGGTACCAGGGAGAGTACTGATTTTAGCACCACTGTACCAAATTTGTCATTTAGGAGAGCTCCCCATTCCCTTTATTGAGTTCCACTGTAGCAAACAATTTCTGCCGGCATCCCTCGTGTGTCCTTTTGGTTTATTATCTTTGCCTATGACTTCAGCATCCACAATCAGTTCCGTGAAAAGCCTAATTTTCGCTCACTGCTTAGAGGAGAGATGATGAGGCCGCCCCCTCTTCTACCCCCCCCACTCCAAAGTCCGCCCCCCAAGCCCTGTCCCCCCTCTCTCGCTCTCTCTTTCGTCTTTTCTCCCAATGTTCTTATCAAATGAAGAATTGTGGATAAGGGTTAGGTGCGGATAAATATGAGTGTAGCACTCCCAGAAAGGTCGTGATCCCCCCATAAGGTGCTTCTTGTTATTCCTGACCTTCAGATTTTCATCATCAGCCCGCCTGACAACTTAATAATGCAGAGGTTCAGGATTCATCTCTCCCCTCTGAGAGAGCCAGTATGGGACGCCCTTTTCCCTGATTATTTCCTTGCTCTCCCGGCTGCCCTTTATAAGCCAACCAGAACTCCATCAATCACGCTCTTCTCTCCTTTCCTCCTCAGCCCCCGGTCTTAGAAGCTGGAGTGTCCCCTTTTGTCTGTTGCCGGAACGTGCCTGCAAGAACAGCAGGGAAAAAATAACTAAACTGAAGAGGGGGGCGGGAAGGAGGGGAAAGAAATCCTTCACATTACGCTAGCAAAAGCCAGAGCTATATGCAGATGTATATCCATTTCAGTTGTCAGTTTCTTCATACACACACACACGCACACACACACAATGCACACGCTCTCCACCACCACCTCCCCTCCGAGAAAAGAAGTGTGATTTGGGTGATCCGTTAATTTTGGACATGGAATTCAGGATGTACTGGATTACTGGAAATTTCAAACCAGAATTGGTCATTTCCTCCTGTGCAGGTAATTAGAAATGCCCCCATCACACTCTGTTTTCAGTTTAACACCTGCCTGATGTGACGTTATTTTCTTGCCCCTAATGGAGCTGTGATAACAGTGCCATTGTCAAACCCTGCACTTCCATGGCCTCCGTCCTTTGTCTCCTTTGCCCT
The DNA here is from genome assembly GCF_023053635.1 of Elgaria multicarinata webbii. Classification (NCBI taxonomy): domain Eukaryota; kingdom Metazoa; phylum Chordata; class Lepidosauria; order Squamata; family Anguidae; genus Elgaria; species Elgaria multicarinata. The sequence goes on along the minus strand of NC_086186.1, from coordinate 25,327,031 downwards.
GCCTCTTTTGTTAACAGAAGTTGATTCCTTGATGCACTGGCACTAACTGTCCTGTTGTGTCACTCCATGACAGGGCCTATCCCTAGGCAGAATGGAATCTAATACTTGCTCAGCACTTCCAAAAACCTATCTGAGAACAGTGGAAGGGCTCTTGAAAAGAACACATCACTCCCCAACTTTAAGAAGAGCTTTCCAGTTACTATTAATTTTATAATGATGTGCTGTCAGTCTTAAATAAGCACCTGATAAGCTCCAAAAATGAGAGCAAATTTGATATAAAATATTAAGGAAGAGTGAAATTTAGGGCAGAGCTTTTGGGTTTGTGCAACTCTTGCAGAAGTAGCAAATGAACATCTTCAGACCAAAACCAATGAAGAAGAAAGTGTGCTAGCAAATGGGGCAAATACACAGATGACATTGTTTAGGTATATATCTAGGTTGCCATAATTGTGTTATTTATTTATTTATTTATTTATTTATTTATTTATTTATTTATTTATTATTTAGAGTATTTTTATCCCGCACCTCAGCCAAAAGGCTCTCGGAGCGGCTTACAATGTATCAATAAAGAAGACAGTCCCTACCCTCAGGCTTACATTCTAGAAAAGACATGACACACAAGGAAAAGTGTATGGGGAGGGAAGAGGGAGAAAATAAAAAGAAATTAAGGAGATTGTTTAGGCTGGTGGGAAGGCCCTGCTCCGTCCTCTCATCTCCCAATGGAGGGGCAAACCAACAGCTCCTTCTTTCCCACAAGGTGAAGATGGCAGTTATAATCACTAGGGGTGTGCAAAGTGGGTCTTCTTTGCCTCAAAATTTGAGCCAGAGCTCTGCTGAAGTGATTCTGTGCCCCAGTATTGGAGTGGTTCCCCATCCCACCAGAATCAGCAGCCAGTTAGTGCTTCCTCTCCCCTGAACACTGTGATTGGAGGAGAACACAGTCATGGACAGCACTGTGGCAATTCCTAATTGGTTAGCCACAGATGTCCGTATCAAAGCTACCCTTCACCCCACTCAGCATCTTCCACATATGGAGATACTCATCGAGACACATACACAAACACAAAGCATTGATGCCTGAAAAACAGTTGGATAATTTCAGAGACTTTAGAAGCTCCGATTGGGCACGCCTCTGCTCTGAGATATTAATCGATGTGTTTGGAAGTGGCCCATCTCCGCTCTGGAAGACCAAATGCTCCGAAGATGTTTGTGGTTACCAGATAATTCAGGGACAGCGTGCACACCCCTAATAATATCTATGATACACTTTCCAGGGATATGGGACTGACTGCAGTTCTCTGTTCAGTATATGCTTGGTAGCAATCTGGGTTTACAGCTGCATAATGTGTGAATCAGCCTTTTGAAGAAAAAATGCGAGATTCCAAAGTTGCTTTGAAGGGTCTGCATTTCTTTTGGCTTTTCAACTCTCTTCTGCATACTCTCAGTGGAGGCTCTTTCAGCCATTTTGCCACATGTCTCAAGCCAAACTCGGTTGGGTATTCATAAACTGCAACTGATTCCATCCCAATCATCTTTGGCCACTCTTCACTCCAGTCATTTAACAGTGGTTGTCTTCTGCTTTGTGCTGAGTTGGACCTCAGCAGGCAATTGAAGCAGACTTCAAGTGCTCGTTTCATAGCCACCACAATGAACACGCGAAGGAGACTCTTGGACATAAACCTCGAGGAATACGCAACCCACTCTCGCCTCGCCTCCCGGCATGTGACTGGAGTGCAAAAAAGGCAAATATGCTGCCTGGCCCTGAAGTTTCCTTGGATGCAATTTTCTCTCAGCGGACTGTTAATTAGGTAGAGGGGAAACACAGGTTGTCTTTTGCGGAGCTTTGCCAAGAGACGATGAACGAATATTCTGGATGTAGACCAAAGGTCCACGGAAAGATCCAAGGCCTTGCAAATTGAGTTGGCAGGAAGGGATTCCCTTGAGGAGAAAGGAAAACCAGAAAGTTGTCAGTCATTGTAGTAAACACCATATGCTTGTCTCACAGCATCAGGCAGCAGTGAAGTGGACAAAGTCCGAGAGACTTGAGTACACACACACTACACACACACAGTACACACTAAGGTCCATGTGTATTTGTCTTGCTCTTCACACAGAAAGGAGGGTAATGTCTCTCAAATCACAAGCAGAAACCATCTAGGGAACTTTGGTTAGACAGACAGTGTTTACCCCAGCTCGTTATGTAAATGTTATCCAACAGACTGCAGTTTCAAGAGAGTTGGCTCTCTAGGAAATAAATAATTTTTAAAAAAGAAACATGATGGAGAACAACATTGTCTTTCTCTCAAAGACAATCTAAACAAAGAAAAGGAAGGGTTCCATATAGTAATGTCACCTGGTGAGCATCATTCAGAAGGAAAAGATAACATTAAAAAACATAACATTGTCACTTAAACCATCAGATTCCACATCTGCTTTTCACTCTTTCCAAACAAAGTAAAACCAAACAATAGGTTCTTGTATTCCAGGTTCAGATCTAGCACTATTCCAGAAATTCATTCTAAAGTTGAATATTGTACACTCAGGGTATGGCTCCAAATAACCCTGGCACCGTTGCTGAAATATCCATCATTCTTTTGGTGAATTTGGTGCAAGTTCATCCAAAAAAGAAGCTGGAGCATCCAAAAAGAAACTAGGTTATTTGCATAATCCTCATGCTTTGCAGAAACAGATGTGTTGTCCTTTGGCCGTTTATTGCAATAGTCTAATCTTTTTATTCATTGTAGGGTGTAAGCTTTGTGCTTTGCAAAGCTGTAGGCACATTGATGGTCCTAGATCATCATCATCATCATCATCATAATCATCATCATCATCATCATCCATATTTTAAGATGTCATTCACTCCATAAATACTACTAACCCCATGATGCAGTATTAAAAACATATAGAAATGCACACGGATCAGAACATAAGAAGAGCCCTGCTGCATCAGACCAAGGGTCTATCCAATCTAGCATTCTGCTCACACAGTGGTCAACCAGCTGCCAAGCAGGACACGGTGTAACAGCAGCGTCCCACACATGTTCCCCAGCAACTGGTGTATAATCCCGTTTCTGTGTTTCCCCTTTACTCCATTTTAAGTATTATAAATCCCACCTCTTTGGGGATATTAAGCCAGATTTTTCAAAACCTTTCTGTGCATAGGTATGACTTGTGATACTGGATTAGCCTAACAGCCTTTGCAGTCAAACTCATCCTTTCTTTGCCTTGCAGAGATTTTTTCCCCGAAGAAGTGAATGCCATGTTCACTCCCTCCCCAGTGTTTGCAAGTATCATGATTGCTAACAAATTTGAAACATGATTTATGATAAACACTCTGCAACAAGCACTTCCTAAACTCTTTGGTTTCTTTCTGCTTTGAGCCCCATTTTTATTTATTATAGTATATGCCTCAAGGTCCATCTTGACTTTGCGTAATCATCCATTAAAGACCAAGAGCTAGTTTCTATAAGGCATGGTTACAATGCTCAAATTATACGGGGGGGGGGGGGGGAGAGAGAGAGAGAGAGAGAGAGAAAGAGAGAGAGAGAGGATATGCTTAATAAAGGGTGTTCCTAGACGAGGCTTCCACATGACGCACAGGGGAATCCGGCTCCAGGCCGCACTAAAGCCTTCTCTAACTGAAGCCTGAGGCCAGAGCTGCGGAACGTCTAGAGACTTCCGTGGCTTTTTGCGGCTACTCGCTTACTCGCGAGTAGCCGCAAAAAGCCACAGACTGGTCACAGCGCTGAGCGCTGTGCCCATGGGCCGGGGGGGGGGAGATCCCAGGGGGGGGAGAAGGGAGCACAGACGACACAGAACACACACACACACATGGAGGGAGAAGAAGCACAGACGACACAGAACACACACACACACGGAGGAAGAAGAAGCACAGACGACACAAAACACACACACACACGGAGGGAGAAGGAGGAGAGACGACACATGGGACACGGAGGGAGAGAAAGATCAGGAAGAGATCAGGAGCGGATGGGGGGTTAACTAAAAAAAAAACCTTCTCCGCAGTCTTTGGGCCGCACGTGACCCCTTTAAACTTTTTTTTTAAAAAAATGGCGGACGCTGCAGGGATCCCGACGTCCCTGCACGTCCCGCGTCTGGAAGCCCGGGCAGCGCGCGCTAACATCAGCGTGCCGTCGCCCCGCCTCCTTGCCGGCTTATCCCGGCAAGTCTAGCAAAGCCCAAAATCCATGACCTCTATTCATCATCACCTTAATCTACCTTAAACATGCCCCGCCTCCTTTGTAACTTTCTATAAAGCAAGCATACAAAAGCAATAGCTAAGAGCTTTTGAAACAGGATAATAATTTGCTCCAGATTGGATCCCACACTGGGGGGTTGTGTTAACATCTATACACTGCAAACTAGGGCTGTGCAGGGACCTCCCCTCCCCAATTTGGCTCGGAGGCTGATTTGGAGCTCCCAAAACAGCCTGGATTTGCCTCGGGGTGCTTTGGGGGTTGCTCATGTGCCCATCTCACCTCAGTGCCAAAGCTAAGGTGAGATTTGGGCCCTCCGGGGAGACTCGGCCTTTTCTGGGTGCTGGTAGTGGAGCAGGCAACCAGAAAAGCCTCTGTTTCCCCACTCTCCCTGCTTATCTACTGCCATTGCCACCACTGCCTCCTCGCTCCTGCTACCATTGCTGCCACTGCCACCGAGAAGAACAAGGCCACAATTTTAAGTTCAGTTCCTCTATGGCCACCATAGTTTGTGGCCATAGAGGTACTAAACTTAAAATCATGGCGTGGTTCTTCTCAGATGCAGTGGTGGCTGCAATGATGATGGCAGCTCGCAGGAGCGTTGAGGCAGTGGTGGCAATGGCAGCAGATTAGCGGCCCAGTGCCGCTCCGAAGTGGCCTGAATTGTTCCAAAGCTTCAGAGCCAATCAGCTTTGGCTTCGGGGTGCCTCAGGCTGAACCAGAACTGCCTCAGAACCGAGGTGGGCCAAATCAGCCCGCTTCGGCTTGGGTTCAGATATTCAACCTGATTTCAGTATAGTAGCCGGCATGGGTGGCTGCCTTGTTTCCTTGCTGGCTTGCTGTTGGGATGACATAGTTAGGCAACTATTGGGAAGTTTCCATCAGGTCACAAAGAAGTGCAACATAATTCTCCAGATGGTCAAGGGAGCCATTTGTCCCTCAATTTCCAATAGAGCAGATCACATTTGCAGTGTTAATTGATGTCATGAATTTGAGAAAATGTCATATAAGAACACTGTTACTATGGAAATAACCCTTTACAAAGCGAAGAAGCCAACTACATAGCCACAGACAGATTTTAAGACATTTAAAATAAAAATAAAAAATAAAAAAGTTTAGCTAATGCTAGACTTGATAGACAAGCTCTTGAACTTCAAGCTTGAACTTGAAGTTCCTAAAATGTTTATTATTATGTTATCCAGGACATATTTTGGCAGCTTTGAAGCTGTAGCGGAAATAGCTGAAAGAGAATGCTCACAAGCCTGGTCTTTGCCCCTTCCTAATCCAAATATTTATTATTTTGTGCACAAAACTCACACTTGAAAACTCTACTCCCACCAAAAATCTGATTTCCATTTCCTGCTGCAATCCAATTTCCTTCTTGTCTTCTCTGGATGATGTCACTGTCTCTCACCAATGAATATGGGAGACAGAGCACAAAGGCGGGGATGAGATTAAGAGAGCAATCCTATGTCCCATAGGACGTTGCTGATCTCCTCCTCCAAGGCCAGAGATGGAGACCCAACCCTGAAGGAGGAGATCTGGGTGTGGATCAAACTCCCCCTCATCCTTCCTCTTCCAACAGCCATTAAAAGCTCAGTGAGAGATCCCTATTCCAACATCAACTTCACAACCTCAGGAGGGATGGTTGAGTGTGTTGGGGGTTGATCAGTGGATGGGGAGTGGAGAAGCCATGGACCTGTCAGATCCAAAGGTCTCTCACTCCAGTAAGGTGAGTTAGATGGGCTCAACAGCATTTTGAAGGACAGAGAAGCTAAAAACGTGTTCCCTCTGCTGATCTTCCTGCCCTGCTGTCAGAGCTTCAGATAGTCAGAGGTCTCCAAGATTGAACCCCTCCATCCTAGATAGGATTATGTCCTTAGGTTACATTCTTCAAAGATCTGGGACTCAGGGCTTGCTGGCAGTGGACCTTCATCTGCTACTCCAATTACTGCCTTTTCCTGATCAGGCTTATGGTCAGATACCAAAATGAAATCACTACTACTGTTCCCACATAATATTTTGGACACACTATGGTGGTAATGGCAGTGGTGTATATTTCCTTGCCACGGGCTTCTTTCTTTCCTGATCACTGGAACTCCAGATTTTGGGGTTGCTGTTGTTGTTGCAGAATGGATTTACGGGATTTTTGTTTTTGTTTTTAAGTTCAATGAGATTTCTGCTTTTAAGTTAAAATGGATTTAGCCCTTGAACTGATGCACTGATCAAATCATTTTGAAAGCCTCAGTCCCCCAGTGTCCCTGTATGATCGGAGGCAGCATTTCACTTGAGCACTCTGACACAGTGCCCTTGTTTACACATGTGTGTTCATCACTTGAGGAGCACCACATTAAGAGAGCATTTGCACATATGAATGAGCCATGATAGAACAAACATTTCTATATCCCCCAATGACACCACAAATACTAGTTCTCAGTGATGTCCATTAGGGATCTCCAAATTTTGTGAAATCCATCCCGCACATGTTTTGTGGGTTGTGAAGTGTCATTCATTCCACTGTCCATATACGATATGTAGAAAAATATGCAACTAGTTAAATAAGAAAGTTCTCAACAATTGATATGATTTATGTTAGTACATAACGTTTAGCACGTTGTCCCCCATTCCATTTGCCTTTTCCCCATGTATATTTTCCAGCATGGCATACATCTCAGCAGAAACTGCTGTATTTCCCTACAAATGAATTTGCATAAACTTTGGTAAAGTAAAAAACAAAACAACAACAACAAAACATCAACAACCTTGTCATCTGACAAAGTGAGTGGTCTCAGTAGGTCATGGTCACAACAGCTCTGTCTCTACTTAGCTCTTTATATTTTTTACTCTCAAACTATCAATTTGAGAGAGGAAGACCAGAAAGAGAGAAAGAGACACTACAATGGACAGCTAGGTTTACTCTCATTTGCCCAACCACAAAATAGTTAAAACCATAAATTCTGGATAACTGTGAGCTACGAATGAACAGCTATCTCAATTTCAGTTTCTCTTTGTTTCTATTTTTCTCCCCAATCTGAAGTCCTGAACTTTGAGGGTTTTTTTTTAAAAAATGCATGAAAATTCATAAGCATTTTTGTACATATTTCTCCCAGCACATGCATTTTGGTAATTGCACTGTGGATTCTTCAGAATTCTGAAACCATATTAGTCCATCCCAATTTCTCCAGCATCTCTAGTGTCCATACACAACTTCAGCTGCTGGCCATCAAAACACAAGAGCATTAGGAGAGCCCTGTGGGATCGGACCAAGGGTCCATTTAGTCCAGCAACCAGAAGTCTCTGGGAAGCCCACAAACAATCCCTGAAGGCAATAATTCTCTCTTGCTATTGTCCCATCACAACTGATATGAAGTATCATTCTGTCTTTGAACATGGGTGTTCCATATAATGTAATCAAGTAAAAAAGAATTCAGGCAATGACCATTCATGTGTGAACCTGTTCAAAGTAGGGATGGAGTGTGTGTGTGGGATTTCATTGAATTTTCATTTTAATCTGCACTTGCTTAATTTTGTACTTTTGAACGATAGTGCAAACAAAGACTCAGCTAGCCTTCCACATTTGCACTTCTCCAAGTTTTCCAATCAAACAATGCACGCAAGAAATCCTGCATACATTCTGGGAAATCACGTTTAAGAATCCATTACATTAGGGGAATTGCTTGCCCCCAAATGTGTAGATTCGTATGCAAAATGCATACAAGAAATGCATGTACTAGGAGAAATTTGTACAAAAGATGCTTGTGAATATTTGGGCAAACTTAACAACAACAACAACAACAACTTCAAAAATCAGGACTTGAGACTGGAAAAATTAGAAATGGAGAGAAACAGAAATTGAGAGGCATGTCCATTCCTAGCTCAGAGTTATCCGGAATTTATAGTTTTAATTATTCTATGGTTGGGCTATTGAAAGTAAACCTGGGTGTCTATTGTAGAATCTCTCTCTCTCTCTCAAATTGATATTTTGAGAGTCAAAATATAAAGGGTTAAGAAGAGACAGAGCTGTTGGGACCATGACCTACTGAGACCGCTCATCTTGTCATGTCTCCCCAGCCTCTGCTTTATTAAACACTTGATCAGTTGGCTTAAAAATTAACCATATGGCATGGTTTGTAGGCCACGTATTCAGAGCTCAGGCAGGGCACGATCTATTGAGCTTGTCTGAGAGAGAAAGCTTGCAGTGATAAAAGCACACTTCACTTGCTGTCATTTCTGGGATAAATGCAAAGGAGGTCCAAAACTAATAGAGCTGTAACCTGGGCAGTGACAAATAAAAAAAAAGAGAAAGGGGGAAGAAAGAAGTGTACAAATATATGAGGCTCGAGTCGAGTGTATGAACATATTGGGCTCCCTTGGACTGAATCAGACCAGTTTCTAGAAGGGATGCTCTGTTAGCCTGTTAATGGCGGAAAAGTAATAATAATCTTGCAAAATCTTAAAGTCTAAAGGTTGGATCCAAAGTTGTTCAGGCTTAGAATAGACCCACTGAAATCAATGGGATGTAAGCTAGTCAGGACAAATTTGTTCCATTAATTTCAGTGATTAAGCCTCGATCTGACCCTAACACTAGGACATAGGGTGGATGCTGAACTTGCCACCGTTGAGTCTGTTCGGTTGAGTCTCCGGGGATTGAGGACAGTGCATTGAAGAAAGAGCTCTTGGGAGATCCCACAGCCAAAGAAAGCATTCTCAGATGCCAGAAGGGCAGGCAACTAGGTCTCTTCCTCTTCTGTTGTGCGTGCATCATGGGAGGCAAAGGCCTGGCTGTATATCCCCATCAAGAAGGATTTGGGTACATTCTGACTTAATCTGAGTGAAACTGTAGAAACAACAAACGAAAAGAGAATGAGAAAAGCAAGGAGAAATATAAGCATGCATTTAATTTTCTCCGTATTTTAACACCTAATTTAACTCAAATTTAAACTTTGCTGTTTTAATTCTGTATTTTAATCTATATCAGTTTCTGCTGTGTGGTTTTATCCTGGCTGTGCTTTTTATATTGTGTTTTGTATTTGTGTTTTTAGACTGTTGTTTGTTTTACTATACTTTTCATGGTTTTAATTTTTGTGAACCGCCCAGAGAGCTTTGGCTATTGGGCGGTATAAAACTGCAAAAAACAAACAAACAAACAAATAAATAAATGGACTCTAGTCCATGAAAGCTTATGCTAGGCTGCATTTCTTGATCTTTAATGTGTCAGATGACTCCTTTTGGAGTTAGACCTGTGTTCCATCTAGTCTGATAAACCCATTTCAACCAGGATCTTGCCCTGCTTAAGGGCATCCTGTTGCCAGAGCTGTGTCCTATGGTAAGGAGTTAGAGTTCTTGGAGATGCCACCAAAAATGGTGGAGAACATATGGAGAAGAGGTTATTTATTTATTTATTTATTTCCACAATTATCACATTATTATTATTATTATTATTATTATTATTATTATTAATATTATTATTATTATTATTTAGGGTGACCAACTGTCAGGATTTCCCCGGATTTGTCCTGGTTTTTGTTCTTTCCATGGTGTCAGGGGGGATTTTCTAGAATTTTCAATAATGTCCTGGAATGACACACCTTCCTCTTTGATGCTGCCATTAGCATGGCAGGAGGGAATGACATGCTTTCTTGAGGCACATCATTCTCCCACCCCGAGCTCCAATTGAGGTCTTAAAGGGGAAAGTGGGTCATTCGTGGACATTATAGAAAAGGCCCCAATTGGAGTGGATGGTGGTGGTGCAGAATGAAATCCTTTCCCCTCCTCCACTCCAATCAGATTCTTTAAAGTGGCGGGGGAATAACGTACTTTCTGCAGGACTCAGAAAGCTGCTGCCACACACACACACTAGGTGTCCTCTTTTTTGGTTTCCCAAATATGGTCACCCTATATTATTATTATTATTATTATTATTATTATTATTATTATTATTATTATTATTATTATTATTTCCCTCTTGCAAGAAACCCAAGGCAGCTTACATGGTCCGCCTCTTCTCCATTTTAGCACCACAACAACCCTGTGAAGTAGGTTGGGCTGAGAGTCAGTGACTGGCCCAAAGTCACTCAGGCCCTTTCTACACCTAAGGGTTCTCCCAGGAAAATGGAAGGCTCAGCCCTGCCTGCTCCCGGGATCCCCTGTGTGTCATTTGGATGCACAGGGATGATCCCGGGATAAATGGCTGGTGTAGATGCCGCCAGTGATCTTCCATGGCTAAGTTGGGACTAGAACATGGATGTCCCAAATCCCAGTCCAACCACACCACATTGGCTTCCCAAAGGAAAATGTTGCAAAGTGGCTTTTGTTTTCAAGGCCGGGGGTGGGGTGGGGGATGAAAACTAAAAGAAATCTCAGAATTTGTCTTCTGATTTTTTTAATTTTAATTTTTTTGTTCTTTGGCTGAGCTATAGTTGAATCCTTTTGGACTACATAGTCTTTTGTAATCTTATCCACATCATCAACACAATAAATCCCTTAACGTTGTGCCAGGAAAAACAAACAAATGAACAGACAAATAAACAACTTTCCATTTCTGCTAATATATATATATATATATATATATATATATATATATATATATACACACACACACACACACACACACACACCATATTTTTTATTGTTACGTTTTTAAAGTTTGTTTGCAAACCCAACCTGGAATAATTTCAGGTTGGCTTTGAACCATTTCATACCAGGCAAATTACTCAGACAAATCAAAATGAGAATGTTGGACTTGAGTTCAGAGGTCACACCTAAGGCTGCCACCAAAATTCACCCCAAATGGAGAGAGAGCATCTTTTACTACAAAGCTGGTTTGAATAGGCAATTGTCCATATATATATATATATATATATATATATATATATATATATCTTTAGAAGAGGTGGAGGCACAGTCATATACAAGATGAACTACTTCCCTGGATGGAGAGCTGCACAGATCTGCACAGATTGATGGAGTCATAAGTCAACGAAAAGCTAACCTGGGCACTGAGTGAAGGAAAGCTGAAAAACTAAAGTCATTCCAGGTGGGACCAAGGAAGCGGGGGGAGGGGGACCCCTTGACATTCTCTATGCACATATGAGATCATAATGTCTGTTCTATTTGAAGCCCATATATAAATATTTTAGATTTATATTTGTGGAAGTTTTTAAGCTTCCCCATAAAAAAAGCATTTAAGTTTTAGGTTGTTTTTCTTTTCTACCCCTGACCCCCCCTCCCCCCCCCCAATGACTCCTGCAGCAGGGAGATGGCTTTCGTGGCTTTCCATCAAGCACAGTCTTGACCAATCCAAATGTATAAGTCACGCTGGGTAACTTTGAAGGTCTGGCTTGGCCTACTTCACATCTGGAAATGATGGATGGACACACACACACACACACACACACACACTGCCCAGCTGGGGATGAGCTGGGACATTGCCTCTTAGTTCCAAAACTGTATCAGCAGGAAACAAAGCTTGACCCAATGAAAATAATTGCAGAAACATATGAATTTATTTATTAAAATGCTTGTATCCCTCCATATATCATTGGGATCTCAGGGCCGCATACAGATAAAATAATGTACACAGCTAAAATGTATTAAACCATTAACTAGCTAAAAACAGTAGAAAATTTAAGAGAAATTTTAAAAATTAAAACTAGGAGCAGCTTTAGCTCTCAAAGGCTTTGATAAAAAGTCATGTTTTAACTCAGTGATAAAACGAAGACAGTGTCAGGGCCAGTCAGGCCTCCAAGTGGAGGGCATTCCACAAGTTGGGTGCCACAACAGAAAAATCCCTCTCCCATGTCCTACCATAATTTAAGTCTTGTGTTTTTGAGAAGCACAGGAAATCTCCTCCAACAGATTCTATGATTCCTGCTGTGTGCAGGAGAAGCAGAATGATAAAAAAAATGCCCATGGAATGGGCCACATGGTCATTGCTTGCTTCTACTTTCTTCCCCATGTGAAGAAAGAAGAAGCTGTTTGTCCCTATTGTGGGACAGCAGCAGGAGGCAAAGCGATGGTACTAAATTAGGTTCTGGGAAAAGAAAAGAAAAAACCTGGGGAGAAACCAGAAATGGATATTCATGGGAAAGGGTTGCAAGCTCAATTCTGATACTGGAGGGGAAAATATCTCGGTTTGAGCCATCTCCTAAGAGCTGCTAAATTCCTTATTCTAGTGCTGTTTCTACACCAACCCAATAGTTCTAGGCCCGTTTCTACACCATCCCGATAGCCCAGGCTGGTCACAGCTGAGTCCTTGTGTGTCCAAATGATGCACAGGGACTCCTGCAGGCAGGGTGGGTGGGTGGATGAGTGTGTTTTCCCAGTGATAAATAATCCCTGGGAAAATCCAATTCTTCCTGCCATCTCAAGATCATCCCAAGACCGCAGGAAGTGTGTGGCCGCCTGCCCTGCTTCGTCCCGCCTCCTCACAAGTAAACATGAGGAGGCAGGAAACGGGCATTGGGCATGGAGCTCTTTGGGCGCTCCATGCTCACTGGGGGTGGGGGTGGGAGCAGGAGCAGGTTTTTTATATTTTAAAGAAAACTTACTTTTAGTTGGAGCGCACGTCCACTCATCTCCATTTTTTTTAAAAAAAGAATTGTGTGCGCAACATCCCTCCTTCGTCCCGCGATGTCGCGAGCACGTGTGGCTTTAGGGAGGATTTTGCAAGCAGAATATTCTGAGATCCTCCCCCTTCCTCCTTGAATGCCGAGAGGTGTAGAAAGGCCCCAGGTTTATATCTACTCTCTGAGCCAGTGTTTTGCACATGGCCTCTGCCAGTAGGCCTTGAGGTTCTAATAAAATACAAACACACAAAGGTCCTAGAAGTTTGAACTTTGTTCTACACCAGAGTGGCCTTGTCACAGTAGCGCATACTCAAAGTCAAAACAGATTAAATCTGTATCTAGCCGATATGTCTCTTCCCCCCCCCCGTAATTTTACTTTCCCCCATCCAAATTAGGATCATAGCATGGGGTGGTGGTTAAGATGTGGTTTAGGGGCCCTGAATTTACTCTAGAGGAGGTTGTAGAAGCTCAGTCTTCTTCTGGGATCCCTTCCTCTGACTCCACTTCCTTTCCCTCAACCACAGATCATTTCATGTTGTCGTCCCCCCGCCCATTCTAAAATGTTGAAATGCTTCTGCTAACACTTAGTTACTGGTGATAAGAGACTTAAGCTCCTACATGTCAGTATGTTGGGGCCGCCCCCTTTTCTTTGGCCCCACCCCTTTTGCCTTCACCCCTGACCAGGTCTGGAATGAAACCTCCGAAAACCCCTCCAAGATGGACCAGCCCTCGGGCTGAAAAGGTTCTGCCCCTCTGCTCTAGAGCAGGGGTCCCCAACCCCCAGGCCATGGACCAGTACTGGTCCGTGGCCTTTTAGGAACCGGGCCGCGCAGGTGAGCTGCTTTCACACCCCCACCCCAATGTACCTGGGTGAGGGCGCCATCTTGCCTGCCCAGCCGATGTGAAGCCAGGACACTGGAGTGGGGTGGGTGGGTGTGGCTTCCCAAAACCATCCCCTCAACCCCCCCCCCAGTCCGTGGAAAAATTTTCTTCCACTGAACCGGTCCCTGGTACCAAAAAGGTTGGGGACTGCTGCTCTAGAGTAATGAAAAGCCGAGCTGCTAGACTAAGATTTGGCCCAGAGTCATGTGCATCTTATGGTTGTCCAATAAAATTGTGTTGCTGTTGATGTGTTTGTTGTTGTTTTTATTGTTGTTTCGGCAGCTCAGAGATGATCCTTGAAGCTCAGCAGTTTGAGAATACAACTGGTGTGTGCTACTTGGCTCGACACAGCTGCATAGCTTTTGGGCTCTTCAGCGTGGGAGTTGCAAATCAAGGCCCATTGCCTAGCTGATGATGATGCAGGGAGGTTGCAGAGCCAAGGGGGTGGGGAGACGAGAAGCCAGGCCTTGGAGAAATTCACCACCCTCTCCACGAGCCGGTGAGATTGGAGCCATGGATTTTTTCAAGCGACTAATTTATATGGATATCAAGGGTTCAGTTGGAGCATTTTTAAAGGAGGAAAAGAAAGACAAAGCTGGGGGAAAATATGTTGCTCTCCAAATCCCAGTGGTGTGCCACATTCGTTTTACTAGAGAATTTATTCTTTAGTACTTTCATGGATTGACATGAGGGAGGAATTCGCATGTCAGGAGAGATAACATCTCCCGGCTGCCAAAGGACTCTATTCAGACATGCATGTTAGTAGGTTGATAACTTATTCTGTATTGCCGAGAACTCAAAGATAGACATTTCTCCTTTTATCTCCATCTCTCTGCTCCCTGCATACTAAAGATATGGCAAAATAGCAAGATACATCTTAACTAGCCCTCTCAGAGAGAGGAGAGCTTTTTTTTCCCTCCTGTGCCAAGAGGTGCAAATGTAAAGGAAAAGATGTCACCCAGTCTGATAGCAAACATATTATCAATGCTTGCTTACATAAATTGAGCTTTGTGATATATATGTTTGTGTTGTGTGTGTGTAAAGCGTGTAAAGCTTGGGAGGAAGTGAAAGTACTGTGAACGTTTCCAGTAGAGCCAAAACGATGTCTCTCCTTTTTCACCATTATTTGGGACTCCTTGCAAAAATACGGGGCTCTTCATGATTTCATCTGCCCTTCATTTGCCCTCTCTGTAGATACTCTGCCAGTGAATCATGATGTCATCTCATTCATTGCATCATCCCAGACTGGGCGGGTTCATGCCTGCGAATGGTCCAAGAAGCCCTGCCCTCAGTCTCAAAATGGCTGCCATTTGTCCTCAATGACCTCCAAATTAGATTACTGCAATGCGCTCTACGTGGGGCAGCCTTTGAAGACGGTTCAGAAGCTGCAGCTTGTGCCAAATACAGTGGCCAGATTCATTAATGGAACCAGAAGGTTCTAACATTTAAGATCCACTCTGGCCCACTTGCATTGGCTGCCTATATGTTTCTGAGCCCAGTTCAAGGTGCTGGTTTTAACCTATAAAGCCCTACATACCTGATGGAACGCCTCTCCCAACATGAACCTACCTGTACACTGAACTCAACATCTAAGGTCCTCCTCCAAGTGCCTGCTCTGAGGCAAGCTTGGAGGATGGCAACCAGGGAGAGGGCCTTTTCAGTGCTGGCCCCCCAATTATGGAATGATTTCCCCGACGAAGCTCGCCTGGTGCCAACATTGTTACCTTTTCAGCACCAGGTGAAGACTTTTCTCTCAGGCAATTAACAACATATGCTGAATTTTTAATTGACTCCAGAATAGTTGTTTTAAATTGATATTGTTTTTAAATCAATATTGTTTTTATGCTTTTGATGGTTTAAAATTTTTGTACATCTGTTTTTAATGTTCATTGTTTTTAACTTTTGTAAACTGCCCAGAGAGCTTCAGCTATGGGGCGGTATATAAACGTAATAAAATAAATAAATAAATGGTGACAAATTCAATTGGCTATGTAGTGTTGTGACATCAAATCATTCGCTATATAATTCTTGATTAGGGCGTATCACTATTCTGACCAATCTAGGCTGAGAACGAAGTAGCAGCCAGAGGGATTATAGCCCTGAAATAGCAACAGCTGCAACCTAGGCCTTTGCTAGACCAGGCTATATCCTGGGATGATACCCGGGATCCCCCCTGTGTGTCCAGATGACACACAGGGGATCCCGGGCTCAGGGAGGGATCAACCCTCCCTGGCCCCAGGATACAGCCTACCCCTTTAAGCCCAATTTTTCCCAAAGTCTCAGGCTGAGCCCGAGACTGCGAACGTGTAGCCCGTTCCGTGGCTTTTCCCAGCTCCACGCAATTACTTGTGCATAGCTGAGAGAAGCTGCACATGGGGTGCAGTGCTCCCCAACAGCGCTGCACCCATCGGGGGCAGTGTGGGGGGAGCGAGGAAATCTATTTTAAAAAACAAAACAAAAACACCTTACCTTTCATCGTTCGTGCACTCCTGCACAGCCGGCACTTTAAATCTAAAAAAAAAATGGCGGATGTAACGGGTCTTTCCTTTAGCTCATCGCACCTGACATGTAGACTAGGGCAACAGCCCGTGATAGTTGCATTGTGGGCTCTCCCCTCCTCTCGCCCGGATTTTAAGTTAGGTCTAGCAAAGGCCCTAGAGGTCTTCTGCTTCCAGCACACCTCTATCTAGCCTGAGAGATGGAGGCAAACTCACAAGCACCACTCTAAATAATAGACAGGAAGGAGCTCTCCTTCCCACCCTCACCCAGATGTTGCTTTGTGATGGCATCGCCACTGGCTCCTTTTCACTTCAGATTCACCTTGGATCCTACTGTCCACCACGCAGATGTGTGTTGGTCTGAGGACCAGGGCCAGTTTGGCGGTTTTTCCTTACTTGGGTGTGTGTGTTCAAAGACACCCCCATGCTACACCCTCCACTACACTGTATCGATTCTCAGCAAATGGCGCCCACATTTCAAGAGCAGGAGGGGAAGGGATTGAATTCCACTGGTGTGACATTTTCAAGGTTTGGTGTCTGGAGCTTTGGAACAAGAATAAACCTGCGTTGAAAACTATCACATGAGCAACCAAAAAAAGAAGCAGAAAAAATATATGTATCTAATTATTATTATTATTATTATTATTATTATTATTATTATTATTATTATTATTATTTCATGGATCAAAGGATTTCCCAATAGATGGGGACTTTCAGTTCCAAGATTGCAAATTCCTTGCTTCTAATGTTGCAATTGTTGTTTTGTGTGGGGGGGGGGTGTATGAAAAATGGATACATACATTTACTACTTAAGAGTAACTGCATCCACATTGGATCCACAATCTCCTTGTTGCTTTGTTGCGGTGGTGCTTCACACCTCTCTCTCTCTCTCTCTCTCTCTCTCTCTCTCTCTCTCTCTCTCTCTCTCTCTCTCTCTTTCTCTCTCTCTCAGCCTTCTAGCAGCACCAGGTCTGGAAGCTGTGTGTTTGGATTTTCCAAGGACCTTAATAAGCCAAAGGGCAGGGAGAGGGAGGTGGAGGAAAGCACCAGATTTCTTACAACACAGATGTTTACCCTCTAACCTTCCCCTTTTAGCCTGAGTGCCAATAAGAGGCAGCAGGCGGCAGCCATGGGGGGGGGGAGGGGGGACACCCAGGAGCATTATAAATGAAGTGACCTAATTGTAGTGGCAAAAATCACAGTTGCCCTTCTAAACCAGCAAGTAAGTGTGTGTGTGTGTGTGTGTGTGTGTGTGTGTGTGTGTGTTTGTATGAATGAGAGAACAAACGTTTGATTATTTTTCAGCCTCTAAAAAATATGCAGAGAAGTTCTTCACAGCAAGCCAAAGCTCAAACATATGCTGACCAAGGTTTGTTTAGTTTTGTAGGAAGGAGAAATCTGAAAATTCGTGGAGGAGGATTGCCAGCCTGAATCAGCCCATTGGTTCATCAAGTTCTGCTCTTTTGCCTTCAGCAATGGCGAAAGCCCTGACACGCCAGTGGACAGCAAGCCACAGTACCCACAATGCACTTGGTTGAGTTTGAAGTGGAGTCCTTCAGGCAATTAGCTGATATGAGAACATGCGTTGGTGGGTGTTTTTTTGGTTTGGTTTTTACTCCTCTAATCTCTGTGCCTATAAGAGGGGGAGGATCACAAGAAATATTTATAAGGATTTAATATTTGCCCATAATAGAGGTCCAGATGGGGACTGAGTTGCATTTATGTGTCCACAAGACAGTTAATCCACTTTGACGTTGTTTACCACCATTTTATTTTTCCACCAGTGTCCCTAGGAGCAATTTTTTTCTTTGTTCCATCAAACGCAGTGCTGTAGGATCATCGCACATCAAACATGGAAAGAAATTGTCCAACCCTTGTCTGTTCAGACCAACATTTCAGTGTTCCAAAAAGAGATCAGATTGTTGTTGTTCTTTTCTCCAGGAACTGATTTTGAAAAGACCAAAATAGAAAACTCCTTGTTTTTATTGCCAACTGACTAGAAAAAAGCTGGCCCAGCCTGCTCTTTGGTCTTTCAGAGCATAGCTGAAGCTTTTCAAACATGAGGAGATTTTTTAATTATTATTTTTTGACATTTATTTATTACACCCTTCGTCCAAGAAGCATGGGGGGCATGCATGATCCCCCCCTTTTATCTGTACAACAACTCTGTGAGGTAGGTTAGGCTGCATTAGCACCTCAACAAGCTGCTGTTGAAAGCACATCCACAGTGGCTGGCTGAAAAGCTAGCAACCTCTTCCCTATATTCAGCGAGGAATAATAATAATAATAATAATAATAATAATAATAATAATAATAATAAGTGTGAGTGAAGCAGAAGGTTTCACATCCTCTCCTTGGACTTGCTCTGTCCCCACTCTCTATTTCATAAGAACATAAAAAGAGCCCCGTTAGATCAGGCCAAGGGTCCATCTAGTCCAGCTTTCTGTTCATACAGTAGCCAACCAGTTGTAGACCAGGGATACACAAGCAGAACACAGGTGCCACAGAACCCTCCCATGGATGTTCCCCAGCAACTGGTGCCTCTCATACTGAAGGTAGCACAAAACCATCAGGACTAGTAGCGATTGCTAGCCTTCTCCTCCAGGGGATTTAATTCCCAATCATATCTTCCTCACACCCTTTGCTCCTCCATCTTCCCTATCACCTGGCTAATTTCCCTTGCTGGTTCTCATACCTGGAACTCCCTCTCAAGGATGTATGCAAATTTTGTTTCAGTTCTTCTTCCATCTGGATCTACACACTTCAAAGACAGACTTGGATGCAAACTGTGGTCGAAGTCCAAGCTTGCCATGTGAGTTACGGACCCAAAATAATGCATTCAACAGCATGTGTACATTTGAAACATGTGCACAGAAAAAAAATGTGTACCTTTGGAAAATGTGTGCAAATACATTTTAATCAATGGGAAAATGGTACATTTTAAAGATGTGCACAATTGATGTATACATACACAGAAATGCACGGGTGGGTGGGATGTATGGACTTCAATGTGGAATCCCAAAGCTCAACATCTGATATGGATTCAAGTCAGAGTGAGCTGCAAGATGGAATTCAGAGGACTTTGGTGAGCCTGCATTTTGCTAATTCCCACATCCCTACAAGTCCCAGAACACCTATGCCAATCTTCCCCAATCTCTCCAGATCTTGTTGGACTCCAACTCCCGTCAGTCCCGACCTTGGCCATTCTGCCTGGGGCTGGTGTGAGTTTGGGTCCAAAACATTTGAAGTGCATCTGATTGAGGATGACTGAAGATCCTATGTTGTACCACCTCTCTCTCAAATCCTACCTGGGGGTGGGGGTGGGGAAACAACAGGGAGAGGGCATCTGTGGTACTTCAGATGCTGGACTGCAACTCCCATTAGCCAAAAGTAAGGGATGTTAAGCAATAGGGTTCCCTCCACTTGAAATGAAGCCTAAATATAGAATGTATAGCAACATTGGCTTACATGTATCCCTTTTTATTCTTGGCTCTCCTGATTCATGATTTCTCCTCCCCATTGCTGAAATTTACATTGTAAGCTTTTTTGGGAAGGGAGCTGTCCCCCTCCCCCTCCCTCTCCCTTTCCCTCTCCTTCTCCTTCTCCTCCTCCTTCTTCTTCTTCTGGTTATGTTCTTCTTTAAAGCCCCTCATAAATTCACAGAACTGTAGAAAGTATACCTGACCATAAGCAGTTTCAAGGTTGGAAGTAGTGTGTGCCCTAACTCAGAATTTGAAGCCTACACAGCTGGGCACATGGTGCTCTTTATCACTTCTCAAAAGAAGGTAAAATGTTTTTCAACAGCTTTCAGTTCCATGAATCAGGACGAATATCACCCTCAAATAAAGCAATGGTTTGTGCAGCAAAAGTTTGCCTAGAAGGGATCCCATCCAGCCTTACACAGCCCCAGGCTAGCATGGAATTAATTTGTTATTACCTTCTGCATGATTCACATTGAACTCGCTTAAGAGTCTCCAAAAGCTCTGTGGATTCATTGGGTGAACCTGACCTCTGTTTTACCTTACTGAGAGAATCTGATGAGCTGAATTTGAATTAAAATTATTCTTTTCCATGGCAGTGAATTGTCCCAACATTGTTTGTTGTGGGTTGTTGTTTTTAAAGATATTTATAGAAGTTTTTTTTTCCCTTTCTTTTTTTTTTTTTTTGCATACTTTCCAAAACTACCAGCCTTCCTCAGCTTGGTGCCTTCCAGAAACTCCCAGTATTCCCAGGGGACATTCTGGCTGGGAATGATGGGGATTGCAATCCAAAGCGTATGGAGGTCAACAGGTTGGGGAAGGTTGATCTAGATTCAACCAAGCAGATGGGTACAGTGGGACTTCTAGAAGACAAAATGAATATTTATGCCAGAAACATACATGTTTTGAACCTCATGAATTTCCAGAAAGAATCCTGTGAGTTGTAGTTTGTTAAAAATGCTGATAATTCTCTATTTTTCAGCCAAACTACACACATTACACTACTATTCTAGAGTGTCTTCTTCTTCTTCTTCTTCTTCTTCTTCTTCTTCTTCTTCTTCTTCTTCTTCTTCTTCTTCTGCACCATCCTGATTTTGGATTGGGACCACTACTATCTGGGAGGGGAGGGAACACCACCCATCCCAATTTCCCGCTTGAATTTGGCATTGATACATTTTTTCCTTTTTTTTTTTTAAAAAAAAAACAACCCTTGAAAAAGGGGGATTTCTGGAAAAATGGTGGAGGGAAAGGTTTAACACTGCTCCCAGAGCTCAGCAGTCTTGATTTGAATCAGGATCACAGATCCTTACTCTAGAGTAAAGAGAGTGAGACGCCTCAGCTACATGCTGCTTGATTTGTATAACATGGAGTTTGGCTCTATGATCCTCAGTCCTTCAGAACTACAGTTCATTGGAATCCCAGGAAATGAGTATTTTAAAGGATGTAAATATGGCCTAATACTGAAGAGATGCCACCCCACCCACCCACTCTCTGAGCAAGAAGAGGTGGGTGGAGCCTTCAGATAAACCTTCCTAATTTGGTAGACACTGCTATAACCCATCCTTCACTGGAATTTCTATCCTGCTGTCATTGATGGGATAACTGCCAGTAATTTGTTTCATCCCTACAAGCCAGTAAAACTGTATTTCTTTGATTCTAAGATGCCATCGATTGTAAAACACACACTAATTTCAGTACCACCAACAGAAAAAAGCTTTGATTCTAAGAAATAATAAACGCACCCGCAATTCTAAGACGCATCCCGTTTTTAAAGATGTTTATATGGGGGGAAAAGGTGTGTCTTAGAATCGAAGGAATACGGTAATATTTTTCAGATCCACACTTAGATTGAAGTGGGGAGAGATTAAAACCACTTTAAGTGCTATCTGTTCTTGGAGGAGCAGGAGATGTTCACTCTGGATCAGGAATTGCAGAAATCAAAAGAACGATTGTCTCATCCTTCAGAAGTATTGGCTATCGAGAACCATTACTGAATTCCCCAGGTGCTCCCCTGTATAGGCAGGCAGATACGTGGACCCCCTAAATTAGCCTGACATCTGAGATGGGAAGGAGGATGCGATCCCAGCAACTAATAGTCCATTCAGATTCTGGATATGGAATGGCAAGGGCCATCATCTTGTCTTTTGCCTCAGCATCAAAATGTCTTGGGCCAGCCCTGCTGAGAAGTTAGGTTGGTGGTTACCCCTGAAAGGCCCTTCTCTGTGCTGATGCCTCAGTTGTGGTTTGCACATGTTCAGAGGGCTGATTGACTCAATGTTTGCCCATCTTTGGAAAGAACAAACAGTTTCCTTTCTTTCCTTTTGTCTTTTTAAAAAAGTATTTGGATGGAGCAATGGGAAGAATAGCTTTAATATGTGCTGTATTTATTATATTTTATAGTTGGTTTTCATTTTAAAAGAGTGGCTGTTTTGAGTCATATTTGGGCATGTCTACACTGGGCAGGGAAGGGGGGAGGATCTCACAATATGTTGGTTGTGAGATCCTCCCCCTCAGTCCACATGTAGCGCATGATGTCCAGGGAGGAAGGAAGACATTGAGCCCACCATTTTGTTTTTTGTTTTTATTGAAGATGAGTACACGAATGCTCCAATGATAAAGGTAAGGTAATTGTCTTTTTTTAAAAAAGATCCCCCTCCCCCATTCCCACCCCCAATGGGCACAGAGCTCCTGAAGAGCTCCGTGCCCCATGCCTGGTTCCTGGATACTCGCATTTACTCACGAGGAGCCGGGATGAAGCTGGGACAGCTGCCCACATGTCCCACAGTCTTGGGATGATCCCGAGACTGCAGGAAAAGTTGGGATTAAAGCTGTCCCAGTTATCCTGGGGAAAGGGAGGGATCATCCCTCCCTGCTCCTGGGATCCCCTGTGCGTCATGTGGACACACAGGGCTGATCCCTGGGTGATCGCCGGGATAAGCCCTCGTCTAAACATGCCCTTTGTAACCACGAGGCAAAGAAAGGTAGGATAAAAGTGACATTTTTTTTAAAAAAAATAATCTGAATACAAAACTGAGGGGTACAATTTTGGCTAGGCTGGCATTCTCCCTTCTCACCACCCTCTGAGTTTGACTCATTCTTGAAGGCAGCATTATCAGCATGAAGACAAGAATGCTGAAACAAAAAAGAAAGGGGAAAAAAAGCAGTTCCAACAGACCGTCTCCCCTCCTACAAGATCAATTCCTATTACAGTTACAATTTGTTGTTTTGTTTTAGCTTTTTGAAGTGTCTTTTATTTTGCTGCTGCTTCTTTTCTCTTTCTTTCTTTCTTTCTTTCTTTCTTCCTTTCTTTTCTCCTCCTCCTCCTTCTATTTCTTCTTCTCCTTTTTAAAATCTGTCATTCCCTGCTCTGCCCCGACCTCTTCCCTCAGGGCTTCTTCTTGAGCCATGTGGGTAAAGCCTGAGGTCCCCAGTGTCAAATGTCAGACCTTGTACCGAGCTGTCAAAGAAGAGAATAGGCTGAGATGATTGATGACTGGAAAGCCCGAAATCCAAACCTTGGCTGCAAATGCTGCTTTGACGAAGAGAGCGAGAGAGCAAGCGAGTGAGCAAGCAAGAGAAAGAGAGAGAGAGAGAGGGACCAGGGCTACCCACAATGGTTCCAGTCAAGGTCAGCTCACATTCCATTACACCCACCGCTTTGGGGAGTCTAACAAGCCGCCACATTCACAGAAACTTCCCTTGTGCGTCTCCTTCGCTCGCCGTCTCTCGTCCACAGCCTCCCCCTTTAATTCTCCTGCCAAATTTTTTAAAGCACTTAATCCCAATTAAAAAAAAAAGGGAGAAAGGGAGAATAGCCTTTCGTTTCTGCCACTCTCCCTCCACCAACCTCTTCCCCCCCCCCCAGGCTGCATTCACTCCGAGATGCCACAGGCTGTGTTTTTATGCCGCACAAGTCAGATGACAAGATTATTAATGGGAGCGGGGCAATGTCATATCCGATTTCATGCATATTCATGAACGGTGTCATGCAGCTGGGACCATGCGCCACGGGAAAAAGAGAGAGAGAGAGAGAGAGAGGAGGGAGATAAAGTTTTCCACCCTCTCCTAGCCATAAAGAATCTGATGGTGGAGATTACTTCTGAATTGTAGTCTTTAAACCTACAATTTCTAAAAAGTGGTGGTGGGTGGTCGAAAAATCAGATAAAAATCAGGAACTACTTGGGTGCACCAACGTAGCACCAATTGATGCTTTAACTGACTGATGGATGGATTAAAAGTTTCCTTGACAAATCCAAGGACAATATTAATAGGTAGTGTCTAAGGGTTGTATACATGCTTGTTTCATTTTGATTCTGCTGTATCACAAGGAATAGGAAAGAGAACATATTCAAGATGGCTTTTCCTTTTGGGAAAACTGTGTGGACGTTACATTGTTCATTAAATTTCAAGGTGTGTGGGTGCGTGTATTTTAAACGAAACAAAACAAATAAGCCACCAACCAACAAAGGCATTTCCATTGAAGTTTGGGTAATATGCAAAGTTTAATTGATTAATTAATTGGTGAACAGGCAGCTGGTTAATCAACTAAAAACTATTTCTTGGTTGAGAGCCCCAGGAGGGAAAGGCCCTGTAAGGATGCAGGGTGCATCTTGATACTTTATCTTCAGTCTAACCAAAGGGACGCTGGCTTACTAAATATAAACCCTTGTCTTAATTTTGGCGATTTGGCACATTACATTGTATCTGAAATAATTTCCCTAGTAGTGAGTAATTTAAAGCACTAAAAATGCCATTTTTCTCAGTCAGGCAAGCAAAGGAGAAGAAGAGGGGGAAACTCCCAACCAACAGATTAGAACAATGGGGGAACATGACAGCAATATCAGAACAGAGGAAATAGCATGTTAATGGCATTCAATATTCTCCCAGTGTCGCGTCATCAGCATTTTTATTGCCACTTTCTCTCTGAATAGAGTATCAGAATTTATTGAGCCAATATGTCTCCATCAGCTTTGATAAAATATATTTTATTCAATAAGATATGGAATAATATTTATCTATGAACTCCAAAAAAAAAAAAAAAACACCAAACCACACAACCCGAAACGGTGCGCTGCCATGCGCAAAGATATTATGAGCGCTGGAATGCAGGTGATGACTCACCTGTCTTAAAAGTAGGACAGTTTGGAGGTTGCTAAATGGCCATCAAACCTATCCTATGTCTACATCTAGGGAAGCTTTTGGACAACACAGAGCTCTTCATCCTTCTGAATGGGTAGGTAGTACTACGGAATGTATGGAATGGTGAGTGCATTTTTGATTAAAATATCAGTTGTGCTGTATTATCCTTTTGTTTGTTTAATATATTAATGAATTTAGTAGTAAGTGACCTGTTGTTTCAGTTCTGAATTGTCTGTAGATTTACTGTGGTATTCTTTTATTTTGAGATAATTTTGCATATTGTTGACTTCTTTTCATGGTCTAGCTCCTTCCTATCTCTCCTCTCTCATCTCACACTATTGCCCCGCTCGTGCTCTTCGCTCCTCTGATGCCATGTTTCTCGCCTGCCCAAGGGCCTCTACTTCCCTTGCTCGGCTTCGTCCATTTTCGTCTGCTGCCCCTTACGCCTGGAACGCTCTTCCAGAACATCTGAGAACTACAAGTACAACCGCAGCTTTTAAAGCTCAACTAAAAACTTTTCTTTTTCCTAAAGTTTTTAACACTTGATGTTGTGCAGACTTCTACTGTTACTTTCTACTGTTAGTTTTACCCTACCCTGTGCCTGCTTACCCTACCCAGTGCCTGTTTGCATTCTCTTCCCCTCCTTATTGTTTTACTATGATTTTATTAGATTGTAAGCCTATGCGGCAGGGTCTTGCTATTTACTGTTTTACTCTGTACAGCACCATGTACATTGATGGTGCTATATAAATAAATAAATAATAATAATAATAATAATAATAATAATAATAACTTCTGATATTGTATTTGATATTATTGTGTTCTGTATGTTCTTGTTAGCTGCTTTGGGCTTCCATTTGGAGGGAAAAGCAGGATACAAACCATTGTAACCATGATCACAATAAAGGAAAATGTGTTCTGGTTCATAACCATTAGCGCCAACTGTCATTTCTGAACATATCATATTATGCTGCTCGTCGCAGCTCTCTAAATCTATTTGCCAGTTCATTCCCTCTAACCAGTGACCTCTTTGGTGGCCAACAGCAAACCAAAACCTTGCATTTGTGAACTTCTTCTTCACAGACTCATGATGACACATTCTACCATCCCATTGTAGGCCAGGCTGCATTGCCCCCTAGCTTAGGACTCCTGGTAAACAAGGAGGGTGTTTGTGTGTTTTAACGTTCATAATTTGGTGGTCCAAATCTCAGAATATTCTGTCAAACTTTTGCAAGACATCGAAGCCTATTAATTTGACAGCATCCAAATTAAAAGAAAGAGGGGTTAGCAGAATGCACACACCCAAGTTATAGAATGTACCAAATTCAATCATGTCATTGATTCCTGCTCCCTCTCTCTCTTCCCCCTGCCTGATTAATTTCTAGATCTAGCTATTCTGCTGGCTGTCTTAGGTTCAGGTGCCAGCCCCTACAAATATCTGAGCCGTAGGCCCTGAGCCAACACCTCCCCTCCTCTTGAGAACCATTTCTTACATCTCTCAGCTCTGTCTTCCCCTTAAGGTGTCAGCATTTAGGGAGAGTGATGAGGCATTCACCTCTACCACCATCCCTCAGACTATTTAATTATTCCTCAGATGCACCATTATTTCTGGACATTTCATTTATTCTACAGAAACCCTAAGCAGACATCTCCCCATGTCTTGTTCCAATTTGTGTGGGGTCATACCAACTAGCCATGGCCCCAAAGTTGTACATGCCAAATAGCCCCACCCCTGGTATCTGTGCCCATGGATGAACATCTGTAGGGACAGAGCCTTTGTGTGTACAGCTTTTGATATGTATGCATATCAAAAGTACAAATGCCTTTATTTGAAAAATTGTGACTTTTTGCTCCGTTCTAATCACATTGCTAAAATTACCCAAATCATCATCATCATCATCATCATCATCATCATCACAAAAAATACCTTTAAAAACAACAACAACCCTATATTTTTAAATTTATTTTAACTCTTGCGATGTAATCTTCCAATTGTAACCTTTAAGCTTTGCTAAGGATCTCCCAGCCTACCGCCCCTGTTCTCACACAATGAGACATTCAAAGCCTCTGGTCTTCCACACAGAACTATATTTATTTATTTATTTATTACATTTCTATACTGCCCAATAGCCGAAGCTCTCTGGGTGGTTCACAAAAATTTAAACCATGAAGAGCATAAAAACCACCAACGAATTTAAAACACACATACAAAATACAATATAAAAAGCACAACCAGAATAAAACCGCACAGCACAAATTATTATAGGTTAAAATATGAGATTAAAACAGCAAAGTTTAATTTTAAGTTAAATTAGGTGTTAAAATACTGAGAAAATAAAAAGGTCTTCAGCTGGCGACAGAAAGAAAACAATGTAGGTGCCAAGCGGACCTCTCTGGGGAGCTCGTTCCACAACCAGGGTGCCATAGCAGAGAAGGCCCTCCTTCTAGTAGTCACCTGCCTCACTTCCTTTGGCAGGGGTTCACGGAGAAGGGCCCCTGTGGATGATCTTATGGTCTTGACAGGCACATATGGGAGGAGGCCTTCCTTCAGATAACCTGGCCCCAAGCCATTTAAGGCTTTGAATGTCAATACCAACACTTTGAATCGGGCCCAGACCTGGACTGGCAGCCAATGAAGTTGTAGAAGGACTGGCATGATGTGGTCTCACCAGCCAGTCCCTGTTAGCCCCCAGATTTCCTTGGAGTGGGAGCAGGCATAGAGAATGACTATTAAATTAGTTAAAGAACCAAACTTGTAATGACGATGGGAGATCTGCGATTGCATCTCCCAAATCTTTTGGGTGTGGGAAAAGGAAATCTATGGGGATTTATTTACATCAGGAAAAAATGGCATACTGGTTATGCCCCAGTTCCCCAGCACTGCAGCCCCAATTCAAATCTCTCTCTCCCACCTACAGTTCCCTAAAGTCCACCCCACCTCCCTTTCCAAGCATGTGGTTCTCGGCCAACATATTTCTGGGTCTTTATACACCATTTCTTGGCCAGCTCTGTTGGATTTTTTCCCTCTAGGTGGGCATGTCTACACCATGTCTATATCCAGGGGTCATCACCAGGTCATCCCTGTACATCCATATGATGCACAGGGGGATCCTGGGGGTTACCCACGATTACCAGGGATTTTCCCTGGGATGTCTCGGACCATGGATTTCCTGATATTTCTGCGGTAGTGTGGCCGCCACTCCTGGGTCATCTGTTCTCGTGGGGTTCTGGAAATGGGCACAGAGCTGCGTGAGGGCAGTCCATGCCCATAGGGGTGGGGGCAACAATTTCACCATCCCTGGGATGGCAGGAGTTTTGGGCGTGTTTTTGTTTTACCTTTTTCACCACACACTGCTCCTTTCCTCAAAAAAAGAAAAAAAAACCATGGCCGTGACATCCCTCTTCCTTTCTGGGATGTCGCACAGCCATCAAGATGCTGGGGGAGGATTGTGGAAGAAGGTAAGTATGTGATCCTCCCCCTCCCTCCTTCTACATCATTAGGTTTAGACATGTCCCTTCTCTCTCATTCCATTAAGACATCTAACTTGTTGGTCTAATTTCTACTCCTGCTTAGCTTTTGCTTTCCTTCCCTACAACAAATTTCAGAGCAGTGTCAAAAATTGGACTGATAATTCAGAACATATGTGTGTATGTGTGAATAATAATAATAATAATAATAATAATAATAATAATAATAATAGGAAGAAGAAGAAGAGGAAGAAGAAGAAGAAGAAGAAGAAGAAGAAGAAGAAGAAGAAGAAGAAGAAGAAGAAGAAGAAGAAGAAGAAGAAGAAGAAGATAACAGGAATAAATATGATGTGTAGTTTACATAATAGCTGAGTGCACTGTATGTCTAGTGTATGCCAAATCTAAGCATGTTGAACGTGGTTTCTAAAAGATCTCTTGGGTCAATGGCTTGTGTTTCTCCATTCATGCTTCAGGCTGAGACACTTATTGCAAGGGTGTACCTTCTATTAAAATGCATGGCAGAATGAAACTACAGCCAAAATTATTGTGAGGGACTTTTTCATGACTATTTTAGAATAGAAGATCAAACACTTTTCATCACAATCATTCAATGCTTTTCCCCCCTGGTCTATGGAACCTCAAGGCCAAAGTAGGCATTGGAGATTTGCAATAGATCTTCCATCTTTTGACATGTCTTCTAAGGCCAGCCACAGGATCAGGGCTACAGCACTCTGGAAATGGGCGGTGGTGGTGGTAGAAGAGGGGGTTTACTATTTTCTATTGTTGCTTTTCCCCAGTGTAAACACTTTCAAATGCTATTTGCCCCATTGGGTGGATGTATGTTTTCTCTAATGAGGCATATAGCAGTGGGGGGCACAATTAAACTGAGAAAATGGCATGGTGTAAAGGATTAACAGCCCCTGCTCCCAACACCACAGAGCCTATTCCATTGAAAGGCCCTCACAGCTGCTTTGAAAAGAAATTGAAAGAGTCTGGACACCCAGTTCCAACATCTAGCAAACACTCACCAGCCAGGAAGCACAGGGCTAGATTTTTCATCGGTGGAACTCACATTGCGAAACTGCCAGTAGTACCAGGGCATAGGGTGACCACCACATATGAATTGCACCCCCAAAAAAATATTTATTTATTTATTTATTTCATTTTTATACCACCCAATAGCCGAAGCTTTCTGGGCAGTTCACAAAAAATAAAACCATGAAAAGCATAATAAAACGAACAACAGTCTTAAAACACAAATACAAAATACAATATAAAAAGCACAACCAGGATAAAACCAAACAGCAGAGACTGATATAGATTAAAATACAGAAGTAAAAGAGCAAAGTTTAAATTTGAGTTAAATTAGCTGTTAAAATACTGAGAAAATAAAAAGGTATTCAGCTGGCAAAGGAAGGAGTACAGTGTAGGAAAGAGGAAAAATAAGAAAAGAAGAGGAAACGTATCACCCCCAAAGAGGACAATGTCTTGCATAAAATTTGCATACACACACACACAAATACATGTATATATTTATTGCATTCTGTTCTACCCAATAAGAGCCTTGTGTGGCGCAGAGCGGTAAAGCAGCAGTTTCTGCAGCTGAAACTCTCCTCACGGCCTGAGTTCGATCCCAGCAGAAGCTGGTTTCAGGCAGCCGGCTCGGGTCGACTCAGCCTTCCATCCTCCCGAGGTCGGTAAAATGAGTACCCAGTTAGCTGGGGGAAAGGTAATAACAGCCGGGGAAGGCAACGGCAAACCACCCCGCTATAAGGCCTGCCAAGAAAACATCAGCGAAAGCTGGCATCCCTCCAAGAGTCAGTGCTTGCACAAGAGGTTCCTTTCCTTCCTTCTACCCAATAATCATAGCTCTCTGGCACCTTACAAAAGTATAACATACAATATGATATAATTTTTTAGAACTTTTAGATGCAAATTTAGAAATGATGATTATAATTTACATGGGTTTATAGTATATTCCACTAAAGTGTGGGAGGCCACAGTCGGGTGACCGGTGTAGGGATGGGTGAACTCACCTGTGTCCAATTCATGGGATGCTCACCCCGCCATGGATGCCTCCGTCCGCCCATGTTCTTTGGGTCATGTGAGCTTCCGTTGAGGCTTAGCAAAGCCTGATGAGCACTTGACTGCTGTCTGCTCTTGCTGCAGGAATTACTCATTTCCCCCGCTTGTGTAAATGGCGGCCATAAAGGCCCTATTTATGGAAGCGTAAAAGCTGCTATTCACACAATGGGAGGGGGAATGTGCAATGTCCGGAGACTCCACTGTGGCGCACAATGGAGGCTCTGGATGAGGGCAGATTGCTGCCGTATGCTTGTCAGGCCTCATGGGTGGTCAGAGCATTGGGGGGGTCAAACATGGACCAACTGGGTCCAGGATGGTGGATGTGGGGGAGTCCATCAGACTCCCAGACTCAGTTGCGTGCCTACGACATCCCTACCAGTGAGCCTGCCTGCTCGTCCTGCTTTTAGGTGCTAATGGGAGAAGGGCAACAGGGTATTTTATGGTTCTTTATCTTTAAACAGGACTTGGACTGGGCAGCTCTTCAAATAGAGGGTGGTCCTTCATAAAAGAAGGGACGTGGCCACCCCACAGTCATGGAATTGTAGGCTAGGGTGACCAACTGTCAGGATTTCCCCGGATTTGTCCTGGTTTTTGTTCTTTCCATGGTGTCAGGGGGGATTTTCGATAATTTTCAATAATGTCCTGGAATGACACACCTTCCCCTTTAAGGCTGCCATTAGCATGGCAGGAGGGAGTGACATGCTTTCTTGAGGCACGTCATTCCCCCACCCCGAGCTCCAATTGAGGTCTTAAAGGGGAAAGTGGGTCATTCGTGGACATTATAGAAAAGGCCCCAATTGGAGTGGATGGTGGTGGTGCAGAATGAAATCCTTTCCCCTCCTCCACTCCAATCGGGTTCTTTAAGGTGGCGGGGGAATAACGTACTTTCTGCAGGACTCAGAAAGCTGCTTCCCCACACACACACTAGGTGTCCTCTTTTTTGGTTTCCCAAATATGGTCACCCTATTGTAGGCAGCCCTTCAATAGAAAATGCTGTTGAATAGAGGCCAGACCTTTGGCAGCTGTTGTAAGAGAGGACTGTCCTCTATAGAAAAGGGCACATGGCCAATGCCATCCTATTGGGCAGCAGTCTGAGGTGAGCCAGATGCCATGCACTAGGAGCCATGGGATAAGAACCAAAGAGTAAGTCAAGATTAACGGACAAGCGTGGAGGCACAATTGAGGGGCAAGCAAAGGCCAAAGGAGATATTGTTCTAACAAGGTCTAACTGCAGTGGAGTCTAGTGGTTCTAATACAAGTGGGGTGGTGAATCTGTTCCAGGTTCAGTCAGAACCAGGGCATGTCTAGACCTCCCGGCTTTCCGGTAGGGGGGAGGATCTTGCAATTTTATGATTGTGAGATCGTCCCCCTCGGTCCACACATGGCGTGTGACATCCCAGGAGAAAGAGTTCGTCGCACCCACCATTTATTTTTTTTTAGAAATAGGAGCTAGAGCACACTAATGCTCCAATGCAAAAGTGTTTGTTTGTTTTTAGAAAGCCCAACCACGGACCGTGGGAAAAACCATGAAAAATGTGTAGGGCAATATCCCCGGGGAAATGCAGGGATCATCCCTCCCTGCTCCTGCGATCCCCTGTGCGCCATGTGGATGCACAGGGATGATCCCAGGATGATCCATGGGATATTGGCCCATCTAGCCATGCCCCCAGTCACCTTGGATCACTCCCTTAGAGTTCTGTCTGGTTCTGACTGAAACCCACCTGCCTCCACTGGCTAATTGGAACAGGACACCTTCCTATACTCCTTCCTGCCCAGGAGTATCCAGTGGCCAGCCTGGATGGGCAACGACAGTCCAAGGCCTGAGGGCAGTGAGTCACTGCATGGGGTAAGCCACAGACAATGCCCAAGCTCCCAATTTCGGCCCCAGTAGCTCTTGATTAGGGATGCATTTTTAAGCGAACCAACTGAATCCACACTTTCCACACTAATACGTGGATCAGAACACATGTATCCCCCGATTGCACACTGCTCCTGAATGCTGTAATGCAGTTCTCGGCTCAAAGATTGTGTACAAAATGTGTACATTAGGGAAAGTCAGAAGCACAAATGGGGAAATTGCACACAAAATGCATCTGTTAGGCAAAAGAGAGAGATTTGTCTAGTGGTTGGTCTAGAAAGGTTATAAATAAATGTGTATGAAAACAAAAGCAATTTTTTGGTTAAATTTACAGACTGATGCAGAAATTGGACAGACGAGATTTATGATTGAATGGAAGCAAAACTGGCTGATCCATCCAACCCTTCCCTTCATAGGACCTCTCTCCCTAATGACATCCACATTGGTCCTGATCTGGACAATTTCTGCCAGCAGGTACAAACATTTTCATTTTGTCAAGTTTTAAGCAGCAGGCAACAGGTACCAATGTTATCCAAGCATTGTAATCTTCTGTTACAGCTGTTTTAATAATGTGTATTTTCTGGATTGAAGTTTTGATTATTGTTATTTTATGGGTGGTGTAAAGTGGCTTGCAAGTTATCTTGAGTATTTTGATAAATGTTTATCTAACAATCTAAATGCAACAGCAGACCAGTCCACATTATTATAGTTGATTTTAGTGACAGCCCCTGTATAGCTGAGAGGGAAAAAGAGGCAAGTCAATGAACTAATTCCCACATTGGGCCTGTTCAGACAACATGTTAAACCATAGTTAGGCCACTAATCCTTTTTCAGCAAATGGTTAGTTAGCATGTTTAAACAGTGGTTATGTAGCCACCATTGTTAGGAACGGTTCACATGACACGCTAAGTCATGGTTCACACAATACCCTAGTGTTTAGCACAAAATGCGTAACCACTATGGCTTAGCGTGTCGTCTCAACAGGGTCATTGTGTTTTTAAAACCTGCAGTAGTCATGAATGAGCAGGAGCAAGTGAGCACTCAATCACTGCCACAATGTTGAAATGCATAACTCTGCATTGTTGGAGGAGAGAAAACAAAGAGTGGAAATACATGGTCAAACCTATTGGGTCTATTGGAGCCACTCTTTGAAGTATTATCAGAACAGGCCTTTGAAATCTCCTTCCTAACAAAAGCCAGGGCAATGAGGATTATGGATCAGAAAGGAGATGGCTGACGTGCACTGTCTGGGGAAGATACAGTGAGTTTCTTCAATGGAAAGGGTGCAAATGTGATTCCCAGATGTAAGGGAACGTAGGGAAGCTATGGACACTGCAACTAGGGCCTCATCTACACCAAGCAGGATATTGCACTATGAAAGTGGTATATAAAAGGCAGGAGCCACACCAAGCAGGATATAGAGGTATGAAAGTGGTATCTGGTCTGTGCCAATGGGCCCCAACAGTTGTCAGTGCACTTCAATACTGCTACAAAGCAGCAGTGTGGCTCCTGCCTTTTATATACCGCTTTCATAGCACAATATCCTGCTTGGTGTAGATGAGGCCTAGGTCTCCTCCTACCTTGAAGAAACATCTAAACCAGCCTTCCCCAACCTGATGCTCTCTAGATGTTTTGGACTTCAATTCCCATCAGCCTTAGCTAGCTTGGATTTGTATTCTAAATCATCTGGAGGGTATCAGGTTGGGGAGGTAGATCTAAGCTTTCTCAGGGTGGTAGAGAAAGATGCCCTGTATTACAACCACGGCATTTAAAAACAAGCCAAATTTGCAAAGGCAAACCCATGCTGAATTGTCTGACAGCGTAACATCAGTGTTGTCATATTATTATATGTACAGTGTACATACAAACTTCCCACCCACCCCTCTCAATTTCCCTGAAATAACAGTATTGAAAAAGATGCTACCTTTCTAATGAAGACTTATACCATCTAATAGAGCAAGCAGAAGAGGTTCGAAGGCCTTTGAGGTGCCAACTGGCAGAGCAACCCTGGAAACAGCTGAATACACTAATCCTTTTCTCAAAAGATGCAAATTGCTAAGTCGATTCCTAATGCCAAGTTGACTGATTCCCCCAAACCAAAGAATTTAATATAGCACCGGTCCCCTGAGAAGGAAAAAATAGATTAAACCCCCCTCTTGAAAACTTTGGTAGTTGGCTTTTACATACCGCGTGCCTCAGGCTCGCTACTTGAATTTCACTTCAAAGATTCACTGCAAAGTATCCACTAATTTTCCCCTTCCTATCTGCCTGGTTAGCCTTTAAAGGAGAAAATTTCATTAACAAAAACCATGGATATAAAATATGAAATCAGAGATCAGCTCCTGCAGTGGTAGAGCCAAACATCACTAAAAAGGATTAGTTTCTTTCACTGTCGAGAAATTTCTCATGGAAGACCTTGGCTGCCCTTTTGATATTAAAACTTCCGAACAAGTATTACACAGGAGTTTTAAATTAGAACGCACTGTCATTGGGACAGTTATAAACTGTTAAATATGCCCTTTTTGCAGGCTGGGCTCCAGCAAAATCCAAGCCCACCTTGTTCAATGTTCTGAAGGAGTGGGATATATCAGTGCACATTGATGGTAAGAATAATTGTTTGACCTTGCTGATTGTGACAGGACCTTCGATTGTGGGACAGCTTCCTCCTTTCCACCTGTGAATAGAAGAGTCTGTCTGTTTCACTTCATCCCAAATTCTTTTTTTAAAATCACAAGTTCTTTCTCTTCCTAATATGCATGATCAAAAATGAACTGAAATGGGATTGTCATCCAAGTGCACCAGCCAAAATCAATAGCGGAGGAGTATGTCATACCCGACTGCTTTGTAGCTGTTAAAGATGAGCAGCCTGCCAGGAAAAAAAAAGACATGGGTGCTCTAATTTAGCCCCAACATAGTTGAAAATACAAGGCTTCAAAACCAGACTTTTAAAAGCAAAGCCAATAATAATAATAATAATAATAATAATAATAATAATAATAATAATAATAATTTCTTACCTGCCTCTCCCTTTGGATCAAGACGGGAAACAGCATTACGTATGATAATACAATATACATCAAATGCATAAAACTGATTGAAAGAGCATATAAAACTGATACAATATTAAAATCACAATCAGGGCATCTTTAAAATTCTTAGGTTTAATATTCATCTGGGTATGCCTGCAGGAAGAGACTAGTCTTTAAAGCTGTCTTAATCTTGGAGAAAGTGTTAAGTTGACGAATCTCCTCGGGTAGGACATTCCATAGTCTGTGGGCAGCTGAAGAAAAATTCCTTTGGGGTAATGGTGGTCAGCCTAGTTTTGGCTGACCGGAGTAAATTCTTCCCAGAGGACCTGAGTGTGCGGGGCGGATTGTATAGGAGAAGGTGATCCCGCAGGTAACCTGGATGCAAACCATGTAGGGGTTTAAAAGTAATAACCAGCACTTTGTACTTTGCCTGGAAGCTAATTGGCAGCCAGTGTCATGATTTTAATATTGGTGTATTATGGTCACCCCTAGATGTGCTGGTGGCCAACCTGGCTGCCATATTTTGAACTAGTTGAAGTTTCAGAACTAGGTACAATAGTAGCCCTATGTACAGTGCATTGCAGAAGTCAAGCCTTGAGGTTACCAGCATATGCACTACCGTCTTTAGGTCTTCCAACTCTAGGAAATGGTGCAACTGGCATAACAGCCAAAGCCCCGGGACTCGATAGGCAAATCTATTGGTCAAAATGTTGGCAACAGGGTTGTTTATGGCATAATAAGTCTAGAAATTCCCAGGAATGAGATAACATGCATTTTTACTACATTGGGGGATACCAGACTCTGATATCACAAAACATTCAAAAGATTTTAACAGCCATGGGATAAAATACATTTACACAAATTATCACCCATGACGCTGCATATAGCTCATCAACCATGTGGCCTCCTATCTGGGCTTCCAAAATACAGATAGAAAAGAAATTCATAGGACTTGCATTTTTATGTGAAGTTATCTAATTTTTACCTCCCAGAACCAAATCTAGACTCAATCACAATTAGCAGTCAGAAATCCATATATTTCAAGTGTGCATTTCCAAATTTGCACTTCACAAAACCAAAGAAATGCTTCTAAAATGTAGGTACTATGTACATTTCAAATATGTGGAAAATGCATATTAGTCAGTGGCTACAAGCATTAAGCAGGTGCACATCTTGAAAAATGTGTGTACAAAGATGCATACAAATTTCTGTGAAGATTAAAAAAAATACAACAGGCTCACAATCAGATGTATAACTGACAATTTTCTTTGTGGAAGGAAGTGAAAAGTATGGTCTCACAGCCATTTCTGTTGAAGAGGACCATGACTATTTTACTTATTTATAAACCATCTGGAGTCAATGTGAGGAGTAAGATAGCCAAGATTCCAGATGATGTCAAATAATTTCAGATGGTGAAATCTAAGCAGACAGTGAAGTGGTCTGAAAGGATAATTTCAGTTGGGTGATAGGCCAACTGAATGAGATTCAGCATAAGTGAAAAGTTATTCATTGTTGAAACAAAAATAAATAAATCCTACTATTTCTTCGAACTTGTTTTAAAGGGGAAAGGGACAAAAATGATGACAACAATGGATTGATTAGCAAGTTATTATTATTTTTCTTCAATATGGTAGGTTTTGTAACAATCCACATTTTCCAAACTAGGGATCTACAAGAATTTTATGCCTGGTCACAAATCATGCAAACTTGTGCCATTCACAAGCCCAAATGCGAGCGTGAGCAAGACAGCAATTCTCAGGAAATTTTCACAGTTTCCCAGATTTGCACTCACCTTAGAAAGTCTGCACTTCTGAGAATGCATACATGTGCAAATATGTATTCCCCCAACCCAGAAAATCTGCAATTTCACACTTCAGATTACAGAAGAAAATGCCCCTTTTTTCAAATGAAAAAGAAATACATTTATTAAAATAAAAAGTGTAATCCCCCCCGATCAAATATGCATATTTTTTCCTGATTGAAAGGGTGGAAAAGATAGTCATATTTGGGAATGCAAATAGGGCAACCTAAATTTTGAGAACTCAATGAGCTTCAACATTTCATATGCAGCCAGACTTTTTCCTAACTCATTAATGTTTTCCCCTTCAGTAGTTTACAGTCGACAAAAAACTCTTTGTTATATGACACTATGTTAATTTGATCTAAACTGGCTACATCCAATCAGAAAAGACTGGGATCAAAGTTAAAGAATCACCAAAGAAAATAGAGTGAAGTGAATAAAAGTCTCTCTCTCTCTCTGTGTCTCTTTGATTGACAATAGGTTTAAGATTTTTTAAAAAGAGAGAGAACGTATTCCTAGGTGCAATGCTTAACTTGCTTATGGCTCAGGATATTACAATGGCTTTAAGCATTGATTAGATGAACTAATGGTGAATAAGTCCATTAATGTCTGTTACCCTTGGTCAACTAATAATTGAACCTCCATATTCAAAAGCTATAGATCCCAAATCTTTGAGTAAGGATGGGCAAACATGCAATGCTCATCCTTGTTGAGGGTCTTTATCTTCCCCCTCAAAAAACAGTTTTCCTCATCTGTGTTCCCAAATGCAGGCATTATTTTTTTTCCGGGAAAAATGCACATTTTCATTGGGGGTATATGTGCATTTTTAGAAGTGCAGACCCAAAATGCACACTTTTCCCCATTCAGGAAAAAGTGAAAATGTGCATTTTTTTGGAAGAAAAAAATGTGCATTTTGAAATTTAAAAAATGTGCATTTTGGGGGAAAATGTGCATTTTAAAATGCCATTTTTTTTAAAAAAAAATGTGCATTTTTCAAACAGGCTCTTGATTTCAGAGATGTGCTAACGGGCGTTTGCTTTGGGGGCTGCTGACAGTGCTTATTCGACTGTTTTGCGAACACAAATGAAATTCTCGTACATGAGTCTGCTTTGCAACCGTCCTTTATCTAGCACGCCAAAACATAAGCCTTTATTTTCTCTTGTCACAGCTGTCTTCATTCAATCTCAATCCTCCCCACCCCTGAGATGACGACAACCGATAGGCCAACTTAATGCACAGGTATTTCACCTACCCTCTGTCATTCCCATCGTCTCTGTTCTTTCTCTTTATAATCATGGACAATGGCAGAAACTCCAGACTCACAAACAGAGCAAAACATACCCTACTCCGTTGTAGACCCCTCTATTTAATTTCTCCCCTTCTTTGTTTGTTTTTGAGCCATTTTCTGACAACAATAATCCTCTTTTAAATGCTGGTTCCGCCAGTCACATAATGGACCTTCCCTCCTGTTATTTGACCGGCCGAGCTCGTAATGAGTGTTTAATTATAGTTTATACAGCCCACTTTGGTCGTGGTGGAAAAGACTGCTTTGTTACAGTCAATGAAGTATTTAAAGCTACGTCCAAGGTAGGGACGGGTTTATTAAACACTTGGGTAAGCAATAATAAACTAACATTGATCGAGCAACTTGATAGCTTTCTTTTATGTGCTTGGGGAAGGAGGGGAAAAAAAAATCAGATCCAGGTAGAAGAATTTAAAGTAACTTGGCACGGCAAAAGAATGTGTTTGCATGGCTGCTCTGGGAGGCAACATTGTTTGATGTAACTCAATCTTCCACTTGTCCAAAAAAAGTTGCTTTACCACCACTCTCCCTCCCCTCCCCACCCCCGCCCACCCCCCAAAAAGTCTGAATGTACAAGAGGAGGAGCAAGAGGAGGAAATTCTGGGCTACCAGCTGAAGAAGAATGTTGCTAAGCACAGACATGTTTGCAAAGGAATTTGTAACCATAATGCTTGATAGCTTTACAAGGAAACAAGCCGGCCTTGTGGTGTAAAGAAAAGGTGGCAGATGGACCAGACAGATTGTAGGAGAACAAAAGAGAATAAAGAAGTGGGAAAGAGGGACACCTTATGAAAAGATGGAGAAGTGGCACAAGAACATACGGATGGTCTCGTTGGCCTGGTTAGCATCCTATTTAGGAAGCTCAAGATGGGCGTGAAGGTCACAGGCACCCCTTTTTATTTCTCCTTAGCCACCAATACTTAGCCATCAATACCCACCAATACTGACGCACCGTTGCCCTCAGTGCACATATTGAGCCCTTGCCAATGTTCTGTAGAAATGACAAACATTTGACCCCTACTAAGACAACGTATCACCGTCGCCACCCTCATCCTCCTTAGCATTTATATCCAAGCACATCACTCATTTCCCTCACAACAACTCTCTAATGAGAGTTATCGTCATTATCTTCATCAACATATTGCAGACCAGGGAGGCAGAAGGCTGAGGCTGAAAATGTATGGCAGAAGCAACAAGTGAAATGGGGGCTGGGAGAAGCCATGGCTCAATGGGACAAAGTTGCATTGCCAGCTGAAGATCTCAGGTTCAACCCCAGACTGTTCTGCTTAGAAGGATCACTTAGCAGGTGATATAAAAGTCCTCTTTCTCCCCAAGACCCTGGAGAGGCAGAGTAGACAAAACTGTTCTAGATTTACAGGGACACTGCTGTGTCCCTGTAGTTAAGAGCGGACAGTAGATTATGCATTCTATCATTATAAAGCAGTAATGGGGTGGGTGGGTTCATTCTAACGTTCATAACCAAAAATGTTTCACCAATCTTGTATGTATATATTATGTATTATTGCATTTATATCCCGCCTTTTTTTCCTCCAAGGAACCCAAGGTGCGTACCTAATCCTCCTCCTCTCCATTTTATCCTCACAACAACCCTGTGAGTTGGGTTGGGCTGAGAGTCTGTGACTGACCCAAAGTCACCCAGTGGGTTTCCATGGCTAAGTGGGGACTAGAACCCGGATCTCCTGACTCCCAGTCCAACACTTTAGACACTACAGCACACCACAATCTTGCTGAAATGTGCATGTGCCAGAAAGAAATGTTGGTTTTACATACCCGGGAAATTTCAAGAAGATTGGTGAAAGATTGAGGGAAGGAGGGCAGTTTAAAGTACAAATGAAAAAATAGTGTATGG
Source organism: Elgaria multicarinata webbii (assembly GCF_023053635.1). Classification (NCBI taxonomy): domain Eukaryota; kingdom Metazoa; phylum Chordata; class Lepidosauria; order Squamata; family Anguidae; genus Elgaria; species Elgaria multicarinata. The sequence continues at coordinate 25,286,835 of NC_086186.1, read as the reverse complement.
TCTGACTTGATAGAAAGCAGCTGACTGTGACTTCCCGAGTCATAATTCAATTTCCTTAAGGTGTTTAAAGAATGTGTGAAGGGGACTACAGGGCACATGGACTAGACCTGCTCCCACCACTGACATGTGCCATATCCCCAGCAGCAAAAGAAATGCTTCCCTCTGTATGGGAATGGGAAAGAGTTCTACCTGCATACTGGCATAAGAGTTCCTTCACATGAGGGGGGGGACTTGCCCCAATCCAGATCACTTTCACATAGACGACCTTGAACTGCATGCTGTTGCAGTACATGCAGTACATGCCTAGAGCCCTATCCCACATTGGCCAGTCAGCAATTCCACAGGGCCATCAATACTGGGGACCATGGCCATAGCATGTATCAGTGGCAGAGCTAACTAGGAATGGGAAAATCCATTCATTTTGGTTTCTCATTTGTCCAGTCTTAATTTCAGTTCATCCTGAACTTTGAGTGTGTGTGTGTGTTTTAGTTTTCATGGAAATTCTGAAGCATTGTTTTGTATATTTCTTCTAATACATGGATTTTCTATGTGTTTTATCTAACATACACAGCTTGCAAGCATTCCCCCCCCCAATATAATGTATTTTGAATGTTACTTTCCCTAACATATGCATTTTTTGGATCATTTTTGGATTGGTGAACACCATTGCAAAATTTGGAAAAGTGCAAATTTTGAAAGATAAATGTGTTTCGATTCGAATAATAGTCCGAAAGTGTGAAGTTAGGTAAATTTGGATTAAAATGGGAACTAAATGGATGTATCTCTCATCCCTAGATCTAGCCCTCATGGCTTCTTTCAATGAATGTGTAATGAACCTCCCTCAAATAACTATGTGGTAGTAGCCCATGGACACTAAGTATGTCTGAAACGTCTTGGGTTCCTTTATGTTATTCATTTAAAAAGGCGTGAGCATATTATCACCAAAAATGTGTGTTTGTGTGTGTTTGTGTGTTTAATCCACTCTTCTTCTGTTGAGTTCTTTCCAATGGATGCAGCCATATTGTTATCAACGGTTACATGTTACATTGCAAGTCGGTATCACTGCATCTTGGGAAAATGGAATTTGCTCTGAATGCTGGCTCCAGGACCCTTGGATACATTTTCTATTGTCCGCTATCGTTTATATCTAATACGAACCATTCTACACAGCTCATCTTTAATCCTCATGCTTGTTAAGGAGCTTAAAGAGTAAAAATCAGTTGATTTCAGGGTCTTTTGGAGTTCAAGGTCAATATGATTATGTCCTTTCTTTCTCTCTTCCTCTTTTTATTTAAAGGCATGGTCTCATCACAGTTCCCAAAGTTCAATTCCTTTTTGGTTCTCTAATTAGAAGCTGTCCAGGAGTATATCTGGAGGCTTTTATATGTGAGATCAACCCCTTGCCCTGGGACCAATTATAGAAAAATAGCTTTACACATTTTACTGTTTGAATATCTGATGTTCATACATGCTGTCATGTTTTATGGTGAAGGCATGATAAGAAGCATCCCATTATCAGCCTGGGACACAACTGCATCCACGAAGCTTTAAAACCCAGGATGGGAACATGACTACCAGATCCAATGCGTTGAGCACGGAGCAAAACAGTGAAACAAAGTTTTTGATAACAATCCTGGGCAATGTTCTCAATTATTATTTGCAAACATTCAATGCCATTATTATGGGTTTAAATTAATGTAGACGTTAGGAAAACAAAGACAAATGGGAGCAAAGCATGTTCATATATTAGAGCCCTGCAGCTGAAGAGTTGGCTGATGGTTATTAATCAATACGTGAACTTCAGGCTTTCTGACTTTGGCCACAGCTAGACCTAAGGTTTATCCTGGGATCACCAGGGTTCACCCCTGCCTGAGCACTGGATCCCCTGTGTGTCACCTAGATGATCCAGGGATAAACCTTAGGTCTAGCTATGGCCTTCGACACCTCTTGGACCACAGTGTTCCCTCCTATTTTCCCCCTTTCTATTCTCAAACTCTTTCCTATCATTCTTCTGGACCACTCTTTCAACTCTTGGCCTGCTGCTCTTTGAGATCCATGGCTCCTTCTTTCCTAGGATCTTCTTTTTCTGTCCCCTGTACATTAGACTTAGAATCATAGAATCATAGAATCATAGAATAGTAGAGTTGGAAGGGGCCTACAAGGCCATCGAGTCCAATCCCCTGTTCAGTGCAGGAATCCACCCTAAAGCATCCCTGACAGACGGACGTCCAGCTGCCTCTTGAATGACTCTAGTGTGGGAGAGCCCACAACCTCCCTAGGTAACTGATTCCATTGTCATACTGCTCTAACAGTCAGGAACTTTGCCAGCCCTGGACTTCTCTGGGACCGGAATGCTCATCCCATTATGAAATCTTAGCCGATCCTGCAGTGCAGGTATAGGGACGTAGAAATAGGCTTTACACTGAGTCAGACCCTTGGTCCATTTAGTCCAGTATTGTTGATACCGACTAGCAGCAGATCTCCCAATTTTCAGGTAGGGTTCCTTCACAGACCTACCTGAAGATGCCAAGGATAGAACCTGGGACCTTCTGCATCCAAAACATGGGCTCTACCATTGATCCATAGGCCCTCCTCCTTGAGCTATAGTCCCACTCCCTAATATGTTTATGAACAAATACACACACACACACACACACACACACACACACACACCTACCCCTGTATCAGCTCATCTGTGCCCAGCGGTTCTTCCTTGTGAGTGTGGGGAGGTGTCTGTTCATTGCAGTGGAGGGAATCAATAAGCATACTAAGATGCATATGTGAACATTTACTGAAGTGAACATTGAAATAATATCATCCATGCACGCTTTTCCATTCCCATAAGAAAGAGCAGAATGCCTCTAACAAATAGCAGGATCTGGATGGTCTTATTTCCTATAACATGTTGGGAAGAGAACGGTATGTTCTTGGACCCATTGACATGTAGTGACATGGGTTTACATTTCACAACAAGAACAGAAGTATCGATAATAATAATCAAGGGTTGGCTCAAAAGATACCCTTCATGAAAGGAGTCCTTCTCTGAATGGATGGGCCTTTGATCCAGGGGAGACACCTGCTAACAGAAGAGGGAGATGGTTTATGCGAATGTCACATTACCCGTGTGAGACCTTCCATGCTGTCCCCTCTGAAGGGGGCACAGGGGCACTGGAGAAAGAAGGAAAAATGAGCTCCTCCATTAGCTGGGAGTAGAACTCTTCACATGGGATCCTGGGATGATGATGATGATGATGATGATGATGACGATGATGAGGATGATAATCCAAGTCTCACAGCAATCTGGGGTGAAAGGTTGGATTTGAGAGCAAAATTTATGTTTCCAAATTATTATAACTTCCAAATTAGATTACTGCAATGCCCTCTACATGGGGTAGCCTTTGAAGATGGTCTGGAAGCTGCAGCTTGTGCAAAATGCGGCAGCCAGATTGATAGCGGGAACAGGTAGGTTTGAGCATATAACACCGATTCTGGCCTGCTTGCATTGGCTGCCTATACGTTTCCGAGCCCAATTCAGGGTGCTGGTTTTAACCTATAAAGCCCTACATGGCTTGGGACTGCAATACTTGATGGAACGCCTCTCCTGATATGAACCTACCCGTACACTGCGCTCAACATCTAAGATCCTCCTCCAAGTGCCTACTCCAAGGGAAGCTCGGAGGATGGCGACAAGGGAGAGGGCCTTCTCGGTGGTGGCCCCCCGACTGTGGAATGATCTCCCCGATGAGGCTCGCCTGGCGCCAACATTGTTATCTTTTCGGCGCCAGGTCAAGACTTTTCTCTTCTCCCAGGCATTTTAACAGCGTTTAACAACGTTAAGTTTGTTTTTAATGGACCCCAGGATTGTTGTTTTTAAATGGATACTGTTGTTTTTATACTGTTGTTTTTATGTTTTTGATGGTTTTAAATTTTGTACACTTTTTAATGTTTACCATTTTTAACTGTTGTAAACCACCCAGACAGCTTCGGCTGTGGGGTGGTGTATAAATGTAACAAATAAATAAATAAATAAATAAATAAATAAATAAATATTATTCTAAATTATTTCCCTTAGGGTGCAGTACTACACAAGTTGGGAAAGAAAATCCGTACAAGCTGACTGGAGTTGTAGTGCTTGTTTTCTGCCTAAAAATGCATAAGATTGCACCCATACCGTTTTATTGTTACATTATTGTTATACTGTTACTATTAAGAATGATAAAACACTGCCCAAACTGAAAGGGATTACATATAGAAAATGATCCAGCAAACTGGGAGCCCTTTTAAGTCTCCTTTACTTTAATGGGAAAGTTAAGCACATGTGGCACAGTTTCTGCAGCTGAAACTCTCCCCACGGCCTGAGTTCGATCCCAGCGGAAGCTGGTTTCAGGCAGCCAGCTCAGGTCGACTCAGCCTTCCATCCTCCCGAGGTCGGTAAAATGAGTACCCAGTTAGCTGGCGGAAAGGTAATAACGGCCAGGGAAGGCAACAGCGAACCACCCCGCTATAAGGCCTGCCAAGAAAACGTCAGCGAAAGCTGGCGTCCCTCCAAGAGTCAGTAATGACTCAGTGCTTGCACGAGAGGAGAGGTTCCTTTCCTAAGCACGGCATGAGCTAAATTTTCTCCCATTTAAATCAAAGGCTACTTAAAATAGCTTAATTTTAACTGACTTTTTTGCGTCTGTACTCCGCAAATATCCTTAAATGAACAAATTGTGCATTCTCACTCTACACTCCACTTGAGGAGAGTTTAAAAAAAGAAGAAGCATTTTACGTGATATTTGAAATGCCACTTCATTCTACATTTCTGTTACTATCCCAAAGGGATTTAAGTTAATTATACTGGGTGTTTGTTTGGAGGGGGGAAATCATGTGCCAATAAAACGAAAGAAAAGTTGGGAGGAAACAAAAAAAATAAGACAGATCTGCACCAAGCAGGATATTGCACTATGAAAGTGGTATGGAAGCAGCATATGGAGGCACGATCTTCACTACTGCTTTGTAGCAGCATTGAAGTTCACTGGCAACTGTTGGGGCCCATTGACACATGTCAACATATACCACTTCCATAGTATTATACCCTGTTTGGTGTTGATGTGTCCTGGGCCCCAACAGTTGTCAGTGCACTTCAATACCAGTATAAAGCTAGGGCTTTGCTAGACCTGCCGGGTTATCCCGGCAGGGAGGCGGGGCCGAGGTGCGCTAATGTTAGCGCGCCTCGCCCAGGGTTCCAGACGTCAGATGCGCAGGGACATCAGATCCCTGCGGCGTCCACCATTTTTTGTTTGTTTTTAAAGGGGCCGGGTGCGGCCCGAAGACGGCGGACTGGTAAGTCCTTTTTTTGGTGTTTTTTTTACCGGGGGGGGGGGGGGAAGGATGGCAGGGTGGGTGGCAAGGGGGGGGGTGAGATCGCACCGTGCACCGCCGCCGCCCGAGCAAGCAGGCGAGCGGCACTTGCCCGGGCAATGCCGCCCCATGCCAGGCATTGCCCGGGCAAGCGCCGCTCGCCTGCTTGCTCGGGCGGCGGCGGCGCGCGGCACGATCTCACCCACCCACCCCTTGCCACCCACCCTGCCATCCTTCCCCCTCCCCTCTCTTCCCCCCCTGGGCCGATGGGCACAGCACTCGTATGAGCGCTGTGCCAGGTCCGTGGCTTTTCGCGGCTACTCGTGAGTAAGCGAGTAGCCGCAGAAAGCCTCGGAAGTCACTACACTTCCCCCAGCCCCGGCCTGAGGCCGGAGCTGGGGAAAAGGCACACCATAAGCGAATTCGCTTATAGCGCATTAGACCAGGCCTCAGCGCGGCCTGCCGCCGGATTCCCCTGTGCATCATGTGGACGCACAGGAGGGAAACCGGGTCTGAAGGCACACTAAGTCCTCATCTAGGAAGGCCCCTAGTGTGACCATATGAAAAGGAGGATAGGGCTCCTGTATTTTTAACAGTTGTATTGAAAAGGGAATTTCGGCAGGTGTCATTTGTATATATGGAGAACCTGGTGAAATTTCCTCTTCATCACAACAGTTAAAGCTGCAGGTGCCCTGCCCTCTTTTAAATCTGGTCACTCTAGTATAGCTCCTGCAGCTTTAACTGCTGTGATGAAGAGGGAATTTCACCAGGTTCGCCATATAAATGACACCTGCTGAAATTCCTTTTTTTATGCAACTGTTAAAGATACAGGAGCCCTGTCCTCCTTTTCATATGGTCACCCTACCTAATATATCCATTCCTGTACAGAAATACAATCACTGGGAGTTTCTCTGGAATGGAATTCAGCCTTCAGACTGAGAGAGGTTCAACACCCCTGTTCTAAGCTTTTCTATCCTGTATAACAGGAGATGTAACACCCTTCCGAGGTCTCATTCCATCAGATTTTGTGGCAAGTGTAGTGGGGGCTGAAAAAATATATTGTGACATCAGACATTCTATTAGGAAGTCAGATCAGACTCAATCAGCATGTATTAGTCATTTCACTTTGTAAAGAAAGTGCTCCTTCAACGTGACATCATAAGTGACTCCATGCTCTTGAGATGCTGTTAAAACACTAATGGAGGTAGTTCCATTATTATTTAGCATCCTCGTTAGGTGCTATTTCATCCTGACTTAGAAAGAAAGAAAGAATGAACGAACAATCCTCCTTCATTAAACAGAAAGGCTAAAGGCTTACTTTTTGACATTGATCTTTTGAACTACCAAAGGTATTCACTTCAAACTATTTACACTAAATGTCTCCACTAACGTTTTCAAGGTGTCGCAAAATGGGTCAGAATGACAGTGAATTTCACTACCTGATTTTGGCTTGTCTGTAGCATTAATTTGTTCTGCAGAATTTATTTCAATGGAGCCTCTTCAGAGATCATCCCAGTAGATTGCACCTTACAAACCAGATTTTCTTGTTGTCTGCTCTGTTCCCAAGGTGGGTTAACTTCCTTACCTTGCCTAATGATGGGGCTATCTCCAATGGGGAATGTGTCTCATTATCAGCTTAGATCTATGACCTAACCCTTTAAAACTCATGAGCTTCACTGGGGTTTAACCAGCAGCAAGGTCCATCTCATAAATGCAGCCATATGTCAACCTGTGTCCTGATGGAACAAATCCAACTCCGGCTATGTGTCCTAAAGTCATTCCTCCCCCTCCCCCCCCCCCCAGATCCAAAATATTTAAGGGAGCAACTTTTTTAATCTACTCTCCATCCTCTGTGGTTTGAGTTCAGGGGACATGATCTTCTTCAGCTGCCACCATATTCCTGAGGTACAATTGAATTGGAAAAATAGCTGGTCTTTTTCAATGGTGACCCCATGTTTATGGAATTCCTTCTTGTTTAGTGTAGTGGTAGGCAAACAGACCCCTTTGCAATATGTACGAAAGACATTTATTTGGAAGAAGAAGAAGAAGAAGAAGAAGAAGAAGAAGAAGAAGAAGAAGAAGAAGAAGAAGTAGAAGACGAAGAAGAAGAAGAAGAAGAAGAGATACCCAATGCAAAATATTTTCACATTGCATTGATCTGTACAGGTCTGGAGAGATTTAAGCATAGGATTAACCCTTCCAGTGATATTACAGCAACTCTGAAGTGCATCACTGTGGCTGGATCATGCCCTGTCCCTGTTATTTTTGTCATGTTGCACTAAAAGAGAAGTTCCAGGATTCCTACATGGGGGAGGGAAGCTTCTTCTCCTTTTTCTTTTTAAAAAGGAGTTTATAAATTATGGAAAACAAGCTGACAGCTTGTCCTTATAAATATGAAGATTACCTTCTCTACCCTCATGAATCTGAAAAGTCATTGCTTTAAAAAAAAAATTACACAAAACTACTGATTCAGCAAACTGGGAAAAAAAATAATGGGCAAGTTTTGCTGACCAGAGAATATTCAGGCAATTTAATTCTTTTCCTTTTTTCGGTCTAACATTTACTGTACATTTTTTGCCATCCAAATATTATTATGTTTACAGAAAGAGTCCCCGTTTCCTGAGGAAAGGTCCCATTATTGACAATATGAATATCACGGTGAAATATACTCCAATACCTGAAGATGCTCTGGGAATCCAGTTAGAGTCCCTGTGGAACATTCTTTATTTGCTTCCAGGTGTTCCACTTTCCCGTACGTATTGCTTCTACTGCTTGCAACAATTGACCTCACCCTGATATTAGTCAAAATTGCATAAAGCAGAGAGACCTGTGTTGCCACCCTAATGCCATGATCAGTGATATCTGACATTCTAGGGTCTGCAGAATCCAGACATGCTGCTTTTGACAACAGAGTACAAGAATATTTCTAAAACTCATTGACTATTGGTCTCTGAAGGGCTCGTAGGAAGACCATCTAGCTAGATATCAACACTGACTGGCAAAGCATGCGCTATCTCTACCACCATCTTTCTGTCTAGGAATAATAATAATAATAATAATAATAATAATAATAATAATAATAATAATTTATTTATTTGTTACCCGCCTCTCCCTCTGGATTGAGGCGGGGGCACAACACAAATAAAAACACCATAAAATACATACAACTAATTCAAACGTTTTAAACCAGTGCATCATTAAAAGCAGCATACCATTTAAAAAGGCATCTTAAAATTCAACAGGGTAGGCCTGCCGGAAGAGATCAGTCTTTATGGCTTTCTTAAATTCTGGAAGACTGTTAAGTTGACGAATCTCTCCCGGCAAGCCATTCCAAAAACTGGGAGCAGCAGAAGAAAAGGTCCTCTGGGTAATAGTTGTCAGCCTTGTTTTTGTTGGCTGGAGTAAATTCTTCCCAGAGGACCTGAGTGCTTGGGGCGGATTGTACGGGAGAAGGCGATCCCGCAGGTAGCCTGGACCCAAACCATGCAGGGCTTTAAAGGTGATAAACAACACTTTATACTTCGCCCGGAAACTAATTGGCAGCCAGTGAAGAGATTTTAAGACTGGTGTAATGTGGTTACCCCTAGGTGTACCAGTGACCAACCTGGCTGCCATATTTGGGACTAGTTGAAGTTTCCGGACTAGGCACAAAGGTAGCCCTATGTAGAGCGCATTGCAGAAGTCGAGCCTTGAAGTTACCAGCACATGCACTACCGTCTTTAGGTCTTCCGACTCTAGGCTTTGATGTTCACTTCAACACCTGATGTCTTCAAATCATTTTCCCAGTTTACAAATGGTGGAATTTCCTCCTTCTGAATTTCCCCCTGGATTTCATGTTTATGATTTTCTTCTTCCTGGTCTCGGAGTGTCAGTGATGTGTTTTCTTTTCACCGTATTTCCAGCTTGGGTTATGGAAATTTGGAAAGATCACAGTGCCTGCTCAGTTGTTCTTCTGCCACAACTTTTCATCTCTTCCACTGGTGATGCTCTCCCTTTCTCATTTTTGTTTTCAAACATGCACTTTTGTGCATGATCACCCCAGCCATTCACATCAGATGCTTTCTCAGCAGATTCCATTTCCCTCTATTCTTCGATAGGGATGGGAAAATCTGTCATGCTTGGTTTTTCTCAGGTTCTCATTTTTCCAGTGCTAAATTCATTCAATCCTGATTAATCACCAGATCTTGATATATTTTTCCAGTTCACACACAAAACTGCACAAAATGATTGCACATTTCTCCCACTGAATAAAGCATTTTTAAATTGGTCTGCATTTTTGGAAGTACACACATTTTTAAAAATTGGTTTTTGCATACATTTGCTTTCCCAACTGCATTTCAAAATTCAGAAATGTACAGATGGTGGCAGTAAGCTGACTTGAGTGCCATTTTGGGGGAATGGGAGATACAATTGAAATAAATAAATAAATAAGAGTTCTCATTCACAATTAGGTTCAGTAGGTGCAAATTGGGTAAGTTTGCTTTGGTCATGACTGGACCAGGCCTATATCCCAGGATTGTCCCATGATCATCTCTGTGCATCTAAAAGACAGACAGGGGATCCTGGGAGCAGGCAGGGACAACCCCTCCATTTGCCTGGGATAATCCTTAGGTCTAGCTAAGGCCTTTGAAAGGCAAACCAAATGAATTTCTTCTCCACCCCTATTTTTCAATTGACCAACTTGTTGAAGCCAATCTTTTCAGGGCCTATCCAGATTGTTGGTGCTCATCACAGGATCCTATCATCATCGCCATGCATTAGCCAGCATTGGACCTTTGTGCAATTCGAAAATGAATCCTTGACATTCTCTTTGAAAATCCCAAAGGCAGAAATGGAAATTGGTACGATCTTTGGTAAGTTTACAAAATGGAATCTGTCCACTCTAATACTGCAGAATTGCCTATCCCTTCCTTTCCTGACTATTGTCCTCACAGAATCCTTTCCTAATTCTGAACTCAAAAATGTGCAGTTAAAATACATTTGTTTGAGATGCAATCCCATGCAAGTGTAGACAGAAAAAAAACCCTGATTGCTTAAGATGCAGTGCTATGCAAACTATAGTCAGAAAAAGGCCTAGAACTCATGCTAAGAGTTATAGGCCTTTCGTCTAAACTTGCATAGGATTCTGCCCTCAATTTGTCCTGATTGCAGAATCTTGGTTTTCTGGTTGCAGAAATCATCACACCAGATTGGTCCTAGATGCACGATTCTTGTGGTAGGATGAGGTGTTTGGAAAGCTGTGTATCACACACATACACACATGGGTATTTAATTACCTACTGCTTTCAATTAAGTCCTCCTCACTTGGTGAGGGTGGGGAAGATTGCTAAGGGAAAAGAAATTGATTTCCTTCTGGCTAATACCTCTTTCCAGTTTCAGGCCCATCCACGCAAGCTCTGTTCAGAAGGACACAGATTAGAAAGTCACTTGGTCAAGGGGCAGCAGAGGGCACTCCAGGCCAGAGCAGGTTAAGTTGTGGTCACTTTATCTCTTGTTGTTGACGCAAAGGCCCGAGGCCACGGCCTGATGTTTTCCTGCCCAAAACACACACACAAAAACAACAACCCTGTTTATAAGCAGGTCAAGGACTCGCCGGCAGAGAACCATTAGCAAAACAACTTGGCTATTGACGAAAAGAGCAAAGAAAGGTGTGTTTGCAGATGCAATCCTTCCTTTCTCGAACAATACGGTTAAATCAAAATGGCATTTCTAAGGGTCTACTTAGAACAGCTTCCTCCTCCTATGCACATGCCTCCACCCCTGCGAATGAGCCTTGAAGAAACTTTGGATCCTCCCTATGCATTTGTACTAAATTGTTAAAAAAAAAAAATGAACTAAATCAATGCTGCAATTTTACTACTAGTCACATAGCAGCCAGGGATTGTTAATGTCTTTTAACTTTAGGCTCTTCTTTCTAATTAGAAATATGCCCCCCCCCCTTTCCAACCCTATAGCTCATGAAAATGTTTCGCAGTGAGTGAAGCTCACTTGGTGTTAGCTTTCATGACTGCCTCCCAAGCAAGCCCACCTCCCCCATCCCAAAAACAGAGCAGGTTCATCAAAAGGTTTCCTGAAAAGTTCAGGAATCGTTCAAGCAAACCCGAGCCAATTTATGGTTTTGTACGCCAGCCATGTGACAGCAGCAGCTGAGATTCAAAAACGGGGCAAACTCACCAGACCAAATGAAACGCTGCCTTCAAATGAAAAATCCATTCAAAATCCGGTTAGCCTGGAATTTGCAAAAAAATACACATGATTCTTCCTAGCATAGATCTCTCTCAATTATCTATCTGTCTGTCTCATACTTCCTAATACTCGTAGATGAAAATAGGGCCGTGCTTGTAATACCCCATTTCTCATATCAAAAGTTCTTGCCCAACTTCTCGGCTAGGGGAGATTGAAGATTTTGTTCGGTCTGCATTTTAAGCAAACCAACTTAATTTGCACTTCGCAACACTGTTATGACCGTATCAAATTTTGTGCTACAATTCTCAGTTCAGCAGTGTATATTTGGGGGTCACAAATGTGTATTTCAGGATAAAATGTGCACATAAAGGCACGTAGGAGGATGAAATACATTAAAATAATGTACATCAGTGCAGTTGTTTTTAAAAATGCCAGGCTGATGTGGAAACAGGATAGGGTGGAGTTATGAATGAACACATCTGAGAGCTTCAGCTATTGCATGTTATAGAAAAGCAGTTAATAAATAAATCTGAAATTGACACAGACCAGAAATATACCGATCCATCCACCCCTACATCCCCAGCACCACCATGATGAAAGGTCTACCCCGCCTTCTATTTACTATAAAATAGCCCACCTTCCACTGATTTAAAAGTGAAGAAGGTAATTTTGACTAAAATACAGACTATGACAGGACCTACACTACTGCTTTATAACGGTATTAAAGAGCACTGACAACTGTTGGGGCCCATGAAACATCCCATATACCATTTTCAAACCACTTTCAAAGTGTTATATCTTGCTTGGTGTAGATCTGGCCAGAGAAGAAAGCCCAGAGGTTATCCAAGAGTATATTGTCAATATCAACAATTCAAAATGTACCCCTTCAGCTGCAGTGTGTGTATGTGTGTGTGTGCATTGATGTATCCTACAGACGAAATACATTCACTCTCCAATCTAAAGGCAGAATCCAAAGGGGTATTTATGCCCCGGCTGATTCTCTTCAGCTCTGGCAACAATGTTGCACAAGCAACAATTTAGAGCTTCCAGGGGTAACCCAAAATGAGCAGAAATGCTCGTTTCTGGAAGTCAGCAGGTCAATGGAGCTTGCACAAGGGAGCTCCAATGACGTGCCTCCATCTAAAAATGAGCATTTTGGTTTGTTTTGGGTTTCTGCCTAAATCTCCTTTGCACAGGCAATGGTTCCCACTTGCACAATGGAATTGGTGGAACCCACTGCTTGCAGAAGGCAATTAAGAACATAAGAACATAGGAAGTGCCATGCTGGATCAGACCAAGGGCCAGCTAGTCCAGCACTCTGTTCACACAGTGGCCAACCAGCCATTTGCCAGGGACCAACAAGGCATGACATGGTGCAACAGCACCCTCCCGCCCGTGTTCCCCAGCAACTGGTGCACACAGGCTTACTGCCTCGATTACTGGAGATAGCACACAACCATCAGGGCTAGTAGCCATTGATTGCCTTCACCTCCAGGAATTGATCCAACCCCCTTTTAGAGCCATCCAAATTGGGGGCCATCACTACATCTTGTGGTAGTGAGTTCCATAATTTAACTATGTATTGTCTGAAGTAGTCCTTCCTTTTATTTGTCCTGGATCTCCCACCCATCAGCTTCATGGCGTGACTCAGCGTTCTAGTATTTGGAGAGAGGGAGAAAAATGTTGTAGAATTTTGTACAGAATTTTGTACAGTTGGCAGGGTGGAAAGGAATTTGCAGGGGCAGAAGGGCCCTCTTGGATTCCACCATAAGGGCAGTATCCAAAGTGACACTGCCACTAACATAAATTATGTTGGACTAGTGTAAATGACTTCTGTGGAAATGTCTATAGCGCTTGCTGGTGCAACAGATTTCCCCCAAAAAAACCATTGTGCCATCAAGCACTATTGGCATTGCACTAGAGCAGCATAATTCATGTTAGTGGTAGTTTCACATTAGTTACTGCCCCAAGGTTAGCTAGAAGAGACCCCAGGGAGGGCGAAGAACGCTGAAGAACGACAACACTAGCAACCCACAGTTACGAAGATTTAGTAAGGCATGTATATAGGGAATAACCAGGGTCAAAGACCAGGAAACAGAGACTGGTAAATAGTGGCATTTGCAGGTTAATCCTACACATGTCTACTTCAGAGAAAGACTTACTTTCACTGGGTATAGGATTGCAATTTTGAAGTGCATGCCATTTGTTGATCAATCTAGCTATCAGTGAAAATTATTTAAGTTGGTGGGCTTTGTTTGCTAACCACCATTTCACTGATATAAGTAGGGACACACCTGTAACGTTCTCCATTTGCCCATCATTATTATTATTTATTTATATAGCACCATCTATGTACATGGTGCTGTACAGAGTAAAACAGTAAATAGCAAGACCCTGCCGCATAGGCTTACATTCTATTAAAATCATAGTAAAGCGATAAGGAGGGGAAGAGAATGCAAACAGGCACTGGGTAGGGTAAACAGGCACAGGGTAGGGTAAAACTAACAGTATAAAGTCCAAACAGCATCACGTTTTAAAAGCTTTAAGAAAAAGAAAAGTTTTTAGCTGAGCTTTAAAAGCTGCGATTGAACTTGTGGATCTCAGATGTTCTGGAAGAGCGTTCCAGGCGTAAGGGGCAGCAGAAGAAAATGGACGAAGCCGAGCAAGGGAAGTAGAGACCCCATCACTTGCTTTGTGCCTGAGCCTGCAACTCCCCATTATTTATTTATTTATTACATTTATTTATTTATATACATTTATATTATACATTTATATTTATTACATTTATTTATTAATATACATTTATTTAAAAGAGGACAGGGCACTGCAGCTTTAACTGTTGTGATGAAGAGGAAGTTCCCCCAGGTTCTCCATATATACAAATGACACCTGCTGAAATTCCCTTTTCAATACAATGGTTAAAGATACAGGAGCCCTGTCCTCCTTTTCATATGGTCACCCTAACATATCCCACCTTTTTTCCTCCGAGGAACCCAAGGCGGTGTGCATAATCCTCCTCCTCCTCTCCATTTTTATCCTCACAACAACAACCCTGTGAGGTAGGTTGGACTGAGAGTCTGTGACTGGCCCAAAGTCACCCAGTGGGTTTCCATGGCCGAGTGGGGATTAGAACCCAGATCTCCTGACTCCCAGTCCAACACCTTAGCCACTAAACCACACTGGCTTTACATAGTGCTGAAGTTGAATTCCAGCTGCTGTGTTCATTTACTGCAGAATGGACAAATAGACTGCCCTGCACTATTTTAACAGCTAAAACGAGAAGGTATTTGTTCTGTTTATAGATATGGTAGGAAGAACATATAATTCATTTAGAATATCTACACACCATTTCTCAATAAAATGTTTTCAAAGCAGTTTGCACATGCAAGGTTGCTTACAAACATATTTCAGGGAAATTGTTTATGGTCTGCCAGAAGGGGAAATTTTCCGGCCTAGGAGATGGGAACAGATGGTGGCTTGAGAGGGCTTTCAGGCTATGCTCCCCTCTGCACCCACCTGGGACCCTGCTTCCTTCAGGGCTCCATCTGGAATTCCTGCCACTACTGGGGCCTTCTGATACTGCAGCCACCAGCCACTCCTCGCCAGACATGCTCATCCAGCTATGGTGCATAGCAGGGCACAGCAGTGCTTTTGGGTGGGAGCTGAATAGCCAACATTTTACATTTCCTAAAATGTCAATGGCTACTAATCCCGATGGTTATGTGCTACCTCCAGTATCAGATGCAGTAAGCCTATATGCACCAGTTGCTGGGGAACATGGGTGGGAGGGTGCTGTTGTAATTGTGTCCTACTTGTGCGTCCCTGGTCAACAGTTGTCTGGCCACTGTGTGAACAGAGTGCCGGACTAGATGGACCCTTCGTCTGATCCAGCATCAGGACTCATCTTATGTTCTTAATGACTTCTGTGGAGTCATTCACAAAGTTTTGGGGAATATGAAATGCTGGGCACCCAGCTTTTATTGGGGCTGAGCCATTAGCACCCATTCAAAAGTGCTGCTGCAAGGTAAGCACTTCTGGAGAGAGGGGGTGTTTGAATGGCGGCTGAAGTACTGCTGGTGGGCCCAGATTTTCAAAGAAAAATGGCAATTCTGGTTGGGGCCTGATGGCTGCAGTGGCAATGGGGTAGGCATCAGTCCCAGTGGGTCAGGTTGAGGCACGTGGGCAGATGCTGTGGAATGCCAGGTCATGACGCTGGACCTGGGAAGAACTAACGCCTCATGCTTACCCTATGAGTAGAGCAAAGAGCAATTCACACCTTCTGAGGAGGCATCTAGTCTTGAGTGATCAGAGAGCAATTGGTGTGCAGCTGAAACCGCTCTGAGAAGGTCTAGTGCAGACTTCCCCAACCTTTCTCTGCTGTGGCATCCCGGCTGTGGAACGAGCTCCCTAGAGAGGTCCGCCTGGCGCCTATACTGTACTCCTTTCGTCGCCAGCTGAAGACCTTTTTATTCTCTCAGTATTTTAACACTTAATTTTAACTTAAATTTAAATTTTACTGTTCTAACTCTGTATTTTAACCTTATATCAATTTTGCTGCATGGTTTTATCCTGGTTGTGCTTTTTATACTGTGTTTAGTATTTGTGTTTTTAACCTATTAGTTGTTTATTATGGTTTTAATTTTTGTGAACTGCCCAGAGAGCTTCGGCTATTGGGCGGTATAAAAATGTAATAAATAAATAACTAAATAATAAACCTGGGTCCCTCCAGTTGTTTTGGACCACAACTTTAATCATTGCATTGACATTGCCCATCCTGGCTGAGGCTGATGGCAGTTTATTTATAGATCATAATACAGCATAAAAACAGTATAAAATATAGAAACTCAAATCACAATATAACTACACTTGTATTGCTAAACGTCTCTTAGGGAGGCTCCTTTGCTGACTGCAGAATTCAATGGCTTTCAAACTATCTCCCCATCCTCTGTCAAGGTGTACCTTGTCTTTTGTTAGTGAAGATGCAAAGATTCCAGTTTTTTCCTGTAGCAATCTTCTTTCTATTACCCAGATTCAGGGATACTTAACACCATAAAAAAATAAAAATAGCTTTTCTTCTCTTTCTTCTCATTTGCCCTCCCTGCAACGTTGAACTACGAAAACAGACCTGTGCTCAATAAACTCTTCCGATTAAAAGACAGCCGTGTTGCACTCTTCTTGTTTCTGTTTTTTAAAAAGCTCGATTTAAAGAACAACAATGCCATGGTTACGATTACACTTGAAGTGGAAGAAGTTTCTCCAAGTTCCTTTCCAAGCTGTTAAAGATTAGCTTGATGTAGATAAGCCTATTCCCCAAACTCATTATCTGTCTTCAAAATGCACCTTAAGGACTACTTAATAAAGTCAAGGTTATGTGAAGAGTATTTCAGTGAAAACCAGTGAATGACTGTTAATAAATCTGCATTACAGGTTGGAGATTTTGCCTCTGTCTTTCATCCAAGCGATAGATGATCCCTCTGTTCTCTCCCCCCACCTATTTTTAACAATAAACACGTGTTGCTACTTTGCTAAGGTCACCCATTTGAATCAGAGAGAACCAAAGGAACTAAGAGGCATTTCAGAGTGTTTAATATATATAAAATCACAAACATACATACACACATATCTGAAAGAGAACTCCAATGTTTGGTAATTTACTGCAGCCCCAGGTCCAGTGAAGAAAGTTAAATAGCACATTCTACAAACAGGCAACCTTTATCAGAACAGTTAAAGCTGCAGGAGCCCTGCCCTCTTTTGCATCTGGTCACTCTAGTATAGCCCCGGAAGCTTCACCTGTTGTGATGATGAGGGAATTTCACCAGGTGGCATAGGGATCTGAGAGCAGTAAAAACTAGGGATGTGCTCCGCTTCTAATCAGACCAGAGAAGCAGTAGCGGAGTGGGGGGCTTCACCTGCCCTTAAGGCGGAGGCAAAGAGGATTGGGGGGCCGGCGGAGCATGGCGAAGAGGATCGAGGTGAAGGCGGATCCTTCGCCTCGATCCGGAGCTCCGCCGGAAAGGTAAGTGGGGTTTACCGGGCCCTGCCGCTGTCGCTGTCGCCCATGCGGCGACGGTAGCAGGGCCCGGTAACGCCCCCCGCCCTCCTCTCCCTTACCTGCCTCCATCCGCGGTCCGTCAGCGTCTCCAATTGAGCCCGTGGTTCCAGCAGGAAGTCTGGGCTGCACCACGGGCTCAATTGAAGACGGTGACGGACCGCGGACGGAGGCAGGTAAAGCCCCCCTCCCCCTTGGTCCCTTACCAGGCTCTGCAGCCGTCGCCGCATGGGCGGCGATGGCGGCAGGGCCCGGTAACCCCCCCCGCCCTCCTCTCCCTTACCTGCCTCCATCTGCGGTCCGTCAGCATCTCCAATTGAGCCCGTGGTTCCAGCAGGAAGTCTGGGCTGCACTTGCGGCCCAGACTTCCTGGTGGAACCACGGGCTCAATTGAAGACGGTGACGGACCATGGACGGAGGCAGGTAAGGCCCCCCTCCTCCTTACCGGGCTCTGCCGCTGTCGCCACATGGGCGGTGATGGCGGCAGGGCCCGGTAACCCCCCCTATGGGGGGGACCGGAACTCCGATCTGGATCCGGAGCTCCGAGCGGAGCGGAGTGGGCACAGGCGGAGTGGGGGCGGGGCGGAGCGGGCCGATCCGAAAATGGCGGATCTTAAAGTGAAGCGGAGTGGGGGGTCCGTGCACACCCCTAGTAAAAACAGATAGCTACCAGGAGCTGCAAGGAAGTGTAGCCATAGCCACCATTTAAAGGCCTCAATCCATGCCTTGCAGCCAACTGATCTAATACCCACTTCCAGATAAATAGCTGCGTTCCCCACACAGGAAAGGAGGCCCAGTAGTTTTCTAAGAAATATAGATTGGACTCTTTCAATTTGGACATTAAATCCCAGTATCCAAATAGGAATACCGTAAGTAAGTTGGGCCAGAGTCTTAGCTTTGTAAATTTCAATTGCAGAAGGGATGAATTGACCACCTTGCATGAAAAAGAATCTTAGGATCAGCTGCTGACTAGAATTTGCTGAATTAATTGTCTGCCTTCCTTGTTCAGAACAAGCTCCAGTTCTCTGCATTTGTATGCCTAGATATTTTATATGGGCAACTTGCTCAATGATATTACCATTTAAAGTCCATCTGTATTGCTTCCGAGCTTTAGAGAACACCAAAATATTTCGACTTACTATAATTGATAGTCAAACTATTCTCAGAGCAATAGGTCCCAAATGCAGAGAGTAATCATTTTAACCCAATTCTAGAAAGTGATAATGCAAATTAATGCAAATTAGAAAAATAACGTTGCAATCCTTCGGAGAGAAGCAACTCACCAAGCTGTATTTTGTTTTTATGTCACTTTTTATCTATCCTTTGCATGTTTTGGTGTTGATTTTGCTGGTCTGCGACCATAATAAATAACAATGAATGAACCAGGTGAAATTCCCAGGCACACCCTAATGTCTCAAACAATAAGCACTGATTTGAGAGGGGCATTGAGTAGAGATCCAGAGGAACATCCAGGTGCAGCAAGAACAGTCCTCTAGCTGCCTCCGGTCACTCTGCCACCACATCGAACAAGCACTGCCTCTGAGAGAGCGCTGTTGCTCCCGGCAGCAGGAGCAAAAAGGAATCACTCTGCTTGGAGCCTCTCTGCATTTCAAAGAGGCCACGAGGGTGAGCCCTGGAGGCTAATATTGCCTTATAACAGGGTGGCCCTATGAAAAGGAGGACAGGGCTCCTGCATCTTTAACAGTTGCATAGAAAAGGGAATTTCAGCAGGTGTCATTTATATATATGGAGAACCTGATGAAATCCCCTCTTCATCACAACAGTTAATTAGATTTTATTAGAATGTAAGCCTTTGCGGCAGGGTCTTGCTATTTATTGTTTTACTCTCTACAGCACCATGTACATTGATGGTGCTATATAAATTAATAATAATAATAATAATAATAATAATAATAATAATAATAATAATAATTAAAGGTGCAGGAGCTATACTAGAGTGTCCAGATTTAAAGGAGGGCAGGGCACCTGCAGCTTTTACTGTTGCGATGAAGAGGAAATTTCACCAGGTTCCCCATATATACAAAGGGCACCTGCTGAAATTTCCTTTTCAATACAACTGTTAAAGATACAGGAGCCCTGTCCTCCTTTTCAGATGGTCACCCTACTTATAAGCCCCTCTTCCTGCCAGTGTCACTACAAAAGCCCCACCAATGCTGGGTTTAAGGATCAATTCATTCCTCACCCCTGCAACAGCTGCAACCTAAACTCAGAGTAGGGCATCAGTGTCTACAGCGTTTAATAAATCAATGAATAAAAATAATGTCCTTTATGACTGAGTATTCCAAAAATGTTTGCCTTTAAAATAAATGAATGCATACATTTCCTGGGTGCACACCATAATGAAATGTGCTGTGCATGCCTATGCCTACACCCACTATGTAGCGGTGTGAGTGAGGTGCTTGCATTGAGGGTCAATGTCAAGCCGTCTATACACTCAAAGTCCACTTTCGTAACATCTCTATTATATTGCATCTTTTCCCTCCGAAAGATCCCAGCGTGCTGCACATTGCAGAAGCCGAGGTTAAGGGGAAGAAGAGGAGAACAGATAGAATAAAGGACATGGTGATATGGATGTCCAGGCATCAGTGTATGAAATGGCATTCCCTTAGACTTGTCAAAGCTCAGAAGTTTTATTACCAAGGAATTTCACTTCTGCCTCTTATTCTTAACACACTGCCCAGCGCCGGGCCTGAGAGGATTTGCTGATCTAATATAGATAGCGATTTTGTAGGTTTGTTGAGATTTATATAGACAGCACCTTGGGATCAGGAATTACATTTTAAAATGTAATAAAATGCTCCCTGGCATTTATTTATTTTTTAAAAAAACTTACAAATACCATACTTAAAAAAGTAAACATCAAATAATCTCTGGTATCTTTCAAGAAAATGTTGACACAGCTCAAGAAGCTTTATACAGATCCCCAAGTCTTTTGCTAAAGTCAACTTAATATACTCATTTTCTTCATTCTACTACTGTGCCATGAAGTTCGCTATTCCTGAAAAGCTAAGACGTAGATAGTTTTCTTTTATGCATATTTTTTTAATTTGTGTATTTATTTATTTATTAAAAAAACCCAGACACACACAAAGACACACTTACCTTCCATGTAGTGCACCAACGCTCAAAGGCCACAATCAGCAGAAGTCATGTAAAGGCATAGCACTCATATGGCTGCAAATGTATGTGTGAATGGGTAGTCTAGGGCCACAGCTAGACCTAAGGTTTATCCTGGGATCATCCAGGGTTCACCCCTGCTTGAGCACTGGATCCCTTGTGTGTCACCTAGATGAACAGGTTTGACCCCTGGACGATCCAGGGATAAACCTTAGGTCTAGCTATGGCTTAACTCCTCTTCCTCCTCATTATTAGTATTAGTATTGCCAAGGTGGGTGAGGCATGCTGGGAATTAGAGGCCTGTTTTCTGTCTAAATATGCGTAGGATTGTGCCCTTAACGAATTAGATCTTTAGGAGTGATGAAGGATGGCAAAGGGCAAGGAGAAAACACTGATTGGGCCTGTTCAGACAACAGGCTACGCCATGGTTAGGCCACTAACCCTCTCTGCAGCAAAGAGTATGTTAAAGCCATGGTTATGGAGCCACCATGGTTTGGAATGCTTCACATGACACACTAAACCATAATGTTTAGCTCAAAATGCTTAATCACTGTGACTGAGGCCTTTGCTAGACCGGGCTATATCCCGGGGTGATACCCGGCATCGTCCCTGTGCATCCAGATGACGCACAGGGGATCCCGGGCTCAGGCAGGGATCAACCCTCCCTGGTCCCAGGATATAAACTACCCCTTTGGGCCCACTTTTTCCTGTGGTCTTGGGCTGAGCCTGAGACCGCGAGTGTGTGGCCCATTTTTGCGGCTTTTCTTGGCTCTGCACGATTACTCGCATGGAGCCAGGAGCGCTGCGCCCATCGGGGGCAGGGTGAGGGGGAGTGGGGAAAACCATTTTTTTTAAAAAAAAAAAATCCACTTACCTTTGCGCACCATCCTTCGTGCGCATCATCCCCTTTAAAAGTTTTTTTAAAAAAATGGCAGACGCAACAGCTCTCTTTTTGAGGTTGCTTCGCCTTATGTGTAAATGAGGGTGACATCCCGCGATAGTTGCATTGTGGGGTCTCCCCTCATCTATCGCAGATTTACTGGTAGGTCTAGCAAAGGCCTAAGTGTGTCATCTGAACAGGGTCACACTGAGCCTGTTTGGACAACTTGCTAAGCCATGGTTAGGCCACTAACCCTTTTTGAGGAAATGGTTAGTGAGCATATTTAAACCATGGTTATTAGCCACAATGGTTAGGAATTATTAACACGGCATGCTAAGTCATAATGTTTAGCTCAAAATGCTTAACCATGTTGGCTTGCATGTCATCTGAACAGGGTCTATGTGTATGAGGGATGGTAGCCAACCTGAAGAAGTTCCTAATAATTAGGGATGCTGCTGGAACTTGAAATTAGGTGGTTTGTTGGTAAAATCTGTTATGTGTGTAATGCCTGTATGTGTACCAAAATAAGAACATAAGAAGAGTCCTGCTGGATCAGACCAAGCGTCCATCTAGTCCAGCAGTGGTCCACACAGTGGTCAACTAGTTGTTGACCAGGGAGCCACAAGCAGGACATGAAGAACCCTCAAAAATGAGTACACTTAGAAAGGTATTTGGATATACCCTGTGGATTTTCCACAATTTCCCCCTCTGGTAGCCTCTTTTGCCAGAGTTGTCATTTTCCCCGCTCCACCCCCACAAAATGCCAAAATTTGAATTATTGGATTTTTGGGCACAGCACTAGTATTATCACAGTTCAAATTGCTCCCCTTGGAATTCCTCATATGTCTCACCTGAGCAGCACCACAGGACATCTGCATTTCACGTTAGGTGACATGTGGGATTAACGCTTAGCATAGCCATGGCGCATTGTCCTCCCCAACCTGGGTTTGTTTTGTTTTTTACTTCCTCCTGTCATGGAAGCACCAGATCCAAACCAGCAACGTGGGCACGGGGTGGGGGGAGTTGAACCATTACAAGGAAACCTCTTTGCATGGCTATCCTGCATGTTCCCAACATGACACCAGATAGGTTCTACTCATCAATAGTGTATAAAGAGCTAATAAATCATTAACTGATGCTTTAATAAATGTTCACCCACTTGTTCATTGATGAACTACATGGGTAGCAGGGAGCCCTCTATTCTACCCAGACCAGTTGGATATAGGATGATGATTTAACTTTCTACAAATATCTTGCAAAGCTGCTCCTCCATCATCATCCTCTCCTTCTCCTTCTCCTCCCTTTACAGTAGTGATGGGCAACTTGTGTTCCACCAGTTAATTGATTGATTCTATATTTTATTTATGCATTCACAATATTTCTCGCCTCCCTTTCAGAGTAGAAATTGTGTTGGCCTACACCCCCATGATCTATTACCATTGGCTATGATGGCAAGGACTGAAGTTGCCCATCCCTGCTTTACAGGGTAGCAACAAACAGATGACTCCTTGTGTTACATGGCAAACAATCTGAAAATCAATAATAATGGGGTGTGGAGAGAGAGAGAGAGAGAGAGAGAGAGAGAGAGTTAAAAAAGAGAATTAACTGGAGGAGAATGAAAATTCCTTTCAGTTAGATATATTTAAGCTGCTTGTGGCCCCTAGATAGTTCCTGGAGGGCAACAGTGGCTGAGAATTCCCCCACCAAGGCTGTAGATGGGGAAATCCCACTGCCCCATCCCACCCAGCCACCACAGAAGAACCACAGTGGCTCCCTCTCCAGAGGTCAATATCTCAGTTAGGGAGTTGGAGGAATATGCCCAGGGGGTGTTGTTCTCCCAGCTTCCAGCACCTTCTCCGGGACTTCATCCCACTTCCCCATGAGCCAGCCCAATTTGAATTGCATTGACTCAGGCCAGGTCTCAGTTTTTCTGTTGCTGTAGTGCTTGATGTTTTCCTTGTCAATAGAAAGTTGTACGAACTGCACATGCAGTTTGCATAGTTTGCACAAATTATGCCCAAAGTTTGCACATATTAGACAAATTACAGCCGCAATTTGTGCAAATTACACAAATTATGCCCACAATTTCTTCAACTTTCTGTTGATGAGGAGAGAGAAAAAGCAAAACATTCCTGGATTTTGGGGGAAGCTCACAACTCAGCTTGCAAATGCTGAGGTTTTATGTGGATTTATTTATTTAAAAATAATAATACTTAAATTAATGTGAAAGCAGGGCAGGATGGACTGACTCATGGATGCATGCAAAACTGGCATAGACCAAAAATAAACTGATCTATCCATCCCTAGCAGGGAGATCCATGATTATGATTATTATAGGAATGCGAGGATTGCGTAAACTCCGTTCTGTCAGTGTTTTGCAAATTGTGAGGCACCTTTCATTCTGTTGTCCCTCAATTGACAGAAACATATTTTGTTGCTGTTGTTTCTGAAATTTCGCAAATCAAATTTGCACATTCATGAAATTCCCACCAAATGTTTGGCTGTTCTTTTTAATTTTTAGGATGCTTTGTCTAAATAGCCCCATTTCTCAAAGTCTATATTTCTAAGGCTGCAATCCTATGCACACTTGCCCCATTGAACACAACACAGGATACTTCTCAATAGCAACTTACAAGATTTTGCTCTCAGGCTTCAAACTTTGTCTGTGCATAAGCCCCATTGAATGTGATGGAACATACTACTCTGTAAACATTGATGGGGTCACACTGTAAATATATTCTATCCAGTTTCTTTGAACCAAGACCTGGATTGCAAAGGTTTAATTGCTAAATCTGTAGGACAACTGAATTCTGATCCACACATTACTCCAGGATGTGTGGGACATGCTTGTTTTGTTTGAAATGCAGACAGAATAAAATCCTTGAGCAGGCTGAGGTATCAGTCTCCACTGATTGATGGGAGGGTGGGCAGCAACCGTGGAAGGCCTCATCCTTCTGCTCTGGTTGATCACAGGACACATCCATTAATGTTGGGGGGTGGGGGCGGGCATGAGAAACACCGAGCCAATTTCGAAGTGAGCCAAAGTGGAAGTTGCCCACCACCAGTTACTGCTGCTGAATGGGACCTTTAGAACTCTGGCTTTTTCACATAGGTTGTTTGATGGTTTATTTGTATATATCGCCCTGATGCCCAAAAAGCCATCAAAGCAATGCAAAAGAAATCTAAAATAAAATGATAAAACCATTAAAAACACATTATGAAACCATCAAAAACATTAGAACATCTGTGCACTAAAAAATAATGGTAATGGCAGGATTTAAGAGATGTGTCTGAACTTCTTTTCTGAAAGCCAAGGGACTGGGGCCATTCACAGTTCTGGAGACTGGGTATTCCACAAATTGAGAGTAATGCAGGAGAAAGCCCTTTCCTGTGTGCCCATCCTATGGAACTCTGTAGGCAACAGTGTCCTCAAAAGTACTTCCCCAGCAGTTCTTAATAACTGGACAGTTTCATAATGAGATATGCAGCTCCTTAGATAGCCAAGCCCATGAAATGCTCAATTTTCCTATGGTGACCACATATTGCTCCTGTATCTTTAACAGTTGTATAGATAAGAGAATTTCAGTAGGTGTCATTGTTATGCATGCAGCATCTGGTGAAATTCCCTCTTCATCACAACAGTTAAAGCTGCAGGAGTCCTTTTTTTTTTTTTTTTTAATAATTTTTATTCATTTTCAACACTATATAAACATAAATGAACATTTCCAAAATATAATTGAAACAAACACAATAAGAAAAAGAAATACATCAA
Organism: Elgaria multicarinata webbii; assembly: GCF_023053635.1. Classification (NCBI taxonomy): domain Eukaryota; kingdom Metazoa; phylum Chordata; class Lepidosauria; order Squamata; family Anguidae; genus Elgaria; species Elgaria multicarinata. The sequence goes on along the minus strand of NC_086186.1, from coordinate 25,261,467 downwards.
ATATCTGCTTCATACATATTGAATAATTGTTGAGTACAAATATCAAAAACTATTACATATGCCTTATCACACTACAACATTTTCATTCTTAACATAAAAGTGCACCCCCCACCTCGGGATCATTCTTGAGTCCAAAATCTAATCGTTTCTTCTGATGGTGGTTTCCCATTTCCCTTAGTAAACACGAACACTAGGAACTGTTTCCAAATTCCTTCGAACTCATTTATTTTAGTTACGCCTTTTCTCCACTTAATATTACATGTCAGTTTATCATTAATGGCTATATCCCATACTACTTTATACCACTCCTCAATAGAATATTCCCCTTGGATCTTCCAGTTCCTAGCTATCATCAATCGTGCTGCAACCAACAAACTCGATATCAGCTCTATAGTTCCTTTTCCACACTTTATATCTTCAAATAGTGACAGCAATGCTATTTTTGGTGTTTGTTCTATTTTCATTCCCACTATTTCTTCAATTTCTGAGAACACCATCTTCCATAATCTTTGTACATATTTGCATTGCCACCACATATGTAAATACGTTCCTTTTTCCCCACATCCTCTCCAACAATTTGCTGAATGTTGATCACTTATCTTGTTCAATCTAACCGGGGTTAGGTACCACCTCCATAAAATTTTAAAATAATTCTCCTTTATTCTTACTGATAAACTTCTCAACACTCTTTGTTTCCATAGTCCCTCCCAGCTCTGTCGCCCTATTTGTATCTTCAAATCTGATTCCCAAACCATTTTCTCTGTATTCTCTCTAAACTCCTTCTCTAACAATATTTTATATATTTCACTCATTAATCCTTTTGAAACTATACTACCTCCTTTCCCTTCCTCCTTACTTACTACTAATTCTTCAAACCTCGTCATCTTTCTGCACATTCTATTATCTTGAATCCACTTTTTATTCCATTGCTCTAATTGACCATATTCTAGCCAAGATAGCTTCTTCTCCTTTAACAAATTTTCCATATCCTCTCTTGTTTTAATATCTCTTACCCAATCCTTTAATCTTATTTTATTTTTCTCTTTTAATATTTTACATAATCTACCCTTTAGATCCTCTGGGAAATTCTTTAACATTATTATCGGTGCTAAGGGAGAGTTGCTCGGAAGCAGCTTCCCTTTAAATTTACTCCAAATTTCCCATTGAGTCCTCAGGAGTGGATTATCTATACTTCCAACCCATTTTCTTCCTCCATCTTTAAAAAAAACATTCTCCAGATTCATCTCTACCTTACTTATGATTTTTTCTTCCATCCAGTATAAATCTCCTACTCCCATAATTGCTTCTACAACATGTCTTAATCTATTTGCTACGTAGTATAATTTTATGTTTGGGAGACCCATTCCCCCCTTTTTTTGGCTTAGGTACCAATTATTTTTATTCACTCTTGCTCTCTTTTCTCCATTACAATATTTATTAATAATATTTTGCCAACTTTTTATCTCGGTTTCTGATATTTTTATAGGTAGCATCCTAAATACGAAATTAATTTTAGCTAATATCTTCATTTTTATCAAAGCTATTCTCCCAAACCAAGATAAATTTAATCTTTTATATTTCTCCAATTTCTCTAATACCTCCTTCTTTAACCTCGTTAAATTTTCCCTTTCTAAATTCTCTAGATTTTTTGTAATTTTAATTCCCAAGTATTTAATCTCATTCTTAACTTTCAATTCCATCCCCTTAAATTCCCAATCCTTTTCTTCCTTCTTAGTATAGTTAAACAACATCATCTCTGATTTAGACCAATTTATTTTTAACCCTGTAATTTCCTCAAATTCCCTCAACTGATATTTAATTCTTTCTAATTTTCTTAATGGATTCTTAATGGTCAATAAAGTATCATCCGCAAACATGTTTAGCTTTATCTCCCTTACCTCTCCAATTCCTTCTAATTCTTTATCCTCCCTTAGTGCCTTCGCCAAAACTTCCATAACCATTACAAAAAGGACCGGCGAGAGCGGACATCCTTGTCTTGTTCCTCTGGCTAGTCGTATCTTTTCATTAAGTCCGTCATTTACCACCACTACCGCCGTATTTTGGGAATATAACTGTTCTATTACATTTTTAAATTTATTTCCAAATCCCAATTTATCTATAATACTCTTTAGTGCCTGCCAGCTCACACAATCAAAAGCTTTAAAAATATCTAATGCCATAATACCTGCCTTAATATTTGCTTTTTTTATTACATTTATTACATTTAATACTCTACCCACTAAATTATGCATATGTCTTCCTGCCACAAACCCACATTGATCTGCTCCTATATATTCTGCCAAAAATTTATTTAATCGTTTGGCCATAATAGATGTAAAAATTTTAGCATCCTGATTTATTAAAGAAATAGGTCTATAAGAATCAGGATTAGTCAAATCTTTATCTGGTTTTGGGATCAGAATTATCACTGAATGTTCCCATGATTCAGGTATCTTCTCTCCTGATAATATCCTATTATAAAGTTCCATTAATTTTGGAACTAAACAATCTTTGAAGACCTTATAATATTCTGGACCCAAACCATCTGCTCCTGGTGATTTACCCACTTTTAACTTATCAATAACTTCTTCAACTTCTCTTTGAGTTATTACTGACTCCATTAACTCCTTATATTCTGATTTTATTTCCTTCTTTATAAACCTTCCAATATACTCCTCCACCTTTTCTTGTTGAATTTCTTTACCCTTGTACAATTCCTGATAAAATTCCTGAAAAATTTTTATTTTAGCTTTCATTGCATGACAATAATTCCCTCGACTATCTTTCAACGTTTCTATCCCATTCCTCCCTTTTTCTTTTTGTGTGAGCTTGGCAAGCAACCTCGAGTTCTTATCACTGTTTTCAAAATATTCCCTTTTCATATACATTAAATTCTTTTGAATCTCTTCTATATTTAAGTTTTCTAATTGTTTCTTCTTAGCTTGTATTTCCACTAATTTATATTTATCTTTACTTCGCCAATATCTTTCCTCCAAGTTTTTAATTTCTATCTCTAACTTTTCCTGTTCTGCACGTTGTTGTCTTTTTAAACTACATGTTTCTCTAATACAGATTCCTCTTGCTACAGCCTTCATGGTGTCCCAAATGACTGACCCAGCTGTTCCTCCTTTTTCATTAATTTCCCATGCCTCCGACAGTTCCTTCCGAATTTTATCTACTATTTTATTGTATTTCAATATCTTTGTGTTCAACTTCCATCTATATGCCTCTTTATAATCTTTCTTAACTGTAAATTCTAAACTTAACAAGGCATGATCGGTTACTTTTATTACCCCCATTTCCATTTTACAAATCCTCGTTGCAAAGTCTTTTGAAACAAATATATAATCTATCCTGGAGTATGTATGATGAACTGGGGAAAAGTATGAAAATCCAGGCCTATTCCCGTAAAGTAAGCGCCACGAATCTAAATAATCATTTTCTTTTACTAATTTATTCAATATAGTCATATTGTTCCTCTTTTCAGCATTAGTGGGATTTGACCTGTCCCTTTTATTATCCATAACCATATTAAAATCCCCAGCTAATAATGCATACCCCTCCTTAAATTCTTCTATTTCTTTGAACAGCTTTATAAAAAATTCTCTATGCCTCTCATTTGGGGCATAAACATTAATCAAAGTATAAACCTTTCCCTCAATTTTACCTTTTAACATAAGATATCTACCCTTATCATCCTTTTTTACCTCTTCTAATATAAACCCACTTTTTTTTGAAATCAAAGTGGCCACTCCATTTTTTTTTGATGTCCCTAATGATTTTTCATAATAGGCTAACCACTTTAATTTTATCATATTCGAATTCTCGGAGCCTTGGTGTGTCTCTTGGATCATTATAATATCTGATCCCTCTTTATTTAGCATTTGTTCTATTCTCTTCCTTTTCACGACTGCCCCTAAACCTTTAACATTGAGTGTTGATACCTTTATCTTTTTATCCATAATCACCCTTTTGAAATCTCTTCCGATCCCTTGTGCTCAGCAATTCAAACTTGCTTACATAAAAACACAAACTCCATACATAAAACCCACACCCTCCTACCCCGATCCCTCCTCCCCTACCTTCCCCCCCTCCCCACCCCCCCACTCTAATCCCCCCCCCATATCCCCGTGAGTCTAATACTCCAGCCATCTACTTTAAAGGGGGAGGGGGGAGGCAGTGCTGTGCCTGGCCGGCAGGTCTCTATATTAGCATTTTTATTTGCAATTATCTCCAACATAATTAACAATTCTCTTACTCTCCAGATGTCCCAGCCTCATTCCCTCCCCCACCCACTCCAGCCCCATCTGCTTCCCCATCCAGACCCAGCCTCTTCAGCAAATCTTTACCTTGATCCAATGAGGTTACTCTGTATTCCCTCCTCCCATATGTAAATCTTAAGAAAACCGGGTAACCCCATGCATAAGGAATTTTATTCTTCATTAATGTTTCCGTTATTGGTTTAAGACTACGTCTCCAATTTAATGTGCGTTGAGAAAGATCATTGTAAATTTGCACTGGTTTGCCTTTACACTGTATCTGAACCTTAGATCTCAATTCTTTCATAATTTGCTCTTTTTTGTAATAGTTGCCAAATTTCACCAATATGTCTCTAGTCCCTTTGTAGTTTTTCCCCCCCACACGGTGGACTCGGTCCAGATCCGATCCATCTATTGGAATGTCAGGCGTCAGCTCCTTGAACCAGTTCACGATAATTTCTCTAAGATCTTCTCCTTGCGTCTCCTTCAGCTGCTTTATTCGAAGCGAAGATCTACGAGATTGATCTTCCAAGGCGATCAAACGCAATTCCCATTCTTTAAATTGTATATTAGTTGATTTTTCGAAAGCCTCTTGTTTCTTCTGGTCCAGATCCACTTTAGCCTCTATCTTTTGGATCTTATCCGAATTTTCCATCGTTTTATCCATAATAGTACGCATTTGTTTTCTGAATTCACTCATTTGCTGATCCATTTTTTTAAAAATAATCATGTTATTTTCTGCTATAATAGCCTTGATTTCCATTAAAGAGGGAGGGTTACTACCACTTTCTTTCCCCCCTTCTGCCATGTTTCCTTCTTTATTTGGTATTGTATCCAAAGAGACTGGGTCTATATCTTCCTCTTCCTGTTCAACTCCAGGGGCTGTACTTCCCAGGAAGGAGAGGTAAGCCAAATTATGATTTGAAGGTTTCTTTTTTTGTTTATTAAGCTTTTCCCAACTTTTGATCTTTTTTTTAACGTTGGGCATGGGTCCCTTCTGGGTAGGGCATAAATCTTAGAGTCCAACTCTCTTCCTTAGCAACTTATGCTGGCTTCTCTATTATATAGCACTCACAGCTCCTTCTTCACGAGGAGGGGGGAAAAATCCAGTTCACAACAGCATTCACTAGAGGGGATCAGATTTAATCACTCAAAGTCTCTCACATCCCACATCTCCCTCACCGAATGCCAAATGCAGCTTTTTTCACCCCTTCACCCCCCTTCTCGCCACGCCAATAAATCCAGTCAACCACTTTAACCTTAGAAAGCCAGCATTCCAATCGTTCCCATGTGAGATAAAGATGAGAGGTTATATCACAGATCAATGTCCAGCAAACATAAATTCCTTCTTTTTAAACTGCGTCAGTCAGCGTTTACTTTCACTTTTCATAGAGTTGCCGTTTAGACAGACATTGCATTAATCATAGTTCATCTCACCTCCCTTCTCCAAATCTCTCCACTTTCCCGGCTCCTGTTGGTTTTATAATCATTTTCTGTCAGTTGCTCAAAGATTCATGCCCATTAAAAGAGAGATAATTGCCTTTTCCGGCAAGCGCCGTTCAGAGCCTCAGAAGAAACCCGCCATCGCTCAGGCTGCCAAGCTCCGCCCCCCAAAGCTGCAGGAGTCCTGCCCTCTTGATCAGATACATCTCCACTCTGATATTAATCAATGGGTTTGGAAGCAGCCAATTTCTGCTCTGGAAGATTGAATGCTCTGTGGATGTTCGGGGTTACAAGATAATTCCAGGGCGGAGAGCACACCCCATGGTGAATCTCCACTCTGAGGGCCTTCCTAGACGAGGCCTTAGCGCGCTTTGAGACCCAGTTTCCCTGCTGTGTGTCCAGATGACGCACAGGGGAATCAGGGCCCAGGCCGCACTGAGGCCTCCTCTAACGCGCCATAAGCGAAGTCGCTTATGGCGCGCCTTTTTCGCAGCCCCGGCCTCAGGCCGGGGCTGCGAAACGTCTAGGAAGGTCTGTGGCTTTTTGCGGCTACTCGCGAGTAGCCGCGAAAAGCCACAGACCTGGCACAGTGCTCATACGAGCGCTGTGCCCATGGGCCCGGGGGGGGGGTGAAGAGAGGGGCTGGGGGAAGGCCGGACCCGGCAGGACGGGGGGGGGGGAGAGCAGGCATCGGGGATGGCAAGGGGGGGAGGGCGGAGGAGGGAGCGAGTGCCAGGTGCCGCCGCCTGAGCAAACAGGCGAGCGGCACTGCCAGGGCAAGGCCGGGGACAGGGAGGAGGGGCTTCGGTTTTTTTTAAAAAAAGGATTTACCTTCTCTGCAGTCTTCGGGCCGCACGTGGCCCCTTTAAACTTAAAAAAAAAAATGGCGGATGCTGCAGTGATCCCGATGTCCCTGCGCATCCCACGTCTGGAAGCCCGGGCAGTGCGCGCTAACATCAGCGCGCCATCGCCCCGCCTCCCTGCCAGCTTATCCTGGCAGGTCTAGCAAAGCCCCGAGTCTGCTTACAATCTAATTCTTTTAGGGGCCATCAGCTTTTCCCATATTAGCTGATGAGGACTTGAAATTTGCTGGGAATCCAGCACCCAAACTTTGGTTCTAGGCATAAACTTCGATCAGTGCCTCTGACTGTACAGTGTAGCAATATTCTCTGTTTCATAGCTGCCTCTGTCCAGATTTCCTCATTTATCCCTTCCAATTCTCTTTTTAGAAAGAAAAAGTTCCCGGAAACAAAAGGAAATACCTCCTGCACCAAGAGCCAATTTACCAGGATGGCCTGGGAATCCCCTTGGAAGGGGAAAGGAAAAGAAGACGAGATTTTATGCTCACTCACTCTGATTCCACTGACTTAAAGGATTAAAGGGCTAAAGAAATGAAGAAGCAGGAAACTGAAGTCAACAAGAATGCCACACAGCCGTTGAAGTGTATACTCTTCTCCCTCCTCCTTCCACCTTTTCTTTCCCAGTTAATGAATAACTCTGGATGTTGTAACTTATCTTGCTTGGACTTGGAAAAATGCACTTGGCCGGCATCCCTTAATTGGTGTCTTAAGCATGTTAGACATATCAGTCTGATCACAAAGCTTGTAAAAAAAAAAGAGAGAGAAAGGGAAAAATAGTAACAGGGTTCTCCCAAAGGTAGGGGAGATCACTTTGATTTTAAGATTAAATGCTTTGGAAATATCAGGTCTCTCTCTCTCTCTCTCTCTCTCACACACACACACACACACAGAGAGAGAGAGAGAGAGAGAGAGAGAGAGACCTTTCAATCGATTCTGGGAAAGTTTGCTTGTATCACCAGGCAGAGGATATTTACCTTCCTGCCTGCAAAAGAAAAGGGCTTGGAACCAGGATACAAATTCTTTTATAGCGCTTGAGCCCTAGCTATGGATTAGAGACTTCCCTTAAATTTGGGCCAGCCGACAGAGGGATTTCACCCCCCCCCCCCGGGTCCTACCAGAAGGGGTCACTGCGGTGCACGGTTTTTAAACAGGGATCGTGGAAGGGGAAGACGCTTTGGAAACAGAATTAAAGGAAAGAGAATCCATAAGCTTCCCACCTCCCCTTCTTTAGAAATGTGATGTTTGGCTAAAGTCTAAGCGGAAGCCCTTGTATTGTCATTACGGCCCTTTTTGTGTGTCTAATCCCTTGTGCGGGACATTCGATCCTCAAGCCCATGCCATTTTCTGCAGTGTAACATGGATGGCAACCTAGCTCAGGGATTAGAATCACATAAAACACTCAAAAACATTTGTTGAGATTTCCCATACACACGGATGCTGACGGGGCGTTGAACTCCACTGCCGGAATTCAAAGACACCCAGTGCAGGGCCAGGCAAACACGGCAGCAAACGACAGAGGAAGCGTTAGGCGTAGTAAAATCTCAGGGTAAGTCATCACTCCTAAACACAGCCTCATTCCCTCAATTTGCTCATGGAATCATTCTCAACTGGTTCTGAGTATTTTTAAAAAACCGTTATTCTCTCTCCTCCAGGGGGGTAACAGCACCTTCTAAAGCTGCTTTGACAAAATACTTCCAGGAGTCAACAAGATGAAAAGCACCTTATTAAGAGCTACTAGAGATCTACAGGGAAGGAATTGCCTGGATAGTTCAAAACAATGCACGAAAAATCAGGTCCTGCCTCCCCCATCTCCTCCTTTTGCCTCTATTCCAGTGTGATGTAGTGGCTAGAGTGTTGGACTGGGAGCCAGGAGATCCAGGTTCTAGTCCCCACTTGGCCATGAAAGCTCCTTGGGTGACTTTGGGCCATTCACAGACTCTCAGCCCAACCTACCTCACAGGGTTGTTGTTGTAAGGACAGAAATTGAGAGGAGGGGGAGGTTTGAGTACACCACCTTGGGTTCCTTGGAGGAAAAAAGGTGGGATATAAATGTAATAAATAAATAAATAAATAAATAAATGACTTTTGTATAGAGGGCATTGTAATCCTTACAGCAGAGGTGGATATCCTATGACCAAATTTTGCTGGACTGCATTTGCCATCATCCCAAACCGTTGGCTATGCTGTTTGGGGCTGATTTAATTTGGAGTCCAAGAACATCTGTAGAGCTAGGTTGCTGACTCCACCCACAACCACTCCCCTGCTCCCTCCCAGCTGCTGCCCCCCCCTCACCTGCTCATTAACCTGTGGGAATTACCTGAGGTCTCCACGTGAACCACTTTGGCAATAATATGGTGCAATGCCATTGCTTCCCCCTGTTCTCTCCCAGCCGCATGCCCCCAGCTGTGTTTATGTGTCCTGTTTCTTATCAACACAAAGTTCTTCTCATAGCTCAGAACCTCTAGCATACAAAGTTCTTCTTATAGCTCAGGACCTCCAGGGTCCCACACATTGCCACATGCCATGCATTGCCTTAGCATTTTATATATAGAGATTATTATTATTATTATCATTTCTATATTGCATTTATATGTTTGTTTTTATGGATTAATTTACACTTTTGTACACCACCCTTTAATCCTTTTGGTGAGGCGTGACTAAGAAGTATTTGAAAATAGTAACCTTAATATAAAGCAACAACAACTATTATTATGTATTTGTTTAAACAATTGTTCCGTCCCTTTTCTTCCAGGGTGGTATATCAATGCATCATAAATATATAAATCTAGAAATACAATATGACATATAAATTCAAATAGATAAGGCATAATGAAAAAGAACAAAATAAATTTTGCAAGCAGAAATTAATAAAATGCTACTGCTACTAATAATGCATTTTTATTGAAATCAAGAGATTGTGCCTTCCAATGCAATAGCTTTCCCCTCCTCTCTGCCTCCTGTATGAGCATTGGAGTGGGAGGAACACTTCCTTTGATAGCTCTGAATTGTGGGCAAACGATAAATATGGCTTTTCAGTGGCTAGGACGATCACCCGCCTTATTTATGTCTGACCTGGTAGGACACCACTGACCTTGGGGAGTTTAATTGAGGCTGGGATTATATGACACAGCTTGAAGCCACCTGAATGTAAAGGGTGTGATGCATACTCCCTTTCTGATTCTCCGGTGTGAATGGCACCCCTGCCCTTACCTCCTTGAACAATGTCAAAATGCCATGTGGTAAGCAATATGACCGTAAAACGCCTTCCCAGAGACAGCACACATCACTGGAATCTCTCTCGCTCTTTCCCAGCAAATTTCTCCTTCTTTTATCAGATTTTCTCAGCTGATTTAACTTTTCTTCCCCCCCCCTCCTTTTTTTTTTATGAATGTGATTTTGGCACAGAACCGAGGCTGCAAAATATGGGTAGGGTGAAATTACATGGACACAATCTACTCCGTGCTCTCCATCGAGATTGTGTTTAACGTCCCTTTAATTAAATTGTTCATGTGCCCGATGAATGCCCGGTTCTTTTCGCCTTGCCCACTCTAAAATAATAAAGCTCCAATTAAGCTTCAGCCAATTTATTTAAAGTATTTTTATCCTGATCCTCAGCCAACATCTCTCCCAGAGTGGCTTACATATGATCAATAAAACAAGACAGCCACTGTCCACTGTGTTACAATCTTAAAAGACATGGCACACAAGGAAAAAGGAATCAGGATGGAAGAGGTGAAAAACAAGTGATTCAGCAGGCCTAGGAGAATGGCTCTACTTCACCCTCAGTATAGCTGGCGAGGAAGGCTTCTGGGGGTGATGGTTTCGGAAGGGGGGGGTGTCCTTCCTTGATGTCTCCAGGGCTAAACCTAGGCCATTTCTACACCACCCCGATAGTCCGGGCTGGTCATGGCTGAGTCCCTGCACATCCAAATGATGCACAGGGACTCCCGGGAGCAGAGGGGAGATGGGCACAGTTTTTCCAAGTGATAAAGAAACCCTGGGAAAACCCTATTCTTCCTACGGCCTTGGGATCGTCCTGAGGCCACAGGAGGTGAGGGTGCCTGTCGCGCTTGGTGCCACACTCACTCACGAGTAAGTGCGGCATCAGAAATGAGCATGGAGCCATGTGGTGCAGTTCTGTGCCCATCAGGGGAGGGGGGCAGCAATTTCACCACCCCTGGGATGGCAGGGAGGGGGTTGGGGGGGGGAAACCTCACATTTTTGGTGGAGCATGGCCTCATGCTTATGCAACCAGCCCCGCTGCTTTTTAAAAAAGGTACCTGCAACATCTCTGCTTCCTCCCGGGATGTTGCACACCTTGTGTGCACGCTGGGGGAGGCTGTTGCAATCAGGATATCGTGAGAGCCTCCTCCCTCTCTCCCGGAACTCCGGGAGGTGTAGAAAGAGCCCTACATTACTGCTTTATAGTGGTATTAAAGTGCACTAATCATTGTTGGGGCACATTGCACATTCCATATGCTGTATCATAGCATTGTTTCCTGTTTTCTATCCAAAATACCACAACATTATGTGTCCTATGAAGTATAAACAAGCGCTGTTCTGAATTCTGCCCCGTGTTTTTAGGAACATTCTCTCTTCCTGCAAAAGAGGCATTTTTTTTCTTCGTCTTTCACGGGGGGTGGGTGGGGGGAATTCAAAGGATTTTCTCCTTAGGGAGGGAGGCAGGGGATACAACATTGCATGAAATTGAGTGTGTGTGTGTATGTGTCTGTTTGTTTGTGTGTGTGTGTGTGTCCATGTAAGATTAGAAAGAATTATTATTTAAGTAGAAATATAATAAACTTCACCATACAGTGGAAGACTGAGATCAGATGAACCATGTGTCTGCCTGTTCAGCCTAAAATTCCCTATGCTAATTTACATGTATTCATTAAAAAATAATTACAATAATTGAAATAGGGGGGAAATACATCTCACCATAGTGGAGAAGACTGTGGTCAACTAACCTGGGCACGTGCTCAGTCACCTGGGCCAGATCTACACCAAGCAGGATAAAACTCTTTGAAAACATTTTGGAAACTGTATATGTTGTGTGTCCTGGGCCCCAACAGTTGTCAAAACTGTTATAAACTGTTTTAAAGCAGTAGTGTAGACCCTGCCATGGTCTCATAGAATCATAGAATCATAGAATAGCAGAGATGGAAGGGGCCTACAAGGCCATCGAGTCCAACCCCCTGCTCAATGCAGGAATCCACCCTAAAGCATCCCTGACAGAGGGTTGTCCAGCTGCCTCTTGAATGCCTTTAGTGTGGGAGAGCCCACAACCTCCCTAGGTCACTGGTTCCATAGTCGCACTGCTCTAACAGTCTGGAAGTTTTTCTGGCTTCCTTTAACTTGAGCCCGTTATTCCGTGTCCTGCACTCTGGGAGGATCGAGAAGGTGTGACAACCTTTCAAGTATTTGAAGAGTGCTATCATGTCTCCCCTCAATCTTCTCTTCTCCAGGCTAAACAGGCCCAGTTCTTTCAGTCTCTCTTCATAGGGCTTTGTTTCTTGTCTCCTTTTAATGGTTCTTTATGTTCAAACTGGATTTTAACAGCCCTTTAAATGGGGTGGGTGGGTTTGCCTTCAAACAGTGGATGGTCTTCTGGCAGTCCTTGATATAGAGGACTGCCATCTGTAAAAGAAGGCACATGGGCACCCACACTTCTATAAAAAGAAAAAAAAATTCAAAGCACACTTATCAAAATATGTTCAAACCTTAGATGATATGCACCATAGCAAGATTACTCAGTAGGCAAAATAAGACCAGTCCAGTAATGCAGACTTTGTTTTACCCTCCAGGTTTAATGAAACCCTCCTTAAGAAAGCTTTGGAACATTTACCGCTGGTTGAACTGTTGCCACTTTCAAGAGCAAACGGAGGAACTATACCTTAGAAACAGAAATGTTATACCTTTGGAAAAAAAGGAAGGAAAACAACCAAAACAACAAGTAGTATCTTAAAAAAGCAGTTTTCTTATTTATTGCATTTTAATAGAAACTCACCACAGGACTTATCTGATGCTATTTGGTTTGGATCCATGGTGTTGGTGTTGGAATGTGTGTGTGTGTGTGTGTGTTTGTCTAAATTCTCTTATCTTCTCATTGCTTGTGTTCTGTTCTGCTAGTATCCAAAGCATGCTGATATACTTATCTTCAGTTTTATAATAAAGCTTTTGCTTCCATGGCCTCGAAGGAAAGCAAAGGAAGGAAAATAGCAACTTAGAAGATGCCAAAGTTATCAGGGGCTCTCACTTGTCAAGCACATCAGTATGTATTTTTAGTAGGACGGAGTGAAAACACACATCACCACCTCCACAACAAAAAACTCTCGTGGTGGAGTAGATCTTGGCAGTGAAGTGACTTAAGCCTATTTGAAGGTTTAATATTAGGAGATGGGATCAGGAGCAAGGGGGTTGCGATTCTGTGAGATGTGTAGACAAAGTCTTCAAAAACAGATTTACCAAAGGGCTAACTAGATATTTCACCCAACAGAAACTGGACCAACAGAAAGGAGCATCCACCTGAAATACCTCAAACAACAGGAAATGAGAATGGTCAAATTCATATTCAGCCCATTTGAAGAGGAAAATGTGCAGAAAGAGGAAGGTGAAATTGCGTAGGTAAAAGTTCAATCCAAATGTTGAATACTTTGGGTAACGGGCAGAGGTATCCTATGGACTCTGGGAGAGCATACCAGGGACCATAGGACATGATGGATCCACATCTCCCAAGGCCATGAACACTGCTCTGAGCTCAATAGGGGGAATCTGAGAACGGACCATTCCACATTCCATCGTGGCTGCTACAGAAAGCACCGTGGTGTCAGTGATGTCAGAAGAGCTTAAGGAGAGGAAAGGGGGATTGAAGGGAGGAGGAGAAATCAGGATGATCAGGGTGTTAATGCCTCTCACTCACCCTCCCACTCACAACACATAAGAGAGGAAGAACAGAAGACATGTTCAGCTCCATCCTTCTCCCACACTACCGCCCATAGAATAGGTTTTGTAGCCTTCTGTCTATTGAGAGGGAATTCCTTAGGACCACACTCTGGATGGAGCAATTGTATGCCTGTCAGCCAGTGTTGGGTGGTGGTGGTATAGGATACTTTAGTTTCCTGTCATCAAGGATGGAAACCATGTTCTCAGGTCAGAAACCAGGCTCCAAGGTTGGAGACAGGAAATTGCTCTCCCAACCCTTCCATCCAGTGCGGAGAAAACGGTGATGGCTATGTCTTTGCACTAAAAAGGTGGAGCACAACGACAGGGAAAGGGGGTATTTCTGGGGATTGGAGGAGACCGGGGCTAAGCCATATGGCTGCCCCAGACACCTTCTTTACCCCTCCGAGGTACCGCTGCTAGTTCGGTGAAATCACCTGTCTAGCAGAAATGCAAGTTGGCTGGAGCACAGTGGCAAAGACTCACTCTGTTATCCTCTCGCCCTCCATTGGATGCCCAAGCAGCCTCCAGGTTTGGTGTGTTATTTTGCTAAAGGAGTAACAACCCTCAGGCCTCATTTGAACCAACTGTCAGCAGCAGAAGAGCTGAGAATAAATGCGGTTTGGGTTAGCATGTTGGTAGGAACAATTGGAGGAGTCCTTGCCAACCAGTTAGGAATATGTGAAGATTTTGTCTGTATTTGGTTCTGGCAAAAGCTTACCAATATTAAAAAAAAATCATATATATATATATATATATATATATATAGAGAGAGAGAGAGAGAGAGAGAGAGAGAGAGAGAGAGAGAGAGAGAGAGAGAGAGAGAGAGAGATCCCAGGGATCATCCTGGGAGCATCCCTGTGCATCCACATGGTGCACAAGGGATCCCAGAAGCAGGCAGGGAAGATCCCTTTCTTTGTGGCTTTTCCCATGATCCTGCGATGATCCCAAGGACTGTGGGTGGTGTGGCCACCCATCCCTGCTTCTTCCCTCTTCCCTGTGAGTAGTGGAGGTCATCAGAGGGAAGGAGCTGGGATGGGAAGAGTCCAGGGTCATTGGGAGTGGGGTGGGGAGCAGGTTTTTTTTGTGTGTTTTTTAACTTACTTTTACACTGGAGTCCATGTGTGCTCCAGCTCGGGTCTTTTCTTTAAAAAAAAAAAGGCAGGCGCGATGTCCTCCTTCCTCCCTGAACGTCATGTGCCAAATGTGAAACCCGGGGGAGGATCTCATGATCAGGATATTGTGAGATCCTCCCTCCTCCCTCTTGCAACACCGGGACATGTAGCCATGCCCAAGGTCTCTGAAGAGAGGATAGCAGCAGGCCTACACAGATGAATTTTAAATCTAAGAATTTTAAGATGCTGTGATAGTTATTTTAATATTGTATTGGTTTTATATGCTCTTTTAACTAATTTTATGTATTATGTTTTATTTAGTGTTGTTCCCAACCTTGATCCAGAGGGAGAGGTGGAAGGAAAATAATAATAATAATAATAATAATAATAATAATAATAATAATAATAATAATAATAATAATAATTAGTGGGTAGGGCCTTTTTGCAGCTACCTGTGAAAAACTGCACAGGCACAATGTTATTCTAATTCTGATTTTAGATATCATAGAACCATAGAATAGTAGAGTTGGAAGGGGCCTACAAGGCCATCGAGTCCAACCCCCTGTTCAATGCAGGAATCCACCCTAAAGCATCCCTGACAGATGGTTGTCCAGCTGCCTCTTGAAGGCCTCTAGTGTGGGAGAGCCCCCAACCTCCCTAGGTAACTGATTCCATTGTCGTACTGCTCTAACAGTCAGGAAGTTTTCCTGATGTCCAGCCTGATGTCCATCCAGAGGTAGATCAAAATTCCTTAACTTGGAATTACTCTGTGAACTGAAACTCAGTTCTCTTTTGAAATGTGCACTTCTCTGATTTTAGAAATGGGCTAAATAAAATGGAATGAATTTTACATACATCCATTAAAAATTATGAGAAGACTATGGAACAAAAGACACCTGACAATCTGTGAAACACAAACAGAAATAATTAAACAAAAATGCTAATCTGCCGTGCCCGGCATAGCCTGGGCGCAAGGAAGCTAATTGCAGGTGGGGGCAGAAAAGAGGCATCGTGGACACCAGCGATTGGCTGGCGATTCTCACCTACGGAGAAGGGGAGGGCTATACGAGCCTATTTAAGGGCTTGTCCCCCTCCTCTACTCCTCTTTCCAGAAGCGGCTCGCTCCCTCCCTACCTGTAGACAGTATGGTTTTGCCGGTTGCCTATTTTAGGAGCCAAGTAGGAATTTTTTGCTCATAATCTGAATTGGTTATGAGTTTTTTTGCCTACTTCATACTGTAAGGGAGTATTAAATAGGTTAATTTGTTCAGATTCGGTCACATTTATGGCGGGTAGGCGGGCATCTGCTGTTCGTTAAAGTCGGTGAGTATTTCATGGCACCAAACGGTTAAGGATAGCGCCTGAGGTTCAGCAGCTCCAAGCCCTGCGGTCCAGCGGCTGAAATAAGGCTTATCCTTGAGGCCAACCTTTCTCACCCACTCACAGCCTGGCGGCAGGAGGAGGGGTGACACCGGAAGGCCTACCACCCCAAAAGGGGAAGCCAAGGGGTGGCGACGGGTACACGCCACCTCTGGGGCTCGGAATCTCTCGCCCTGATTATTAACGGCTTACGTCATGATAGGTAGGTGCCCGCTTTCCCTTTGCAGATCCATCAAATAAATGTTGGCCCTTGTTTAAACCCAGCAATGATGTGTCGCCTCTTTATTTCTGCACTACACCTTCCCGCAATGGGTTCATCCCTATTTGCATCCCTATACTGAAATAGATCTACTGGTGTCATGTATAGAAGTGGGTTGGCAGCACTGAATTTCCAGGACTGAAGAAATGAAATGGAAGTTACATATCACAATAGCTCTCTTTAAAAAAAAATTAAAAAAGGAAAAATGGCGGGATGCTTTTGCCAAATTTGGTTTGATTTCTCATTAAAGCATCCCCGTGGGTTTTCCAGCATTTCCTGTTTCTGAGAATTTGCAAGTACAAACATGGGAAAATAACATATACTCAGAAGTAAAAAATAAAACAAAACAGCCAATTAGCTGTAACTCAACAAAGGAAAAGGAGAAGAAAAGATAAAAATGAAAACCTATTTCCCACACCATGTGAAACAGGGAGCTCTGGATCATTGGGGCAAAAAACCAAAAAACAAAACATGAAATATGGATGCAGTTTCCAAGGAATAAAATACACAGATGAGGTGCTGGGTTTATAGAAGGTTTCAGTCCTTCCAGAGGAATATGATATTGTTGTATTACTAAAGCTAAGCATATGCTGTCCCAGAAGCCATTCTAGATGGGAGAACGCCATATATGTGCTGCTTTGAGCTTCAAAGTAGGGCATGCATAAGAAATAGACCATAGCCAAAACAAAACACATTTCCCCCCCCAAAAAAATCTTCAATGGTTTTGAAGACAACTCATCTTTGGGGCACTCCTTGCAAAAATGTGAGCTTCTCAATTCAAAGTTTTGATCGCAGTTTCATTTGTATCCAGCAGTATCCTTTGTGTTCTATATTAGTGACCTCACCCGGTTTGATCCCTGATCAGCTGGATTTCCCAGGGAACTAACCCAGGAGGAGAAGGAGCCAGGAGAAAAGTGGCACCAAAGCAGCCAAAGGAAACAGTGACGCTGAAGAGGGGCATGTGTGGGGTGGTGGTGATGGTGGGGAGTGAATGTTCACTAAGGAAATAGCGTCATTCTGTTGAAATTGCGAACTTTGGCTTTTGAAACTGAAGAACAGTTCCTGCAGCCTAAGTTGTCAATGCCAATATGTTGATCGTATATAAGTCATAAATAGTTATAAATAGTTTCATGTAATCTAGTGGGTGAGGAACATAGGAAGCTGGTTTATATTAGGGCTGTGCCTAATATAAACCTACTTCAGAGGACAATTCAGTGCTTCTGAAATGACTCTGATCTTCCTTGCCCCAAATTGGGCTGCCAAATCTTGATCTGGGAAAGCCAGGCGCAAGAACAATGGATCTTGTGGGTGTACTAATCTCCCCCATGCTCAAACCCAGCTCAGTGAGCCTCTGCCCTGACCCAAGCAGCCAGGACTTACCAGATCCATTTTCTCATGTCCAGCAGCCACCCACTCCTCTATGGAAATGGTCCTTTACAACCACCATTGTGTGCAATATTAGGTTTATGACAAGAGAGAACCCCCACCTTTGGTAAAAATGGCAGCTTCCATGGAGGAGTGGGAAGCTCCTGGAGTGAGCAGACAATTCAGAGGCCTCTGAATCATCCAGACCATGAAGAGCTTCGGACTGATCAACACGCTCCAGGTTGATCCGGGTTGAGCCTGTGTTGACTCAGATTTGGACCTGATTCAGATCTGGAGCTGAAGTGGTACACAGCCCTAGTTTATATTAATTCAAACTATGTGACCATCTCTGCTACCTGATCATTTAACTGGAAATCACAACAATTGAACCTGGAACATTTAGTGGACATATGTGTGGCTTGGTCCCTCTCATAACATCAACGAAGATACTTTGGATCTCTTTTCGAACCATGGGCCATCTTTGTCAGTTTGAGTGAGGCATCCTCAGTCCTTTTTTTTCCTCATCAGAAAATTGGAAATGTTAATGACCCACCTCACAAGGAAGCTCTGGGAATGGATAATCCCATGTTTGCAAAGCATTTAGTACAGTATTATTATTATTTTTTTAAAAAAAATCAAATCCTGACACCATAAGTTATCAGAACCTTCCAAAGAGTTCCCAATAAGCATTTAACTTCCTTGGATAACCCCATTTGAAAATAAGTGAAAGAGAAATGTTTACCAAGAGAAAATGGAAAAGACCATCATGATAACAGTAAGGATATAGCTCCAGCATAATTTTAGCAATGTGGGGGTCAAATGGCCGTACTGTTAGTTACCAGACCTTGAGAATGGGGAATAAGGGTAAATAAGAGGATTGCTTTGGTGCCATTGGAGTGGAGAAATGAGAAGGCCCAATGTACATTAGTCAAAGAAAGAAAAATAATATCCTAGAAAATGAATAAGAGATAAGTAGCCTTGGAATAATGCTATATAAATACATTTGCTGTAGGTCACATAAAAGATTCATGACACACACATGTTCAGGTCAAATTACCTTTAAATATTAAATGTCTTCCCAGCAGTGGAGAATTTCCAATTTATGCTGTTTTCACAAGGAAAATGGATGCAACCCGTCCATTAGTGTTTGCTGACAACCACACAGCCTCCAGTTCAGTCCTACTTGAGGTAGGCTAGAAGCAAAATGGAAGATGGTTACTTGTTCCATATGGAGGTTTAAGTTCCTGAAGCCTAGCCAACGGATGCTGGTGCATCATTATGTCATTGAAAATGGCTGTGGTAAGGCTCAATTTTGTCCATGTGACATAATGATTTCCTTGTTAGTTCAGTTCCTGGGTAAATTGATCCTAATATTTAAAGACTACGTGTTAGCACAGTTTACAGCATGGGTTTGCAACACATAGACCACCACTGCTGAATTTGTCACCATGGTTGTGACAAAAATCATGGCGATTTGGCAAGCAAACTAGACACACAGGGATTACACATTCATTGGCAAGTGCATGCATGCTCCTGCAAGCATGATTCTGCTTTGAACCAAGGCATTATGTTCCCTGCTCACCTTGTTTACCTGCAAAATGGCCATCATGTTTGCCTCCATGGCAGCAAGTTCACCAGAAGTTGGGATGGGATGTGCCCCCAACCCCTGGAAGTATGCAGAGACATGATATCGTCCTGTTTCCTTGGATGTGTTCCATTCAATCCAAATTCCAGGATGACTATTTAAGGCACAGGAAAATAAACTACGCCTGTCGAAATTATGACCTGCCCAACTGTCCAGCCATCTATGGTGGCTCATTTGGGGCTTGAGAAAGCTCTTGTTTTACTCTCCACCTGAGTTTGCAAAAACAGTGGGGCATTGTCAGCTGTATTCAGCTTGGTTGGCCAAAAGGATTTCATTATGGTAGACGGAACAATCTATGTCCCCTAGACAGAACCTGGGAGGGTGGGTGGCTGGGCATAGGATAATTTGGATTCCTGGGCAGGATCTACAGTGCTGCTTTAAAGCGCTTTATGACAGTTTTGACAACTGTTGGGGCCCAGGACACACTCCATATACAGTTGTCAAAGCTGTTATAAAGTGCTTTAAAGCAGTAGTGGTGATCCAGCCCAAGATCCGAAGTTGGAGCCAGGAATCAGATCTTCCCTCCCCCTTGCAGAGAACTGTTTTGGCTGTCTCTCCAAGGTTGCAAAGGTGACCTCAGAAAAGAAGGAAAGGGGGCATGCTGGCGAGTAATGAGTGGAGTGGGAAGGCTGGCTTCAAACATCTCCTTAGGCCTCCCCAGCCTCCTTTCTGACTACTCCACAGAGCCCCAACTAGAGGGGCAAAAAACCCTTCTAGCCAAAACACAGAACAGGATGAGGAGTCCAATGAGGAGAGACTGAAAGAACTGAGCATGTTTAGCCTGGAGAAGAGAAGATTGAGGGGAGACATGATAGCACTCTTCAAATACTTGAAAGGTTGTCACTCAGAGGAGGGCCAGGATGTCTTCTCAATCATCCCAGAGTGCATGATATGGATTTTTTATACTGTATTTTGTATTTGTGTTTTTAGACTGTTGGTCATTTTATTATGGTTTTAATTTTTGTGAACCACCCAGAGAGCTTTGGCTATTGGGTGGTATAAAAAAGTAATAAACAAATACGGAATAATGGACTCATGTTACAGGAAGGCAGATTCTGGCTGGACACCATGAAAAAACACACAACTTGACTGTTAGAGCTAGGGTGACCCTATGAAAAGGAGGACAGGGATCCTGTGTCTTTAACAGTTGCATAGAAAAGGGAATTTCAGCAGGTGTCATTTGTATATATGTTGAACCTGGGGAAATTCCCTCTTCATCACAACAGTTAAAGCTGCAGGAGCTATACTAGAGTGACCAGATACAAAAGAGGGCAGGGCACCTGCAGATTTAACTGGTGTGATGAAAAATAAATTTCACCAGGTTCTCCATATATACAAATGACACCTGCTGAAATTCCCTTTTCAATACAACTGTGAAAGATACAGGAGCCATGTCCTCCTTTTCATAGGGTCACCCGAGTTAGAGCAGTACGACAATGGAACCAATGACTTAGGGAGAACTTGGGCTCTCCCACACAATACAGGCCTCTCAGAGGCAGCTGGACAGCCATCTGTCAGGGATGCTTTAAGGTGGATTCCTGCATTGAGGGGGCGAGGGTTGGACTCGATGGCCTTATAGGGCCCTTCCAACTCTACTATTCTATGATTCTATGATTTTTAAAATCAGAATTAGAATAACATTGTGCCTGTGCAGCTTTTCACAGGTAGCTGCAAAAAGGGACCTTCCAACTCTACTATTCTATGACTATGATTCTATGAACGTGGAGGTGAAGTTTACCTCCACTGCTCTTCTGGTCCTCCATTGGGTGGCCATCACGATTGGATTGGACTCTTAGAGAGTTTTATTTCTTTTTATGCTATTGCCTTTTTTATGCCACCCAATAGCTGAAGCTCTTTGGTCAGTTCACAAAACAAACCTTAAGACTTAAAATGGAGTAGAATAATAAAATAAAACATAATATTAAAAAAGTGTTCATTTTTATTTTAGCTGTACTTGCTTGATGAATCATCTCAGCCCTTATGATTCTCTAAGGTTAACCAGTATCATTACCCCCATATTGCAAACAGAGAGCTGACACCAGAGCTCCTTGCCTAAGGCCATCTAAGTCTGTTCATGGCTGATTGAGATTGTGATCAGAGACTTCCTGGATCTGTTTTTCAGCCATTTTATGGGGAGGGGAGAATAGCAGTATTTGTTTGCATTTCATAGAATAAGCAAATGAGAATAACTTTCAAATTATATTTGATCCAAAATCTTTTTGCCTCTTGTCCTCCTTGATCTTCCCTCCTCCTCCTCCTCCTCCTCATTATCATCATCATCATCATCATTATTATTATTACATTCATATACTGCCCCATAGCCAAAGCTCTCTGGGCAGCTATAGCATGCTATTTTATTTTAGCAAATTGGCTAAGCTCTCTTTTACAGACTCTCTCACTGTGCTTCCACATTCCACACCTTCTCTTTATGGAATGCAAACATTGACTCCCACTTGTATTTATTTGAATCAGCTCTTCTTTTCGAATCCCCGTAAAGCAGGGAGTTGTGTCCTTTCCTTGTGGCTTCTGCTTTCATTCCACACCGGAAAAAGTTGTGCAATTGTGTATGGTTGGGAATCACCGCATGCAAAACATGGTCGAATTCCTCACAATGGACATTTTGTTCAGATACATTTCACTGTCTGTGTCCTGTTAGAAGATGGCTATCATCTTCACACTAACAATATCCCTTGGTAAATGATAAAGTCACGTCTGGGGTAAAACTAGACCTTTTATCAGCATGTTTGAACTATCTCCTTACAGCCCTCTACCTGCCAACTGTGCATGCTTTTTCCTAAATAAAGACTCATTGCTCATTACAAAAGGCAGTTTCTGAAGCTCGTATTTGATTCCAGAGAAGGTGTAGTTTCTTACCTGTTGCAACGATCACCCAAACCAGTCCTTTTGTCAGAGGGAAAGAGAGATAGACCTTTGCAAAAGCCCTATGATATCTCCTTGGCTTCAATCTAATGTTGTCTTTGCGTTCACATCATCTGTTGGGCTAAAGTGCCCGACAGTTCTAGGATAAAGTATTACTACAATGAAATCCACCAAAATACTAGGGATGGGAAAATCTGTCAATTTCAGTGTCACTCAGTTTTGTATTTTCCCAGCCTTCTGTTTGTTCCATCTAGGGATGCTAATCGCAATGGAATCAAATGAGTTTGGTTTTCTATGAATCTGAACCCTGGCTTTTCCTAAGTTGTACCATTTCTGCAGACTTGCAGACTGGTTTTTTGTTTACTGTCATGAACTTTGAGCAACTTTGGTCATAAAAAAATATACAATTAAAAAAAATGGCTGAAAGTGCACATTTCCCCCATTGGCTAAAACACGAAAATGCACATTTTGTGGGGAGTGGGGATTCACATACTTGGTAGGGGTTTGTACATTTGTACAAGCATGAATTTGTGCAAATTGTGGGGGGAAATCCAATTCTGCGGATTTTACAAAATCTATGCACATATAGTCCCAACCATTTCCACATCAGTTTCCATTTAAAAAGAAAAGAAAAGAAGGTAGCAAAGAAATCCATATGCATTTTTGTAGGCATGTATCCTAATATATATATTTCGGTATGCACTTTTCTTTAAGTATGGATTTGGGTATACTTTTTTTTTTTTTTTTTTTGAGAATTGCATTGTGAAAATTGTGAATACTGAAGAACTGTATTTCCAATTCACATATTGGTTTGAGAAGTGTGGATTTGGCAAGTTTGCACCAAAAACAAATCTGAATGAATTTCCCCCGTCTGCATTTTGCATCTTCTATATGCACACTAAGCCTTAATACTAATGATCTTGTGATCTTCCCTAGCAATAATTCTGAAACATCCACCTTATTTGTTGTTTATTCATTCAGTCGTTTCCGACTCTTCGTGACTTTATGGACCAGCCCACGCCAGAGCTTTCTGTCGGCCGTTGCCACCCCTAGCTCCCCCAAGGTCAAGTCTGTCACCTCCAGAATATCATCCATTCATCTTGTCCTTGGTCGGCCCCTCTTCCTTTTGCCTTCCACTTTCCCTAGCATCAGTCTCTTCTCCAGGGTCTCCTGTCTTCTCATTATGTGGCCAAAGTACTTCAGTTTTGCCTTTAATACCATTCCCTCAAGTGAGCAGTCTGGCTTTATTTCCTGGAGTATGGACTGGTTTGATCTTCTTGCAGTCCACGGCACTCTCAGAATTTTCCTCCAACACCACAGTTCAATTATTTATTTATTTATTTATTACATTTTTATACCGCCAAATAGCCGAAGCTCTCTATCAAAAGCATCTATCTTCCTTCGCTCAGCCTTCCTTATGGTCCAGCTCTTGCAGCCATAGGTTACTACAGGGAATACCATTCCTTTAACTATGCGGACCTTTGTTGTCAGTGTGGTGTCTCTGCTCTTAACTATTTTATCGAGATTTGTCATTGCTCTCCTCCCAAGAAGTAAACGTCTTCTGATTTCCTGGCTGCAGTCAGCGTCTGCAGTAATCTTTGCGCCCAGAAATACAAAGTCTGTCACTGCCTCCACGTTTTCTCCCTCTATTTGCCAGTTATCAATCAAGCTGGTTGCCATAATCTTGGTTTTTTTGAGGTTTAACTGCAAGCCGGCTTTTGCACTTTCTTCTTTCACCTTCGTCATAAGGCTCCTCAGCTCCTCCTCGCTTTCAGCCATCAAAGTGGTGTCATCTGCATATCTGAGATCGTTAATGTTTCTTCCTGCGATTTTAACTCCAGCCTTGGATTCATCAAGCCCAGCACGTCGCATGATGTGTTCTGCATACAAGTTGAATAGGTAAGGTGAGAGTATGCAACCCTGCCATACTCCTTTCCCAATCTTAAACCAGTCCGTTGTTCCGTGGTCTGTTCTTACCGTTGCTATTTGTTCGTTATACAGATTCCTCAGGAGGCAGACAAGATGACTTGGTATCCCCATACCACCAAGAACTTGCCACAGTTTGTTATGATCCACACAGTCAAAGGCTTTAGAATAGTCAATAAAACAGAAATAGATGTTTTTCTGGAACTCCCTGGCTTTATCTCGGTACTTCCCAAGAGCATATAGAAATTGTTCAACTGTTATTGACAAGGCCAAGGGGGAGGGAAAAATGTTAATTGTAGATCAATGAAACTTTGATTAAAGCTCCTTCTTTTCTTCTCTACAAGCAACATTTATTATTATTCCCCACACTCAGGGAATGATGGGGGCTTTTTCTAAAGGCAATATATCTGTTTAGCTGGCTACATTTCAGTAGAGCCTTGTTTTATCTGATTTCTTAATGTGCTGTGAGAATGACAGGTAACATTTCGTATCTGCATAAGAGCTTATGAAACAATGCTTATCAGCCATCTTCATCACGGCCAGCATGTACACGAATCATCTTATCATATAGGACACAGCTCCATTGAAGAGGGCAATTGCATGGCAGCTCAGAATTTCAAGTAGAAAAGGAACCCAACTACAGTCTTCTACTGTTCTGTTTTGCTCTCAGCTTCTAACAGAGAGATGCCACTAAAGCCATCATAGACCAGGATCTTGAACCCTCATCCTCATAGCATCCTGACACCTTGTCCCATGGAGAAGAGACTCCAGAGTTAGTAGTTGGGGGGGGATTGCAGAAAGGCATCCACCTCACCAGAACCTGAGTTCCCCCAAAATGATGATGGGCATCAGCTTCTCTGCATCAAGAGAAGGTTGCCTTGCCAACTTTCAACCCTGAGGATGCTAACCATGAGGACACTCACATGCCATTGCCACTCTCATATTGTTGCAGCTTGAGGTTTAGGAGACAAAGCCTCACTCAACCAGTCTAAAACAGCCAAATTCTTATTTAAAGCTAATTTTTGATTTGCTTCTTGTTGGAACAATATACAGGCAACCCTGTCTGGTCAGTCTCCAGCCTCAGCACCCATAGGAGTTTTCGGAGATGTTGATCTCCTGTATTGCTTCCCAGAGAAACATAGCCTGACCCCCTACTAAAGGTCTGACCCATAGGAAACCCTGGCAACCCAGGGTATATTGGAGAACATCAACAGAACCCAGAGCTTCAAATAGTAGAAAAGCCTGACTGATATGTTACCAGAACAAAGTGGTAGTCACTTCCTCCTCTTAGATTACAAGCCTATCAGAAAAGATTGGGTAATCCATGTGGCTACCTAAATTACATCTAGGGATGGACAGACTCACCTGTGTCCATTTTGTCAAATGCTCTTCCCACTACCACAGCTCTCCATCCCAGTCACAGGACCACATAACTTTTTTTGAGGCTTGGTGAGCATCCAATGCCTCAAGCTATTCCACCCTCATCTGAGTCTCCATTGTGCACACCAATGGTGGCTCCAGAAATTGTATATTTCCCCTGTTGCATGAATGGTGGGTGTAAATGTTCCATTTAAGCAACAGTAAAGGGGCAAATGCTCCATTCACACTTTTACTTTTATGTATATGGGGCCATTTTAGCCACCATTTATGCAATGGGGGGAAATACATAATTTGCAGAGACTCCATTGTTGCACACAATGGAGGCTCCAGATGAGGCTGCATGGGTGCTCAATGCACAGGCCTACAAATGCCCTGCAGGTGCTTGAGTGGGACCAGGGGAGAGACATGGCAGAGTCCATTGAAATCCTGGACTCAGTCGGGTGCCCGCAGCATCACTTAATTTCATCTGTTCCCTCCTATCCTAGCAGCACTGGTGCCAAGAGAGGATAAGAGATGCTATGAGGGGCTGGGGGATCATATTATTCAGTTGATCCGTATGCCTTCTTCCCATACAAGCATGGGAACAGGTCTTGGAAATGTATGAATCAAGAGGAATTGTAAACCATCCTGGAAGCTCTGCTGAAGGACAATAACATTACCTACAGGAAATAAAGCCAGACTGCTCACTTGAGGGAA
This sequence comes from Elgaria multicarinata webbii, assembly GCF_023053635.1. Classification (NCBI taxonomy): domain Eukaryota; kingdom Metazoa; phylum Chordata; class Lepidosauria; order Squamata; family Anguidae; genus Elgaria; species Elgaria multicarinata. Next base: position 25,235,321 of record NC_086186.1, on the reverse strand, counting down.
TGGTATTAAAGGCAAAACTGAAGTACTTTGGCCACATAATGAGAAGACAGGAGACCCTGGAGAAGAGGCTGATGCTAGGGAAAGTGGAAGGCAAAAGGAAGAGGGGCCGACCGAGGGCAAGATGAATGGATGATATTCTGGAGGTGACAGACTTGACCTTGGGGGAGCTAGGGGTGGCAACGGCTGACAGAAAGCTCTGGCGTGGGCTGGTCCATGAAGTCACGAAGAGTCGGAAGCGACTGAACAAATAAACCAGCAAAATGTATTATCCTGCTTGGAATTCCTCAGATCTTTCAAAGAGGACACTCTTAAGTTTTACTTCAAGGAAAAATTGCCTGCAACTCAATTTTGCCCACTGCTTGGAGTTCCTTCACCTACCAGGAACTCCCAACAGGGTGTCAAGTGCTGGTGAGAAGCAGAAGGAAACTGTCACAGTACAGTACAGCATGGAAAACAACTTGCTTTAATATTCCTCTACCAGAGATTGATAAGAGAAGAGAATTTCGCCTGAATGTTTAAGTTTATTTTGAGGTTCTTGGTTTGGAAGAAACATGGGAGAAATCCTGAGGGAAGCAGAGTCACCTCTGGTAAGATTAGCACAATTACTTGGGATGGGTACTGGTTCTGCACATTGCCAGGCTGTCAACAGATTTGCCTAACGTGAAATTCCAAGCCGATTTGGAGGTTCCTCCTCAGGCAAAACATCTGAGGAATTTTGTGGATGGCAAAACCAGACAGAGGCCTCAGCTAGACCTACCTGGTCTAGCATGACGGAGGGGCGAAGATCTCACAATATTTTTATTGCAAGATCTCCCCTTCTGTTTACACGTGGTGCTCAATGACCTCGGAGGGAGCGGACATTATGGCCACCATTTTGTGTGTGTTTTTTCTTAAAGGGGCAGAGCGCACCAATGCTCGTAAGATTATTTTATTTTTTTTACACTTTCCCCCACTCCCCCACCACACCCCGATGGGCACAGTGCTCCTGAGGAGCTCTGCACCCTGTGTGTGGGTCCCAGCTCCTTGCTCGATACCATGGAAAAAGCGGGCTCAAAGGTGAGGGTGAGATCCCAGGGCAAGGGAGGGATCATATCTCCCTGATCCTGGGATCCCCTGCGCATCATGTGAATGCACAGGGATGATCCCGGGCAATGCCCTGGGATATCACCCCATCAAGCTTTGGCCAGAGTCTCATGATAATATCCAAGGGCAGGGACTCTACACACACACACACACATTTCTGATAGACAATTTAGACTATATATATTCAAACAAAGTTTCTACCATGACAAGCATTTGTCCACCATCTTGGCAATGAGGTTTGTCCACTGGGTAAATGAGAAGCAACCTCTTTTTAACATTCTCTCTGGCCTTGAAAGCAATCCAGAGGGGAAAGGAAGGAGGAGGGAATAGGAGGGTGAGGGGCAGAATAAGAAAAGAAACCTTTTACATGAATAAAACTATATTATTCTCGTCTGGCAGGCTTGCCCTAACTACTAACCTTGATAAGCACTTATACCTCTGCAAGGAAAAGAAAGAGAGGGAGAGAGAGAGAGAGAGAGAGGGAGAATCAATTTGCATTTTCTTTTCTGCAGGCAAACATAATGCTCCATTTTACAGTTGCCATTAAGGGTTATTGCTATCTTTACCCAACACATTAGACAGTTTGAGGCTATTGTTTGTCGGCTGGCCCATCAGAATGTTTCAGGGTGATGGCGTTTTTACACTGATGTCGCTTTTGTCCCGTCTTGATGCTATTATCTCCAGTGTGTTTATTCCAACAGGTCTCTTCAAGACCTGAGAACTGTCCTCGGTTAAAAAACATGTCACTCATCACCTCCTCGTATAGTCTGACTGAACAATGCTGAAGGTCTCATCTAACGCACTTGTACGGAAAGCGTACCTGGGTGGGCAGGGGGGGATAAAGCTTCTTAATAGAGTGAAACCTATATGTGGTAGAATGGCCCTGAATAAAGCAGGGCGCCTTTCACAAGCCAACAATCAAGAACTGAATCTGCATTTTCCTCTGCTGATCTATGATCCTTAACTATGAACACACACACACACACACACACACACGTTCCTTGCCTCAATCTGGCATAACCAAGGCTGTTTAATCCATACTAAATACATTCAAATTCCACACTAAAAGAAACATGAATGCAGGGAGGCAAGAGAGCTTTTACATTAGTAAATTCAAAACAGGCCTTTTCTTGGTTTATTTATTTATTACAATTTGAGAAACCAAACTCAAATGTTGTCATACTGACCTCTAGTCAACTGTGCGATGGGGAAGAGCAGCCAGAAGGTGATGGTGGTGGTGAGTGGTTTCTTAGGAAATGCCACAACAGAGTTCTTTGTTACTCAGATACCCCCCTTTTGCTTTATTCCAGCCTGGTACAATTAGTCCTTTCCCTACAGAATTTTTTCATCCTCTTTGCAGACGTTGCCTATGGAGCAAAGCAGCTCATACACACTACTTCCTTGGAAACATCCTTGGATCAAGCTAACCCATTGGACCATCTAGCTCAGAACTGTCTACACTGAAGGAGCCTTTCCAAACGCTACCTGGTGATGTCTGTGATTGAAACTCACACCTTCCACATGTACAGTACATGTTCTACCACTGACCTACTATCCTGCTCAGAACTGAGTCCTGGCTCTCTACTAGTCAATGCAGGGTTGTGAACAAGAGAGTGGTCAATTAAGCAGTCAAACATAGGCAAGCGGCCAGATAGGTGGAGTCATGTTAAGGCAGCAAGGATCAAAGCACAGTGAGGCAGTCAGATACATTTCACAGTCCAGAAACAGGGTAAAGATGGCATCCAAAGATTGGTATCACAGAGCATCAATCACTGGACAAGGTTCAGGAGGCAAGGTACAAAGCATTACAGCTGCTGTAATAGTGTTGTTTCCAGCACAGGCTAGGCATACATTGAAGGCCTGCTGCCCCACCCAGGGCTCAGCTGCAGTACATTAGAGTAATCTGATCAGAGCCCTCCTCCCAAGTAAACCACAGCTGCACTTCGTTGAGATTCCCTGAGTTGCGTCTGCCTCCACTAGCACCATCCTCTCTGAGATTTGAGGAGCGCTCAGCCTCCTCTTGTGAGTAGAGAGGTCTAGTTTTTTAAAAATCCTTCCCAGGTGTGTTTTGTGGATTTTCAGTGTCATTCATTCCAACATCTATTCACAGACAGATTCAGTTTTTTTCCCTATTAGACAGAAAAATATGCAAACCATCCCATAAGAAAATTTGCCACAATTTACATATTTTATGTTAATTATCATTTAGCATATTGTCCCCCATTCCATTAAACTTTTCCTCATGTCTGTTTTACAGAGTAGCACATGTCTCAGAAGTAACATGGGTATTTTCCTGCAAATGAATTTGCATAAATTTCAGGACAGGGGGAAAAAAAACTTCTCTGGAAGTTCATGGACTCCATGCAGCCTGGGGAGGCCAGTCCACAGAAAATGCTGCAGGTCGGATTTTGAGAAATCTGGACTCATTTTAGCCTGTTTTGAATTTCTCCAGCCTCCCTACCTCTGAGGCAGACTCCCCCTCCTCCTGAGCGGCTGGGACCTCAGCAGGTTCTTCCCTGGACTCAGGCCTCTTTTGTGGTACAGGCCCTGGCAAGACTTGGACATCATCTTCTCTTGGGGCCTCTGACCCTTCTTCCTTGGAGGAGGATTTCAATAGGGGCATGATAGCTATGTCTTCACCTCCTGACTCTGTGCTACTTTTTCTCCTTATTCTTCATCAGACCAGTTTCTCCATACCTAGACTGTCTTCTGGGAACCAATTTGTAGGGCATCAAGGCCTGGAATGGGGGATTGTGGCATTGATTCCCAAGAGCGCACCCCCTATGTCGCCATGTTAGTTTGCAGCAGAAGGAATGGAACTGCTTGCTTCATACCACCACTGCAGATGGCCAAAGTGGTATTGCTCCTACTATTCCAGAAGGGATCAGATTACTCTAAGGGCCAATATGATTCTACGTAGTCTGGTAAATCTGCTGACTCCAGTTTTGCTCCTTGTTCTGATAAGCCTATCACACAAGTAGAGACTCAGGCCTTAGCTAGACCTAAGGTTTATCCTGGGATCATCCCAGGGCCGTACCTGCCTGTTCCCGGGATATCCTGTGTGTCATTTACATGAACAGGGGTTACATGACCCCAGGAAGATCCCAGGATAAACCTTAGGTAGGGTGACCATATGAAAATGAGGACGGGGCTCCTGTATCTTTAACAGTTGCATAGAAAAGGGAATTTCAGCAGATATCATTTGTATATATGGAGAAACTGGTGAAATTTCATCTTCATCATCACAGCAGTTAAAGCTGCAGGAGCTATACCAGAGTGACCAGATTTAAAAGAGGGCAGGGCACCTGTACCTTTAACTGTTGTGATGAAGAAGAAATTTCACCAGGTTCCACACACATGCAAATGACACCTGCTGAAATTTCCTTTTCAATACAACTGTTAAAGATATAGGAGCCCTGTCCTCCTTTTCATATGGTCACCCTACCTTAGGTCTAGCTAAGGCCTAAGCTGCTCTTGGACTCCTGACCACCTACTTACTTCAAGGTCACAGGTCTCTCCAAGTTAATGATGTTGACCTTGCCCTTCATTTTGAAACCCGGTGGCAATCCAGAATCTACACTGATTCTACAAGGGAGCTCTCTAGCAAATGGCATCACTCAGCCCAGTTCAAGGGTATCACAAACAGACCCCCCCTTATAGTTCTATAGTATCCTTTTCCCCCCAAAAAAGGTCACCTGATGATTAGAACCAAGTACCCATTTTGTGAGACCATATTTGGCTTGGCTCAATACAATCCTAACTTGCCTCATCATATCCCCAATCTGTTCCCCCCCACACACACACTTTTCAACTAAAAACAAACAAACAAAAAACCCGAAAGAAAGAAGAAATGTTATTAAAAGTTTACTAAGGAATGCTAGTGCTTATAAAAACCACCATCTGTCTGCAACAAGGTACAGTTTGAAACCTCCTCAGGCTTTTTTGGCAGTGTTACCTCCATCCAGCCCAGTAACGTTTCTTTGTCTTACCATTGGATCGATTAAAGAGGAAGAAGAAGAAGAAGAAGAAGAAGAAGAGGAGGAGGAGGAGGAGGAGGAGGAGGAGGAGGAGGAGGAGGAGGAGGAGGAGGAAAAGAAGAAGAGGTGGTGGAGGAGGAGGAGGAGGAGGAGGAAAAGAAGAAGAGGAGGAGGAGGAGAGGAGGAGGAGGAGGAGGAGGAGGAGGAGGAGAAGAAGAAGAAGAAGAAGAAGAAGAAGAAGAAGAAGAAGAAGAAGAAGAAGAAGAAGAAGAGGAGGAGGAGGAGGAGGAGGAGGAGGAGGAGGAGGAGGAGGAGGAGGAGGAGGAGGAGGAGGAGGAGGAGGAGGGGGAACTGTTCATTGTTTTGTGTTGTATATTGCATACAAATGGCCAAGGGAGATTAGCTGACATCACCAAACATGTTACTTACCTACTTTTCCTTTGACTGCATTTTAAAAAGAGAGAGAGAGAGAGGAGGAGGAGGGGGAGGAGGAGAATTCTATGTTGTCATCTCAAACACAACCTATTATTTACAGCCATAAATGCTTATCATTACACACAAGGTCATATTTAAAATTATAACGCTATGGTAAAACATATGTTCTGGGGTTATGAGGCTAACCCTGTTGCTGCAGATCTTTTTTATATATATAGGAAAAACCCTAAAAATAACAAGCGTTGTGTAAAGTCCAGAGGCCTTTTTTGCAAATGGGTTTCAGCTCAACAAACTGCCTGCTGTATTGAATGAACACCCCTGTTATAGTCGACAATCATTTGGCAGCATAGGTTATTTTAATGGACACATCACTTTAAACTAAGCCTCCGCCATCTGTTCTGCCCTCTAATTACAGATGCAAAAAGAACATAATTCACAATTGCATCATAAAAAAGTAAGATATAAGTGATTTAAATGCATGTGTATGTTCTTTATTCAATGCAGCATGCAGCTGTTACGTTGTTTTCATGTTTCAGACACAAATCAAGAAGAAAATGACTCTCCTTTGATAGACTGCATTCCCATGCATAAGCCATTTAGAGTATGGCAAGGGAGAGAGAGAGAGAGAGAGAGAGAGAGAGAGAGAGAGAGAGAGAGAGAAAGACTTCAGCAAGGATGAAATTCAGTCTTGTTTGAGGCCTAAATCAAATGGTATGTTCTGTTGATGTGCAGAAGAAGAAGAAAAGATACACCGGATCAAGCTATGTTCCCACAGTGCATCACAGGTTGTACTTTACAGGCAAATAATTGCTACAGTTCTTTGAGACAAGTGCCCGTTAGCACGGAGCCTGCCTAGCTAAAGAAAACCTGCCGTGTTCCAAGGTGAGGGAAAGGTTGAGACAGGGAGGGAGAACCTTATATTATTTATTTTAAATTATTTTCAGGCTGCCTAGAAGGGAAAGACTTCCTCATACAAGAGATTGTCGGTTCATTTTCTGGGACTTGGAGACGAGAAGAGCGCTTGCCTGTTAGGAATGCAGTGTCAAATAATTCTCTGTACCAAACGGAGATACCACGTTGTCTACGATCCTCTTTCCTTACCACATCTTCTTACAAATGCGGTCCCATGTCCAAGGGCAATATGGAACTGCCTTAAAACTGAATCAGGCCAATGTTCAATCGGCCCCCATATTGTCTACTCAGAAAAGGCCTCCAAGGTCTTTGGGCAAAGAGGCCTTTCCTAGGCTGGCTAGCCAAATTCCTTTAAGTGGGGTGAAAGCACATGTCCTGACCAGTTACTTAGTTCTGTATTTGGGTATACTCCAGATAAAGGCATATGGGACATGTTTGCTGAGCTTTTGGAAGTATTTTGGAAATGTGCTATTACGCTCATGCCACACGCACACACACTGTCTCTTATCTGTTTTGTTTAAGCAGGGGGGGGGACGTGAACCTTTACATGATACTTCCCCATCCTAGTGCCTTCCAGATGTTTTGGACTGCAACTCCCAGCATTTGGGAACATTGGCCATGTTGTCTGGGGCTAATGGGGATCGAAGTCCAGAACATCTGAGAAGCAACACCTTGGGAAAGTCTGCTGTTCCCCTTGGCCCCCAGATTTTCTGATGATTCTCAGCTTTCCCATGAGAAAGAGTAAACCAGTCCTAGTAAAGCAAGGAACAAAGGGGGGGACTTTCTGAGGAAGGGTCAAGGAGATCTTCTCTTTCTTCTTCCCCAGGGCTGGCATCATGGTTGGACATGATTGTGCACCTGCCAAAGGCCCACACCTCGGCACAAGCACCCTGACAAGAGACCCTTTACAGTAGGGCTGTGCACGGACTCTCCAAATTGCTTCGTGGCCCAATCTGCAACTTTCGGATCAGGCCGATCCGCTTCGGGTCGATCCGACCCTCCCCTGCTCCACTCTGCAGAGTGAGATCTGGAGGGGCAGATTGAGATTTTGCCCCCTTTCCCTACTTGCTTGCCTCTGCAGTGGATGGCGGAGGCAGGTAAGTGGAGAAGGGGGGGCAAAATGGGGGCCGAATAAGCCCCCTCCTCCTGCCCCCTTACCTGGCTCTGCCATGGTTGCCACACGGACTGCAGCAGCGAAGCCAAGTAAGCCCCTCCCCCCACTTACCTGCCTCCGTTGCGGCCCAGTGCAGGCTTCATCTCAGTTGAAGCTGGCAACAGACTGCAACAGAGGCAGGTAAGCCCCCCTCCCGCCTGCCCCCTTACCTGGCTCTGCCACCATCGCCACACGGACTGCAGCAGTGGTGGCTGCAGCGGAGCCAGGTAAGCCCCCCTTTACCTGCCTCCGTCACGGTCCAGCACAGGCTTCAACTGAGGCCTGGGCCTCAGTTGAAGCCTGCGCCGGACTGCAACAGACACAGGTAACCCCCCCTGCCCCCTTACCTGGCTCTGCCATTATCATCGCATGGACTGTGGCAGCGGCGCTACCAGGTGAGCCCCCCTGCCCCCTTACCTGCGTTCGGCGCTCTGGATGGAGGCGAACCGCTTTGCCTCGATATACAGCTCCACCGACCCGATCCAGATCCGCCTTTGGTGGAGGTGGATCGGGTCGCTCTGCTCCGGATTCACGATCTGACTCGGTGTGGAGCACAGCCCTACTTTACAGCTGCACCTCATCTTCACCATTCAACCTACCTCTTACTCTGGCCCAGACACTGATGCTGGTGAGAAGGAAATGCTTGGACTAATGGTGAGATTCGGAGCTGGTGCCAATAGTAGGCATGGTTGATGAGAGCCCCCTGGGCCTGCTCCTGGTTTTTGTGATTGCAACCTGTGTGTCCTCCTGCCTCTCACTCTGGCCTGGACAATGCTGGTGGAGAGAAGGAGGAGCAGGGCAGGAGATGAAACTGCCCACTTAGTCACTTCCTTATTGGCTTTCTGCCCATCAAACAAGCAAGGGGTAGCCATGATGAGAAAGAGGATGAGGAACAAGAGCAGCTGGTGAGAAGGTAGAGAGAGCCAATTGAGGGTGCCTTCAAAAACGTGGAGCCAGCCCAGTACACCCCCTTTCCTTTTTGCAAGTTACAAAGGGCCCGTTCAGAAGACATCTTAAACCATGGCTTTAACCATGGTGAATAAGGCTTTTTGCTTTATTCACCATGGTTAAAGCTGTGGTTTAAGGTGTCTTCCGAATGGGGCCAGTCCCATCCATACCCTTTTCCCCCCCACCAAAGAAGTTAAAGCAAATTTCTACCGATGGTAGTAATGTAAAGCTAGGAAGGAAACATTATCTTCGGGGTGCCAGGGAGAGCACAAAGTGGTGTGACTGCATTAAAGTCAACAGTATTTATTTACACCTCTTGTCATGGTAGACGACAAAAGACCACAACTGTTAAGCCCAGCCCCTCTATGGCGCTGCAATGGGGAGAGGGCAGGGACCGCTACTTTCAAATGTCAGACCTTTTGTGCCAGCGACTACTTTATGGGGCTGATGTCAAGCATCTTACTCAATGAAGCTTTTGTCCTAGGTGTATCGGGTCGGACAGTGGAAAAACTCCCCTGCCTTATATCCCAGGCTCATCCATCTTCAGCTCACCCCAGCCCTCCATTTTCTTAAACCTCCCCCTTGCCTGGAAAGCAAGGATTCTCCCATCCTGGGTTAATGTGCTGGAAAATTGCTCTGCATGTTTATGAGGGGGTCCCTTCTAAATGAAAGGGAGACGGGGGGGCAGGATATATATAAAAGGACAACGTGCATGTGTATGAGTTGGTTTAAACCAGGGTGGGGGTGGGAAAGAGAGGTTTAACATTAGGAAGACAGATACACACACACACCCCGCCGCCCTGAACTCACAGGGCAGGCCCTGGCTTGTGGGTTCTGACCCTGATTAAGAGAATGTGAAAGACTTGCTAGGAGACTTATTGTGCCTTGTAGCAAAATATACATTCGAATGATCCCCCTTCCCACAATATTTGTAATCAGAGGGGTGGCTCTCAGTGCCCAACATCCTGTAACCCTTGCTCTAAAGTCTCCAGCTTTAAACAAAACCCCAATACACCACATCTAGTGGGCTCCCTCCTCCTCCCTCCTCCTAATGCATCACATAGATCGCTGTGGCTGCAATCCAAAAACATTTACTCGGGACTAGGAAAGGGAGAATTGGTGAGCATCAAGGTTGTGAAGGCTCTCCAAGTTCCTCTTGCATGCTCGGTCTACCTCGTTCGCATCCCTGATTTTGAGTCCCTTATTCAAATGGGGGAAATATACAACTAGGTCCACATTTTTCAATAATGTGAACCAAAATGCATACTCCTTCCCTCCCCACACACATTGAAGCATAAAAATGTGCATTTTCCTAAAGTTCACTATCTTAAAGTGTGCATTCACCTCCCCCATACATATTTTCTGAATGAGTATTAGGAATGTGTGAGCTTTGCCCACAAATTGCACTTGCATTCACACCCAGGTGTGCAAATGGTCTTAAATATATAGAAACAAAATCCTTGTACATCCCTACTAGGGAGTAAATCCCACTGAAAACACTGGGACTTACTCCCATGTAAACGTACACACAATTCTACTGTGTCACTTCCATAGTTCACACTAGAATAAATTCTAGTTATTTTCATTTAGGACTCGTGCTTATTTCTTCTTCTTCTTCTTCTTCTTCTTCTTCTTCTTCTTCTTCTTCTTCTTCTTCTTCTTCTTCTTCTTCTTCTTCTTCTTCCTCTTCTTCTTCCTCTTCTTCTTCTTCTTCTTCTTCTTCTTCTTCATAGATTTGAACACTTTGGCTATGCACAGTAAATCAGGTTGGTGTTCATTATATTTTGTCATTAGTTACTGGTCTTGGATAATTTTACACGATGTGTCTATTGATGGAAAACTTTAGCTGTGGTGGCTTTTAGAGAAATGCAACTTCTCATGGTGTCTGGAGGGAATGTTTTTAAACATGGGCTGGAGGGATGTAGGGGTGGCCAAAATTGGCAAGTGTTTGCCACGCTACCAGTGCAGCCCACCTCCATGAACTCAGCCTCACAGGGGGCCAGCCAAGCATTCACAAAGCTCTCAAGAATTCAGGAGCTGGCCATCCTGGCTTACGGCCCTTTCCCCCTGCTGCGTTAATGGCAGCCACCCTTAACACAGCAGGGGGAAATGCACAATTCCTGGAGGCTCCAGAAAACCTGCATTTCCCTCTTCACTCTAATGTGAAAGGGGGAAATGTTCCCTTTCCGGACCCTCCAGAAATCGAACGTCCCCCCACTGCACCAATGACCTATTAATACAACTTTTACCCTTGTGTTAATAGGGCCTTTAAGTGAATGGTGACCGCAGCAGGGGAAAGAGGGATGGACCCATTCGGACACTTGTGCCATCCCTAATCAAGTATAGAAAAAATGTCCCTCAACAAATTGAAAATCTGTTTTTCACACTTACCCTGCTTTAAAAGAATGCAAAATCCTAAAAGGCAAGTAAAAGGCAAGAGCCAGTGTGGTGTAGTGGCTAGAGTGTTGGACTGGGAGTTTGGAGATCTGGGTTCTAGTCCCCACTCGTCCATGGAAACCCACTGGGTAACTTTGGGCCAGTCACAGACTCTCAGCCCAACCCACCTCACAGGTTGTTGTTGTGAGGATAAAATGGAGAGGAGGAGGAGGATTATGTATGCCGCCTTGTGTGCCTTGGAGGAATAATGGTGGGATATAAATGCAATAATAAATTAATAAATATCCTCCTCACATAGAGGATGGTTTGAATAAGAAGGGAAAGGCAAGTGTAGGACCAAACCTAAATGGGCCTGCAGCCAAAAGGAGACTACATCACCCAATAGAATGACACAAAGGCCAACACCAAGGGGAGCCATATTAATTTCAAAATATTCCATTGAGTCTTGGACTAAGGATGAATCTCTCAGGTTTGCTTATTGGCAAATTTTGGTAAGTCCTTATCAAAAAATAATTCAAACAAAAACCCCACCTATCAATAGATATAACTATTACCAGCATGAAGAATATCACAGTGCACCTGTTTGCCTTTTATATGTTAAAGATGAGGAGCATGTCAGAAAACAAGGGGAAGGTGGCAACCCTAATTAAGCATCACCAATACAGGTGATGCTGAATTACCTGTGAATATGCAGGTATTTAAATCCATGTTGAATCTCTACATAGATCCATGCATCTGTCAGTTTTCCTTTCTCCCACCTCTTATTTTTTGGATGGGGGAAATTGCAAGTTCTTGCCAACCTGTTTAAGAAGAAATCTGCAGATTTTGTGAAGTTCTGACCAAAATACAAAATAACCAAAATCCATACCCATGCTTATTCTGGACATATAAAGTTTTCCTGAGGAAAATGAATGAAACGATATTCTGATCTCATTCAATCCTCTTCATCATTTTCCAGAGTAGGCTGATTTTTCAGTGGCAAAACAGTTGCAGGAACAAGAACAAGAACACAGCGTTCAGTTCAAGTTGGTTGATCAATGAAAACTACCAACACTGCCAGACAACAAGAGCATGAGGATATCACTGAAACTAATGAGGTGTTGGGTCATTTTGTTTGTTTGGGTCCCACCACCCAGTTGTTTGTTTGTTTACACTTCCTGTAAAAAAAGAAAGAAAAGAAAACCCTTAAGAACATAAGACGACCCCTGGTGGCTCAGACCAAGGGGCCATCTAGTCCATCTAGTCCAGAAGACCCCTGGTGGCTCAGAACAACGGGCCATCTAGTCCATCTAGTCCAGTAGACCCCTGGTGGCTCAGAACAAGGGGCCATCTAGTCCATCTAGTCCAGAAGACCCCTGGTGGCTCAGAACAAGGGGCCATCTAGTCCATCTAGTCCAGAAGACCCCTGGTGGCTCAGACCAAGGGGCCATCTAGTCCATCTAGTCCAGAAAACCCCTGGTGGCTCAGACCAAGGGGCCATCTAGTCCATCTAGTCCAGAAGACCCCTGGTGGCTCAAACCAAGGGGCCATCTAGTCCATCTAGCCCAGAAGACCCCTGGTGGCTCAGAACAAGGGGCCATCTAGTCCATGTAGTCCAGAAGACCCCTGGTGGCTCAGACCAAGGGGCCATCTAGTCCATCTAGTCCAGAAGACCCCTGGTGGCTCAAACCAAGGGGCCATCTAGTCCATCTAGTCCAGAAGACCCCTGGTGGCTCAGACCAAGGGGACATCTAGTCCATCTAGTCCAGAAGACCCCTGGTGGCTCAGAACAAGGGGCCATCTAGTCCATCTAGTCCAGAAGACCTCTGGTGGCTCAGACCAAGGGGCCATCTAGTCATCAAGTCCAGAAGACCCCTGGTGGCTCAAACCAAGGGGCCATCTAGTCCATCTAGCCCAGAAGACCCCTGGTGGCTCAAACCAAGGGGCCATCTAGTCCATCTAGTCCAGAAGACCCCTGGTGGCTCAGACCAAGGGGCCATCTAGTCATCAAGTCCAGAAGACCCCTGGTGGCTCAAACCAAGGGGCCATCTAATCCATCTAGCCCAGAAGACCCCTGGTGGCTCAGACCAAGGGGCCATCTAGTCCATCTAGTCCTGGTGAAATTCCCTCTTCATCACGACAGTTAAAGCTGCAGGTGCCCTGCCTTCTTTTAAAATGGTCACTCTAGTATAGCTCCTGCAGCTTTAACTGTTATGATGAAGAGGCAATTCCACCAGGTTCTCCATATATACAAACGACACCTGCTGAAATTTCCTTTTCTACGCAACTGTTAAAGATACAGGAGCCCTGACCTCCTTTTCATAGGGTCACCCTAATTTACATAATATATATATTTTCATAATAATACTGTATTCACTTTGCAGAATTTCAGAGCCACATTTCAACCTTTCTCACACAGTAGCAACCAGATCTTACTCTTTTGCTTGGGGCACAAATGGCTACTTTTTGAAATGCAGGGCAAAACCCACCCAAACAACAACCTTGCAATCTAATTCACAAACCATTCCTGGCTTTATGTAATCTGAAGGCATTCAGATAAGGTTTGTAGGAATGCTTTTCGGGGGTCAGGGTGGGCGGGCAGATGTCCAGACATTTTGGCTTCTGATGCAAAGCTTTTAATGGCCAACTTTGGTTGCAAACTTTGTGCCAAAATATTAATGGTGATGTTTTATAAAAAATTAAAACATTAAGGAATCGACTAACCCTGCCAAACCAGCCCCAGGAGAATCAAACCTTCAACTCTGACAAAAATGTTAATATGAACATCTAATCTCTTCATTTGTGTGCCCCCCAACTTTTTTTTTTTTTTTTTTTTTTTGTAGGCAGGGGTCAGGAACATTTGGTCCCTGGAGACCCTTAACAAGCAGATGTTACTGTAACATGCTCAAGGAATCAAGCATAAATATGACCTATGACCTCACTTGTCAGCTGATCCACTGAGACTTTTAGAAATATACTCTTAACTTTTAGAAATTCCCACTTTTTCCCACCGTCCCACTCCATTCTTTCCGCTGACTCTCCCTTCTGTTTCCAAGGCCTGTAGCCACGGTGCCGGCGCTACCGCAGTTGCTCTGAGTCTGACCCCTCTCTTCACGGAGGTCAAAGGCCTTCAACCTAAGGGCAGGCCTCTTTTTCTTGCGAAAGGCCAGCTGATGAATCATTCCTGACTTGAAGGGAACAGAGGAGGAGGGAGGAGCGTTGTCTCTCAAAAGGCCTTCAAACAACAGCGGCCTATATATCAGCATTTTACACTGTCCTGACACTTTCAAACTCACTCTCCTTTCTGGGAACGGCACTCACAAAAGAGCGAGTGAGGAGTTGGAGGGGAGGCGGAGGGTGGAAAACCAGAGATGCCGAAAGGTTCTTACTGACCAGGCTGCAACAGAAGTCTGAATGTCAATCTTCAGAGCTATGTCACACAAAATGTCTTTTTTTAAAACAACAACAACACAGACACACAGAAGTGTGAGCAAATTGCAGCAGAAGAACTCGGAGAAATCGAGAGGTGCTTCCCTCCGCCTTTACACAGATAGAAGAAAGGAACTTTCTTGCCAACATCTGTAACACCCCTCACTGCTTGAATTTCTGGTGATGACTGAGAAATAAAGAAGGGGTTTGTTCTTTTGTTTAAAAGTATACAAGAAAACACACAAACACACACACACACACACTTGTCCTGTAATGTCTTAACAGGTCGAAATCAAACTTCAACAAGTCCACCACGTGAAATGGCAACATGACGCAGAGAACAGATATGGTTTGCCCTGCATTCAGATATTCATTCATTCACTCATTCATTCAAAGATTTATATCCCACCTCAGGCAGTGTGGTGTGAGAATGTGGGACTCAATGGCCTTCTAGGCCCCTTCCAACTCTACTATTCTATGGTTCTATGCCCACCGCACAAAAGTATACAACGGTGTTCCTGTTTTCATTTCTTCAGTCTTCACATTTGCATTCAAAAACGGAGAAATAGATCAACCAGGGGTCAAAGGCCCTTTGGAAAACAAAGCTGTTCTAAATGCTGGATCTTTTCCTGATAGCCAGCTGAAATCTGCCTTCCTTTAACTTGAGCCCATTCTTCCATGCCCTGTACTCTGAGATGATCGAGGAGAGATCCTGGCCCTCCTCTGTGTGACAACCTTTCAAGTTCTTAAAGAGTGCTATCAGGTCTCCCCTTAGTCTTCTTTTTTCAAGGCTAAGCATGCCTAGTTCTTCCAGTCTCTCCTCATAGGGCTTTGTTTCCAGACCCCTGATCATCCTCGTTGCCCTCTTCTGAACCCCCTCCAGCTTGTCTGCATCCTTCTTGAAGTGTGGTGCCCAGAACTGGATACAGTACTCCATTTCAAGAAGCCAATTCTAGCTAACCAGTGTATCTAAAAGAAAGAGATACAAATGGGGAAATTTGTATCTCACCACCGCTACCACTGCCTCATTCATCTTACTAAGGTAAGCACTGAAGTCTGCCAGGCTGAGAAACGTCTCAGAAATTCTCAACATCCCTGCGAAAGACATTTTTCTGCCTCTTCCACAAGGAAAGGAAGAGGTTGCAAAAGGGAAGGTTGGGTTTCAGTACAGCACTAATACATTACCAACTGAGGTCTGCTGGCTTCTATTTAACTGTGGCAACTCTAAAACACAAGCGCTTAACGTAACCACAGGTTGGTTCATGCATTGGTGTTTACACATGCATTTGATGACTGCAGCAGGAGACGGTATGAATGAGAGCCATCACAAATCAAACATCATATTTTCATATCATCTTGCAATCCCCTTAAAATGCAACAGTGCTTACACACAATTCCCCTGTTAAAACAGCTCCACTGGCTTCCAGTCTGTTTCCGGGCACAATTCAAAGCGCTGGTTATGACCTATAAAGCCTTATATGGTTTGGGTCCAGGTTATTTGAAAGAACGAATTCTCCCTTATGAGCCTGCCCGTGTTTTGAGATCTTCTGGAGAGGCCCTTCTTTCAGTACCACCATCTTCACAGGCATGCTTGGTGGGAACATGGGAGAGGGCCTACTCGGTGGCTGCCCCAGTGCTTTGGAACTCTCTTCCCGGGGAAGCTAAGCTGGCTCCCTCCTTGATGGGCTTTCAGAAGCAGGCTAAATCTTCCAGCAGGCCTTTGGAGAATAGTCTGGCCCTCCATCTATGTTAATGTCTTATAATTTTGTTGTGTATTTTAAATGTTTATGATTTGGTTTTCCCCCACCCCCATGTATATTTTAAACTTTGTAAGGCCACCTTGAGGCCCAGCATTGGGCAAAAGGCAGGATACAAATAATAATAATAATAATAATAATAATAATAATAATAATAATGGATGGAGCCAGTCCGATAAGAATATAAGAAGTGCCTTGCTGGATCAGGCTGAGCATCCACCTAGTCCAACACTGTTCACACAGTGGCAAACCAGCCATTGGCCCGGGACCAACAAAGCAGGTCATGGTGCAACAGCACTCTCCCACCCATGTTCCCCAGCAACTGGTGCACACAGGCTTACTACCTCGGATACTGGAGGACTAGTAGCCATTGATAACATTCTCCACATTCACCTACAAGATGCTGGATGTTGAGAAATCAAGTGATACGCACACCTGTGGAACTGGTCCTAAAAAAATATTTAAAGGGCCATTTCACTTCTAATGACCTTTAAACTTCCTTTGGTGATGTTTTCTTTCTTTCCTGCTACAGAGGTTTCACTGAAGGACCGGGAGCACTAGCAAAGCAGGTAATTCTAGGTTGGTTGGTTTTCCTCTATGGTTTTCTGGACATGCTGCATTCTCTTTTAATGATGCAAGATGTCTTTGTGATCAATTTGCAACAGAAAGACATGTTTGTGTATGTCCATTAGATGCCAGACAAAAAAAGCAGGCTGTGGATAATTGTATAATAATAATAATAATAACAGTAATAATAATAATATCCAACATCAATACACGTGTGTGTGTGTGTGTGTGTGTGTGTGTGTGCTTCCGAGATCAGACGAGATCGGGCGTGTTCAAGGTAGTATGGCCGTAGGCTGTGTGTGTGTGTGTGTGTGTGTGTGTGTATGAAGATGTATTAGGACTTCGATCATGCTGGATTCCATCACATTAATTAAAGACGGGCTGATGACATGTAACATGATAAATAATGCAATAACCAAAATGCAACATTATGCTAAATAATATTAAAACAACAAGAAGAACAACACAACATCCCCAAGTAATTTATTAATACGACGTGATAGAATGATCTGGTACGAATCTGCTCCAGCAGAAAATAGTGGAATTAATCACAGCCTACCAGGTTATCTCTGAATCAATGAGCCTAATTCATTCACTGTTCCTATACGGGAACCTCTGGATGCGTTATTTTCTTTTTTTCACACCTGGTGGCATTTAGAGTGTAAGACGCATCCTCAGATATTCAGCTGAAACATGTGCTTCTCACAGGAGGAGGAGATACACTATTCTCCGCTTAACACATAGGAGATGCATTTTTTCTGCCATTGCTTGGGGGGGGGGAGTTTGCCACCCCCATCAGGCTTTCCTGATTCCTCCAAGTGTAGCTGCAATTGTCGCAGTAGCTGAGGTAGGGGTAGGGGAATGCAAAGTATTTAGAGGTAGTTTCTCTGCCACAAAGCAAAGTATTTGGAGGTAGTTTGGTCTTGAATTGGCAATTAAAACAACTGCCTTCACTTTTGCACTCTTCTTCGTGGCAAATCTAAGGGTGCTGTAATGATGAGCACATACACTTCAAAATGTACCAGGATACCACTGGTTATCAGTCTAAATAGGTCAGTCACAATCGGCAGTGTAGTGAGGGAAAGGAGCAAAGGGGAAGAGACAAAGGCCTCAGCTAGACCTACAGGTCTAGCACGACGGAGGGGTGAGGATCTCGCAATATTTTTATCGTGAGATCTCCCCCTCTGTTTACACGTGGTGCGTGACAGCCTCGGAAAAACACCTGCCATTTTGTTAGTTTTTTTTCTTACAGGAGACGAGTAAAAAAAAATCAACAATTTTTCCCGATCACCCCACCTCACCCCTGATGGTTGCAGAGCTCCTGAGGAGCTCTGCACCCTGTATGGGGTTCCCGGCTCGTTGCAAGTAACCACGAGGAGCCGGGACAAACCGTGACGCCTGCCCATATGTTCCGCTGTCTCGGGATCATCCGAGACTGCAGAAAAAGTGGGATGAAAGGGTAGGACGATATCCTGGGGAAAAGGAGGGATCCTCCCTCCCTTCTCCCAGGATCCTCTGCATCATGTGGAAGCACAGGGACTATCCCGAGGATCATCCTGGGAGATCGCCCCATCGAACTATGGCCAAAATCTTTTACCCCATTTTTGGAATTATTTGATAATGAAAAGTGGATAATTCATGTCATGAATAAATGCATACGTTAAAAAAGGGAGAAACCTTTATGTTGATTGGATATTATCTAGTCAGGCTGTTAGGATTGTGGGATATGTGGGATGGAGAAAGACCTCTCCTTCAGGCATAGTTGGATGACCCATGTAAAGCTGGGATATCCTTTGGAGGGGCCTCCCTCAACACCAGGCAGGTATGACCAGCCAGTATTGTGGTAGGTGACAGAGAGCTCACTCCTCAGACAACTGGATCCTTGACAGTTGAGGTTTGGTATCCATCCCTCAACTCATTAATAAACTGAGCCTAGTTTATCTGTGCCTTGCCTCTTTCTTTTGGGTTGTGGTGCAGGCAGAATTCCTTCCTTCTGATTCCCATCAGGTTCTCTCTGGGAAAGTTGCACATGCCGAATGGTGGCTGTAGATCTTTAGTTAATGGCTAGCTTATGTAAATACAACTATCTTTCCTAACCAATGGATGATCTTTTCAGTCCCATAAAAATAGTACATCATTTTTAAAGGGGGGGAAAATGAGTTCCTTTCCTTTTCTTTTTCCTAAGATTTGCTTTCTGAAAGCTTCTCCCTCCTCTGCACCATGTAATAATGTTTTTCACATCCCCCCCTCCCCGCCAAAAAAACCCTCAATTGGCACAATGCTAAGCAAACACAGCAGTGGGTCAAGGGTGAAGGGCAAGGAACCTGATGGGTGAAAGGTTGAAAAACTTGAAAGGGAAGAGTTACAGTTGTTTTAAGAAAGAGCTTTAGCAGGTTTGGGGTGTTTTAAGTGTTGGCAAACAGCCAGGCCATGCGTATTTGAGGAGGTCACGCTAGTGGTCTTAACATTTTAGCTGCTGGGTTTTCCCTACAGTTGGATTTTAATGATACTGCGGAGTCTTACTGCCATGTGAAAAGGCCACCCGGATGGCTATGAAAATTAACCTTCTCTGGGAAGAGATGCTGTGCAGTGAATTTACACGGTGGCCATGCATGGAGGCGAGGATTTGTATTGAGGTTACTGGTGCTTGGGGTTGACAAAAAGAGGCTAAACACTTTCTGGGGGTCTGGAGAGAGACCCATTTCCTGGCCCATTGCATTATGTTCAGGAAGGGCTGCAGCTCAGTGGTACAGCACCTGTTCTGCATGGCAAAAGTTTCAGGTTCAGTCCTTGGCATGTACAGGTACTGGTTCCCCACTATTCAGCACTGGTTAGGCCTCATCTTGAGTATTGTGTCCAGTTCTGGGTGCCATACTTCAAGAAGGATGCAGACAAGCTGGAGGGGTTCAGAGGAGGGCAACAAGGATGATCAGAGAATTAAAGAACTGGGCATGTTTAGCCTAGAGAAGAGAAGATTGAGGGGAGACATGATAGCACTCTTCGAAAGTTTGAAAGGTTGTCACACAGAGGAGGGCCAGGATCTCTTCTTGATCATC
Source organism: Elgaria multicarinata webbii (assembly GCF_023053635.1). NCBI lineage: Eukaryota > Metazoa > Chordata > Lepidosauria > Squamata > Anguidae > Elgaria > Elgaria multicarinata. The sequence goes on along the minus strand of NC_086186.1, from coordinate 25,215,628 downwards.
CTGGAGTGCAGGACATGGAATAATGGGCTCAAGTTGCAGGAAGCCAGATTCTGGCTGAACATCAGGAAAAAACTTCCTGACTCTTAGAGCAGTATGACAATGGAACCCATGTCCTTGAGAGGTTGTGGGCTTTCCCACACTAGAGGCCTTCAAGAGGCAGCTGCACAGCCATCTGTCAGGTATCCTTTCAGGTGGATTCTTTTATTGGGCAGGGGACTCAATGGCCTTATAGTCTCCTTCCAACTCTACTGTTCTATGGTACTATGATTCAGTGGTCCTATTCAGACCACACACCAAGCCATGGTTAAGCCACTAACTCTTTTGCAGCAAATGTTTAGTGAGCATATTTGAACTGTCGTTACGTTAGAAATGGTTAGGAATGGTTCACACAACATGCTAGGTCTTGGTTCATATGGCACACTAGGCAATAATGTTTAGCTCAAAGTGCTTAACCACTGTGGCTTAGTGTGTTGTCTGAACAGGGTCTATGATTCTATGATCCTACGTAGGACAGGTGAACACTCCTATCTGAAACACGGGAGAGCTGTCTCCCCCCACCCCCCAGTCAGTGGAGACAACACTGAACTATATGGACCACTCTGGCTCACTAGAAGGCCATTTCCTCTGTTCTTCAGCCTCGTCACCCTCTTCCTCCCATTGCTATTTCTCTCTAGCGTGCATATTCGTTGCACAAGCAATCACTTTGCTAAGTGCCATCGTAGGCCCAGGAAAATTGCCTTCCCTCCCCAAATGCCCCCCTTTTCCCCGCCACTCTAATTATAAGTAATTACCTGCTCTTTTTTTTTCCTTTAAGAATCAAGCATCAACTGCCGGCCCACCTCGGGGAATAAATATGCATTGCGCTTTGATGAAATTTTCACATAATACAGGTCAGGTAGTTAATGAAGCCATAAACTGTAATATGTCCGCGGCACTAAACATCACCTCCTTCATCTGGCCCCGGCGTTTAAGAGAGCAAGTGATGTTTATTGGCGTGAGACACCCTCTTTGCCTTAAGGATCACCATTCAGAGCTAGCTTTTTGTAAATAAACATATAACCTTTGCAATGGTAATTTAAGACTGTGCAGTAAAGGAGCTGCAGCGAGTACATCGAGAATGGAAGAGAAGATAAACATCCTCATGAATAAAAGCTTAGAGCTTCGGGCTAAGGTGTTTATTAAGTCCCAAGCTGTTTCCTCATCTTCCTCCACACCCCCCTGCCTTATCCTTCACAATTTTTTCTTCCCCTTCCTGCTGGAATCAAAACAATGGTGCTGCCATGTTCTCAAACTAGAAGACATTTTATGGTGTGATTGATAGTTAGATTATGATAGATAGATAGATAGATAGATAGATAGAGAGAGAGAGAGAGAGAGAGAGAGAGAGAGAGAGAGAGAGATGCTTAGGACTGAACATCAACTGTACAACAGTTGTATAGAAAATACAGCTGCTTGTGACTTGTCCTCTCCTGTATGCAGTAAGAAATCATCAGATTGGCCTGCATAATGTGCCTTTGCACTTGGCAATGAGCAAGTTATGAGTGGTACACTTTAAAATGGAGTATATGGAACACAAGTGGAAGTAGTAGTAGTAGTAGTAGTAGTACTAGAAGAAGAAGAAGAAGAAGAAGAAGAAGAGGAAGAAGAAGAAGAAGAAGAAGAAGAAGAAGAAGAAGAAGAAGAAGAAGAAGAAGAAGAAGAAGAAGAAGAAGAAGCCGCCGTCCACACTCACATTATGCGTTGTGGCCAAAATCAGATAGGATGGCAGGTAGATCTGTCCAGACTAGGGTGACCATATGAAAAGGAGGACAGGGCTCCTGTATCTTTAACAGTTTCATAGAAAAGGGAATTTCAGCAGGTGTCGTTTGTATATATGGAGAACCTGGTGAAATTCTGTCTTCATCACAACAGTTAAAGGTGCAGGAGCTATACTAGAGTGACCAGATTTAAAAGAGGGCAGGGCTCCTGCAGCTTTAACTGTTGTGATGAAGAGGAAATTTCACCAGGTTCCCCATATCTACAAATGACACCTGCTGAAATTTCCTTTTCAATACAACTGTTAAAGATACAGGAGCCCTGTCCTCCTTTTCATATGGTCACCCTAGTCCAGACATTGCAAAATCCATCCAGTATAACTTTCATGGATTGTGCAATGCCATTGATTCCAGGGTCCGTTCACAGATGGATTAGTTCCCCCCCCCCGCCATTATATGGAAAAATACACAAATAATCCCATAAGGAGGATCACAACAATTTACATACTTTAAATTAATACTTAGCATTTAGCCTATTGTCCCCCATTCCGTTTGACTTTTCCTTGCGTATACTATCCAGGATGGCAGATGTCCCAGCAGAAACCTGCATATTTTCCTGCAAATGAATTGGCGTAAATTTCAGGAAATAATATATAAATAAATAATCCACATTTCTGCAGACTTCACACTTTCAAACCACTGTGTAAACTGAAACTCGCGTCATCTTTTGGAATTCGCGCTTCTCTGAATTTTGCAATGGAGTTCGAAAATCAAAATATTCATAGAAAAAGTGTGTATAATAAGAGACATAACATTCAAAAATGTATTAAATGAGGAAAAAAATGGTTGCCAAAATTAAGTTCCCTGTAGATATTGTTATGATTAATAATATAATATATTATTATTATTATTATTATTATTATTATTATTATTATTATTATTATTATTATTATATAGTTCAACAGTCATATGTGCATCCCAATGGCTCCTGCCCTTTGTCACTTGCCATATGTATGCTGATCCCTTTTCCCAAGATGCTTTGTGGTTTGAAAGGTGGCTGGCGTCCTGAATGATTTCCTAACATTCGTGCATTCAGCTCAACCCTAACTCTAACAGTTGGTTTTGCTGCTGATTCATGTATTCATTTAAGGCAAGCTGTGAAGCCATGTTTATACCATGGTTGAAGATCCCAATGTGATTGCTGTGAAGAACGTTACCAATTTCAGCTCCAGGTTTTTGACGGCCCTTGGGAAAGACACCCTCAACTATCTGCCCCTCGCTCAGTGCCTCTACCTTCTCGCCACCATGGTCATGAGCTGTTCTTGCTCCTCCTCTTCTTTCATATCATTGCAGCCTCTTACTTGCTTCACAAGCAGAGAGCCAGTGAGCAAGTAGGCAGTGGTTATCTACTGCTCCTCATCAGGGCCAGATGAAAGGCAGGTCACCAAGCAGGTTATGCTGGTGAAGAGCAGAAGCAAATCCAGGGGGCTCTCATCAGTGGCCCCCCTGTTGGGATGTGGGCCCTCGGGAGTTGCCCATTTATGCCTACTGTTGATGCCAGCTCTGAATGTTACGATTAGCCCTGTTCCAGCATTCTGGGGGCATGTCTAGATGAGGGGCAGAGGGGTACAATCTCACAATTTTATGATCGTGAGATTGTCCCCTTGTCTATATGCATTTGTGACATCCCGGGAGAAGAGGACGTTGAGCCCACCATTTTTTAAAAAAATCTGAAAAGAGTGCAGGAACGCTTCTGCCCAAAATGTAAGTTTCTTATTTAAAAAACCACACACCTCCCACGCCCCCCATCCCACCCTTGATCGGCATAGAGATCCTGAGGAGCTCCGTGCCCCATGCCCGGGTCCCAGCTCCTCGCGGTTACTCACGAGGAGTCAGGACGAAAACGGGATGGGTGCCCACAAATCTCACATTCTCGGGGCAAACCCAAGACCATGGGAAAAAACGGAATTAAACTGTAAGGCCATATCCTGGGGCATGGGAGGGATCATCCTTCCCTGCCCGAAGGATCCCCTGTGTGTCATGTGGACACACAGGGATGATCCCAGGGTGATCCCCAGGATATCACCCTGTCTAGACATGCCCTGAGACTTAACATACAAGGAGGGAGGGGGAAAACAAGCAGGCTAGCTCCACCCTCTTCTGTGTCCATCCTCATCCCTCTCCTCATATTTCCAGTGAACACCTGAAGCAGGGAGACTCTTCTCTCCACTGGGGCTCTCTGTGTGATATAGCAGGGGTCCCCAACCCCCGGGCCACAGACCGGTCCTGGTCCATGGCCTATTAGGAACCAGGCCACGTTCTCATTGACAACAATGCAATTTCTGCATTGACAACAACCAAAACGAGATTACGGAGTACACTGGACATAAGCAACACACTTCGGGTGTCACTGTTCCCCATCTCCCCCAGATGGGACCATCTAGTTGCAGGAAAACAAGCTCAGGGCTCCCACTGATTCTGCATTATGGTGAGTTGTATAATTATTTCATTATATATGACAATGTAATAATAATAGAAATATAGTGCACAATAAATGTAATGTGCTTGAATCATCCCAAAACCATCCTCTTAACACCCCGCCCCCTGGTCCGTGGAAAAATTGTCTTCCACGAAACCGGTCCCTGGTGCCAAAAAGGTTGGGGACTGCTGTGATATAGGACCTCTGAAAACCAGGGCTCTATGCTGCCTGAAGAGGGCGATCTGTCTTTCCCTTAACAGAACCATGTGCCACATGTTTCTGATCCCAGAGCACCACATGGAGAGGGGAAGGAGAGGAATCAATGGCTGCTGCTATCAGCAGTGGTTTTTCTTTTGCACCTGTGGTGATACACCAGATCCTATGAGCTCATAAGCTTTAGGTCATCCAAAGAGTGTCTGTGTTTCAGGAGCGGCTATCCCATCCCACACACACCCCAAACCCAAAGCCATCAAGCATGGTTTTAGATTTCCATCTCATCGTTACACTTTTTTATATAAATATGGTTTTGTATTTACATCTATCCTTCGAATGCTACAGATGCACCACCAAAACGGAAGCATGGCTTTGCAGGGTATTTGAAATTATATCCCATAAGGAAAATGAAACAGAAGAACCTTCTTCCATCACCCCACCACCCACCATCTAAAAACAAAAAAACCAGGAGTAGAAGGCAATACATCCCACATCAATTTATCCATGAACTTTGCAGCTGGCAGAAAAAGAAAAAGTCTTTCTGTTAGCAATTACCACAAACAGATGAGGGAACAGGATATTTGTGTGTGGGGAGGGGGGTTATTTTGACCTGCAGTTAAAGAAAAAAATACTTGTCCTGACTTTTGGGGTTTTAGGCAATGAGGCTACATCAACACACATTTACCCCGTTCCCTATAGATTCTCTACACTTGTGTGTACTTAGCTTCCTGAGCCCTGATTCATTTCTGAATATGGATGTGCAGTGAGCACGGGTTATATATTAATGGCCGCAAAGATCCTCTTGGCAAAAGCTTGGTGATTAACATACATACACTGAGCAGGGGGTTGGACTCAATGGCCTTAAAGGCCCCTTCCAACTCTACTATTCTATGATTCTATGATCTCTGGTACAATGGAAAAAGACAATTTGTACTGCCACAATGTTGAATACAATAACAATTTATAGGTTGCTATGGAAGGGGAGAGTGAACTCCATGCAAACTTTCAAAAAATGTTGGATGCCATTTATAAATTCAAGGAACAGGTTCCATCCAGGTGATCTAGCAGCTATAGTTATACTATATGTGTGTTAAGATGAAGTATTGTAACTGTCTTGAATGTTCTTATTGATATATATATATATATGGAAAATAACATGAATGTGCAGATTCCAAATGTATTAGGAAATGCTATTTGCCAGAAACCTTGGGACCCTTTCCCAGCACTTATGTTCTTAACTTGAGATTTCTAAGTTGATGTCTGTGGGATTTTTATGCAATTCCATCAGACTTTAAGGGGAAATGTCTGAGTTTAAAGATAACATTTAGATTCCTTGCCATTTTCCAGTTCAGTCTGTGCTCCTGGCTCGTTGAGATGAACGGGACAGACAACTGGGTATTTCCTCTGTCCTTTATAAATGGAGGAAACCCAGAAAAGCAGCCAGCTAGAACAAAATGAAACCAGCAACACTCTGATGGAGCTCATGCGGTGTAGTGGCTAAAGGGTTTCACCTCCAAATCAGGTATGACTCTTGCCTCTGCTATGAACTCACTACAATATTGGGATAATTAACACTTGCTTACCCTACAGGATTGTTGTAAGGAAGGCAATTCAAGAATGCATCTTTGGACACTTGAAAGTGCTGTACAAATGTGAAGCTTATCTCCTGTATCCGAGGCAGTAAGCCTGTGTGCACCAGTTGCTGGGGAACATGGGCGGGAGGGTGCTGTTGCACCATGTCCTGCTTTGTTGGTCCGTGGCTGGTTGGCCACTGTGTGAACAGAGTGCTGGACTAGATGGACCCTTGGGCTGATCCATCAGGACACTGCTTATGTTCTTACATCATATTTGTCCATAATTCCCTTCCCTCCTCCTCCTTTAAAATTGTTGTTGTTGTTGTTGTTGTTGTCATTGTCATTGTCTCTTTTCTTGCTCATGGCGGTTTACAGCAACAACAGCCCCCTCAGAAGTTAAGAAACTCCTGGAGAATTTTTCCTCCCTCTGGAGAAATTTGACGAATTCGTCACTCCAATTTCTCCACCTAGAAAGAGGGTGGAGACTTTAGGGAAGCCATTTGCGCACAGTGCTGGGATTTTTCATCGGCAATTCTTTCCAGTGAGATTTATTTATTTATTCATTTATTTATTACATTTCTATACTCCCCAGTCGCCGGAGCTCTCTGGGTGGTTCACAAAAATTAAAAACATTCAAAGTTTTTAATAAAACAACAATATAAAACCATAATTTAAAATACAATATGAAAGCTCAACCAGATAAAAACAGCAGCAATGCAAAATTACAAATTTAAAACAACAAGGTAACATTTTTTATAGACTGTTAAAATGCTGGGAGAAGTTCTTTCTCCATTCCCTTTATTGTGAGAAAGACAGTTTGGTCTATCAGTTCTAAGTGTATGTACAACTGTTGCCTTTGCACAATTGCTAAAGAAAAGGGGTGGGGGATTGGCCCTTTTTTGAAATCGAAAAGGCCTCATGTTAGAATATATATATATATATATATATATATATATATATATATATATATATATATATCAGCACCATGAAACAACCCCTCCTTTCTATAGCCATTGCTAGACATTTTAGAGGCCTGAGGTTTACATTACCAAGTTGAGTTTTTCAGTTCCCTGATCTCATTTGTGGTCAGCTATGACTTCTCTTATGCCTGCAGTTGTATGAAATGAAGAGGAAGAACAGTCTGCAAATGGAAATACTTTCCCACTGAGACAATATACTTTCCAGGCAGAATTGGGGGAAGGAGAAACCGTGGATCAGGACGTTCCACCTTGCTTGGCAACCATATCATAAATGGACAAGTTAGAGTTATTCTACACCTAATACAGAGTGCCAGCTAGGGAAAAGCTGAATTTATTCTCAGTGTTCCATGAATATTTTTGGCAATGTTGAGAAATGCTGCTCTTTCCCAGTTATTCTTGGCACTCTCCATGATAGTGTTTGCCTGTTCATTTCTTTTGCCCTTCCTTGCCCTCATTTGACTCCGCAAACCCTCGGTGATGGCAGCACATAGCCGTATCTGCTTTGCTCCATCATATCGCAGCTTCAATTCAATTCATTTCATATTCCACAAGAAGTTGCCTCCTATTGGCTATCTAGTTCAGTTTGGTCAGCACTGTTTGGGAGTGGCTGTCCAGGATACCATAAAGGATCATTTATTTAATCATTTATTTATTTCATTTCTGATCTGCCCCATCACCCATGTTCTCTGGGTGGATTATGGACACTTAAAGATCAAAAGGCCCTGGTTAGGCCTTATCTAGAGTATTGTGTCCAGTTCTGGGCTCCACAATTCAAGAAGGACACAGACAAGCTGGAGCGTGTTCAGAGGAGGGCAACCAGGATGATCAGGGGTCTGGAAACAAAGCCCTATGAGGAGAGACTGAAACAACTGGGTGTGTTTAGCCTGGAGAAGAGAAGATTGAGGTGGGACATGATAGCACTCTTCAAATACTTAAAAGGTTGTCACACAGAGGAGGACCAGGATCTCTTCTCGATCCTCCCAGAGTGCAGGACATGGAATAATGAAGTTACAGGAAGCCAGATTCCGCCTGGTCATCAGGAAAAACTTCCTGACTGTTAGAGCAGTATGACAATGGAACCATTTACCTAGGGAGGTTGTGGGCTTTCCCACACTAGAGGCCTTCAAGAGGCAGCTGGACAACCATATGTCAGGTATTCTTTTAGTGTGGATTCCTGCATTGATCTGGGGGTTGGACTTGATGGCCTTTTAGGCACCTTCCAACTCTACTATTCTATGGTTCTATGTTCTATGAAAGTGCCATTGAAACAGTTAAAAATATAAAATGCAATACAAGTATTTAAAAGAATAAAATACAATATGGTGCAAATTGATAATCAACATGTCATAAAAATCTAGAACTAGGTCTCTAAAATGCCTGGGACAAAAGAAAGGTCTTTGCCAGGCAATGAAAAGATAACAATGTATGCATCAGGCAAACCTCTTTGGGGAGTTCATTCCATAAATAGGGTGCCACAATGGAGAAGTCACTCCCTCTTGTAGCCACCCGTCTAGCTTCCTTCCGTGGGGGCATCCAGAGGAGGGCTTCAGAAGATGCCCTAACAGTCCAAGCAGCTACATATGGGAGGAAATAGTCCTTTAAGTACTCTGGTCCCAAGCCATTTAGGGCTCTAAGTGTCAACACCAACACTTTGAATTTGACATGGAAATGGATTGGAGGCTAGTACAGCTGATGAAGCACTGGCATTATGTGATCCTATCAGCCAGTTCCTACTAGGAGTAGTTGATATTATTATTATTATTATTATTATTATTATTATTATTATTATTAATAATAATAATTTATATAGCCCCATCTATGTACATGGTGCTGTACAGAATAAAACAGTAAATAGCAAGACCCTGCCGCATGGGCTTACATTCCATCTGCAGCCAAACAAACGTTCAGTTCTAACAATGCATTATGGCCCTTTTTGGCTAGGATCACACAGGCAACTAAGAAGAAGTAGTATGTGTGTGATAAACTGCAAGAGAACCAATGTGGTGTAGTGGCTAAAGTGTTGGACTGGGAGTCAGGAGATCCGGGTTCTAGTCCCCACTTGGCCATGGAAACACCACATTGGCAAAGTGTGGTGTAGTGGCTAAAGCGTTGGACTGGGAGTCAGGAGATCCGGGTTCTAGTCCCCACTCAGCCATGGAAACCCACTGGGTGACTTTGGGCCGGTCACAGACTCTCAGCCCAACCCACCTCACCAGGTCGTTGTTGTGAGGATAAAATGGAGAGGAGGATTATGTACACCACCTTGGGTTCCTTGGAAGAAAATAGGCAGGATATAAATGTAATAATAACTAAATAATAATAAATACATTTGTAGGCAGGGCTGTACAAATTTTCTTAAATCCATTCTATCTGGGTTTCAGGGATTGTTAGGCACATTTTGTTCTATTGTCTGTTCATTGAAGGAATCAGACTTTTTGTAGGAGAATTTTGTCCTACTTCTGCTAATAGGCAGTAGTTTATGCAAATTTGTACAAATCTTCCCAAGAGTGGGGGAAAGAGGGAAATGGACAAATGCCGCTACAAACCACACTTTCATGTGTTAACCTCTGTCACATTTTTGGACAGTGTTTTCTTTTTCTTTCTTTCTTTCTTTCTTTCTTTCTTTCTTTCTTTCTTTCTTTTTATATTTTTCTCAGTCTAAATTTGCATAAAAATCCAGAAAGTAAAAGAAAATGGTCTGCAAGTCCGGAAGATGTGTGCAGCTCTGAAAAGCTGGTCCACTGTGGAATAAATGGGTCGGATTCATAAAAAAAAAACTGAACTCATTTGAATCCATTCAGATTTCTCCAACATCCTATTTATAGGATGCACAACAACAACACTGACAGTAGAGTTTTTCACAGTTAATTTCTTGCCCTAAATGAGTATCCCCCTTAATCAACCAACATTCAGTCCCTACCATGTTTACTTAGAAGTAAGTACCATTGATTACAGTGGTAGTCATTTCTAAGTAAGGACTTACTCCTACAGACTATGGCATCAGTGAACAAGTTTGTGTTACAAAGTGGAGTGAAAGAGCAGGTAGACGGAAAACCTCATTCACTCCCGGAGAGCAGCAGTGAGAAGGAAATGATATAGGCTGACAGAGTTTGTGAAGTGTGTAAATGGGGGAAGGAAAAAACAACAACAACACCCAGTCCTATTTAAGCATGTCTGAATGCAGAGAATCCCAGGACATCTATGCGTTTCGGTTCAAAAGAAGGATGGATGTCGGTACATTTCCCAACACAGAGCCTTAAAAAAATGAAAATAAAATAAAATAAAAATAATTGCTTCAGGGACTCCCAGAGTTAAAACACGCAGGTGTTTTGAGGGGAACATAAACATTTTTTCCTAAATGAGGCGTTGAGGGCTGGGAGAAGGGCAGTAAAATTAGTGGAATTACTGCCTGATTTTAACCAGATGATTGCTCCGCTCGGACACCAGCGCGTTTTCATTAGGGACTCTTAATTTATAAGGCATTTGCTGCATTCCAGTGAAACTCAGCAACTCCCCAAGGTCCTAAAGAATGCCAACTCTACAACTTTAATGGCAAGCAGAAATGCCTAGCCGCAGGTTATCTGCGTGTGTGTGTGCGTGTATGTGTGTAAGACAGAGAGAGAGAAACGGAGAGAGACAGAGAGAGAGAGAGAGACTTTATTTCATGAAGGCCAACCCAACTGTAGTTTTCTTCCAACTGAAGAGGCTGAGCAGGACATGTATTAGTAAGGTCATTCCAAAAAGCTACGTAAGTCTCCATTTATGTTCCCTGGGACATGTGGTCTTTTTCTAACTCCGGAGTAACCCTGATTTATGTAACTGTGCGCTCCGTTTCATCACAGGAGCCCCTCTCTTTTTCTTAAAAAAAAGAGAGAGAAAAACAGTTGATTGGCATGCCCCCGGTCTAAAAATGACCTCACATTAGAATGCCATGATGTCATTGTTGCGCTCGTGCGAAAGCCTGCTACGCGTTAGCCCTTAGACGCGAGTGACCGCACTCCACATAAATTTGTCGACATTTTTATGGAGGCAAATAGCGCGTGCAACCATGTGATGGGAAGGGATTCAATGCTGCAATGACCTTTGGGATTTGGTATGACTTTCAGAGATATGAGGCTTCACCTCAACTCGCCTGGCAATGATCAGCAACTTGTCCTCCCTCCCTCCTCCACCCCCCCCCGTCAGCCTCTCTCCTTACTTTTCAGAGGGAACACTCAGCTCTCTGACATTTCTCCAGTTCACTCTACTTATCTTATCATACTCTGAATACCCTGTTGTTATTGTTATTGTTGCTGCTGCTGTTGTTCAAATCACTTCACTGAAAGCTTCATCCCACATACCTGTTTCCCTCGAATTATCCCTACAGCGCTAAGCTGTCGGCATTGGGCGGCTAGATCCTTTGCGTGCCAGGAAATGGGTTTAAAGGGGGAAATGTAAAAAAAAAATCATAAAAAATCAACATATGACCCAATCCGATTCATATTTGGTAGGCTTAAAGCTCTCCTTAATATCTATCACTGTGCCAATTTTGATGTCTTTATCTTTAAAGCTTACACAGATGTAAGCATTTGCTTACTCTTTCTTCAAATCCTGCTCCTGCACCCCACTGGCCGCTCGGATGATACGCTCGAAAACTAGTATCAACATATGACAAGTCTTTTGCTTTTATAGCACAATTAAAGCAGGATGCATGGGAGTACTTCACAATAAAAGCAGATTATAAGCTGGAAAACTTTGGAGTCCTTTGCATGCAGTTCACAGTGATTGCACAGTGTAACTCTGGAGTGATAAAGCTCTGAGAGTCAAAACTCGCAGAAGGTGGGTATTTCCATCAACTTCTGGTGAAACCCACGGCCTTTAGAACAGTTTGGTTTTTATTAAGCTGATGGCCCAAACTTCACTGTTTCTACTATTTTATACACAGCAAGCTAAAAACCCACTTTCTGTTTGCCTTCCTGTTGCCATTTGATGAAGTGGAATGTTCAAGAACATTCTAACTGCTCTGGGAAACACTGAAGGAAAATGCGGCTTTTCCGAGGGAAGTGAAAGTTATGCCATAATATAGGTAAAAAATAATTATCTATCTTTTCACTGGTTGATAACAACTGGGAATTCTTTTGAATCCCAAAAACACACTTTTTCCAATTTCATTTAGAAACTTTAGTCCATGTTATCAAAGGGGCAGGTTACACTATGCTAGCTGCATATCATGGCCACTAAATGCTGAGTTGACTAATAATCCCACACACTGCTTCCAGAAGATTCACAGGCTCAGACTGTAGTGAATCTCCAGGCGACCTGGGCAAGATCTACACTACTGCTTTATAACAGTTTTGTCATTTCTTCCTATATAATATTGCCAGGATTCGACCATTTTTGTCTGTCTCTTCTGCCAAGACTCTCGTTCACGCACTGGTTATCTCTCGGCTGGACTACTGCAACCTTCTTCTCTCTGGCCTTCCTTCGTCTCACATCAGTCCGCTGGTCTCTGTCCACCACTCTGCCGCTAAGATCATCTTCCTGGCCCGCCGCTCTGACCATGTCACTCCACTTCTGAAATCTCTTCATTGGCTTCCAATTCACTCCAGAATCCAATATAAACTTCTCCTGCTGACCTTCAATGCTCTTCACGGTCTAGCTCCTGCCTATCTCTCCTCTCTCATCTCACACTATCGCCCCGCTCGGGCTCTCCGCTCCTCTGATGCCATGCTTCTCGCCTGCCCAAGGACCTCCACTTCCCTTACTCGGCTTCGTCCTTTTTCTTCTGCTGCCCCTTACGCCTGGAACGCTCTTCCAGAACACTTGAGAACTACAAACTCAATCACTGCTTTTAAAACTCAGCTAAAAACTTTTCTTTTCCCTATAGCCTTCAAATATTGAGTTTGTTCTGACTCTATACTATTAGCTTTACCCTACCCGGTGCCTGTTTACACTTCCCTGTGCCTGTTTGCATTCTCCTTCCCTCTTTATTGTTTACTACAACTTATTAGATTGTAAGCCTATGCGGCAGGGTCTTGCTATGTACTGTGTTATCTGTACAGCACCATGTACATTGATGGTGCTATATAAATAAATAATAATAATAATAATAATAATAATAATAATAATAATAATAATAACGGTTTTGACAACTATTTGGGCCCAGGACACATTATATATACCTTTTTCAAAGGGTTATATCCTGCTTGGTGTAGATCTGGCCCTGGATTCCAATTTTTTTTTAATGCCACATGTTTCACCCTGTCAGCTTGTTAGAGCAGGTCACCTATAGTGATAGAATTCAAAGGCTGCTGAACTATAAGCCCCTTGTTCCATGCCTACATCCTGTCCAGGATATAGATAACTATTCAGTAATTGAGTGTGTCCAACATGGAGTGTGTCTTTGGAGCTATATTTTGCAATCTGCAATCATCCAGTGTCACAACTTGGGATCACAATACCTGACAGAATGCCTTTCCTGACATGAACCAACCTGAACACTACACTCAACATCTAAGGTCTTCCTCAGGGTGCCTCTTCTGAAGGAGGCTTGGAAGATGGCAACAAGGCAGAGGGCTTCTCTGTTGTGACCCCTATAGTTATGGAATGATCTCCCCAGCAAGGTCTGCCTGGTGCCAACATTGATATCTTTTCAGTGCCAGGTCAAGACTTAGCAATATGTGAGGAGCTTCACTGATCCAGAATCTGTTTTCAGGTTTAGCTGACAGCTTAAAGTTGTTTATAGTTGTTTTTAGATGTATTTGTGTATGTTGCATGCTTTTATCGTTTTAAATTTTGTGTATTGATTCTAATTGTTTAATCATATGTAAACTGCCCAGAGAGCTTCAGCTATGCAGTGGTATAGAAATGTAATAAATAATAATAGATTGCTTTTAAAATCTGGGTATTTCAAAAAAAAAGTTTCTGAAGATGGAGAATGAGATAATTGGGGGGGGGGGCGTTTCCAGACACACACACACCCCAAAAAAATCCCCCATGGAAATGGGACACAGTAAGATCTGTCCATTGGATGGATCCTGTTCCTTTGATTCTTTGCTTTAACCCAGAATAGAATTATGAATGGATTGGATTAGATACTAAATGAAGCATCTGCTGAGCAAACATTACCGTAGGAGAAATAAACATACTTTGCTGTCTTAGGCTGGAATAACCGATTCAGTTGCAGAAAGAAAATATCCTATAAAAGGATTTTGAAAGAAGGATGTCTAGGTATCATTTTGGAGGGCAGAAATTTCCTGGTAGTGTTTAGAAACTCTCTGAATATCTGACCGCACTCCTGTGCTGACCCTTTACTCGAAAATATGTCCAGACAGATGGAGAATGAGATTACAGCGGTTTGATTTTCAGGGGCGGAAAGGAAAGGAAACCACAAACCTGGATGAGCTAATGTTATTCCAGATGCATTATCTCATAATCTCCAAGAAGACAATATTCAGAAGATAGGAATATGGAATATTCCCTTTGGCACACACAGAAAGATCTAAAAGTTACACTTAATCTCTCCCAATGCTGAGATTTCCCCGCAACTCCCCCTCCCAAGTAACTTTGCTCAAGTGAAAGCAATATAACCAAATTGAGCTCCCAACTTTTTAAAGGCTCTGGAAATTGGAGACAAATCGTAGGATTAAAATCATGGCTTCCCAAAAAAGAAACAGCTACAGATAGAAAGCATGATGTAACGGATTCATATCCTCCAAATGTTCTGCCTCTCAAAACAACCGGTCAAAAAGCAACTAGGGCATGGGTTCTTTTTATGCACTGTCAATATCGAATTCCATGGTGTCTACTAGGGCTGTACATGGACACCCCCCCGCCAAACTGCTTCATGGCCCGACCCAGAACTTCTGGATCAGGCCTGAACCACTTTGGGATGATCCACCTGCCCCCCTCTCTGCTCTGCAGAGCGAGATCCGGAGGGGCAGATCGAGATTTTGCCCCCTTCCCTACTTACTTGCCTCCATGGTGGACAGCGGAGGCAGGTAAGTGAGGAAGGAGGGACAAAATGAGGGCCGATAAACCAAACTCCCCCCACCCCCTTACCTGTGTCCGTTGCGAGCTTCAATTGAGGCCCTGGCTTCAAGCCGGAAGAGGAGGCCACGACCTCTTCCGGCTTAAAGCTGGGGCCTCAATTGAAGCCCACAATGGACACAGGTAAGCCCCCCTCCCCCTAACCCCCTTACCTGGCTCCATCGCCATCACTGCTTGGATTGTGGTGGCACCAGGAGAGTCTCCCTACCCCCCCCACTTACCTGCGTCCGGAGCTCCAGATCGAGGCAAACCACTTCGCCTTGATTCACAGCCCCCCACAACCCGATCCATCTCCGCCTTTGTCGGAGGCGAATCAGGCCGCTCCGCTATTGCTTCTATGAACTGAACCGAAGTGAAGCACAGCCCTAGTGTTACCACCTGTATGGGGAGCTTGGTGTGGGGCTTGGCTTTTAATATGAATGTCAATGAATTCTGTAGTTTCTTCATTGCTTCAGGGCCACAGAGGACAGAGACACGATCGAGACACAATCGAGGCATTTGCAAAATTCTTTTTGAATTCTTTTTGAATGCTAAGAGAAAAAGGTCTCTCCAGAATTGATTCTGCTGCATATTTTTCAAATCTGTATGTAATTTTGCCCTACTCTCGTGCATGTGTAATGTCTGGTCGGCGACCATAATAAAGTGGATGATGATGATTTTGCCACTCATTATGCTCTTTAACCTGAGGCCCATGCAAACAGTAGAGGTGCCTTAGGAAAATGACATTTGCCACAGCCACTTTCTCGTGTTAAATAAACATGAAAACAATTTAGATCAAGAATAGAATATAAAACCATGAAATCAAAAGAAATTTTGGGACGTGCGAATCATCAAAATGCAAACTTGCTGGAGTTCTCCAAATTCCATGTCTAAACCCATACCATTCTGAGTCTGAGCTTTATCACATCAGGGTTTATACTATGCAATCACTGTGAATTGTGTGCAAAGGACTCCGAAGTTTTCCAGCTTATAATCTGATTTGACTGTGAAGTACTCCCATGCATCCTGCTTTAATTATGCTATAAAGCCAAGAAACCCGCCCTATTTTGTTACTAGTTTTGGAGCGAATCATTTGTTGTTTTCCAGACCACCACTGGGGGCACAGGAGCAGGATTTGATATGTTTAAAGAAAAATTAAACAAATGCTTACATCTGCGTAAGTTTTAAAGATAAAGACATCACAATTGGCACAGTAATAGATATTAAGGAGAGCTTTAAACATACCAAATTTGAATTGGTTTGGGTCATCCATTGATTTTTTAATGATTTTTTTTACATTTCCCCCCTTAAACCCATTTCCTGGTATGCAAAGGATCTTAGGAGCGCTGCCGCCCGGGGTGTGATTTAGCTAGCAACAACAACAACAATGCTGACAGCTTAGCGCTGTAGGGGATAATTTGAAGGAAACAGGTACGTGGGATGAAGCTATGTGTCTCTATCAGAATGCAAGCTTTGTTTTTTCTCCATATGAAAAAGTGTATTTTGTGTGTATCTTTCCAAACGCATGTGTCAGCTGTGCACATCTTTGAAATGTTAGGGATGGCTGAACTGACCCATGACCTCCTCACACCCTGCTCACAGATCCCCTGCCGGCCACCTCCTCCTGTTTGCCCTGTGGTGTGAGTCACTGTGATACCCACAGTTGCCCATGGGTGCCTGCCACGACACAGGCTCTGAACAACAGACTTGGAACAGCTACAAGCATCTGTTCCAAGTGCTCTGGCTGGCTGCTGCCACAGTTTGATTTGATTTCTTACAGCTGCCAGTCAAGAAATATCCAAAAGGAACAAAAGACAATATTAAAAAT
Organism: Elgaria multicarinata webbii; assembly: GCF_023053635.1. Lineage (NCBI taxonomy): Eukaryota > Metazoa > Chordata > Lepidosauria > Squamata > Anguidae > Elgaria > Elgaria multicarinata. Next base: position 25,198,793 of record NC_086186.1, on the reverse strand, counting down.
GCAACATACCATAATGAAAAACAACAATAACAATAAAATAATAATAAAAATGCAGCATGGGGGAAAAACGTACCTTCTAATAAAGACAGCCAAATCCCATTACCAGCTGAAATTAAAAACTATATTAATAAAACAGCGGGAGCCCCAGAATTGTTTAAAAGGCCTGGGAGAACTGAGAAACCTTCACCCAGCTCTGAAAAGACCACATTGAAGACCATGACCCCAGCACACTGGGACAGAGAGCTTCTGCACTCCTGGAAACTGACGTGCCCTGTAGAACTCAGCTTGGCTGCTTCATCGTCGTTTGAAACTTAATATGGCAAAGACTGAACTGCTCGTTTTTCCTCCTAAACCTTCTCCTCATCTCTCTTTCTCTCTTACTGTCAATGATATTACGCTTACTCCGGTCAAGGAAGCTCGTAGTCTTGGCTTTATATTTGATTCCTTGCTCTCCTTTACTCCTCATATTGAGGCAGTAGCTAAATCCTGTCGTTTTTTCCTGTATAATATTGCCAGGATTCAATCATTTTTGTCTGTCTCTTCTGCCAAAATGCTTGTTCATGCACTGGTTATTTCTCGGTTGGACTACTGCAACCTTCTTCTCTCTGGCCTTCCTTCTTCTCACATCAGTCCGTTGGTTTCTGTCCACCACTCTGCCGCTAAGATCATCTTCTTGGCTCGCCGCTCTGACCATGTTACTGCACTTCTGAAATCTCTTCATTGGCTTCCAATTCACTTCAGAATCCAATATAAACTTCTCCTGTTGACCTTCAAAGCTTTTCACGGTCTAGCTCCTTCCTATCTCTTCTCTCTCATCTCACACTATTGCCCCGCTCGTGCTCTTTGCTCCTCTGATGCCATGCTTCTCACCTGCCCAAGGGTCTCTACTTCCCTTGCTCGGCTTCGCCCATTTTCTTCTGCTGCCCCTTACGCCTGGAACGCTCTTCCAGAACATCTGAGATCCACAAGTTCAATCGCAGCTTTTAAAGCTCAGCTAAAAACTTTTCTTTTTCCTAAAGCTTTTACAACTTGATGCTGTTTGGACTTTATACTGTTATACTGTTAGTTTTACCCTACCCTGCACCTGTTTACCCTACCCAGTGCTTGTTTGCATTCTCTTCCCCTCCTTATCGCTCTACTATGATTTTAATAGAATGTAAGCCTATGTGGCAGGGTCTTGCTATTTACTGTTTTACGCTGTACAGCACCATGTACATAGATGGTGCTATATAAATAAATAAATAATAATAATAATAATAATAATAATAATAATAACTCACAGGACCTATGGACTCTGCCGTTTACTCTATATTATAGTTGCATTAGCATCATTGAGAGGGAAACTAAACCTGCCACAGAACTCTAATGATGTATCTTTAAAGGAAAGAGAATCTATGCTATTGTTTATTTGTTAACAAATGGAAGAAAGAAAAATCATACAGGGGAAATGCATAAATGAAGAAATTCCCTCCAAAATGACAGCTTTAAGGGCTTTTTAAAATATCTAATGTTTCATATTCTGAGTTGGCAGTAAGCCAGCCCAGGCCTTAAAGGGACCAACACTTTATTATACTTTCTAATTCTTCCAAAGTCTGTCTTTAGGATATATGAGCTCACTCTAATACGACTACTCTATTCTCATCCTCCAGTGGTATACACAGGTCTCAGCTCATAAATTGAAAATGGAAGATCAGTAAATCAGCACAGGCCGTTTCAGAGGGACACTGTGAATTTCCAGTCAAATCTTTCAGTTTATCTTAAATATTTCATCTTAATGTCACCTTTAGAAAAAATCTTTCATTCGAGTAAGTTACAACAGTCAGTGCTAAACTGATTACACTTCCCCACTGACCTTCCAGAGAGAGACTCCCCCGACGGCAGAAATGCCGGCTTGCCAGCGCTCCGTTATAACATTAAAGGGGAAAGACTTTTCCAACACAACCGAGATCTTTTAAGATCATTCCGATGCATAGCTGTACAGCCAGGACTCAAAAACAGATGCCTAGAAAAGGTGAATGGACTCACCACCTTTCTTCATTTGATTACCAAATGCTGGTTCACTTGCCTTTGTAGCACATAAAATCAAGGTCATTCTGTTTTTTTACAGATGGGTGGGGGGGATGGGGGGCAGACAACAGCGGCAGTATTTGTTGGGCGTGGTGGTGGTCTGGAAGCAAACAGGAAAGCAGCTCAACAGCCTGATGAAAAGCTCAATCTGTATCCATACGACAAGTTGCAGAAAATCCTATTGGCTCCTTGTGTCACCAGACCCTTGCTGATATGGTAGATACAATACCACATCTGGCCATCTTCAGAGGTGGCATTGAATTGCTGCAGGCAGCATTGCCGTCTGGTCTCTGTTAGCTGGTTAGGTTAGATGACCTCTTCCTTCCAACTGGAAGATTCTCTGAATTACATCATAATTGCGCATGAATGCAGATTTGCAGCCTAAAAGTCATACATGCACACTGTTGGGAGCCTAGCAGAGGGGGGAAATGCATTCCAAGCTGCATGTTGAGTCGACCATAAGATATTTCATCCTTAGTTCTGAGTACAGAATTATAATGTTACTAGTGTTGTGCTAAAAATTTCTCCCACATGTTTTTCGACCACTCTCATGCTTTTTTGATAGCGAGGTTCATCAGACAAATGTTTTATCACATGCTCACTACTTCCCACTTATAGATGTCCTTTAGATGATGACATCCACAACCTATGTGCCTCCCATTCCTCCCACTCATTTTTCCATTGCAAAATAGACTCGAAAAAAACCCGACATTTTTTTTTAAAAAAATTGAATGTGCTGCTACCCCCTGCTGTGTGCAGAAGAAGCAGTGGGACCAAAATGGCCCACTGAATGGGCCAGATGCATGTTGTTTACTTCCTCTTTTGAAAGAGGAAGCAATGAGGGACAAAAGTGCAGGAGGAGAAGCGACAGTAAGGAAACACGATTCCCCCCCCCCATGTAAGGATGCTCAGAGGCTAAATTGATTTTAAAAATAAATTCAAAGGAGAAGGCAATTTTGGAGATGACAATTCTCATGGGTTGGCTTCAGGGTTTTCTTACTTTACTTAAGAGGTGGTGAAGAAGCGTGAGTGAGTGTACATGTCATTGTACAATCATGTGTCCAGCAGCCTGTAGCCACCTCAGCTTCCCACACTCCAGTCAAAGCCCAAGAGAAGACAGCATGAAGTGCAGTCAGCCTGGAGGCCGCACAGCAATGGAGAGATGTGTGATAAAAAGCAAACACACACAAAACACCCTTCAGTCGCTTCATTGTGATTAGGTAAGCTCAAAAACTACTACACCAATAAATGAAAGAATACCCTGACAATGAAGCAGAACAAATGGAGCCTCTTTTTCAGGGGAAGAAAATGTTCAGGAAATTGCAGGACGTATTTTGGCAGACTAGAGGCTCCACCTCTTCCCTGGCGCTGGACGCATCACTGCCCTCCTCACCTTTACATTATGGCTGATGCATAATGGGGGCCAGTCTGCCAACACAGTTGATACTTTTTTCCACTCGCAGTGCCAGCCCCCACAAAACCCAAAAACCCTTAGGAGAAAAGGGAGAAGCTATGCTACTGTCCTGTCCATGGTGAGCCCCAGCTGTGAGAAATGGTTGAGAATTTTTCCTTCTGCTGGAGAAAGGGGGTGGCCATTTGGACGCAGCTACTGTTACAATGGCCAAAGCTTTCAGATCCTCAGTTCATTACTTGTTTCATGTAAACCTAATTGCCTTCTGCTTTGACTATCTGGCTATTGTTTTTATCCTCTTTCTTTACCCAGGCCACATCTCCACCTTGGAGGATGGCAACAAGGGAGAGGGCCTTTTCAGTGGTGGCCCCTCAATTATGGAATGATCACCCCGACAAGGCTCAACTGGTGCGAACTTCATTATCTTTTCAGTGCCAGGTCAAGATTTTTCTCTTCTCCCAGGCATTTAACAGCATATACTGAGTTTTGTTTTGTTTTAACTGACCCCAGAATAGTTACTTTAAATGGATACTGTCTGGTTTTTGTTTATATGTTATGCTTTTTATTGTTTTAAATTTAGTATATTTGTTTTTAATGTTCACTGTTTTTAACCTTTGTAAACTGTCCAGAAAGCTTCAGCTATGGGGCGGTATATAAATGTAAATCATCATCATGGTGATACTATGCATTTATACCTCGTATAGCTCACAATAGCATCTATTGCAGAATTTTGGATAATGTGGAACAAAAAGCAGGACATAATGCTAGAAAAGTGGTATACAGAATCCAAACTGTGCCCCAACGGTTATCGCTGCACCTCAGTGCCAATTAACAAAACTAAACAAACCACTAGTGTAAATCTAGCCCCTGTCCCAAAACTCTACGGAGTGACCCACTTGAAATGGGTCAGCGGTTTGGCTTGAAACGTGTACTAAAATTGACATGAGCCACCTCTTAAATCAGCTTACAGGGGAAAGGCAGGTGACTGAAGAGGCTACAGTTCAATGCTTAAATGGTGCTACAGAGAAGACATTTCCATGGCTGCTTATTCATACAGTTCTCAATTCCACACTTAACCCATCCCCTGACAAGAACGATGTTGAATCTTCTTGTCATATGATCTTGTATTTAAGAACCTGTCAGTTCAGAGGGACTCTAAATAAACCTCCTTTAAAATATTTAATACACTTCCAAATGGTGTATGTCCTCTGGCTATCAGGCTTATCCATCTATCCGTCTTAGGGACTTCTGGGGTGCCCACTGTCGGAGTCCAGGCTGGTAAATTAAATTCCACATGCTCAGCAACTTATCGAGTGGACCTTAAGATATTTCACTCTTCGCTCCTCTGTGTGTAGAAATTCTGCTGGGAGAATTATGATTTTACAGTGACCATATTTCTTAGATCTCACACCAAGAAGTGGCTTAAACTAACTATAGAAACCTAAGGCAGGCATTGCGGGAAGTTATCAAGCCGTACACTTCTAACTCAACGCATTCTCCTCCTCACATTGCCCCAACAGATAAATGAGTTGATGTGAATTTGCTTTGCTCCCCTAAATATTTCTCAGAATTCCGCCTTCGTAAATTTTGAAGCTGAATATCTTCCAAATATTTGCTGGATGCTTGATAATTGCATTTGAATTCTGACTACAACTGGTTACAATATTTGATATTTGCCTATTATTATTATTATTATTATTATTATTATTATTATTATTGGCATTAGATTGCACCTTAAACTGCAGTCCTCCACACACTTACCTGGAAAAAAGTCTCACTGAAATCAATGGGGTTTACTCCTGGGTAAACATGTGTAGGATTGCCCTGTTAATATATTTGACAGTTGACAGGTTATGAGATTTCATGTTTGATGCCTGTCAAAATCAAAGCCATCAAGAGATGCCGTCAAGTCTAAATTATCATCCTATACTTATTTGCTTGTGAATAAGTCCTATTGAACTCAATGGGGCATACTTTTGGTATGTTTTTAATCAGTTTTTAATGTGTATTTTATATTATGTTTTTGTACTGTTTGTTTTGCGTGAACCACCCAGGGAGCTTCGGTTGTTGGGCGGTATAAAAATGCAATAAATAATAATAATAATAATAATAATAATAATAATAATAATAATAATATGCATAGGACCGCACTGTACATCAGGCATTTTTTGTAAGGATGGTTGCTTTAAAGTAGAAAAGGAAAATAATGTGTATAAAATCTGTATGAAGATGAATTGGAAATAACACAAATGATAAATATAAAAGTAAACACATTCAAATGTTGTGGTTAAAATTCCACATTTACATTTCTACTTTGAACATTTTCCTATGCAGCAATGGCATAGTGAAGTTGGCTATCCTTTTGGCTTAGTTTTGAATGTGAAAATTAATTCTGAGTTTGAGCCCAAGGTCCCAGGCAATGACCGTAGCACCTGATGAATGTTTGAATGTTTCCATTTCCACAGAGATGCAATGTCACAAACAAAACTGTCATGTCACCTCAAGATGTCTCCAGGCAGTTCAGTTCACCTATTCAGCTGCTAGGCCCCTGGGACTAATTCATACATACACATTCATTCATTGACAATGCTACTTCAAATGATACCTCGCATGGGTGAATGGTCCATCATAGATAGTGCATTGAGTGTTGGATGAAGGATGAGAAGTGCCATTCTGCTATGTCCGGCATTGCCTGGGCATGGGGAGGCCTTTGTGGGTGTGGGAGAAGATGAGACATGCCTGCTCAGCATTAGCTGGGCACATCTGGGCCATGAGACTGGGGCCACAGCTAGACCTAAGGTTTATCCCAGTATCGTCCTGGGGTCAAACCTGTTCATCTAAGTGCCACTCAGGCAGGAACGAACCCAGGAAGATCCTGGGATAAACCTTAGGTCTAGCTACGGCCTGGAAGGGGACTAATTTACTTTCTTTAATTTATTTATTTATTTATTTAAAACATTTTTATAGCCCCGCCTCACCATTTCGGGCATCGAGGCGCCTTACAATAACATATAAAACAACTAAGAAGTCTTAAGAGAAAGACTCACTCCTCTTAGCTTCCTCTATGCTCTAGCTATTGGGCGGTATAGAAATGTAATAAATAAATAAATAAATAAATAAATAAAATTTGCTGTGTGGTTCCCTCCCTCCCTTCCTGTAGACAGTGTGGGCTCGCTGGTTGCCATTTGGGGCTGAGTAGGATTTTTTTACTCATGTACTGATTTGTGCATGAGTCTTTTCACCTACTCCACACTGTAAGACAGCTTGGGAGTAATAAATAGGTTAATTTGATTCAATCTGTTCACATTTTATTTGGAACTAAGTACGGGCATCCAGAGGGATTGTGAATTGGTGAGCCTTCACAAACGCTGTTCTAGGTGTCTGGTAAGACCTGAGGCTCCCAGCTTTGAGCCCCACGGCCTAGCTAGGGAGATAAGGCTTACCTTTGGGGCCATCCCTACTCACCCACTCTGAGCCCTGCAGCCTGAGTTAGGGTGTGACAAAGGAAGGTCTCCCTACCCCACAAGGGGCAGGCCCATGGGAAGGCGAATGGTTCAGCACCTGTCCACAGGCTACGAATGGCTCACCTGACTTGAAGGGCCTGCAAGCAGGCCATACTGGAGGACTGATAGGATTTCCACCCCTTTGCAGATCGTTAAATAAACATGGCCCTGTTTAAACCCTGCTATTGTTTTCTGACTCATTATTTCTCAACCTATGCACCACAAATCAAGTGATGGACATGTGTGTAGGAACTGGTCCATCCCACATGTAAGGAAGAACTCCAAGCAATTCTCCATCCAGCAGGGAATGGATGAATCTGTGATATTTGGTTTATCTCTCATTTCCCCCCCCCCCCAACATTAAGGCCCTTTCTACACCTAAGGTTGTAAAGGGGGCGGGCGATTCCAGACTTACCTGCTTCCGGGATCGTCGCTGTGTGTCTAAATGGAAGTGCAACATCCGAAATAGGAGGAGAGATGTCATGCCCGTTACGCCCGCCATTTTTTAAAAAAACAAACAGAGGCCGGATCGCACTTGCGCTTCAGCACAAAAGTATCCCCAAAAAAGGGCCCAATCTTGCTCCCCACCACTGATGGCCCTTGATTCTCCTCGTCCCAGCTCCATCCATCTGCTGACCCTTGCTACTCATGGGGAGGAGGGAAGAAGCTGGGACAGGCGACCACACCACCCGTGGTCCTTGAGATTGTCCCTGGACCATGGGAAAAACTGAGATAACTGAGGTCTCAGTTATCCTAGGAAATGGAGGGATCATCCCTCCCTCCTCCTGGGATCCTCTGTTTATCCTTTGGATGCACAGGGATGATCCAGGGATAATCCCGGGGGGAAAAGGCTGGTGTAGAAAGGGCCTAAATTTGATTAATCTGGAATACAGACAGACAGACAGACGGATAGATAGATTGCCTTTTATTATGACCTGCTGGGTAGCTTTGGCAGGGCCGAAAGTGGTGGTGGTAGCGATCTTTTTTTAGACAGTTTCTCTGTGATTGGTTCCAACGAGAGTGAAATAAATGATGTCAGCTCCAGAACTGGTGTAGTTTCCTTTGTTTTCCAGTGGCATGATGGAGAGCAGTAGTACTTCGGATTCCATGGATCCACAATTTCTCCTGCTATGCTCCTGGAACACTCCTTTTGTGGACACTTCCTGCAGCCCCACCGAGGAGGCCTACAAGTGTGGAACTTCCTCTCTGAGGGTTTTTATAGTTTTATACTCTCTGTCTTTTTATACTTGGAGAAAGGGAGATCCAGAAAAAGTCCCAGGGCTGCTGGAACACCCTCCCAGACACCACAGAATTACAGCATCACTCTATGTTACACATGGGGCTTTTCAGAGGATTAAAACTGTATTCAACTCCTTGGAAGAGAGACCGAATGCAAGCACCACTAATAACGTCCATCGTAAGGAATAGCAATCTAACCAAAGCAATCTTTTCTCAATGTTTTGATGTTAAGCCAACAGTTGGTCCTCTCTAGGATACACACACACACACACACACACACTGTGTTTTAATAATATAATAGGTAGAAGTCCTAACTCTATCTCAGCTTGATTTACCATTTGACCTACCTATCAACCTTTCAGGAAAAGTTACACTTGCCAGATCTAAGACCGCAAGCAAAGAAACATGATCTATTTCTCTATCTCCCCCGAGGGACTCTGCGCTTTCCTCCCTAAACTGTCAGCTCTGTGTTTTCTCTCCGCGATACAGTCTTTCCCACGGGGACTTTTAATTATTTGTCATGACAAGTCTTCCAACTTCTTTGCAGCTAGGCCACAAAACACAACAGATCCTTTGACTTCTTTGAGGGAAGGGTCAAACACACTATCCTTGTTCCTTCCCCAAAGGTGAGTCAGGGACACAGGGAAACACTGCATGCGCACACACACAAACACTTAAGTCTTGGGTGAGAACGACACCCTGTTTGTTAACTAAGGCTGAGCCAGAAGGGTGGGACAGTTTTGTGAATATTTTCTTCAGCAGCAAAAGCTGTCGCCTTCTCCTTTCTGCAACTTATTTTGAGTTAGCTGCAAAAGAAGATTAAAGATTTCCCCTCTTCACTTGGCTGATACTGCAGTAGCAAAGTCTGTTTTTCTTATTCTTTCCCATACATCTGAGTTCGACAATAGGATGTTTCTGCCTTTTTAAAAACCAAATTGGTTACTTTCAGAATCCAACACAGAAAATTTCACTCTTTTCAATCTAAGTATGCTGAGAATCAGAGAGACCCAGCCAGAATTTTTTGTCTGCCCATTTTTGACCACCCTTAAAAGCTTTGCCTTTGATCCTAAACTGCTGAACATGTAAGAAAAATCCTCTGTGTTAGTTCCCCAACACCATATCTCTGATATTCAATAAACAGACAACCTATGCCATGTATTGAAAACTAGTTTTAACGTCTGAAGAACTGTCTGGATTAGGTATTCAAGATTTATTCATTGTCACTTTATTTAGTTTAAAACAGTCTATTTAAAGTGGTGCACCTCTTTTGGAGTTCCCTGATGGATCACATATCTTAATGCTGCAAAACATCATACTTTAGAACAGATGTGGGCAGAAAATAGATCTATCCTGATGTTTTGGACATCAACTCCCAGCATTCCTGATCATTGCCCATGCTGGTAGGGGCTTTTACGAGTTGAACTACAAAACATCTGGAGATCTACATTCTGCCTGCCCTTGCTCTAGAACAGCCTTCCCAAACCTGGTGCTTGTCAGATGTGTTAGGTTGCAACTCTCAACATGAGGAGATGCTCTAAAAAAAGAGAAGTAGGTGGCCCTAATTTGTTTGTCATCAGTTTTCCACAACCCCACAGTCACCTGTGCATATCATATTCTCCATCCTGTCCTCATGGTTTATCTGTTTTGGCATAATGAGAATTTCACTGGCACTTTCTGCCTCCTTAGCGAGAATGTGGCGTTAAGGCTTGTGAGCCTTAACTCCCAATTTCCTTGGGTTTTTGATGCTTGGTTGAAAACTCTAGAGCCTTAATGTTGTTTTGTAAACCGTAGATTTTTTTGTTTAATGAATATACACCCTGCATACTTCAGGAGGACATTGAGGCTCATGTGTTGCCATAGCCTTTAGCTACTATGTAGCTGCTGTTTAAGTCTGCAGGCTGGCAATGAAGGTCTGCATTGACCTTATATAATGACACCTGAGGCCAAGACCAGATCTCCACCTTGTGTCAAATCCTTATGATCCCATCATGGTAATGCTATATCCCTCTCATGCATTTCTATCCCATAACACACACAATGATATTTGTTGTGGTATGTTGGATAATGTGGAATAAAAAGCAGGAAATAACACTATAAATGTGTTATATGGAATGGGTCATGTGCCCCAACAGTTATCAGTGCACTTCATTACCACTATAAAGCAGTTGTGTAGATCCTGCAGTGCAAGTTTGCAGAAGAACACACACACACCCCAATGCACACAAAAAGGGACAAATCTCAGCCAGGACAGAATAGGCTCAGTAGGCCCAGAATGCCATGTCCATAGAAAAGGAAAACTCCTTATACCTCTTGCAGTTTGTACTTTATAGTATCCTAGAGGAGGGCATGGCTACCTGGAATCCTAAATCAGAGCATGCCACTCAGGCCATAGCTAGACCTAAGATTTATTCCAGGATTGTCCTGGGTCAAACCTGTTCATCTAAGTGCCACACAGGGCATCCAGCGCTCAGGCAGGGACGAACCCGGGATGATCCTGGGAAAAACCTTAGGTCTAGCTATGGCCTCAGTTGCAAGTTCAGCTTGTTTTAAATAGCATGACCCCACATTCCTGCAAGAAATGCTCAAAACATTTCTTGCAGGAACCATACTACTGCTTTATAACAATACTGAAGCGTACTGACAACTGTTGAAGCCCAGGATATATTCCATATACCGTTTTCAAACCACTTTCATAGTGTCATATCCTGCTTGGTGTAGATCTGGCCCTGGTTATAATCCTTATAATAACCTTGCAAGATGGGGTTATGGCAGATGAAGATCTGAAGCTGAGAGAGAGGGGGGACTTTGCCTAAAAGGTACCTTGGCAGAAGCAAGGTTTTTGAACCAGGGGCTCCTGGTCTGCACACGACTCACTTTGCCACCCCGTTACATCAACTCTCGTGAGCACAGAAGTGCAATAAAAATATTTGAAAAATAAACGGATGATATCATCTAAAAATAGGCAGATGTTTTCTAACCTGAGGAGTTGCATGCAGCAGCATGACCCTCAGATGTGAACCCACCAGAGAGAGCGCTGATGAGATAAGCCAGTGTTTCGCACTCAAGCCAAGCGGGGTCACTCTAACAAGACCTGAAATCTCTCTCCGGCAAGTGGCTTGACACAGCTCTACACCTGGCTAAGTTTAATTTGTTATTTATGTCAGCTTTGCATATTTGTAAAGTTCAAGGGTTTTATGCCCTGGTCCGACCTTGCCAAATCGGAGCTCACATGTGGCTCCCTAGTAGCAATTTCGTTCTAATAAACTTTACTTGAAAGAACATGTGTGATAGATTTTGCTGATGATTAAATGAGAACAGGGCTCAGCACCATTCATTGTTAGCCTGGCCGGTTTTGAAGTTTTGTTGGGTTTAAAAAACAACAACTAAAACTACACAAATCACCTCAGATCTCATTTAAACGCACACACGCGCACACACACACACACACAGTTGGTTGCCTACTGATTTTATAGCCCCTTCTAATTATTGTGCACGTTGAAACATGTACAATTCTTTGGGACCTTTCCACCACCCCCAGTCCCGCTATAACTCATTAAATCCAAATTAATAGCACAGCTCCAAATACTTAATGTCAGCACACCTGCAAAATACCCAGTGAGCATGGGCAACCTCTCTGTGTGTGAGAGAGGGGAGGGGGCATGCATGCAGAGTGGTATGGGGACACACAGAGGGTGACTTCTTTCTTGATACACATGTCGCTGACAGTAATTCTAAGTTTATAGAGCCTGCAGACTACAGTTTGACAAAAGGCTGAAAGACAAGGGAAGGGTATGGTTTGATAATGCCCCCCCCCCAAAAAAGTTGGGTCATTGTTATTTCTGGGTTTGTTCATATTGTTATATTATGTATGTGTTTTTCATGCTGTTTACTGCTTAGAGAGTCCAGAGAGCTTTGGCTATTGGGCGGTATAAAAATGTAATAAATAATAATAATAATAATAATAATAATAATAATAATAATAATAATAATAATAGTACATTTATATATTAGTTCATTTATTTAGGGGGACCATAGGAAAAGGGGGACAGGGCTTCAGAATCTTTAACAGTTGTATAGAAAAGAGAATTTCAGTTGGGGAAAATTGTATGCATGCAGTACCTGGTGAAATTATGTAGACATGCTGTCTTCCTCCCCAAGGAGAAAATAGACTAAATTCTTCCCCTCCCTGGGAAAGAGGCAGAAAAAACAATGCCTCTTTCACAAGGAGAGAAAATGTCCCCCCAAAATAGGGGGCAGGAATTGGCACAGCATTGTTTCTAGTGGTGGGTGGACCACAGACAAAAGAGGCGGGGTTAAAAAGAATGAGTATACGTTTGTTTTGAGCTCCTGCTTCCAGTCGCTAGGCCTTACGAAGAGCGTTTCAACCTTTTAGGCAGAAAGGTACAAGGGTGTCATTCCTGTCCATCAATCATACAGACATGTCCTGTTTGCAATCCCAAACATAGCAGGACACTCCCACCCCCCAAAAATGTCTTCAACAGCATGTGTCCGTTTGAAAAATGCCCACAAATACGCTTTAATCAATGGGTAAAGGATGCAAACATTTCAAAGATGCATGCAGCATTTTGGGGGGGAAATGCCCCAAAACATGCAAGGATGTTCATGTGAATAGTCTCAAAGAATGCTCACAATCTGGTAGAGACTCAAGTCAGGATGAGCTTTGAAATGGATTTTTTTAAACTTTGGCGAACTTGCGTTTTGCTGCATCACACATTGCTAGACAACTTTGTTCTGCCTAAACATGCCTAGGATTGCACTCTTAGGCATAAGCTAGATGGGGCAATTTCTGGGGCAATCCCCGGGATCATCCCTGTGCATCCACATGATGCACAGCAGATCCCAGGAGGAGGGAGGGATGATCCCTCCCTTGCCCCAGGATCTCGCCTTACTGTTTGAGCCCAGTTTTTTCATGGTCTCGGGCTGATCCCAAGACCGCAGAGCGTGTGTACAGGCATCACGGTTTGTTCTGGCTCCTTGCGATTAGTTGTGAGGTGCCGGGACCCACACGTGGGGTGCAGAGCATGGGGTGGGGGGGGGGAGCAGGGAAAATTATTTTAAATAAATAAACTTACCTTTGAGTGCACAAGCGTTTGTGTGCTCTTCTCCTTTAACAACAAAATCATAAAATGGTGGGCGTGACGTCCTCTCCCTCTGAGGTCGTCACAGGCCACGTATAAACAGAGGGGGAGATCTCATGATAAAAATATTGTGAGATCTTCACCCCTCCGTCGCACTAGACAAGGTAGGTCTAGCTAAGGCCCCAGAATCCCGTCAGACCTTCTGACTCAATGTGGGAATGTCAAGGTTGGAATGAGCAGGGATGGGGTTGGGTGGGCAGGCATGCCATTGCACATACTCCATGCTTTATGCCCACATGTGTTCTTTGAATGCCTGTCTAGGGATAGCCTGATGGATGGTGTGTGTGTGTGTGTGTGTGTGTGTGTGTGTGTGTGTGTGTGTGTGTGCCAGAAATATGCAACAACATTGTTATGATGTGGAAATAAGGTCCATAATTTATATGGAAGATGGAACAGTTCTTGCTCTATGCATGAAGAATAAATCTTGTTTTATTGTTAGACCTCTTCCCTAGCAAATTTAAGAACTGCCCCACCACCACAGTGCACTCATTTTACATTCCTCCCCATGAATGGGGAAGCCTCACCGTCGCTCAGCTTAACGTTCAATTTAACAAGATCCTCTGCTGTTGGAACGCAATATGAAGTGCTATTTATGGGGGTAACGTTCAACTGTTCAATTATATTCATTCCTCAAATATGACTCTCCTCTCTTTTTTGGAAGGATCATTTATGTCTCCTTAATAATAATAATAATAATAATAATAATAATAATAATAATAATAATAATAATAATAATCCCATCTTGTCTGACAAGCCATAAACTAAACCATGCCTTTGCAGATATGATAACTCTCTCTGTCCTTTCTCTCTCTCTCTCTCTCTCCTTCCCTCCCTCCCTCCCTCCCTCCCTCATCCCTTCTTCTTTGTTTAAAGTACGCTGACCACACCATGACCTCTCGTAACCCTCGGTCGAAAATTACAACCAGCCACACAAACAGGCAGCTTGGGGTCAGAAAGAGCAGGGTCTGCTAAAAGTTAGTAATCATACATTAATTCCTTGACATAATTAATCAAAACGAAGTGCCGTTATCTAGCGCGGAACCTTTAACCTATTACAAAGGGGTCAATTAGCAAACCACTTGAGCACGGGAGTTTGGTACAAATAGCATGCACCCCTCTCATCTAGGGACACCCTAAGTACAGGAAAAATGCCTTTGAAGTCACCAATCTACCAGATTTAGATATAATTTCATCCATCAAGTAAAAAGGCTGCTCTTTAAAAAGAAAAGATGGGACGTTGCCTCCCTCCCTCTCCCTCCCTCTCTCTCTCTCTCTCTCTCTCTCTCTCTCTCTGTGTGTGTGTGTGTGCGTGTGTATCTGTCATCCAACTGCATCCAAAAATCCATTTGTTACATTCTTTTTGTCGGATGGATAGGTCTGAAGTAGATCCTACCTGTCAAAAGCCCACAAAGTTCATCATATGCAGAGCTAAGAGGCATATGATTTGTGGAAGATCTGGTGTTGGTCCTCAAAAGGAGCCGGTAAATCTTAGCTTTGTTATGCCGATAAGATGATAATACTTCAATTCCGGGGCTTAATGATGCATGCTGGTTTCATTTCGGTATGTGTATAATTATATATCCAGCATATGCGACAATTCATATCGAATTATAGATTGGCGCCCCTCGCAGATCGCCAAGTTCAAGCTCCTTGAATCCAAAGGCATGAAGATCCCAAGAGGGTTGTCTAATCTTGTTTAATATGTATGGAAACAAACGCCCGGAAGTGTATGTATATTAA
This sequence comes from Elgaria multicarinata webbii, assembly GCF_023053635.1. Lineage (NCBI taxonomy): Eukaryota > Metazoa > Chordata > Lepidosauria > Squamata > Anguidae > Elgaria > Elgaria multicarinata. The sequence goes on along the minus strand of NC_086186.1, from coordinate 25,183,674 downwards.
ACGTATTTATTTATTACACCAGGAGGCAGGGATTTCGACGGGAAATGATCCCATTGAAGGTTGCTGGTGAGACCGTAAATCAGCCATGTGAATCTCGAGAGGTTGCATGATGGTATCAAGACCCCCAAATGGAATTGATTCCCCGCTATTTTGTTTCTTTCTTTATTTTTGTTTTGCATCTCATTTGCCGCATTGTGCCATCAATTCATCCCAGCAAAGCCTGGCAGGTCTGCAGTGGTTGACTCATGAGGAGTTCCACTGAAATCACTGGAACTCCCACTGAGTGGATGGAAGGATTAAATCTACGCCCTTGAGTGAAATGGGACAAGAGCTTTCACGATCTGCATGGCTTTGGAACTGGAAATATATTCCAGGACATCTGTTGGGTCTCATCTGAGGCCATAACTCGATGGGGCAAAATTCCAGAGTGATCCCCAGAATCATCTCTGTGCATCCACATGATGCACAGGGGATCCCGGGAGCAGGGAGGGATGATCCCTCCCTTTCCCCGGGATCTTGCCCTACCCTTTAAGCGCACTTTTCCCACAGTCTCAGGATGATCCTAATACCATGGAATGTGTGGGCACGTGTCGTGGTTTGTCCCAGGTCCTCATGAGCAACCGAAAGAAGCTGAGAACTGCGCACAGGGCACAGAGCTCCTCAGGAGCTCTGTGGCCATCAGAGGTGGGGTGCAGGGAGAGGGTAAAGTATTTTTTAAAAAACAAAGAAACACCTTACAGTTTGGTGCTCAAGTGCTCATGCGCAACTTCTTCATTAAAAAAAATGGTGGGCGCGACGTGCTCTTTCTTCCTGGACATCACACGCCACGTGTAAACAGTGGCGGACAAACTCATGATCATGATAACGTGAGATCTTCACCCCTCCATTACGCTAGACCCGTAGGTCTAGCTGAGGCCTGAGAGTGCAACTATATCTTATAAGGGAAATACAGGATTTCACAATCCTGGTTTTCCTCTTAAAGCCAATGCAAGGGATATGGGGGCATTTCCAGGAAGGAACTGGAAGAGGGAGAGGGTGCTTAACCCTTCCCCATACAATTAGTTTCTACTCCCCCTGGCTTTTTAAACCCTTTGTCTTTATCCTCCACCCCAGCTGAGCTCCAAGTTCAGAAATAAGCCATGGGGTGTGAGAAGGACCTCCTGGAAGCACTTGATGAGAACAATTGATGGCTGGTGTCAACATCTCTTTTTCCTGCTTGCCAAATTGCCCTTACAAACGTTGCAATGCCCCTTCAGGTATGACAGCTTGAATCCATATTTGCTGGAGTAAGTTGTATTTCTACCCTCTGGAGACATTTCCTTGAAAATCCGCTATCGATGATCTTAAATGCCTTCTAAATGGTCAGAAGGGGGATGTAGTCCATTTAGTAGTTGTCAGTGATGGCATAATGCCAGGTCCGGCCCTAACATTAGGCAGGCTGAGGCAGTCACCTCAGGCAGCAGACGCTGGGAAGCAGCAACAGGGCGTACAAGGAGAGAACTCTGTGCCTTGCAGCCTATTCTGTGCCCATGAAGTTAGCCTGTAGAGAATATTGTTTCACCATTAGTGTTGAAGAGAGATTCATCGGCCAGGTCAGTCAGCTTTTGTACATGGAAATGAAGAAGCACCATCTTCTACTTTGCTTCAGACACCAAAATGTCTTGGGGCAGGCCTGTGTAATGCTATCAGGGCAGGTCTCCTTTCGTGTCATTTGGAACTCTCCTATACAGGAGGGGATGTTGGAAGGAAATATACTGGCAGGGACCAACAGGCAGTTTCAGGATATTGTATCCACCTGAATCCAAATTGCTGTACCATTCAGGCATCTGTCTGAAGTGTTATTGTTGAATGGTCAGATCTGGAAATGTGTACCATGCATGCCTAACAGCTGTTAAGACGAGTGTTGCTTTTGATCTGGAGCAGCCATGCACACCTCCAATCTTTGATTGTTTCATAAGAAGCTGGGATAAAGCAACAAGGCTAAAATGAACTAATTATATAAAGGTGGAGGAAGGCCAGCAGTTTTGGGAGGGGGGTATAAAGTGGTCTTTTTGTTTGTGGTACACTGCAACAAATGGCAGAATGGAAAACCAAAGCCATGTGTTTCTCTTTATTGGAATGTACCTCTCAGTGCTACACCAAATGTTCTGCATACTGAACTTCCAGTTCAAAATGTTGTTGTGGGGGGTGGGCGTCAGGTTCCCAAAAAATGACTCCACAGTCTCACATCCATCATCATCATCATCATCATCATCAGCCACCATCACCTATTTCAGAACAGCACTTTGCAGGCAGAAGATCTAGCATGTGGTGTGGTGACTGACACCATAGGCATGTACAAGGGCTGTGCTGGGTGTGCCCAGGCACACCCTAATGTCTCAAGCAATAAGCCCCAAATTGACCTTCGACATTGAGTAGGGATCCAAAGGGAGATCCAGATGCAGTGGGAACAGTCCTCCAGTTGCCCTCTGTCTGCTACACTGCCCCCACCCCACCCTGATGGCATCCCATTTCTCCCAGAAGCAGGATTACAAAGAAATGCCGGGAGCCATACTTCAAAGGAGACAGGAGGAGGGTCCCAGGGGGTAATACTGCCTTGTAAGCCCTTTCTCCAGCCAGTGACACCACAAAACCCCACCAATGACCTACATGCAATGGCCCTCCCCTGAGTGCACAACCTAATGAAATGTGCTGTGCACGCCTATGACTGACAGCTGTCATTTCCAGCCCCAAAAGTTCTACAGAATGATGAAGCAAACTAAGAAAAGTTGTCTTACTTCAACCAGGTGGTGGTGGGAAAACACAGACACACACATTAAAAGAAGAAGAAGAAGAAGAAGAAGAAGAAGAAGAAGAAGAAGAAGAAGAAGAAGAAGAAGAAGAAGAAGAAGAAGAAGAAGAAGAAGAAAGCAAAGAAGTTAGGAAAAAGCATTTGTGTCATTGATATTTCTAGATTTGTGCATATATTATGCGGTTTGTTGATGCTATTTGCTGCTTATCGGATGGACTCCCCTGCATCTGCCTCCGTGGACTCAGTCGGGCGCCCGCAGCACATTTGCAGATCAATGCTCCAACAGCCCACAAGATCTGACAAGCCCTCTGCAGCTATCCACCCTCATTCGGAGCTTCCACTGGGCACGACAATGGCAGCTCCAGAAATTACGTAATACCTCTCTTGCGTAAATGGCGGCTGTAAATGGCTATATGTATCGGGAGGTGCTCATTGAAACGGGGTCTTTAAAAAAAGCTATTTCTGCAAATGTTGGGGTTCGCCAAGCCTGCTCATGTGCTGCCCTGTTGTTTGTGTGTCTTGGCCCTTTTGGAATCCTGACTTGGAGAATTACTGCACTACAACGTAGGATGGGAGTAGGGGTGTTTCCCTACTGATCATTGTTTTGAACTCAAGATGGGAGTGAAATTGCAAACTTGACTAATGTCGCACTGTCAAACCACTATGAGAATCAAAATGCGCTCATCCTTTGAAATGTGCACTTCTCCAGATTTGGCAATGGGGTTCCCCACTCAAAAAAAAAAAAAAAAAAAATGGCACAAAAATGCATATATTAGGAAAATAACATTTAAACATGCATTATATTAGGACAATTGGTTGCAAAGCATGTGTATGTTAGGAGAAATGCAGGCAAACATGGATGTACATGTACAAAAATGTAATGCTTATGGGGATTTTTTTTCATGTTTTTTAAAAATAAAATCTTAATTTGGGGGATGAAACAAATAATCATAAAATGAGAAATTACCGCAATCTGAAATGAAACCTGTTTAGACCTGGGGGGCGGACGGGGGTGGGGGAGAGAAACTTGAACTGAAAGAAACAGAAATTGACAGATGCATCAATTCCTATTACAAACATAAGGCTATTACAAGCCGATCCACTCATTTCAACACTGAAAGGTAGGAAAGAATGGCGGTACCACATTTTCAAAAAAAGGCTTCAACTTCCTGCACAATACAAAGGCAAACTCTGAAGCAGTTTGGCAGGAAAGGTTACTTGAACTACAATTCCCAAAGTGCCCATGGAAGAGACACATGTGACTTTGAAGGAGACGGGGGTGGGGGTGGGGTAGAGGTGTAGTGATTTATCATTTTGCTGCTGCACTGGAGTCTTATGAGTTCTCAGTTTCTGAATGATTATGACACATTTAAAGTATATTCTCCTATTACAGCTCACTCATTGCCACAGCCCACATTGTGATGTGATGGATATTTTAAATGCATTTCTACTTATTTATATTTATTCCAAGCTTAGTGATGGGCAAAAAGCACCAACAAATCATAGCAAATCCCTCTTCCTTCTCTTCCTCCCCGCAAACTAGTCAGTCCAAAGATTTATCTCAAGCATCGTTAGTACGCAAGTTGTGGGGCGTCATGAAGAATGATTCTCACCTGGAGAACTGTGATTTAGGCACATTTAATTAAAATAAAGCACATAAGTATAACAAAGAAACAAACAAATCAGAAATGTCACCCATTAAAAAGGGGTCACGGAAGAGCAGATTCATGTGGGGATGAGTTGTGTAAATCACATTAGACCACATTAGAAATGGCAGCATTATGTAGAATAGGGGTTTCTCCTGGGTTGGCAAGGACCCCCACACAATTTACACATGCACGCACACACACACACACACACACACACACACACTAGCAGGAACAGATGTTGGACATGAAGTGATAGCATCTGTTCCATGTCACAGCATCAACACTTTGAAGTCTCACACACACATAGAGGGAAATGCTCTAGGAATGGGCTCTATAGTTCCTGCCATAGAAGCCTAGTTCCTAGGATGCCCCCAAAAGCATTGGAAGCTGGCCAGAACTGCATCTTAGGATGCACTCCAGGGACACTGTATCTTAGGTCACTACAGAACCATAGAGCTTGTTCCTAGAGTTTGTGGGGTTCCCCCCACCAGTGGTGGCAGATGCTGGGGATCTGGGGGCTGCCAGAGAATTAGCCCTGTTTTGTACCAGCTGAAGCTTCCGGACCATTTTCAAAGGCAGCCCCACGTATAACGCATTGCATTAATCCAAACGAGAGGTTACCAGAGCATGGATAACTGTAGCTAGGCTATCTCCGTCCAGATAAGGGTGCAGCTGGTATATCAGCCTAAGCTGATAATGTTGGTACATGCATAGGGGCCATTCTCACATGTGGGAGTGACTGCTGGATATGAAGGTGGCAGGTGGGCCTAGTCCATGTAGCCCCATTACCCTATCAAATGTTATTTGAATATCTGAGGGGACTTCACCTGAATCCTTCCCCTTTGTTTGATATGGAACCCTAGAAAAATAGATGTGTCCATGTGTAACGTTGAAGACTCCATGTACATGCTGATGTTCATTTGAACCATAACCCACCCACAACACACACTGTACAGAGTTTGCCCATCTCCTTTGGACTTCTCTCATATGGATAGTGGGTTGGATATATTTCTCAAAAAGCAGGGATTGGCTTCAGCTTCTGACACTTTTCTTGATGGGAAATCTGAGTTTGTTGCTGTCTGATGTGTGAGAAAGCCCTTAGTATAGAGGTCCTTGAAAGGGATGTAAAAATGTGTTTTTCCCCTCATTACTCCATTAGTTTTCATTATTTTAAACATCTATTTCCAGATTCATTCATTAAAAGCAGATTTGTTTCATTATTCATTCATTAATAATGAATGAATAATTTCAGCTACATGGGGGAGGAGGAAGTTCCTTATTTTATATGTACATTTTTTAAAACAAACAAACAAACACATAGGCATACTGCATAATTACTATATAAAAGTTGGTTTACTTTTGAACTACTGGACACAAATAACTATTCACATGGAACAAGTTGAAAACACACACCATGTGACAGACCTAAAACATGGGAGAAAAAAATCATGACGTCCTGTTATTTGTCTAGCATTTCTGGTAAAATAAGAAGTATTATTCCACCCTACCACATACAACAGACTTCCTTTGGAATGCCTTAGGTGTTTAATATAAATAAATAACAATTATATTTGCATTGAACATCTCAGTCATCTGGGAGGATTTCCCCCCATTTTTGTCTCAAAAAAATTAAAGAGGTCATGTAAACTTGGGGGTATAGCTTAGTAAACAACCTCTGGGTAACCCTTTATTTCTATCTTAGACAAAATTCAGAGGCTTCCCCAGGAGTTTGTTTAGACAAATCCTGGAGTTCTGTAGCTTTGTTCTCCCAAGGACTTAAACACAGTGGGCAGCCCAATGCAAATATGGATAGGGCTACTGTACCTTTAATAGTTGTGTAGAAGAGGGGATTATTAAAGGTGTAAGAGCCCTGTCTTAATTGATTGATAGATTTGTTATGTAATAGATTTAAATACCACCTATCTTATCCAAAATATATGTCTAAGCATTTTACAAAGAAAGGTTAATAATGACATAATCATAAATTGAAATACACGCCTGCCTACTGTGCTTGGTAATGTAGGATCCTTGACATCTATGAACTCTAGAAGCCATTGGTAATGGAGTGGGGAGGGGGTCTTGCACAAATCTCACTGCAAAAAACCTCAGAGAGCTCTGTACGAAAGGTTGTTGCACCCATTCCACAACAGCAAACTGGGATGGTGGAGGAAGAGAAGGAACAGTTGCAGTGGAATCTCTGGATGCATTTCCTTTTCTTCAAAAGAAAGAACGTACCTCCCACGTGTCACCGGCTTTCGAGATTCAACAATGTCTGTGTAAACAAAAGATGGCACTTACTTCTTACTTACTAAGAAGTAAGGTCATGCCAGGTGTGCTGTGAGCAGAAGAGGGCGGGAGAGGCAAAGCGTATATAATGATTCTCCCCTAGGGATGTGGTCCACTGATACTGACAGAGACGCTTTCTCTCCCCCTTCTCTTTTGTTTCTTCTCAAGCCATCTCTGGCTGAAAGCTTTTCCCACATTTCTTTTCCCACATCAGGCACTGATCCCTGCCTGCAAAGGTGGCAGCACCTGTAATGGAATGACTGATCAACCGGAAGACTGGACCTATTTACAGCCGTAAGCTGTCCGGTGGCACCAACAGCATACCTAGGTGTCAAGGTATCCAATGAACCAAATTAAAAACTAAGGGAAGCTCCGTTTTCATGTGGCGAGTCCTCTCCAGGTTTCTTCTTGTGGCTGGGAAACTATGGCGCAGTCCATCAATTCTGAACCAGATATAGCTGCATCTATACATTTAGCAAAGTGAGACAGGTACCACATTGGACTGCATGTGTGTGATACCCTCTTGGATCATACGAACAAACAAACACCCCTGCAAGTGAAAAGCTAGTACATCATGGAGAAAGACGCTGGCCTCGACTTCTCCCTGCTGTGCTAATTGTCTACTTGCAAAGCCATTTTAATTTCCTTTTAAAGGTATGGGAGCATTCAAAAATGTAACTCTTCCCTTCTGCTGCTTGTGCAGATCCAGCCCTACAACCAAAAGCTGGGGTGGTGGTGATGCTGAGGAACATTAGTAGACCACTGCTGTTGCCTGCACTCCAGGTTCTGGACTGGAAGAGGTTTTGTTCTTCCTGCATCTGGCTCTTCCACGAATCCCTGACACTTCCCTTTACCTGGAGGTCTTTGTCTTCGACTTCAAGCAGCTCCCATCACCAATGAATCCTGGTCATCTAGATCAGCCTTTCCCAACCTTCAGCCCTTGGATTACAATTCCAATTATCCCCAGGCAGTGAGGTCAGTGGTCAAGGATGATGGGAGTAAGAGTCAAACATCTGGATGGAGGGTACTCAACCTGCTCTGAATGGGGTTGCACTCCCCTTGATGGAGCAGCTTCGTAGCTGGAGGTTTCTCCTGGGGCCATCTTTGTCACTTGAGCTCAGGTGGCCTCAGTGGTATGGAGTGTCTTCTACTGACATCAGTTGGTGGCCCAGCTATGCCCCTATCTGGACAGGGATAGCCTGGCGGCAATTGTCTGCTAAGGTAGATTACAGCAATGCACTCTATGCAGTCGACCATTTGGAGACGTTTCAGGAGCTGCAGCTCAGGCAAAGTATGGAGGTCAGATTGATAACAGGGACAAGACAGTCCAACCATATAACACTGATTCTGGCCTGCTTGCATTGGCTTCCTGTATGTTTCCAAGCCCAATTCAAGGTGCTGGTTTTGACCTATAAACCCTTACGTGGTGCAGGACTGCAATATCTGCTGGAGTGCCTCTCTCGACTTGAATCTACTTGTCCTTTACATTCATCATCTAAAAACCTCCTCCAGATGCCTCCTCCAAGGGAAGCTCACAAACAGTGACAAGGGAGAGGGCCTTCTCAGTGGTGGCTCCCAAGATAACATTGTTATCTTTTTTTGGGGCACCAGGTTAACTCTTTCCTCTTCTCTCAAGCATTTGGCTGCATATGATCAGCTTTAATCACATCCTGGATTTTTCATATTGTGGATTGTTTAACATAGTTTTAGGTACACCTGTGTGCTGCCTGTTTATATGTTTGTATGTAAATGGTTTTTAAAATGTATTTTTTTAAGGTTTTAATCTTTGCAAACTGCCCAAAGAGCTTTGGTTTTGAATCTGAGACCCAGATCTCTAACACTTTACAGGGGAACACCCCTAACATTTCCCCATTGCAGAAGGTTGAAATGGCTGTTCCCTTCCTTGAACTCATTAATATCTGCATGAGAAACCAGCAGAGCCAGCATCTCCTGACAAGACTGGTTGATCCTTACCCTGGATAAAAACAAGCAAACACATTCATCCCCGATATGAAGTCGAAAGGTGGCCTTAAAGACGTTCCCAGTTTCAGACAAAAACCACTGCCTTACTTACTGCCCAATTGTTACATTTTCCCTCTAAGGAACTCATGGTGATACACATGCCACTCTACCCCTATTGTATTCTCACAACAGCCCTGTGAGGTAGGATAGGCCAAGAGAAAATGACTGTTGTATGGAATCCGCACCTGAATCTCCCCAGACTTAGGCCAACCCCCCCCCAAACTACCTGGGACTATTAATATATATCTAAAAGACCATATTCTCCCTTATGATCGTGCCTGTGCTTTGAGATCTTCAGGGGAGGCCCTTCTCTCGGCCCCATCACCATCACAGGCACACCTGGTGGGAACACAGGAGAGGGCCTTCTCGGTGGCTGCACCAGGGCTCTGGAACTCCCTTCCCAGGAAAGTTATACTGGCTCCCTCCTTCAGAGACAGGCAAAACCTTTTTTTCTTTGGCTGGGCTTTGGCAAATAGTTTGGACCTCCCTTAAGTATTTTAATTGTTATGTATTTTAACTGTTTTATATTGGGGAGGATTTAATTATATTTTAAAACTTTTGTATATTTCTATTTATAGGTTTTAACGGTACATGTTTTAATTTTGAAAAGCCGCCTTGAGGCCCAGCATTGGGCAAAAGACGGGATACAAATAAATAAATAAATAAATAAATAAATAAATAAATAAAACCAATTGATCAATCAATCAATCAATCAATATCATCATCAACCATACAGGGCTATTGTAACAATTGTGGTTTTGCAGATGTGCAAAATCTAAGGCCCGGGTGCCAAATCTGGCTCTCGGAGGTTTCCCAGAAGGCCACGCCCACTTCCCCCAGCCCCACCCTCTTTCCCCGAACACTGATAGTTTGTTACTTACCCAGTTATTGTGCATGCTCCCCCCCATTGTAAATGGTTGAAATGCCTCTCCTACGCCTTAGCTACTGTCAGGAGGAAGAGCTCTGAACTAAAATATGCTGGGGGTGGGGAGAAAGACTGCCTCCACCCCTCCAGCACCATCCAGCATGTGAGAGTGCCCACCGCCCTTGAGAGCTTCACTGAAAGTAGAGACATTTGCCTCGTCTACACCAGACGTTTATTCCAGAATAATATCAAAGTCATCCCTACCAGGCCATGTGACTCACAGCTCCTCCTGCGATGATCTCAGGTCGACCCCTCAGGTCTCCCTGAATATCACTGACTGCATTTGTCATGGTTTTTTCCAGCTGTCTCAATACAATCCCGAAGTCCGCGACTGGTGTGCCCCCCACCTTCACGAAGCTGTTGCTGTTCAGAGCGAGTTCCTGGCTCAGCGAGCAGCCAACCTGCTCTCAGGGGAGTGTGCAGCCGTTTTGAAGGTGTGTGGGAGTGGACGCAGCCACCATTTTCACCACACGTTTTGGATGTGTATCAGCGCATTGTGGTGGCGAGAGTGTGTATTTTTTTAAACACAGACATCTCTGCACGGCATCACACATTCAATGGTCTCCCTCTCCACCCCATGTGTAGCTGTGCATTTGCGTTCATGCGCTTCTCTGACGAGTCATAAGAAAAAATCCCCGTAGCCACGTCATCTGCCTATCGCCGCCCACTTCTACCGATCCGCATGCAGAAGTGCCATCACGGGGCACACGTCCTCCTGCAACGGCACTCCTGAAAATGTGGAAAACTTCGCTCACGTGTGCCCCGCGAGTGCCGATCTTGGAAGTGGGAAAACCCACAACCACCCCTTCTACCTTGCGAAAGGATTGTAAGAGTAGATTAGGCCAATGTTTGCAAAGGGCTTTCAATGCACTACAGGAATTCCAAGGCAAAAGATCTTACGTTCTAATAATAATTTCAGGCCAAGGTGAGATTTGAACAGGGGACCCTGCAGCTGATAGCCTTAGCATCTACAAAACACTGCTAAGGGAATCTCTAACCTCCTGCAGCCATTGCCAGACCATGGAGGTCTCTTCTTCGGTTCTCTTCATGCAGTGGGTTTAACTGTACCCTTCCGACACGTTATTGATTTTTTTCCTCTCCCTCTCTAGCTCCTACATGCTAATTGTACCTCTGTAGCAAAACAATCCCATTATCATGTTAATTAGTGGGAGGGTTGTTGGAGCTTTCCAGTTCGTTACCTGCTAATTTCAAGATAAATGAATCCACAGGTTGCTAAGTAAATAAGGTCACCTATGAAGTACTTGTAAACATGTTTGTAAACAAAAAAGGGGGGAGTGGAGGAAAAGAGACAACCATGGGGCTTGGAGACCAATGGGCTTTGCATTGGGAATCGGTCTGGCTCCATTGCCCCAGGAATAATTAGGGATGAAAACAATTTGTGATGGAAAAGCACACACTTGCCATCCACCTGGATCTTGATTGGGCAACCTCCTTTCTGCAATGACTGGGAACACTCAAGGGAGTTATTTATTTATGATTGTGTTTATATTCCACCTTTTTTCCTCAAAGGAACCCAAGGTGACATACATAATCCTCTTCCTCTTCATGTTATCCTCACAACAACAGCCCTGTGAGGTGGGTTGGGCTGAGAGTCTGTGACTGGCCCAAAGACACCCAGTGGGTTTCCATGGCCGAGTGGGGACTAGAAATCGGAATTCCTGACTTCCAGTCCAACACTTTAGCCACTACATCACACTGGCTCACTGGTTCTTTGTGTACATTCTGGTAACTCACTAAAGGTGCAACTGTAGACATGTTCAGACAATAAAAAGTCCTTCATTAAATGTCCTATGCACATTTAGACAGAAAATACCCTTGCAAGTCACGTTCGCTGGGGAATACTGAGAGTTATAGGATGTTTTTTTTTTTTCCATCTAAACATGCATAGGATTGTACCTGTGGCTGTTTCTACACCTGCCTTTGTTCCCGGGATCGTCCATGGATCATCCCTGAGCATCCAAATGAAACACAGAGGAGCCTGGGAGCAGGTAGGGATGATGTGTAGGGATATGGCCCTACACTTTAATCCCAGTTCTTCCTGCGGTCCCAGGATGATCCCAAGACTGCGGGAGTTGTGGCCAGATGTCCTGTTTTCGTCCCAGCTCCTCGCGAGTAACCATGAGGAGCCAGGAGTCGGGAACAGAGCACAGAGCTCTTCAGAAGCTCCATGCCCATCAGGGGTGGGGTGGGGGGAGCAGGAGTATTTTTTTTAAAAAAAAAATACTTACCTTTTTGAAGGAGTGCCTGAGCGCTCATCCTGAGTAATAAATAAATAAATCGAAAATGGTGGGTGCGACATCCTACATCCTCCCAGGACGTCATGTGCCGTGTGTAGACCGAGGGGGAGGATCTCGCAATCATCGTATCGCGAGATCATCCCCCTCCATCCCCCTCGTCTAGCCATGACCACAGGGGATCCCAGGAGCAGGCAGGGATGTTCCCCCCATTTTCCTGGGATAACCCATAGGTGTAGAAAGGGCCTGCGTTGTGGCTTAATCCAAAAACGCATATTGTCTAAAGATGCGTGATTTCTACTTTTGTTTTATCTCTGTTTCTCATTTTTCCAATCTTAAATTCAGTTCATCCCTCACTTTGTTTTCATGATTGTTTGTATATTGTTGTTGCTATTATTATTACTATTTTGCGCAGTTATCCCAGTGCACATGCACTTGGATACAATTTTGCCTCTGACACAATTTTTTGCAAACAGTGTTCCTAATATGCAAGAACGTGTATGTTATATTCACTATTATACACTTTTGTGTTGTGTGCACTTTCAACTAATATATATTTCTTCCTCATCTTTAAAATGGAGAACTCCATTGCAAAATTCAGAAATGTGCAGACTTGAGTATTGGTTTGAAGGTGTGAATTAAGGTAAGTTTGCATTAAAATACAAACTGAACAATCTAAACCCAGGGTCATCCCATGAAGCTGATTGGTGGGAGATCCAGGACAAATACAAGGAAGGACTCTTCACACAGCACATAGTTAAATTATGGAACTCACTACTACAAGATGTAGGGATGGCCCCCAATTTGGATGGCTTTAAAGGGGTGGTGGTGGATAAATTCCTGGAGAAGAAGGCTATCAATGGCTATTAGCCCTAATGGTGATGTGCTTCTTCCAGTAGCAGAGGCAGTAAGCCAGTGTGCACCAGTTGCTGGGGAACATGGGTGGGAGGGTGATGTTGCACTGTGTCCTACTTTGTTGGTCAACAGCTGGTTGGTCACTGTATGAACAGAGTGCTGGACTAGATGGAGCCTTGGTCTGATCCAGCAGGGCTCTTCTTTCATTCTTATGTTCTCTCCCATCCTTAATATTGTCTTGAGTACACCAGGCATGGAAATGAATGAACAGAAGCCAAGCCATGTGAGTCAGTGATGGAGCAGGTGGTGTGGATGTGTGGAAAACACATGCAAGTTGGCTTTGGTCTGGTCCTCCTTTTGCTGTGCTCCGTTTTTGGCCACCATCCTTCCTTAAAGGAAAAAAAAAAGATAGGAATGTTTAGATTTTCCAGTCTTAAGTTTAATCCATCCTAAACTTTGAGAATTTCTCTCGTATCTTTTCTTTTTCTTTTTTAAAAAGCTTGCACGAAAACATGTATGCATTTTTTTTACTGAATACATTCATTTCTGTACATGAATTTGCCTAATGTATGCATCCTTGCAAGCAACGTTCATATATATATATATATATACTTTATTTTTGCTTCAAGGTGTCAGTAATGACATTCAAAGCCCTGAACGGCTTGGGACCTCGATACTTGATGGAGCGCCTCTCCCTTTATATGCTTGCCCAAGATTTGAGGTCTGTTGGAGGAGCCCTCCTCTGTGTTCCACCAACATGAGACATAGGCTATGGTGGGACGTACGACAGGGCTTTCTCTGCTGTGGCACCCCAAAGGTAGAATGCCCTCCCCTTGGAGGCCCGACTGGCTTTATTTCAGCACCAAGTTAAGACATGGCTTTTAAACAAAGCTTTCAGTGGCCTGGTTCAGACAACATACTAAACCATGCTGCATTAACCATTTTGTGGTTAAGTAGCATGGTTTAGCGTGTTGTCTGAACCAGGCCAATAACTAAATTCACCAAGCCTGTACATAGTTTTAATTGTTTTAATTGTTTTTACTGTTTTAAATTCTATACTGGTTTTAGCTTATTAGCGGTTTGTTTTTAGCAGTTTATATTTATTGCTTTATATTGTGAGTATGATTTTATCTGTACGCCACCCTGAGATCCTTGTGAAATAGCGCAGGATACAAATGATTAAATAAATAAACAAATAAATAAATAAACACATGTTGTGAGCATTTTCTCCCAACATGCATATTTTTCTTCAGTTTTTGACTGGATTACTACACAGTAACATTTGGAGAAGTACAACTTTGAAAGGAGGACTGAGTTTCAGGTTTGCTTATTGGTTTGTAAGTGTAAAATTAGATAAATTCAAATAAAAATATGAACCAAAATTATCCCTCATCTGTCAAAATCTTTTGCCTCATATATATATATATATATATATATATATATATATATATATGGTCCATGCTTGCAGCCATAGAATCATAGAATCATAGAATCATAGAATAGCAGAGTTGGAAGGGGCCTACAAGGCCATCGAGTCCAACCCCCTGCTCAATGCAGGAATCCACCCTAAAGCATCCCTGACAGATGCTTGTCCAGCTTCATCCCCTCCATTCCTACTTTTTGTTGTTTGGGGTCATCCACAGGTATTATCTAACAGCTAGCAGACTGGCATCCAAAACTGTAGATTCTTTCTGCTGCCTCCCTCCCTCCCTCTCTTTAATTAAGATAATAAATTGGTCTTAAATTATCCCTGAAATCAGACCAGTGTTGATTACAATGGGGCTCATGCTGTGACAGCTCGAGATGATGTTATTTTTATTCCTTTTCAATGAGATCTTAATCTCTTCCTGCATGTAAACAAATTGTCACAGTAACCTTGTTCTTTAATCTCCCACTAGAAGACCTTTGGAGCATTGGGAGATAACAGATCTAGCCGAGATTTCATCTGCTCACAGGATTTTTTTTTTCCTACCAGATATGGCCCATGCTTTCTCCTCTCCCCCTCCCCCCCCCAAACACCCACCAACACCACTATGGGCCTTTAAAATCTTGAAGGAGATTGATGCACACACATTACAAACACATCCCTGTGCAGACAGCTCTGGTTGGCTTGCTCCGATTATTAACTGTACTAAAAGAAGAGCCACTACGTTTGATGGGCAGGACAGAGTGGAGGTGAGCAAACATCAGGTTTACAAGACCAAATTCATTTTTTTTTCTTGAACCCCAAGATCCACCGATGACAACTTGGTGCAAAAGACCCCCCCCCCCAGAGTTAAAGAATTCTGAGCCCAGAAAACTGTTTGGAATGGAACTGAATGGAGCTCACAGTTCTTTTACACCAAAATCTACCCCTGGTTACTTCAAGCTTTCTTCATTTTAGCAGGATAGTTTGTGTGTATTTGGTGGTTGGGTGGCATTTTGTTGCTGCTGCTATTATTAAAAAGCTGAGAGTTAGGTGTCCTTTCTGCTCCACTGCAAATCAGCCAGATATCTACCAGTAGAGCCCGATTTAGCTTCTGTATTCCTTCTCTTAGGATAGTGCAAGATGTTCTCTGCCTTTAGAAAGGAGAGGAGAGATGCTCCCTCTCACATGCTGTGGAGTTGGGGGTCAACATGTTCCCTGCCCTGGAAGGACCATGTTGATGGCACCTCAGTTTAGCTCCAACAGGGTGTTCCTTGCATAGATACATCAAAGCTCATGAGGTCACCAGCTTCACCCCTTCTCTGTGTTCTCCTATTTTTACATGAGGGAGAAGGAGAGGAACTAAATGGACTCAGCTGGCACCTCACAGCACTGGTTGAGTGTCCAGCCGGCTTTGCTTCTCCGCCATCTTCCTTGCAGGCTCTGGCAGCCCCTCTTTTTTTGAGAGGTGTGGCTTTGGGGAGGGGAGGGGCTTTGCTCAAGCCCCTGTGGTCTGGAGGGGGCAGGCTGGTGTGCCAAATTTGGCTTGTAGCTCAGAGGTTCCCCATCCCTGGACTAGATGTTGTCAATGTCAGGAATTGGTCATTATGAGCATGGCAGGAAACACCACACCTTGGCAGAGCGACATAAGCAACAGACAGCTTCCTGCCCCCAAAGCTCCCAATTAAAGTAGCCTTCAGCCTCTGACTGATGTTTCTGATTTAATCCCTGCATGGCAGGAATGAATGGATTTCTTTCCACATTCCATACTTTTCATTGTTCTGTGAGTTTGCTCTGCGCACATATGATCGCAACAAGATTATTTTTGTGTGGTGTTTTACAAATCCACGCATGAGCATCTGTGCATTTGTAGAACACCACACAAAGGCAATATTGTTGGGATTTATTTTTAAGCAAGGTTGCATCGTTTGTTGTTGTTGTTGTTGTTGTTGTTGCAGTGTTTTATCAATATGCACTGTTATACATGTGCAACAGTTTAAAAAAACACTGCACAAAAATAATCCTGATGCAATCATATGATTCCATCAAAATTGCTTTTTTGTTTGTTTCTTTTTGTACTATTTTATTAATGTATGCATCGAGAAGGGGAAAAGAAATGTGAGGGGGGAATCTCTGGCATGCTGCATGTGGTCTGCACAAAATTTAGAGATATTTAAAAAGGAGGAGGAGGAGGAGGAGGAGGTGGAGGAGGAGGAGGAGGAGGAGGAGGAAAGATTCTGGATACATCAGCTTTGGAAACAAGGCCAGGTGATTCAGGACTCCAAAATCTGAGGACAAGTTGAAATGGGGAGAATTTGGATAAGGGCTGAACATGCCCCCCCCTTCCCTGTTGTGACCATGCACCTTGAAGAGTGAGATCCATCCATGCAAAGGTTTCATTTCAAAGGACTTGTGTTGTGAACCAATGTGTCGGGTGAGTTTAGCAAATTCCAGCATGTACATCTGAGGGCATGTAAGCATCATTATTTATAATGGTAGCACTGGGAGCACTCAAAACCATCCATAAACCTGGTGTGCATTTGCTTAGAGGTGAGAATTATTTGTGAGTAGATGTATGTGGTACACTTTCAGAACTGGGAGTTGCAACACAGAGAGAGACACACACACACACACACACACACAATCTGTTCCATTTTAAATGGCTTTTGCCCAGGCATCTATTGATGTTTGGAAAACGTACATCATTTATTTCCTGGCATGCCAGTTATTTGTCTATATAACAATGTTCCATCAAATCCAATGATTTATCATTCTCCCTGCTGGAATTTACCTTCCTCCCCCCCCCCCAATGAAAATGCAGCCAAAAATGCTTTTCTCCGCCTTTTGAAAAGCTTTGCCATTTGGGAGGAAAAAAGCACGTGGATCAGTGAAGCAGGGAGCTATAATTCTCATTAGATGGATACCTTTTCAATGTGACATTTCCAAATTAATGGAGAGGAAGGCCTCGTGTTAAAATCCCGGGAATCACTGCATCTCGTTGTTTAACTAGGCAGATGTGGATAATGTGGGCTTGTAAACACAGCCAGGCACCTCTTCACCTATGGCGAGAAGAATTGCCTCCAGGTGACAAGGAAGAGACAATTTGGAGAATGACAAGAGAGATGGTATATCGTAGTGGTGAAAACGATGGGCTGTGATCCAATAGGCTGGCAATTCAAATCTCTTCCCATCTATGAGCTCTTTAAATGGCCTTGAGCAAGCTGTACTCATTTATAGGATTAATACCTGATTATCCCAGGAAAAGCAGCACAATAGACATGCCCACTGAATGGACCATGTCATTGTTTGGTATGTACATTGATGGTGCTATATAAATAAATAATAATAATAATAATTGTTTCTTCTCCTGTGTGAAGGAAGAGGAAGGCCCTTTCTAAACCTCCTAGCCTTCCGTGAGGGAGAGGGGAGGATTTCACAATATCCTGATTGCAAGATGATCCCCCAGGGTGCACACGTGGTGTGTGACATGCTAGGAGGAAAGAGGCACGTCATGGTCACTCTTCGCCCCCCCTGAGTGGGGCCGGTTGCGCAAGAGCGACGTCCTGCTCCAACGAAAAAGTAAGTGGGTGGAAAAATGAGCGCGCACCCCTTAACCTCCCACCATCTCAGGAATGGCGAAATTGCATGGCTTCGTGCCCATTTCTAGTACCACGCTTACTCACGAGTAAGCGGGAACCAGGTGGGATAGGCACCCACACCTCCCACGGTCTTGGGACAGTCCCAAGACTGTGATAAGAATTGGGTTTTCCCAGGGCTTCTTTATCCCTGGGAAAACCCACACCGATCCCCCTGGGCCCCGGGAGTCCCTGTGTGTCATATGGATGTGCAGGGACTCGGTCATGACCAATCCGGACTATCAGGCTGGTATAGACGCAGCTGAACTATTTATTTATTTATTTATTTAAGGATTTTTATGCCGCCATTCAGCCAAAAAAGGCTCTCACGGCGGCTTACAAAAGTATTTCTTGACATTCCCTGCCCACAGGCTTACAATCTAAAAGACATGACACAAAAGGAAAGGGGATTGGGAGGGAGGAGGAGGAGGGGGAAAAGGAAAGCAAATTCAGGCACTACAATCTTAGTTGCAAAGTTCAGCAGTTACAGTTGACAGCAGGAGGGAGGGGGCTCTCAGCTGGAGCTGGACCCAGGCATGATGGAGAGGTGTCTGGCTGCTGCTTCCTCCCTCACTGGTGGCCTCTCCAGAGACAGTTGGTAGCAGGAGGGAGGGGGCTCTGAGCTGGAGCTGGACCCAGGCACGGTGGAGAGGTGCCTGGCTGCTGCTTCCTCCCTCACTGGTGGCCTCTCCAGAGACAGTAGGTAGCAGGAGGGAGGGGGCTTTCAGCTGGAGCTGGACCCAGGCACGGTGGAGAGGTGCCTGGCTGCTGCTTCCTCCCTCACTGGTGGCCTCTCCAGAGACAGTAGGTAGCAGGAGGGAGGGGGCTCTCAGCTGGAGCTGGACCCAGGCACGGTGGAGAGGTGCCTGGCTGCTGCTTCCTCCCTCACTGGTGGCCTCTCCAGAGACAGTTGGTAGCAGGAGGGAGGGGGCTCTCAGCTGGAGCTGGACCCAGGCATGGAACTATCATGGAACAGAAGCGGGGGGAAGTGACAGTAAGAAAATGTGATTCCCCTGCCCCGTCTGATGACATTCAAATGATGATACTTAATAAATGGGAGGGAACTCCAACGGCTTTCATTTTTGATGATGAATTGATAAACGCCAAGGCGACCCATTTAATGGCTTCATTAAGGAAACTCCATGGGAAGTTCCAGGGCAGGGGAAAATCCTCTCCCTGACTTGTAAAGAAAAATAATAATTTCCTGCTTGGATTTCAGCTCAGGATGAGTCAAAAATACAAATCAAATCCATCCCCCATTCAAAACAGAATGAATCACAGAAGATTATTTTGAACTTTGGTGTTGATGGCCATCAGCAACCTCCTGATCTGGAGCAACCTTAGAGCCATGCCCTCTTGTTGCTTTGGCAGGGCGCTCTGTTAATCAAAGACACTTCAGCAGTGATCGTTCCTTACATAAGGATGGATTCCTGAGTAGCAAAAGCAATGCATTCTGCATTATTTCAGTACAGCACAAGGATCTTTGAGCATCATCACGCAGGGGGAAATGGTGTTTGCTTCTCTGCCTGCACGTTTGTCCCTCGTTACTTCCTCCTTCAAAACAACGTGCACGTGGCCCGTTCAGTGGGCCATTTTTTGATCGCACTGCTTCTCCTGCAAGCAGCAGGAGATAGCGGCAACTTAAAAAATAAGTCGGACTTACTGGGGATGGTTTTTTTGTCGCATGAAGAAGTTCTAGAAGGGGTGGGAGGCAGACAACATCGTTAGAGGGAGCTGCGAAAATCCGTGAGTGCCCAGCAACGAGGGTCAAATAAAATGTTCGTCTGATGGAGCTGCTTTTTGCAGCAACAGGCAAGAACTGGCTCAATGCACTTGCAGAAAAAAGAACAGTCACTGATTAAGTTTCAAATGGTGCAGCACACTGTCTTTTAGATTCCTTCTCCCTTCATATTCACACTGGTGGCCACATCGAGGGGGAGGTCTCAATATGAGGCCTTCCTCCCTGACACAAGGCAACACCAGGACTTGGGAGGGCTCACTAGGGGCAGGAGAGACCTGGTAGACCTCATACGTAACTGGCCTGGAAGCTCCTGACCATGCATAGGAATCATTTTTTGGGGGGTATGCATGGGAGTTCTAATGAATTGGAATGGAAGGCATAGGGAATTTCAACTCCCATGTACTCAAGTAGGAAATAGCACTCCCTAACATGCCCAGGAGTGTCTAAGCCACTTAAGGATGCAACCTATAAAGAAGGTGAGGGAAACTTGGGTCCAATGGGCTACATGCAGGCCCAGGAGTTCCTCAGTATGCCCCCACCCCAGATTGTGTGGTACCCCCCAACATATATGCAAACAAAATGACATGTGGAACAGTCTAAGGTTCAAGTTTCCAATCGGCTGTGAAGATTGCTGGGTGACTTTGGGCTGGTTAATATATCCTGGTCTAACCTACCTCACAGGGATGTTGTGAAAATAAAAAGGGGAGGGGCATGTGCATTACCCAGAGCTACTTCTAAATATGGAGGAGTACATATATAATACGTATAATACTGTGTTCTAGCAACCTCTCCAAGGAACAGTCCTGTTTTTCCACTTGGTTTGGGAAAATGTTATGGTTGCACTTTTAAAATGTTGTTAGCATGGGGAGTGGATACCTTTTAGCTCCAGCGCACATAAATCCACATCCATGTGCATGTATGAACACTAAAACCCTAGGTTCACCACTCCTTTGGGGAATGTAGATCAAGATCGGCTAATTTCTTTACAGAATCCAAACAACTCTAAAACTTTACCCAAGTCATTTCCTTTCAAGAAATATAGCTGTACAGTCTACAGACCCTCCCCCCGCCAGGGCTCTCTCTCTCTCTCTCTCTCTCACACACACACACACACACACACTGTACTCTGCTCCCTGTCCGGGCCCAATAGGATCCTGAAGAAAAGTGGCTTTGCCATAAACAGATTTTACTACATCAGAGTCAAATTTTACTACATCATTATAAGAGTGTTCCGCAGAGCCATCCAATTGGTGCGCCCTATCAGAGCCATGGTGGTAGTACTGAAGTGCGAACATGTCATCTCACTCCCCCCATAAAAAGGTTTTATTGTGTCTCTGCGCACATTAAAAACAACACAAACTGCATTAATATACTGTAATTTACTTTTGTGTTATGGAACAAATGACAAACCTGGTGCTAATGAGGTCATATTTTCCATTACCCCAGTACAAACTCTGGTTTAAGCCAGTCCCCTGAGAGTTCCCTGTAGAAAGGAGGAATGGCAGAGAGACACAGGCATGGGGGCCTCCATGATATTCTTCCTTTTTGCATTATTGTGAGTGTTTAGCCACACGTTTTGGGCTCAGTCCAAGGAGCTGGTCTTAACCTTTAAAGTCCAACAAAATTTGGGACTAGGCAACCTTAGAGTTGCCTCCTCCTGCCTGGCTATTAAGAGTCTCCTTTCAGAAATTAGGTGAGGAGGGACCCTGAGAAGGCTCCTTCTCAGTGGTAGCACCTCAGCTTTGGATTTCTCTCCCAAAGGAGGTTTGCCTGGTGCTGAATCCAGTGTGTTTCCAGAACCAGGCAACACCCCCTTTATCCATCCAAACCTTTTGTCGCTCAGTTTTATTGCAGTGTGTGTTTGTGTGTTTATAATTAGGTTGTGCACCAGCTTGGGCCAAATCCTCAAATGCCAGCCAACGCAGGCTGATTTGGCCCACCTCAGCCTGGATCCAAGATGGTATCAGGTCAGCCTGAGATGCCTTGAGGCTGAAGCAGATCAGCACCAAAGCCTGGGGGCATCTCAGGCCCATTCGGAGTGGTACTCAGCTGCTCACCCACCTCAGAAAGCCCTAGCAAGACCAGCTGTGAGTCCATGTGTCCATTGGACTCACCAGACTCACCTGACTTACCTGAAAATTGTGTCCCCCTCCCAGAGAGCTGAGCCATGGTTTAAAGTTAAGGTCACAATGGCTCTCTGTTTTTACTAGATCTATGGTTACATACTAGTAGTTTACGGCTATAGATATAACTGTTCTGTCAATCAATCCTATGAGAGTGGGAAAAGGTGAATCTCAATTGGGCTGCTGTTTGTTTTTCTTCTTCTTTTTTAGCCCCCTCCCCACCTTTTCTTTCAGATTTACTCTCTCATGTGTATATATGCATAATCACACAGTGATGCACACAAAGTCACAGGCACAAAGAGATGCAAACGCATAGACACAAACAGACATGCATAGACACAAACACACATAGACACAAATGCACAGAAACATGCTGACACAAACACACACAGGTACAAACACAAGGAGACACAGACTCAGACACACAGAGATACAGACACACAGCACACAAACACAGAGACACACAAACACAGAGGTACACAGCCATTTGAGCATAGTGATTTGATTGTCAGACTGGGACTGACGATCCCCATTCAGCCATGACTGTGTCTAGTCACTGTCTCTCTCAACCTAGCCTACCTCACATGATGGTTGTGAGGATAAAATGGAGGTGGGGGAGCACATGCACCATATAAAATCGCTTGGAGGTGGGGGGCATGTTTGGATAGTTACATGCATGCAGTATAACATAAGGGAAAGGTGTTAGGCCCTTGCCCCAAGGGGCTTCTAAAATAGCATGGGAATATGAGGAGGAAGAACACAGCTGGAAGGAGGCATACAAGAGCTGAAAGTGAGCAAGGGCTCATTTACACATTCTGTTTGGAATTATGAGAACTGAGAGGTTAAGCCAAAGGCTTCCTCAAAAAGATGAGTTTTGAAGAAGGCTTAGAGGAGGCATTGGGAGAGTTTGAGGAAGATGGCCCCAAGTGGACGTCCTGGCCTGGAATTCCTGAGACATCTACACCAAGCAGGATATTGCACTATGAAAGTGGTAAGGAAGCAATATATAAAAGGCAGGAGCCACACGTCTGCTTTATAGCGGTATTGAATTGCACTGACAACTGTTGGGGCATATTGACACAGACCATATACCGTTCATACTGCTTTCATAGTGCAAACTCCTGCTTGGTATAGATTAGGCCAGTGTTCTTTGAAAGAGAGGGGGGGCCTTCCTAGATGAGGGTTTAGCCTGGTGTGTGGCCCGGGCTCCCTGCTGTGCGTGCAGATGATGCACAGGGGATCCCAGGGTCAGGCCGGGCTAAACCCTCCCTTGGCCTGGGATAACCGGCACCACTTTGGGGCCAGTTTTTCTGCAGCCCCGGACTGAGAACAGGGCTGCAGAAAGTCTAGCAGGTTCTGCGGCTTTTCCCAGCTGCTCACTTACTTGTGAGCAGCTGGGAGAAGCCGTGCTGTGCCCATCAGGCTGGGGGTGAGGAAATCACGGGGAGGAGTGATGGGGGCCAGGGGGGAAAGAGCGGACCTGGCAGGAGAGATAGGGGGGAAGAGTGGAGCCAGGGTGGGGAGATCGTGGCCGGGGGGTGGCGGAGGGGGCATCAGACATGGCAAGCGGGTGAATAAGTGGGCGAGGCAAGCAAGCAGGCGAGCTGAGTGGGGGGGTGAGCGGGGGGCGGACTGGCAAGCGGGGGGTCATCAGACATTGTGGGGGGGAAATCGGGGCAGGGGGAGCGGGGAACCCTTATTTTTTTTAAAAAAAAAACACTTACCTTTTCATTGGCGTGCTCCTGCACACATGGCCCCTTTAAGATTTTTTTTAAATGGGTGGCGCGTTGGGGCTTTCCTTTCCTCGTTGCGTCTGAAGTCTGGATAGGCGCAAAAGCCCATGCTAATTGTAGCACGGGCTCGCCGTGCCTGAAGCCCAGATTCAAAGGTAGGTCTAGCAAGGCCCAGAGAGAGAGAGTTGGAAACTTCTGCCTTTTTAAAAAATAAATTTAAAAAAAAATTATTTGCTTTAAAAACATTCTTTTCTGTCCATAAAATATTTATATCCTGTCTCTCGATCATGATTCTTGAGGCAGCTCACAATGTGATTAAAAACAAACAATGTAAAAAACAAGGCCCAAAACAAAACAAAACACAAATTTAAGCACACACATTCTCTCTCTCTCTCTCTCTCTTTCTCTCTCTCTCTCTCTTTCTCTCTCTCTCACACACACTCAAATTAAATTGAATGTAAAAGCAAAAGCAAACACAAATTAAAACAGCAGCAGGAAAAACCAAACACAAACAAAAAAGTGAGGAAAACAAATAGCATCTCTCTCTCGCCAAATCTACACCAAGCAGGATATTGCACTATGAAAGTGGCATGAACACGGTATATAAAAGGCAGGAGCCACACCAAGCAGGATATAGCGGAATGAAAGCGGTATATGGTACGTGTCAATGGGCCCCGACAGTTGTCAGTGCAATTCAATACCTCTATGAAGCAGTAGTGTGGATCCGGCCTTTTATATACCACTTTCATAGTGCAATATCCTGCTTGATAGAGAGTAAAACTCTCTCTCTCTCTCTCTCTCTCTCTCTCTCTCTCTCTCTCTCTCTCTCTCTCTCTCTCTCTGTGTCTGTGTGTGTGTGTGTGCACGAATTATAACTGGGGGGAATTACTGTTTTGTAATAGGGATGATTAGAAGCGTAGAAGCAGAAGTGAATTGGCCTGCTCCGCCTTGCCCAGAGGCGGAGTAGAAGCGGACCGGGGACCCCAAGAAGCAAGGCGAAGAGAAGCGCCCATTTTCGGAGCGCTTCTCTTTCCGCGGACCGATCCGATCGCCATTTTGAAACATTTCTCCCATAGGATTGCATTGCGGAAATGAAAAGGGGATAACTGTGTTGTTTTTTAAGCTATCTTTCTGAAACTTCTTGTGCTTAGAGAGTCATGGCTGGGGGTCATTTTGAGCCTACTCTCAGCTCTCTGCGTGGTGCAGTTCACTTGCTAGAATTTTTTAAAAAGTAGGGTAAAGGCGAGAAAAAGATTACCTTTTCGATTGCTGAGGGGCAGAGTCAACTCCCGGTCATGATCACATGATCCCAAAGTTGGAGGAGGGGGATAGGCAAAACGGGTAACTTGGGATTCTGGGAACTTCTCTTTCTTAGTCTGAACAAACTTTTCCCAGTGTTTTTTAAAACAGTAGCCCCACCAAATGCACAAACACAACCTGAAATCATATACTAAGCCAATAATAAGAGATAGAAACACAGCACTGCTACTCACCCTAACTTTGGGGAACAACTGAAAAGATGTGGTGCAAGGGGATGAGCTCCCCTAGGGCATCTCATTGTGGACGTGCCCCCACTCTCTCCTGTACTTGGAAGGCCATCAGAGCCTTCCAAAGAGAGTAACCCGGTGGAGCAACGCCTATCATGAGTTGAAGTGAGAGCTTTGCTTCTTAAAAGACTGGTTCTTAGACAGGACCAGTTAAATTGGCCGATGATTCCCCATCTGGGCACGTCCACCACCACCCCTCTTACTGGTAAAAGACAGATATAGCCTTTTTTTAAAAGTTCTTCTTGTTGTTTATTCAGCAACACTGCTGCTTTTAATTCCACCCCTCCTTCGTTTATTTATTTATTTATTTATTTATTTATTTATTTATTCCATTTTATATGCATTACTGGCTTATCCCTGGCTCACTTCCTTATGCCCCCAGAAATGTCTGCTGCCTGCCTGCCTTCCCTCCCTCCTCCCCTGCCCGCCTCGCAGGGATGGTTTGTGTCTAGCTTTGACTCAGGGGAGAAGTCCTTCCTGCGCTCACTTAGAGTTTTGGAAGTTCCAAATCCATTTTTCAAGTGTGGAAGAAGATTCATTTAGGTTGATCTCTACTCCCCAATTCATGGCATCTTGGGATTTCCTTTGAAATGGCCCCATTGAGCTGTCTGCAGGTTTAAGCTCCGCCAAAAATCAGGGGATGATGGGATTGCCTTGTACCTTGGCATGATTGTGGGTCTAGATGGCATCTGTGATTGTGCCCACTTTCCTTTTTTTATCTGTCCAAATGTCAGAGAACAGTCCACGTCTGCAAATGGGGTGCCCGATTTTCATAAATTCCCCAAAAATCAGGGGATGATGGGACTGCCTTGAGTCTGGGCATGCATGTGTATCCCTGGATAAGCTATCATGGTGGTGAGTTTGAGGTTTTTAACGTGCACATTGACGGAGCTATCGAAAGGGGTGTGAATGGGGTGCCCGATTTTCATAAATTCCCCAAAAATCAGGGGATGATGGGACTGCCTTGAGTCTGGGCATGCATGTGTATCCCTGGATAAGCTATCATGGTGGTGAGTTTGAGGTTTTTAACGTGCACATTGACGGAGCTATCGAAAGGGGTGTGAATGGGGTGCCCAATTTTCATAAATTCCCCAAAAATCAGGGGATGATGGGATTGCCTTGAGTCTTGGCATGCATGTGTATACCTCCATGAGGTGTCATGGTGCCAAACTTGAGGTTTCTAACTTTAACAGAAAAAAGTTGTATACTTTTTTTAGCTTAATGCAAGCCTATGGGGGGGGGGGAGGAAACAGAGCTCCGATCCGGATCCGGAGCTCCGCAGCAGAGCGGAGCGGACATAGGTGGAGCAGGGGTGGAGCGAAGCGGCCCGATCCGCAAATCGCAGATCTGGAAGAGAAGCAGAGCAGGGGGTCCGTGCACACCCCTTTTTTGTAAGGCATCTGAATACCCTCAGCAAACGTGCCAGATGAATAGGCAGGAGAAGCAGTTCAGTTCAATAAATGCAGTGCCATGCCCGAAAAGGCCCTGTCGCTAGTTGGGACACTGCACCTCTCCCCCCAACACACACCCACACACCCAGGCAGTGGTGGCACCCTGAGCAGGGCCTCTAAAGTTCTTTTGTAAACCAGTTTATGTAAACCACCCAGAGAGCTTCAGCTATGGGGCAGTATATAAATGCAATAAATAAATAAATAAATAAGTCAATTTTAACCTTTGGACAAAATTGTCTGAGAGTAGGCAGTCCTACAGGCAGCCAATTCCCAGGATGTTTGAGGTTTTGCAAGTCAAACGACACATTGAAGTACACTTGGAAACAAACTGGTAGCAAAGACTAAATGCCTCGTGCCTCCCTACCTTGTGTGAAGACTTGCGATGTGCAATTCCATAGAAGTGACACTGTTCTGAGCACAATCGTTATGTTTGGGGTGGGGAGAGAGTCTGTTTTTACAGCGTGGACTTATTTTTAGCAGCAGTATTGGCTGCTTTTTCTTCCCCTGCCCACAGACCCTTATTAAATGACTAATAGCAAGTTTGCAGGCGTAATCACAAATGCAGGTGCCATTCCTATGTGCTTATGGCACTTTCCCCTGCTTTATTAAAAAAAAAGTGAGTAAGTGGATTGATGACGTCGAAGTCTGTCGTTCTGAAACTATGAAGCCATTTATTCTATTTGAAAGGAGGTTGAACAAATTCATGGTGAGAAAGGCTATCAATGGCTACTAGTGCTGATGGTGATGTGCTTCCTCCAGTATCAGAGGCAGTAAGCCTATATACACCCATTGCTGGTGAGCATGGGCAGGATGCACTCTCCTGCTTGTGGGTCCCTAGTCAACAGCTGGTTGGCCACTTTGTGAACAGATGGTTGGACTAGATGGACCCTTGGTCTGTTCCAGCATGGCTCTTCTTCTGTTCTTATGAGAACCAAGTCGTACCAGTGAAACCATTTCAGTAGCTGTTCATTAATCTCTCTATTTGTGCCTTGTTCTTCTTGCCCATTCCCACATGTTTAGGATTAAGGATGGGCAAACATTTGACGTTCAAGTTCATTGAGGTTTTCCAAATTTCTCCTCAAAGCTCAGTTTGCCTTATGTGCATTCCTGAATGCAATCATCTCTTTTTTCCCCCAAAGGGGAAACAAGGCAAAATTTTAAAAGGCTGCACCCCAAAATGCACACTTTCCCCCATAAGCTAAAGCATGAAAATGCTGATGGGGGTAGGGAGGCTTCGGCAATTTTGAGAATGTAAAATTGACTGATCGTGCAAGTGCAAAATCATGCAGCTGGACACTTTCAATAGCAAACACAAGTTTGGGAAATTTCAGAACATTTCTGAGAATTGTGTTCCTGCTTGCATTAGGCATTGTGAAAGGGACATGTTCACATGATTTGTGAATATGAATGGAATTTTTGTACATCCTGTTTAGGATCCCTATTTGTTGTTTATTCGTTCAGTCGCTTCCGACTCTTTGTGACTTCATGGACCAGCCCACGCCAGAGCTTTCTGTCGGCTGTCACCACCCCTAGCTCCCCCAAGGTCAAGTCTGTCACCTCCAGAATATCATCCCTCCATCTTGCCCTTGGTCGGCCCCTCTTCCTTTTGCCTTCCACTTTCCCTAGCATCAGCCTCTTCTCCAGGGTATCCTGTCTTCTCATTAGGTGGCCAAAGTACTTCAGTTTTGCCTTTAATACCATTCCCTCAAGTAAGCAGTCTGGGTTTATTTCCTGGAGTATGGACTGGTTTGGTCTTCTGGCAGTCCAAGGCACTCTCAGAATTTTCCTCCAACACCACAGTTCAAAAGCATCTATCTTCCTTCGCTCAGCCTTCCTTATGGTCCAGCTCTCACAGCCATAGGTTACTATGGGGAATACCATTGCTTTAACTATGCGGACCTTTGTTGTCAGTGTGGTGTCTCTGCTCTTAACTATTTTATCGAGATTTATCATTGCTCTCCTCCCAAGAAGTAAACGTCTTCTGATTTCCCAGCTGCAGTCAGCGTCTGCAGTAATCTTTGCGCCCAGAAATACAAAATCTGTCACTGCCTCCACGTTTTCTCCCTCTATTTGCCATATATATATATATTACATTTATATCCCACCTTTTTCCTCCAAGGAACCCAAGGCAGTGTATGTAATCCTCCCCCTTTCCATTTCATCCGAAGGTAGGCTGGGCTGAGAATCTGGCCCAAAGTCACCCAGTAAGCTTCCATGGCCAAGTGGGGACTAGAACCTAGATCTCCTGAGCCCCACCCCAACACTCTAACCACTGCACCATGCTGAGTTAAGAGAAGGAAGGTTTTGCATCCCAGCCTTCCTTCTCTGAACTCATATTTATTTATTTATTTATTTTAGCACTTGTATCTCTCCCTTAGCCTTATCTCTCTCAAGGCGGCTTACAAAAACATTTCTTAAGACAGTCCCTGCCCACAGGCTTACAATCTTAAAACCATGACACAAAAGGAAAGGGGATTGGGAGGGAGGAGGGGGAGAAAGCAAATTCAAGCACTGGATTCCTAGTTGCAAAAGCAAGTGAGCAGTGGGACAAAACCAGATGCCAAGTATTCATAAACCATTCCAAACCGCATTTCACAAGTCACGTGGCTCCATCCACACACAGGAAACAGTTCTGGCAAAATGCGATGCTGCTGCTGTAGCAGCTGCCTCCAGCTTGGGTCCTGCCTAAAGGCGAAGTGGGTGTGTAGCCTGGAATCATTTGCAACTCGCAGAAGTGAGAAAGGCAAGGCGGGCAATTGCATTCCGTTAAAGCTGTTCAAGTGCCATGCCGTGGTTGCCAAAGGCATCCAATATAAAGGTTTTATGGAGGTGTCAACTGATATAGCACAAACACAAAACCGCTCTCCGGTGTGGTTAACATTAACATATGCAAGGGGAGTTGGGGCGACGTATGAAGCATATGAATGAATACATATGCAAAGGGAAAATTTGCTGGCTGCGCACCCTAATTAAAATGAGGCATACATACCGGTGTTGATAGTTTATTGTAGCAGGCTGCGTTCCCTCCCTTTCCCTTCCTCAAGGTTGGTTCTCAACCTATTACATCCTGGGCAGGTTAATTACCAAATCATGGCCACGATGGGTTTTTCTTGATAGCAATTAAGATGTTTAGAACAGATTTCACAAGTCACTTATTTGCAAAACACACACACAAAAACACCCCAGAATCTGCCTGGGGTTTCAAGAGCAAGAAACTTAAGCACTGATATATTTGCTTGGTGCCATATAAATAGACTAGTGGTGCTTATGGAATCCTCCTCAGATGAATTTCTCACTGGATGGCAGGACAAAGGAATCTGCCTTATGCCAGACCACAGTAACCATCCGTTGAGGCCAATACTGTCTACCTGTTTTAGGGTTGTTGGAGAAATCCATTTGCAGGGGTGAAATTTGACAGGTTTTCCTAGGTTTGCCCTCCTTCTCGAACTTCATTTTTTTCCTTTCATTCTTTATTGTGTCTTAGCAAATTGCCATTATACACAAACACAGAATAAAACACTCTAAAACACTTCATTTTGGTTCCTGCTATAGCTCCCAACTTGAATGGCAGCAAGTCAGGCCAGTTTGAAGATTTTATGGGCATTTTCGGAATGATTTTCCTGCAGGTTTGGCAATGTCCACAAATTTCTGCGCAATCTGTGCATGTTCAGCCATAATTTGTGCCAATTCGGCCGTATTGTGTGCGAATTGCTCAGAGGCTGGTGCAAAGTGCTCAGAATTTGCACAAATACCAGAAATGGGGCAAGAATTGTTCCCAGAGTTTAGGGCCAAGCCTACAGCTACCATGCAAACACAAATCGAGCTGTACAGGCTGAGGAACTCCGTCCAATCAAAACGGAATCAGGTTTCCCAACCACAGACAACCCTGCCTTGTATTGGAAACATCTACCTGGGGTCTTAGGCAAAGAAGAATCTTTCTTGAAACATGCTACCTAGGTCCATTTACTGGACATGCCAGGAATTGAACCTGGGACCTTCCGCATACCTCTGTGCTACTGGATGACCATCTTTTTCCAAAGTAGAACTACCCTCCATTGTTCAGTGTTTAGTTTTGTTTGCTTTTTATAGGCAAAATTTCTAGAGATCTCTGTGTTTTACATTCCTTCATGCCTTCCCCACCCCCAGATTATGAATGCATTTGTTTGTTTGATACATTTATATTCCACTTTCTCCTCAAAGGAGAGTGTAGATGATCCTCCCCCCTCTCCATTTGATCTTCACAATAACCCTTTGATGCAAGTTAGGCTGAGAGTCAGTGTTTGGCCCTCAAAGTCACCCGGTGATCTTTATGCATAGGTGTGGACAAGGGGTGTGTCGGGTGTGCCTAGGCACACCCTAATGTCTCAAGCAATAATATCTCTCTGCTAGAAGCCATTTTTCAAAGAGGCCAAGAGGAGGACTCCCAAAAGCTAATATTGCCTCATAAGCCCCTCCTCTGCCAGTATCCCCAGAAACCCCCACCAATGTTGGGGCTTAAGGAGAGTCTCCTCATTCCCCCCACTTGCTTGCAATGGCCCTCCCACAGTCAGGCAAGCCGAATGTGGAGGAGGACATTAGTGTTTACAGCGTTTAATAAATAAATGAATAAAAATAATATACTTTATGATTTAATATTCAATAAATGTTTGCCTTTAAAGAAAAAAATCCCTAGGTGCACACCTATCTCTTTATGGCTTAGTATAGGCTTGAACTCGTCTCTCCCCAGTCCCAGTCCAACACTCTAGCCATGACACCACACTGGCACCACAATGGACATTGTTCAAATACGGCAGAACTAATCTTGAAGGTTTTGTACCCTGGTGCCCTCCAGATCTGTTAGAGAGAGCCCCACCCCACCCCACCCCACCCCACCCCACCCCCTGCATGGGAAGCCCAGCCACTGAAATGAAGACCCTGCCTGTGCCTGACTCAGGTGTAGAAGCCTTCTCATTCCCAGCAGCACTTTCACACTGCGGAAATGTGGATGATTGACTTCTATGAGTCCGAGCAGAAACATCCTCCCTCTTTCTTCCTCTCCCCACCCCCCAGCCAGAATCAGCATCCAGTTAGTGTTTCCTCTCCTCTGAACACTGTGATTGGAGGAGAACACGGTCAGGGACATCGCTGGGGCTATTCCTAACTGGTTAGCCACAGATGTCAATATCAAAACTACTCCTCACCCGACTCAGAGACTTTCAAATAAGGAGATATTCACTTTAGACACACACAGAGCAGGATAATTCTGGAGACTTTAGAAGCTCTGATTAGGCACATCTCCACTCTGATATTAATTGATGGGTTTGGAAGTGGCCAATTTCTGTTCTGGAAGATTGAATTCTCCGTGGATGTTCATGGTTAACAGATAATTCTGGGGCAGAGTGCACACACCTAGAAGATGCTCTGAACTTCAGAGGAGGCCATGCTGGTCATTCCGAAATGAATGGAACATCGCCATGAAGAACCTCAACAGCGAGCCTTCCCTGTAGTGGCACCCACCCTCTGGGAAACCCTCCCACGTGGAGTTCAGAAACTGAACAACGTAGCATCCTTTGAACGCCTCCTGAAAACCTTTCTTTTCACACAGGCTTTCCCTGGGCTGTAACTTATTTTGGTTTTATATGGCATTCTTTAACTTTTAAAGTTTTAAACTCGTTCTGACTTGTCGTAGTTTATGGTTTTAAATTGTGAACTGCCCAGAGAGCTTCGGCTATTGGGCAGTATAAAATAAATAAATAAATAACCCTTCCAAAGACACACACGCCTGATATTTCATGCCACAGCTTCTACTCACCAGATTATCCCAGTTGGAGGAAACACAACACTTATTGGATTTATGGGGCCCTTGAAAAGTTGAAATAAACCTCCTCCCTCCAACTCAGTACTCTCTGGTTAGCTATGCCTGAGTAGGTCTCTGGCCTCCCTGACCAGCTATTTTCACTACACAATCTTCTAATTCCAAAACATTAGACCAGAGCATGTCATTTCCCTGAGTCAGCCCCAAACAATTTGGCCAGGAAGTTCTCACAGCTTGATTACTCAGATGTTGCCCACTCCTTGTTGCAGCTTGATTCAAGAGCTCTCTAACTGCTTTCCCATTGCGCCCTGGAATCCTAAAGCCGGAGGCAGAGAGTGGGGTGGAGGGGTGGAGTATATATATATATATATATATGTTTCCTGCAGCCCTCCAGGTCTGTGTCTGGTCACCCTGATGTCTGCCCGATGTTCCCTCTCAGTCACCCGTGTTATATAACATCAGCCGGCACAGTGCGGCGCTCCACCGAGCTGCAAATTCTAACAAACAGAGCCCTTCTTCAAACTCTGCACTCCCCATTTGTCTGCTAAGCTCGTGATGAGCTTGAAATAGCCCATTAGCTTCATGATAAAGAGAAAGATCTAGGGGGAATGGGGGATGGCAGAAATCTTGCACTGCCTTCTCTGAACTAACCAGCCACCAAAAACTCACAGAAAACAAAATCCTGTGCACACAGCTACCCTTCGGAGGATGACCCAGGCAGCCCTACTGGGGCCTTTGCCTCTTCTTCTGTCCCTGAGCCCCACGGTTCAAGAAGGACCAGCTGGGAGAAAGAGAGACAAGAACAAGCAACCTTTTGCATTCCTGTTCTGAGTGGCTAAAGAAAGCTGAGCTAAGATGCTTAAGGAATTTGATATTTAAGAATTCCGATATGAAGCGACCTGAACCACACCTCCCAAAGTAGTGTGTGGATTGGACCATACTTACCCAGTGGATTTTGAACTTCTGGAAAGTTCCTGAGTAGTTCTCGCTCAAAAAATACAACCTGTTCAGAAATGCATATTTTGAACGGAAAATACTGCATGTTGGAATGTAGTTTATCTCACTTTTGAGCCAAGAGCTGTGCTGAATCACACGTAAAAAAGATACAGACTGGAGATAGACACACTTATTTATTTATTTATTTATTTATGCAGCATCTACCCCACCTATTGCTCTAAAAGCAAACACATATCGATATGCCACCTAAAATAGGGGCTGGCAAATGTGGCATTGGCAGAGGATTTCACAAGATTAAATAATTCACCCTATTGTGAACCAGGCAGTCCTGAGTTCAAATCATGCCTCTACTGTGCTATGGACTCACTAGTAGGCACAACATGGTTTTGCAACCTGATCTGCTCCAATTTTGCCACCCTCCTGTCAGCTTGCTACTGTTGGCACGTATATGCATGCCCACCTCCCCAGCATGCTACCTGTAAAGTTTCTTTCACCTTCAGGAGCTGTCTGTACCCACCCGCCTGGCCATCCACCACCTAGTTTACTTTTCTCGGTGGATACAAGCACACCTGCATCACCAGTGCACCGCCCGTAAGGTGTTTCCATCTTCAGGAGCTGTGCAGCACCTGTGCAAGGTTGGGCAAAGTATAGTGAAAGCTGCCGGAACTTCCATGTAGGTGTCCAGCAGGACCAAAAAACGGCATACCTTTGGAGGGGTGAAGCACTGCTCTTCCCATATGGTACCACCTGTTGCGCCAGCATCCTTCTGCTTCATTTATTTATTTATTTATTGTATTTCTATACCGCCCAATAGCCGAAGCTCTCTGGGCGGTTCATGGCAGGGCCGGCCCTGTTAAGCAGGAAATGGAAATTATTGCAAGGATGGTTGTCATAAGTAGGACTGGACAACTCTCTGTGTTTCACTTGCTCCTACATTCATTGTTTGAAAAGCTCACATTTCTTTTCCTAGCCCACTTACAAAGAAATTTGTGGATTTGTTTCTTGAACCAAGGAAAATTCACATCCATCTGCACTGGCCAAATTCAATAGCTGCTCCCAGCACGAAGAGGACCATATTGCATCTGTCAGCCGTGGTGCTGCCAAACGTGAGAAAGAGAGGTGGCAACTCGAGTCCAGCACCACAAACAGGATTGGATACGCAGGGGGTTAAAGCTCGACTTTTAAGAGCTAAGCACTCCAAACCTTGATGGATGGAAATATCAGTTCCATATCTTACCTCTTCATTTTTTTTCTTTTAAAAACATCTCAAGGGCTTTCTCCGCTGTGGCACCCCGGTTGTGGAATGAGCTCCTCAGAGAGGTCCGCCTGGCTCCTACACTGTACTCCTTTCGTCGCCAGCTGAAGACCTTTTTATTCACTCAGTATTTTAACACTTAATTTTAACTCAAATTTAAATTATACTGTTTTAACTCTGTATTTTAACCTTGTATCAATTGTGCTGCGTGGTTTTATCCTGGTTGTGCTTTTTATATTGTATTTTGTATTTGTATTTTTAACTTGTTGGTTGTTTTATGATGGTTTTAATTTTTGTGAACCGCCCAGAGAGCTTCGGCTATTGGGCGGTATAAAAATGTAATAAATAAATAAAAATAAATAAATAAATAAGTTCTTTGGAAAATGTTTATGAAGAAATGTGCAGAGTTTGGTAAGTTCTTATAAAAAAAACCAACCCAACGATATGCTCCCCCATTCATTGCCCCTGGAGTCCATCGAAATCCGTTTGCAACTTAAACATTACATAAATGAGTGGCATTGCTCCAAATGTTGCATCAGTTGCCCTGCGTCTAAACAAGCCGACATTCTGTAGTGACTCCAAGGTTACTGGTGCAGCTCGTCCCCTAAGTTCAGGTATTCGGGAGCCTACAGGGGCATAAATGGATTTTGAGAGTTATTTCTTTATTTATTCTTATAGAAGTAAGCCACATTGGATATGCTTCAGAAATCTTTCTAGGACCCCTGCTGCCTGAAGATTTAGCACATCTGCATAAAAGCCAACGCCGTTAGAAACCAAAACAGAATGGCCTCTCTGTCCCACGCTCTTCAGTTAAGGCTTCTCCTTTTGTCTGCCGCTCTCTTTCTGGACACGTGAAAAATCCAATTGGCCAACAAATTAAAGCCAATTAGCACGTGAGCCAAATAAACCACACACCATCTATGCATTTGGCGGAGAGGCTAGAAAGGCAAACGGAGCTGAAGGCATTAGCATAGTTCCGCCTCAGTCGGGAGGCACACAGTGGCGACTCATTGGCTTAAAGTATTAGAGGTCTCGGAGAGTGAGCAGGCGTGTTATTCTGAGCTCCCAGATGGCAAGCATTCTTGACGGGAGATGGGGGCAGATGTCCAAGGACAATCAAAGGGAGAAGAAAGTTTAAGCCAACGTTTGCCTATCTCATATTCTCGTCTTGATCCCCGCTCCTCAAAGACAAGGAACAGCTGTTGCACTTCGGGGATCGGCTGTGCTCAACTCTTCGGCTCTTCCACTTCCTCACCCTCCCCTCCGCTTTCCCAAGTCCACGAGGTTTGGACTTCAACACACCGTCAGACCCCCTTAAATCCTCAGAGATCGAGGCTCAGCATTGAGCAGGCTTGGGGCAGTCACACCAAGGGGGCTTATTTCCGCCTTGCTCCGCGATCCCGAGTTTTTAGTCAGACTTCCAGGGTGTGCTGTTTGTATCAGGATGCCATGCTCTACAGCTGGGGGGGGGGGGGGAATCCCAAGCATGGGGCCAAATCCACCTCAGGAGTTCCTTACAAGCCAGGTCCTCTTCTGGTGGCCTCATTCCTTTACCTAAATCACCAATTTTGGGGGAGTTTCCCCAACTTTTGTGCAGTTTCCCCACATGCTAGAATGTTGAAACACCTATCCTAGTGCTTTAATATGGGCAGCAAAAGCTTTAAATTAAATGTTTGAGTTTTCCCCTACTTCTTTTCCGATGCCAGGGCTTAGAATGAAAGACGACACACACAGGGCTCATCTACACGAAGCAGGATATTCCACTATGACAGTGGTATGAAAGCAGTATATATAATGCAGGAGCCACATGACTGCTTGAAGTGCTCTGCAGGATCTTCTCACATCAGTCCGTTGGTTTCTGTTCACCACTCTGCTGCAAAGATCATCTTCTTGGCTCGCCGCTCTGACCATGTTACTCCGCTTCTGAAATCTCTTCATTGGCTTCCAATTCACTTCAGAATCCAATATAAACTTCTCCTGTTAACCTTCAAAGCTTTTCACAGTCTAGCTCCTTCCTAGCTCTCCTCTCTCATCTCACACTATTGCCCCGCTCGTGCTCTTCGCTCCTCTGATGCCATGTTTCTCACCTGCCCAAGGGCCTCTACTTCCCTTGCTCGGCTCCGTCCATTTTCTTCTGCTGCCCCTTACGCCTGGAACGCTCTTCCAGAACATTTGAGAACTACAAGTTCAATCGCAGCTTTTAAAGCTCAACTAAAAACTTTTCTTTTTCCTAAAGCTTTTAAAACTTGATGTTGTGCAGACTTTATACTGTTAGTTTTACCCTACCCTGTGCCTGCTTACCCTACCCTGTGCCCGTTTGCATTCTCTTCCCCTCCTTATTGTTTCATTATGATTTTATTAGAATGTAAGCCTATGCGGCAGAGTCTTGCTATTTACTGTTTTACTCTGTACAGCACCATGTACATTGATGGTGCTATATAAATAATAATAATAATAATAATAATAATAATAATAATAATAATAGTGGTACTGAAATGCACTGACACCAGGTAGGCCTTGCCAGGGACATCATTCCATAATTGGGGTAGGGGGTAACTCTGGGCTCATCTATACCAAGCAGGATATTCCACTGTGAAAGCAGTATGAAAGCAGTATATAAAAGGCAGGAGCCACACTGCTGCTTTATAGAGGTATTGAAGTGCACAGCAGGATCTATGCCACTGCTTTATGGTGGTACTAAAGTGCACTGACAACCATCGGGAGCCATATACCACTTTCATTCCACTTTCATAGTGCTATCTCCTGCTTGGTGTAGATGTGTCATGGGCCCCAACAGTTGTTATTGTGCTTCAGTACCACTATACCACTGCACAGATCCTGCAGTGCCCTTCAATACCACTATAAAGCAGCAGTGTGGGTCCTGCCTTTTATATACCGCTTTCATACTGCTTTCATAGTGGAATATCCCTCTTGGTGTAGATGAGACCAATATGACCAATGGACAGGAATGCTGGGAGATGGAGTTCAAAACACATGTAGATCTATTTTCTATCCATCCCTGAGAAATATGGAGGTGATGTTTGCCCTGTCCTGGACGGGGTTGCACTCTCCCTAAAGGATTGGGTCCGTAGTTTGGGGGTGCTCTTGGATCCAGAACTGTCACTTGAGGCACAGGTGAACTCAAGTGGCAAAGAGCACCTTTTATCAGCTTAGGCTGATATACCAACTGCACCCTTATCTGGACAGATATAGCCTAGCTACAGTTATCCA
Source organism: Elgaria multicarinata webbii (assembly GCF_023053635.1). NCBI lineage: Eukaryota > Metazoa > Chordata > Lepidosauria > Squamata > Anguidae > Elgaria > Elgaria multicarinata. The sequence continues at coordinate 25,146,019 of NC_086186.1, read as the reverse complement.
GGCTCTGATAACCGCACGATTGGATTACTGCAATGCGTTACACGTGGGGCTGCCTTTGAAAACGGTCCGGAAACTTCAACTGGTACAAAACAGGGCAGCACAGTTACTAACGGCGAGACCACATTACGCCAGTCCTTTTCCAGCTTCATTGGCTGCCAGTCCAGGTCCGGGCCCGATTCAAAGTGCTGGTATTAACATTTAAAGCCCTAAATGGCTTGGGGCCAGGCTATCTGAAGGAACACATCCTCCCGTATGTACCTGCCTGGACCCTAAGGTCATCCTCAGGGGTCCTTCTCCGTGAGCCCCTGCCAAAGGAAGTGAGGCAGGTGGCTACCAGGAGGAGGGCCTTGTCTGCTGTGGCACCCCGGCTGTGGAATGAGCTCCCTAAGGAGGTTCGCTTGGCACCTACATTATATGCTTTTAGACGCCAGGTGAAGACCTTTTTATTCTCCCAGCATTTTAACAGTCTATAAATAAATTTTAACTTGGTGTTTTAAATTTGTAATTTTGCATTGCTGCTGTTTTTATCTGGCTGAGCTTTTATATTGTATTTTATATTATGGTTTTATACTGTTGTTTTATACTTTGAATGGTTTTATTTTTTGTGAACCGCCCAGAGAGCTCCGGCTATTGGGCGGTATGGAAATGTAATAAATAAATAAATAAATAAATGCATCCTTTGATTTTGATTTTGATTTTTTTAAAAAGGCAGTGAATCTTGTCATTCTCAAGAGAGGATCTAGCTGCCAAGGGAAAAAAAGGTATCCCTCTACACATTTTATGATCCCCCACATCTCTAGCCCAGGGCTGGACTTGAATTTGCAACTGGAGAAAGAGCAGGGAAGGGCTAAGCCTGCGTGCCATCATTTATTTATTTATTACATTTTTATACCGCCCAATAGCTGAAGCTCTCTGGGCGGTTCACAAAAATTAAAACCACAATAAAACACCCAACAGGTTAAAAACACAATTACGAAATACAGTATAAAAAGCGCAACCAGGATAAAACCACACAGCAAAGTTGATATAAGATTAAAATACAGAGTTAAAACAGTAAAATTTAAATGATAAGCCATCTCTGTCTAAAGAAGGTGGAAAGGACAGATACACTATCCTCCTTGCACCAATAAGCCAAAGATAGTCAAGTGATACTCCTTCGCCCCTATAAATCCTTCTGAATCCATCTCAGCCACTGTTCCCAGCAATGAAGAGATCCATCAATGCTGGCTCCATGTTTTTGAGGGCCCTTGTGCATGGCCACTTGCACCATCTCTCAAAGGGAGAGGACAAGGTGTGGAGGTACTTCTGCTCCTTCTTGCCACCTGCCTTGCTGCTCACTTGCATTGGGCAGGTGGACCATCAGCCATAGCTAGGAAGAAGAGCAGCATGACAAGGAGCATCATGACTTTTTAGGACATGGGTCTTGCTGGGTACCAAACCTTGGTAGGTTCAGTCCTTGGCATATTCAATCAGGAAAGATTCCTGCCTGAAACCCTGGCAAAAACACTGCCAGTCAGTGTTGACGATACTAGGCTAGGTGGACCAATGGTCTGGATCAGCATAAGGCAGCTTCCTACCTGCCCTTGCTTGCTGCTGGGTGCTTTTGCCCTCAACTCCACAGAACCTACATTTCATAACACTTGGCAGTCCTTCCGATTCTGAATTCCCAGGCAGAGAACAAAGAACGGGATGTTGACTAAGCCTACGGTCAGTTCTGCATGGCTGGTGGGGCTGTGCTAAGCTGTTTTCTCCAGATTGGGGCAGAGCAGCTTTCAGATTTGCTCCCATCCCACAAGTGTCTATTCAGGCATTTTGGAAAATTCTGACTGGAACACACAACCGAGGACAGGGACTTGCCAAGGAGCTCCACCCCCTGATGTCACATGTGCTGAGTTGCTCCACCCCCAGGCTTCCATGTCTTCAGAGGGAAGTCCTTTTCACAGAGGTCTATGCTCTACAGACAACTGCACTATATGCACAGATGCCTGGGGTTTGAGGTACTCAGAGCACATGATGTGGGGGTGGGGGTGGATCTACTCAGTGCAGCCCTGTCCCCACTCATCTGTTCAAATAAGAACTTAACAATGCCTGGTGGAGCCACTCTGGGGAGGGACCATAGCTCAGTGATATAGTCCAAGCTTCACAAACCGAAGGCCCAAGTTTCCATCACTGGCAGCATCTCCAGGTAGGACAGGAAAAAAGCCTGGAAAGCCACTGCCAGTCCATGTTGACAATGGCCCATGTTCAGAAGACACGTTAAACCATGGCTTTAAACATGGTGGTTAAGCCAGAAAGCCAGGCTGTGTTCAGAAGACACCATAAACCACAGCTTTAACCATGGTAAATAAAGCAAAAAGCCTTATTCACTATGGTTGAAGCCATGATTTAAGGTGTCTTCTGAATGGGCCCAATATTGGGCTAAATGGATCAGTGGTTTCTTACAGTAGATTTAGCTGGCCTCCTTCCCGACTACCTCTCCCTTCTGTTTTTTTGGGATAGGCTGCATCCTTCAAGGTGGATCTTTTCCTCTCCTGACAACGGATGCCAGCAACAACAAGCTTGAAATTCAGCTATCTACTTCTCCGTCTTCACAAGACAAGACCACCCAGAGATCCTCCTGCAGAAATACTACACCGCGTAACAGCAGGCCTGTGTGTTCAGAAATGGCTCCCAAAGTATGCTTACAACTGCTCCCCCTGGCTTAGAAACAGCAGAGAAGGATTAATGACTTGGTCAATATTCCAAGTAAAACTTAAATCGGAAGCAAACCCTCATCCAGCATAATGGAAGCCAAATACGCCTTATTGCCACAGCCCATGAAAATTCCCCCTTCTCCGCTCCTTTTTCACAATTATCATGAGGCCTTCGCCTGTGCAAATCCTTCCTTCTGATGTTTGACTTTCAGAAATGGGGATGCATGTATGAATAAGAAGAAGAAGACGGAATGCAGGATGCTTATATTGACACAAGATAGCCTATTTTGCATGCCATCTATGAAATTTTGTTTCCAGAAAAAGAAGAGAGGTCAATGTCTCCTGGGATTCCCCTTCCCCCCACCTTTTTTTTCTGTACATGCCAAATGTGAGCAGATTCATTTATTCTATCAATTCATTCTCAGTGCCAAAATATTCAAATCCCACATCAAAATCCAATCCGTTAAAGGAAAAGCATTGATTCTGGCCTGTGCTGGAATACGGCTAAGCCAACCTCTGTGATTGGGTGGCAGTATGAAGCCTCTAGATTGGCCAGGTCAGGCCAGGCAGAGGATTAAAGTAGGAGCCAAGCCTTCTGCCCTGATCTGTTCAACAGAACAATAGTTTCTGGCTGCTGCAGTCCGGCCGTTGACCTCAAGGTTGGAGAACCACACTCCAGGACTGGATTTGTGTACAGCCGCCCATAGCTGCAGCCTAGCCCTATTATCCAAGGAATGGCTCCTGTGGTGAACACAGACAAGCTGAATCCTGCCTCGGTGGGGGGCAAAATTTGCTTTCATTTTTTCCGCAGGAAGAACAGTATGCATGCTTTTACCTCTCCCTTTTCTTTCATGGATGAAATAAATGCTCTTCGCTGTGAGTACGAGGAATTCATGCAGTAACTTTAACCCACCGCCATCCTCCCTCACACCTACAATGCGCTCAGGAGAGAAATGATTTATCACACTACGGTTAAAAATAAAATTGTCTTATTTTACCAGCTGTCAGTTTTGACAGTAAAAGGCTAGGGGCGGGGGGGTTGCCTTTCTAGCTTCAATGGCCATTCATAAAAGGTTTTTCCCCACCCGAAAATCCATCAATTTAGTGTAGGGTCAGGTCAAGATTAGGGTCAGCTCTTTCCTTTAATCCACACTGGCCTGTCTCTTCCTTTTCCCTCACTTCCTTATGATATCCTTTTGGAGGTTTTCAGCTCCCTGGTGGGATTGAGTGGCATCCCTTAGCATCATTCCAGTTGGTGGTCCACCACCAGAGAGAGTAGGATTACATCTCCGTTCAGCCAATGGGGTTGCCTCCGGGCTCCATGAAAGAAAGAAAGGAAGAGTGAAGGCACATCCCAGAGCATGTGCTTCAGTTCTTACTTGCTTTCCTTGATGTTTGTGCATCTGTAGAGCGTGTGGAGAATGGGGGGGAGGAGGTTTCCACTGATAATAGCAGCTCCTGACTTCCCTCCTCTAAATTTCACCTCTCGTATTATGTCGGGGAACTTCATTCCAGACGAGGAGATTATGCAACCAAGGAAGGGGGGGACCAAGGAGGAGCTGTGACTTCAGCAAGATATAGCACACACAAAAAGTGTGACAAATTGCAATGACAGGAGCTGCGGTGGCAGCTTGTGAAGGAGGGAAATTAAATCCCCAGCCAAACAATGCACCATTATACTGTGTTCTATAAGCATCCTTGTTGAAGAGAGATTGAGAGAAAAAAGCACACAAAAGATGAGGGGGGGGGAGTGATCCACGCATACATCCCCCCCATCTTTTTTTTTCCTCCTTCGAAACATCAATATAATAAAAACACATGCTGGAGAAATTCCCATGGCGCACCATATTGGTAACAGTGGCATCTACTCAGAGTAGTAGTCGGTGGCGTAGGGATACTGCAAAGATGATTCTAGAAGATGCTCTAAAGCAGTATTGAAGCAAGGAAAGAGGCATGCCTTGTTCTGTGTTCTATGTAGCTACAGTTGACCTACAATAGTCCCTTGGCGACAAAGTCCCCCTCCCCTTCCCTGCCCCACAAAAAATATTGCTGCTGCTGCTGTCGTTGTTGGAACACTGACTATTTCCTTGGTTCAATATACTTCCTTTGTGCCTTCTAGAAGCTTCTTTATAATGCTTCTTGGTTCCATCTGCCCTCTACATTTCATAATGTGGCATTATGCATTTTGATGAAGAGGTCTGAAATATTCCAGAGACTGTATACTTATGCTAACTGTATATATTGATATATATGACTGGGGGGGGGGGAATGGACGTGGAGCATTTTTGAACACTTGAAATGTGCTACATAAATGTTAAATGTTATTATTACTTATACGATCTTAAGTTGATCCAATAAAAGCTATCCTTCTAAGTGCTTTGTATCATCTGTAGTAATTCGGCATTTATTATGATTAAGATTAGACTTATTTCTTGTGTGAGAAACCATAAAAGAGATAATATTTTCATTACACAGTGCTTTGCAAATTAATAGTCTTATATACATGATTAACCATTGTGTGAATCCATTTCAAGTCTGGTATACAGAACATAACTGATTCAAGTTCAGTCTTCAAAGTATAAGCTTTGCAGTCATGTGTCTGGTACCAGCTAGGCCTAAATCTGGATATATATGTTTTTTCTGGGATGAAAGCCCATAATTCGGGGGGGGGGGGATATATCCATGTGACTCTACTACAGAGTAGACCAGTAGTCCCCAACCTGTTTGGGTAGCTGAGAGCATTTGGGATTGTGTACGCTTTCCCAAAATGTGCACTTTCCCTGCCATAGGGAGCTTGCCCATTCCCCAAAATGGCTACCATGTGGCCAATCCCAAACCAGAAGACTAAAATTAAAGTAACCTGCCAAAGAACCTAAGTAGAAGGCTGAGGTGGAGTGTGAACACCTTCGAACTCTTCTGCTACAGCACCCATTTCACAGAAAGCAAACTGAGGAGCCTGAGATAAATAACTTGGCCATGAATGCTATGTAGGGCCCAGAGGCATTCTGAGAAACAAGGTTGGCTGTAGATGCTGGAGCTTCACTTTACAACATGCCAGCATCCTAGTTTATTTTCTTTTTAAAAGAAGTATGAAAATCAAGAGAAGCAGAGAGCCTGGTACGCATCAAGAGAGGTATCTCTTAGCAGCATGGGAACCACCCAAACACTACAGGTTAGCTTAAGCAGGATATCTGGACACAGAGGGTTCATCTACACCAAGCACATATTCCACTATGAAAGTGGTATGAAAGTGGTATATAAAAGGCAGGAGCCACACTACTGCTTTGTAGTGGTAATGAAGTGCACTGACAACTGTTGGGGCCCATTGACACATCTACACCAAGCAGGATATTCCACTATGAAAGTGGTATGAAAGCGGTATATGGTATGTGTCAATGGGCCCAGCTTCCTCAGCCAGGACCAGGGACGGATCTATACTAGTCTTATAACGTTGCTAGTGTCCCTTTCTAACGTGGTTCTCTGTATCGGTTCTCTGTAGCTGTAACATTACTGCAGGGCACATTTTTAAATCCTTTCGTTGTTCTCCCTCCCTCTTCTCTGAGAGCTGCTGGGTTTGCTCCGCCCACTGCCTGCCTCATTCCTAGCCAGCAGTGCAGGGCAATAGTCATAAGCACACACAAACTCACTCACTCCCAAAACATCTTAACACAAGTCCCAGGGAATTGCCTGAATGCATAGGAGCCAGCCACTTTGCTAAAGCTAAGCAGGGTTTGGATGGGAGACCAAATTGAAAAGTTTTAGCAGCAGCCGCATTTAAGCTCCACTGGTCATGAGTTTTGGACTGGGACCAAGAGACCCTTGTTAATTTTCCTGCACGGAGCTACAGCGATCCTTTGAGCGCTCCTCAGCTCTTTTGCAAAGAGGGGAGAAATGTTAAAAAAAAATCATAAAAAATCAACCGATGACCCAATTTGATTCAAATTTTAAGGCAGGATGCATGGGAGTACTTCACAATAAAAGCAGATTCTAAGGTGGAAAACTTCTGAGTCCTTTGCATGCAATTGTCAGTGATTGCACAGTATAACGCTGGTGTGATTTATCTGCTGTAGCAGATAAGATAGCAAACGGGGCGAAGGAAGGAGAACAGGAAGTGGGCGGAGCAAACCCAGCCGCTCTGAGAAAGGGAGAGGAAAATTACCGGTAGGACGAGGCACATGAATCTATAGCCACGCTGGAACTAAGAAATAGAACCTGTAAGTACGACTCATTTGCAACATTGGAGACCCAGGGTCACGTGACGCTATGCGTCACAGTAACCCATTCAAAACGTTAGAATAACACCAGTGTAGATTCCCACCAGATCTACACCGAGCAGGATGTGACACTTTGAAAACATTTTGAAAACTGCCTATGGATTGTGCCCTGAGTTGTCACTACTGTTATAAGCCATTTTAAAGCAGTAGCGTAGATCCTGCCCAGATTCCGCTCTGCGTTTTCCAGTTCCATATTACTGACATGGCTTCCAGATTGGAACTTGGCAAGGTGGAATCCATTTTGCAGTCAGATTCTGGGAAAGTATTAGATATACATTCCCCAGGGAAAACAAAACTGCTAAAATATGTGAAAGCGCAGGTATTTTCATCATCACTTATTTATTATTTGCAAAAGGTGAAATGATGAGATTGTGCAATAATGAAAAGGTGCCATACAATGAGTAAAAACAATATAGAGATTGAAAGAAACTTCAGGCTCCCCTCCTTAACTCCTCCCCCCGGTTGATAGCAAAAAAAGCCACCAGTTGCTGAAGACTCTGCTGTCCTAAGAATATTTTTTGGTGAGTTTTGCTCCCCTGCAGGCAGTTGGGGGGTGGGAATGGGGGATTTCAGCCTCTTTCAGTCTCTTTATTGATTTCAAAGAAGACATCCTAACAATCAGAAAAGAGGGGAAGAAAATAATAATAATAACAACAGCAGCAGCAGCAGCCAACCATATACCTCTGAGAAGTCCATAAGCTGAATATGAGGACAATAGCTGTTTCTGCTACCCAGAAACTGACATTCTGTTGCATACTGTCACTGAGCATAGAGGAACTTTGTCTGCCACACAATGGGACAATCCAATACCTTCTGGCAACAACAAACGGACTAGATTAAGGCAGACTTTGGAACTAAATTTAGGGATGTACAGATTGTGTGAAAGCCATTCTGTCTGCGTTTTGTGTATTGTCAGGTAGCTTTCTTTCGGTCATCTGCCCATCGACAGAATCAGGATGATTTTGTTTTGTTTTGTTTTTCAGTTTCAAAATTTGCACAAATTCACACATGTGCAAAAGGGCAAATTCCTCCCAGATGCCCAATTTCCTCCCAAATGTGCATTTTCACAATTTAACCCTATGGGGAAATGCACATTTTTGGCTGTTTTTGTTTTAAAGTTTTTTTTTTTAGGACAAAATTGGTGCAAAATTCCTGAAGGTTAGGAAAGTGGTTTGCAAGTACAAAGACAATGCTGCTGAATCCGCGGGTCGGATTCATAAAAATCCAAACATCCATTTCAGATTTCTCCGACATCCCCATATAACATATAGCGGAGTGTGATTGGCTTTTCAGAGTCACCTGATTTCCTGGCTCACGGCATTAAGGTGGATTCCTGCACTTAGTGGGGGGGTTAGACTCGATGGCCTTATAGGCCCCTTCCAACTCTACTATTCTATGATTCTATGATTTCTCCCTTGGTCTGAATAGCCAGATTTCCCTACCTTGACTTTCACATTTGGGGATGCAGGGAACAGAGAACTGTTGTCTGGCCTATGAAATGCCTCACTCAGGCCCCTGTAGCATCTGGACCACTGAATCTGATAAAATGGTTTTCATCTTTCCATAAGCCTATGACACAATGAATGTGGTAGCCTTTCAAGTGCTGCAGGGTGGTTTGTCATTTACAGACAATTTTTACTTGATCATGTGGACAATCCATAAAAGTTATGAGCGAGTGGTTTTTCAGGGGCAAGGGGGTGTGGAAGAGAAAATAAAGAGTTCCAACTCTGAAATGCTTGAACCCTACTGCCTCCCCCCCCCCCACTCCGTGCCCCCCCACATTTCCTTCTGTCCCTTTCCCCCTCTCTCCGGACAGTTGCCATGATCCCAGACGTTCAAAAACATCTCAGACTTAAAAGGTTAAGATTTAAGTGCAGCTGATTTTATCAGGGCTTTTAACTAACACAGCCAGGTGGATTAGAGAGATGTGTACAATCTCCACTCTAGACACTTGGGTAAATATGCACAAGAAGCAAGCCAGCCAAGGAAAGAATCTGCTGTTATTGTCTATTAATTTGAAAGAGGAGATTAAAGAAAGTGCAGAAATCAGTAGTGTAAATATCAAAAAGGATTTCAATTTATATGTAAGAACATTACTCTAGCAGCAGCCTGGCTATTTTCAAATAACAGGGGGAAAATGCGTTTCTCTCCCTCTATCTCTTTTTTTCTTTTCTTTTTTTTAGCAAAAGGGTGGGGGAAAGAGTCAGTTGAAAGAAAAAGGAATTTGCATATTTCCCCCTTCTCTTTGTTTGCAAGAATGGACACCAGTTTGTTTAAGAGAGGTGGATATTGTGATCCTTCCCTGCATTTTTGGTGTGTACACTTTCTATAGAATTGAGCACCAGGGAGTTTGGAGTGGTGTTGCAATGGAAAGAAATGTAACTTTTCCCCCTTCCTTTTTTAGAGTGTTGTTTTCTGATAATGGTGTTCATTCATAAATATCATCTCCCTTGCCCTCCATTTAGATATCAATCTGAAAACAAAACAAGATAATTCTGGGGTCTTCTTTCTCTCTTTTGCCCCCAAACACAGATACATGGTTTCTGCTATTATGTTTCTCAAACGTCTTCTTTTTGTTTTGGAGGGTTGTTTCCTTGTTTTGCTTTTGTTTTTAATGATTCATTACATCCGTAGCCCATTCTTCCTCCGAGACGCTCAGAGTAATATGCATGCAATTGTGCCATTTTATCCTCACAACAACCTTGTAGGGTAGGCTATGCCTATGGTGGTAGAGAACTATCTAACCAAGCACACAGCAAGCTTTGTGACTGAGAGGGATTTGACTGCTGGTTCTGCCCACTACTAACAGTGATAAGCTCCTGTGTTGCACACAAATGGTGCAAAATATCAGGCAACTCCAGACAGGGCTGGGAAAAGCTCCTGTGTGAACAGTACAGTGATAGATGGAGCAATGGTTTAACTCAAGCATCTTCTTCTTTCTAAGAGTGCATTCCTATACAAGTCTACTCTGAAGAAAGCCCCATAAATTTCAATAGGATTTACTCTCAGGTATGTTGGTACGGGATTGCAGCCTAGGACAAGTACATATTCCACTACGGCTCTCATATCTGCCGTTGGCCTTGCCTAGGGTGACCAGGGCTCCTGTATCTTTAACGGTTGCATAGAAAAGGGATTTCAGCGGGTGTCAGCTATGAGTCAATCAATAAAATGCTCCTGTTGAAATGGGCATGACAACAGGTTGAATGGTGTGGTACTGTGTGTGGTTAGGGAGAGGGATGGAGACTAGCAGAAAGTAGCATCTCTCACATTGGCAAGGCTAGGGTGACCATATGGAAAAGAGGACAGGGCTCCTGTATCTTTAACAGTTGCATAGCAAAGAGAATTTCAGCAGGTGTCATTGTATGCATGCAGCACCTGGTGAAATTCCCTCTTCATCACAACAGGTAAAGCTGCAGGAGCCCTGCCCTCTTGAACATATTAAAAAGAGGGAAAGGCTCCTGCAACTTTACCTGTTGTGACGAAGAGAGAATTTTACCAGGTGCTGCATGCATACAATGACACCTGCTGAAATTCTCTTTGCTATGCAACTGTTAAAGATACAGGAGCCCTGTCCTCTTTTCCATATGGTCACCCTAGCCTTGCCCATGTGAGAGATGCTACTTTCTGCTAGTCTCCATCCCTCTCCCTAACCACACACAGTACCACACCATTCAACCTGTTGTCATGCCCATTTCAACAGGAGCATTTTATTGATTGACTCATAGCTGCAGCTGGAAGGGTTCCCAGAGTGGCTCATGGGTTAATAAAAACAAGGCAGTCTCTGCCCTCAAGTATACAGTCTAAAAAGACATGATACAGAAGGAAAGGGGCATGCGGAGGGTAAATGAAAATGAGACAGCTAGGGCACCAATTCTTAAGGGGATATAGTTCTTATACTGGTCAACTGTGGTAGAAACGGCCTGTTCACCGTTCAAAAACAGGCCTCATCTCTCCTCCAGGAAATCCAAAGTAATATTCTACCATAAATAAAAATATCTCTGGACATGTACAGAGTTCCTATTCCTCAGCACTAAGCAATTGCAGCAGGTCCCCATGCACATAGAATCGCTTGGGAGGGCTCCCATGCAAACCTATTTCCTGTTATATTTCTCTCTCTCTCTCTCTCTCTCTCTCTCTCTCTCTCTCTCTCTCTCTCTCTCTCTCTCGGATTGAATTGCAGTGTCATTGGCTGAGTTCAGACAACATGATAACCAATGGTGGTTTAAGTAGTCAACCATCAGTTGAGTGGTCAATAGTGGTTTATTGTGTTGTCTCTCAGGCAAGAACCACCCCAGGGTTGACAATTTCCCCCAAAATATATCTTCGTATTTAACATGCACATTCAAAAAATGCAAATAGCAGCCACTGGAGGGGGGTGGGGTAATTATCAGGAAGGAATGCAGCAGGTGGGGGGGATTTAATCCTTTCCATACTTGCTGTGGTCCTGATAAAAATTGCTCCCTTGATCTGCTATTTGCATTGGGAAGAAATCCCTGATCAACCCCTTCCTCACCGGATGCAATTTTGCTCATTTATCACTCTCTTTCTCTCTCTCCTTCTCTCTCTTTCTCTCTCTCACACACACACATCAACTGCTATTAAATGCAAAGACACATTTAACATCCATTCCAGTCTGGATTTGACTATTACAGCAGGTTTGATGAATGCAGATGCTTGAAGTCAGATCCTCCAGGTCAAAGGACCTCAGAGAAGGCTGAATATTTAGCCTAGCTAACATTTGATGCTTGCAAAGCTGGGGGCAAAATCTCTGCTGAAGGTTGGGGGCAAACCTTGGGGGGGGGGGAGTTTGGGTAAATGAATACTTAGCAATCTTACAATTATGAGGCTGTCTAAGGGCTCCCCACCCATTTTAATTCATTTGTTTGTTTTACCAACATAATAGGTAAAAGCTAGGGGTGTGCACGGACCCCCCGCTCCGCTTCACTTGCAGATCCGCGATTTTTGGAGCGGGCCGCTTTGCCCCGCCCCCGCTCCACACACTTCCGATCGGAGCTCCGTTTCCCCCCATAGGCTTGCATTGAAAGCTAAAAAATTATACAACTTTTTTTCTGTTCAAGTTAGAAACCTCACATTTGGCACCATGACACCTCATGGGGGTATACACACGCACGCCAAGTTTCAAAGCAATCCCATCATTCCCTGATTTTTGGGGAATTTTTGAAAATCGGGCACCCCATTCACACCCCTTTCCATAGCTCCGTCAATTTGCACGTTAGAAACCTCAAACTCGCCACCATGAAAGCTTATCCAGGGATACATACGCACGCTGAGACTCAAGGCAGTCCCATCATCCCCTGATTTTTGGGGAATTTATGAAAATCCAACACACCTTTCCATAGCTCCGTCAATTTTGCAGGTTAAAAAACAACCTCAAACTCACCACCATGAAAGCTTATCCAGGGATACATACACACGCCGAGACTCAAGGCAGTCCCATCATCCCCTGTTTTTTGGCGGGGCTTAAACCTGCAAAATTTGGAACTTCCAAAACTCCAAGTGAGCGCAGGAAGGACTTCTCCCCTGAGTCAAAGCCACACACACACAACATCCCTGCGAGGTGGGCAGGGGAGGAGGGAGGGAAGGCAGGCAGGCATGCAGCTGGCATTTCTGGGGGCATAAGGAAGTGAGCCAAGGATAAGCCAGTAATGCATATAAAATGGAATAAATAAACAAATAAACAAAGGAGGGGTGGAATTAAAAGCAGCAGTGTTGCTCAATAAACAGCAAGAAGAATTTTTTAAAAAAGGCTATATCTGTCTTTTACCAGCAATAGGGGGACGTGCCCGGGGGAGGGGGAAGCAGCTGCCACTTCAGCTCAAGAAAGCCATTGCTTCACCAACAGCTCTGAGATTGAGAAGTAAACGCTCACTTCAACTCATAATAGGCATCGCTCCACCACTAAGAAGTAAACGCTCACTTCGACTCATGATAGGCATTGCTCCACCGTTTTACTCTCTTTGGAAGGCTCTAATGGCCTTCCAGTGCAGGAGAGAGTGGGGGCACGTCCACGATGAGATGCCCTAGGGGAGCTCATCCCCTTGCACCACATCTTTTCAGTTGTTCCCCAAAGTTAGGGTGGGTAGCAGTGCTGTGTTTCTATCTCTTATTCTTGGCTTAGTATATGATTTCAGGTTGTGTTTGTGCATTTGGTGGGGCTACTGTGTTAAAAAACACTGGGAAAAGTCCGTTCAGATGAAGAAAGAGAAGTTTCCCAGAATCCGAAGTTACCTGTTTTGCCTATGCCCTCCTCTAACTTTGGGATCATGTGATCATGACCGGGAGCTGACTCTGCCCCTCAGCCATTTGAAAAAGGTATTTTTCCTGCCGATTTTAAAAAAAAATCTAGCACGCGACCCGCACCACGCAGAGAGGTGAGATTAGTCTCAAAATGACCCCCATCCACGACTCTCTGTGCACAAGAATTTTCAGAACGATAGCTTAAAAATCAACCCAGTTATCCCCGATTGTTTTCCGCAATGCAATCCTATGGGCGAAATGGCGATCGGATGGCGCTTCAAGATGGCGATCGGAGCGCTCCGCCTGAACTAGGAGCTCCGAAAAATGGGCGCTTCTCTTCGCCTTGCTTCTAGGGGTCCGCGGCCCGCTTCTACTCCACCTCTGGGTAAGGCGGAGCAGGCCAATCGGCTACTGCTTCTCCGCTCCTAATTGGAGCGGAGCACGTGCCTAGTAAAAGCCACTCAGAGCAGCTCATGCCCCATTCCTAAGATTTTTCAAAGGATGATTCCTGCTTTTCATATAAGTAAGATTGCAACAACAACAAAAAGAGATGGAGAATATGGGTGTATCAATACAGATGATCCCACTGCTGCCCCCAGAATTAGTTTTCCCTGTCCCCAGCGTAATCCAATTTCAGGGCTTTTTTTTATTATTACTTGTAGGAAAATCAGCATGGAGTTCCCCCACAATATTCTTCCTATCTAGATAAGACACAAGCCCCTTTCATGCTTAAAGGGGTAGTGGAGCCATGCTGGTGGCTCTGCCCCTAATGCCATATGGCACTCCATCCCTCGATGCCTGTGCTGAGCATGGACACAGAAGTCTACACAGCAGTGGTGTGATGGAACCAGGGCTCACAGGGACATGGTGCTGGGATCTTTTGATTAGCCAATCTCCCTCCAGCACCCTGGTCCTTTTAGTACCTGTAGGAGTGGGTGGGACAAACAAACTCTCTCAGGCTCTGCAGCAGCCCTCCAGACCCTTTTGATTAGCAGGAACGCTGACGTCATCAGCTGCCTCCTCAGACTTCCCAGTTCCTCTCAGCTGACCTGCAGCCATCGCAGTAGTTGGGGAGGGCAGGTGGACTTTTCCAGAATCAATATATTGTTCCCTGTGGTGATGTAAAGTATTGTGATGTTGGTTTGGCTTTAAATGGGCAATTAGGACCCATGACATTTACAAAAGTCCTGCTATTGGCAAAGATGAAAACTGCTAGAACTGGTTTGTGGATATGGATCGATACAGCTGCCTGAAATTTGGGGTTCCCCTTGGGGGCGTGGCTGTGGGAGTCATCAGGATGAGCACCTGCACTTCAGAACTGCTACACACATAGACCTATTTTATTATTTATTTATTATTGCATTTATACCCCACCTTTTTTCCTCTTAAGGAACCCAAGGCAGCGTACATAATCCTCCTCCTCTCCATTTTATCCTCACAACAACAACCCTGTGAGGTGGGTTGGGCTGAGAGTCTGTGACTGGCCCAAAGTCACCCAGTGGGTTTCCATGGCCAAGTGGGGACTAGAACCCGGATCTCCTGACTCCCAGTCCAACGCTTTAGCCACTACACCACACTTTGCCAATGTGGATGTCCAAACTCAATACATGTGAGTTAACAGGGTTGGGGTGGGAGGGTCATGTTAGAGCCAGAGATACGGCCCCACTGCCCTTCAATGCATGGGGTCTGCTTCATATGAGTAATGCATGAAGTGAATTTCCACTGAAGTGATTCATGAGCTCCAACTGTTTTGATGCCTGTGTTTATGGTCCTGAAAATTATAGGCAAATTATATTGATTACATGCAAGAAAATATGTTAAAAAACAACCCAGGAAGGGTTGGTGGCTGCAAATGACTACTGTTCATCACGAATAGACTTGTTTTCGACTTACTCTCTTCATTGGACTTGTTTTCATTGAAGCTAGAACTGGAGAGACTCAGGTTGAAATCCCAATTTAGCTAAAAAGATTACTGGGTGACCTTGAGCCAGTCAACATCTCCCAGCCTAACCTACCTAGCCTAACCCATGTGGGGATGGAAGGGCAGCGAAATATAGAATCATAGAATAGTAGCATTGGAAGAGTCCTATAAGGCCATCAAGTCAACCCCCCTGCTCAATACAGGAACCCACCTTAAAGCATCCCTGACAGATTGCTGTCCAGCTGCCTCTTGAATGCCTCTAGTGTGGGAGAGCCCACAACCTCCCTAAGTAACTGATTGCATTGTCGTACTGCTCAAACAGTCAGGACGTTTTTCCTGATGTCCAGCTGGAATCTGGCTTCCTGTAACTTGAGCCAGTTATTCCGTGTCCTGCACCCTGGGAGGATCGAGAAGAGATCCTGGCCCTCCTCTGTGTGACAACCTTGTGTGACAATTTGAAGAGTGCTATCATGTCTCCCCTCAATCTTCTCTTCTCCAGGCTAAACATGCCCAATTGTTTCAGTCTCTTGGGCCAGCCATGTTCAACCTCTGTTCTTGGAATTCTCTGTCAGAATGTTCCCTGGATTCAGCCCAGCTACTGTTTCTCCTTTGCCTCTGCCTTGGCTGGCACATGACTGATGCACTGGAATCAGGAGATGAGGTGCATAATGAAGGGGGCGGTGGCGCCGAAGCCTCTTTGGCTATTCAGACCGGGAAACAGGGGGTTAACAGGCCTTTTGCCCCTGCCTCAGTTCCCCAAGGAGTGAGTCAGCGGGTGGAGCTGTTGCCGCTCGCCCTTCAGTCCTGGCTCAGTTCAAAAGCGGAGCTCTGTTTAAAGAAACGACGTGCCCACCCAGGGGCTCCATTTCGTTGAACCAGGCTGACTTTTGAGCCTCTCAAGTCCCACCAAAGGTTCTCCAGTGGCGATTAAACGCTCTTTAAAGCCCACAGCATTAAGATAAATATTTCCAAGAGCAAGCCAGTTGGAAAAGCCCTCTCCGTGCACCTGTTGGAGATGCTGGGTCTGCATTTCCACTCTAACCTGTATTTGATACGGTGTTGTTACAGCTGTGAGCTTGGGGAGGGGGAATTGTTTAAGTGCCTCCAAATGCCTGTCGGTGTGGCAACCAGCTGAATACATAAACCAGGCTCCCCAAACCCCTCGCTGGCCCCGGGTCAGAGTAAATGGAATAATAAAATCCAAACGCTTTTGTCTCAATTTTCCATCGCTGTAGCCTTCCGCATAAATCTACAGCTTCGTAGTGACCTCGCCGTTCGGTGACGGGGATGAGGCCGTACGCATGAGATCCATTTGGTCTTCGTCTTGGGGTCTTTAAAAGCTTTTTCCAATTAATTTTAACGGGCTTCCATAAGGATCGAGTGCAGCTTGCTCCCCCCCACCGCCACCAGTGCCCCCTCCCCCCAGCTACACACGCCGTGCCCCCAGTTTCTTCATCCACGGCCCTCTTTAACCAGCTGAGTGGCAGAACATTAATAGAATGATACCAGTAGGTATTGATTGCTTTATACATAGTGTGTTATCTAAAGAGGAGGCATTAACAGAATGGAATGGCTGATGAATGGCAGAAATATGGACGCAGGGGAGGAACTCTCTTCCCCGGAGGGAGCAAAGACTCTCCTTGGACTCTTCCATCTCCCTGTTCAGGACACTACTCTTGGCACCAAAGATCGCACCCTCTCCTACTCCTTTCCTCCCCTCCCAGTGCAACTTGGCCCTAAGAAATGGGTACAACGCAAGGATCGAATGCTGCCTCTGCTATCAACCCCATAGCCTTCCCTAGCCTGGTGCGCTCCCGATGTTTTTGGATTACAACTCCCATCATTCCAGCCATTGGCCATGCTGGGTTGGGCTGTTGGGACTTGAAGTCAAAAACATCTGGAGGGCACCAGGTTGGGGAAGACTGCATTAGTTGGCCTCAGGCATGCCACTTAGACTCAGCTCCAGATTGCAACATGGGGACCGACCTTACATGGTTGTAGTGAGGCTTATAAGAAGATAGTCCATACAAAGTGCATACAAAGGACTATGGACATTCTACAATGCTACGTAAATCCTATTAAAAACAAGGTATGGACAATGCTGGTGGATAGTGGTGTGCAGCACTGGGATTTACTTCTTCTGGGCTTCATATTATTATTATTATTATTATTATTATTATTATTATTATTATTATTATTATAAACATATATTTACCAAGTTTTGTTCTTGTCCTAGCTTATTTCTTATTTCTGTCCTGCCTCTCCCCACTTACAAGGAGCCCAAAGTGGCTTGCAAGGTCCTGTTCCTCCTCTCCATTTTATCCTCACCACAATCCTGTTAGGTAGCTAAGGTTGAGAGCCAGTGAGTGGCCCTATTATTATTATTATTATTATTATTATTATTATTATTATTATTATTATTTATTTATTTATATAGCACCATCAATGTACATGGTGCTGTACAGAGTAAAACAGTAAATAGCAAGACCCTGCCGCATAGGCTTACATTCTAATAAAATCATAATAAAACAATAAGGAGGGGAAGAGAATGCAAACAGGTACAGGGTAGGGTAAGCAGGCACAGGGTAGGGTAAAACTAACAGTAGAAAGTAACAGTAGAAGTCTGCACAACATCAAGTCAGTCAAGTGAGTTTCATTGAGTTCTAGACGGACTAGAAGCCAGATCTCCCGAGTCCTAGTCCAACACTCAAGCCACACTGGCAGTTGGATGGGGTGGGGAACCTTCCCAGAGTTCAAGAGTGTATGTTTGGGACTGGGGTTTCTTACTTTATACCAAGTGGTCCTTGTTTGTTTTCCTTAGATGTTAAAAGCAAAACAAGCCTGAAACTCCAAGTGGTGTGCTTGAAGTGCAGCTTGGTAAAATGACTCCGGAAACAATGCCCATTCTGCCATGCCCGGCAAAGCCTGGGCGTGGGGAGGGTTTTGTGGGCGGGGCAGGCAAGAGACGTGGCTATCCTGCGTTGGCAGGATTTCCCGCCACTGGCGGCTGGGCGGGGTTCGGGCCTTTAACAGCAGATGCCCGACCCCTCCAAGCCCTCTTGCCCTCGTGCTCTGCGGCTCCCTCCCTCCCTCCCTGTAGACCGTGTGTTCATTGGGTTGCCATTATGGGCCCGAGTAGGAATTTTTTGCTCACGCCCTGAATTGGACGTGAGTTGTTCGCCTACTCCACACTGTAAGACATCGGGGGAGTATAACTAGGTCAATTTGGCTGTGAGTAATTTGGTCACCTAATTCAAGGAAGGGCATCCAGAGGGAATATAATGGCGAGATTCCAAGGCACTGTTACAGTGATAGGTGACTCCCGAGGGCTCCTGGTGTTGAGCCCTGTGGCCAGGCCGGGGGATAAGGACCACCTATGAGGCCAACCTCTCTCACCCACCTTGAACCCGGGGGGGCATGGGTTGGGGGTGACAAGGGAAGGTCTCCCTACCCCACGTTGGGGATGGACAGCAGGGTGGTGAAACTGAGTGCCACCTGCTGGGCCAGGAAAGCTCACCCCTTCACTTAGGAAGGCCTGCAAACAGGCCTGGCTGGATGCCTGAGGAGAGCTCCCCTTTGCAGATCTTGAATAAAAGTGGCCCAGTTTAATTCCAGCACTTGTGTCGTCTCTTATTTCTTGTGTCCGTCCCACAATGCTTCACCTCTGCCATAAGTAATCTCCCACCTGTTCACAAAAAAGACCCCACCACCAGCCCACTACCACCATCTTCACATGGGAAGCATGCTCTGGCAAAGTTGGGGTACAGTGCCCCAATTTACCCAAGCTTAGGAAGTCCGACATGGGTGTGGAGAGAGACTTGTGATGTGACATCTGCTCATTTGCAACCCTACAGGTTGAGCAGATGGGAAGCCAAAACATGCTTTATCTTTTGTGAAGATAACTGAGTTGTTGTTTTGTTTTGTTTTTCGGGGGCCCATCTAGTCCACATTAAATATTGGTTGGTGTTTGAAAGGCAATCTCCCTTTGCCCAAATTCAATCCACCCACCCCCATCTCCAGCTTAGCATAAAACGTTTTCTGGTCTCGGAAAGAAAAATGTGATAGGGTCATCAAAAATGTGGCAGGCTTGCATATGGACTATCAGACATTTTGGAACAGGATTCAAAAGTGCAAGAATTCTTTACCCAAATTCCATCTCCTAGAAAGAAGGACAGAATATACTTTTTGGAATCTTCAGAGTCACACTCCCTTACTCTAATCCAATTCAGGCAGGCCCAGAATTCATACAACCATATTTGTGGTGGCTGTTCAGAAATAATTTGAATGTGATTGTAGTGCTGCCATGGTCTTCCACCAAAGTCTTTTCCAGCCACCCATGAGCTGTCAGGTACTATCTTGATTGGCTTCAACAAGTTTTAATATCAGGGAAAAAAATTTTTTTTCCACTTCTCCATGAATACTTAAGGCTAGTTCACAGATTATGTGTCCTATACGCATATAGTAAAGAAAAGTGCACACAAAACATGCACAAGCAAGCTTTATCTTAAAGGAAATCACTCGGAGAAAGAGAAACACATACCATTTGGAAAAAAAAATGCATACCAAAATGCATAAAATATGTGTACTTTTTAAAGAAATGCACACCGAAGCATGCACACATTTTTTTGTGTGGACTTTCAAGCCGAAAAAGGAAATGCAAAGGGAATGGAACTTTGGAAAAAACAAGAAAATGAATGAAATTGAACTTGATAGATCTGTCGGTCCACCCCCAATCTGGACGTTAGATGCCAAATGTGTGAAAAGAGAGCAGGGTCTCCCTCGCATGGCCATCTCCTCACCTTCATATATTCAGTGAAAGCTCTTGAAGGGATTTCTGTGTACAGTTGCACGTCTGTACGCTTTGGTTGTGTGAAGGCCCTCTTCATACCTTCCACTGAATGCACAGAGGCCAAGAGTTGAGGCCAGCCAGTGTGAAGCTGCTCCCCCTTCGCACCTGGTGAAGACAGTTTCAACAGAGATCCATTTCTAACGTGTTTCCTAATCAGATTTTGTTGGCATCTTAGATATCGCAAACCTGAGAGTTCAGGTCTTGGTGTGGAGATCGCTGCACGAGAATTTCCCTGCCGGAGTGTTGTGACGAAGGAGCAACCTCTTAAATTAAAAATTCTTGTCAGCTTCAGTGGGTGAGAGACCCTCGGTGGCCTCCCCTGGTAAGAGAGTGCCGTATACCGGCACGTTAGCTCTGGAGGCTGCCTTTTCAGCATTGACCTTTATATTAATGCTAATGGGTTTGGGGAAATAAAATGTAAATTTGTCTCTAAATGGATTAGTCTAGGCTGGGAGGGGGGTAGAAGGGGGAGGGGACTGGTTTCGCTTGGAACATTTGCACTGAAATTAAAACATTTATGTTCCAACACTTAATTTTATTAGTGGCACAGCCAAGTTGCCTCAATGAGTAATCCATTCCACCTCAGGTCTCCCCTTTCCTCTCTCTCTCAGGCTCCAAGTCTCTACATGCCAGCTTGTTAGACTAATACAGTTTATTTACCTAATAAATGTCTTTTTATCCTCAGCAAGCTCCCATTTTGTCAAGCGCGTGATTTATGGTGTGTGTGTGTGTGTGTGCATGTGTGTGTGTGTGTGTGTGTTTTAATCCTGCAAATTCAGGGGAAGAAAACATACACTCTTGTAATCTTTTTTGTGGCTTCCTCTATTAATGGGGAAAAGTTAACTCCAGCTGGTGCCAAATTAAATGCTACTTCTCTTTGTGTTGTCAGTAGCTTTCAAAATCACAATTAACTCCTTCAAACAGAGCTGTTGGTATGCATTGTACCATACCTACCTTTTCTCAGAGAGTCTGAAGGAACTATGAAGTCCTATATGGCTCAGGTCCAGGTTATCTGAAAGACCGTATTCTCCCTCATGAGACTGCCCATGCTTTGAGATCTTCTGGAGAAGCCCTTCTTTCAGTCCCACCATCTTCAAAGGCGCACCTGGTGGGAACATGGGAGAGGGCCTTCTCGGTGGCTGCTCCAGTGCTCTGGAACTCTCTTCCAGGGGAAGCTAGGCTGGCTCCCTCCTTGATGGGCTTTCGGAAGCAGGCAAAAACTTCTTTGTTCCGGCAGGCCTTTGGCGAATCACCTGGGCCTCCGTCTATGCTAAGGACTTTTAAAATTGTCATGTATTTTAAATGTTTTATGTTTTACTATTGTAAGATATTTAATATATTTTTAACTTCTGTACATTTCTTTTTGTAGGTTTTAAAATGTATGTGTTTTAAATTTTGTAAGGCCGCCTTGAGACCCAGTATTGGTCAAAAGGCATAATAATAATAATAATAATAATAATAATAATAATAATAATAATAATAATAATAATAATAATGTATTTTGAGAACCACTTACCACCAGGGGGGCAAGGCATAACCTAGCATGTTACCTGGAACTGTGAGCACTCAGCCTCAGTGCCATCTTCAGGCAGGAAAGACGTCAGGATGTATAGAAGCATCAAACCCTTCCAATGGCAGAAAGTTTGAAACTTTTGGATACAATTGGTTAGGCAGGCCTGGTATAAGTAGAAGTCCTTTCCTGGCGTGTCAATACAGCATTGCCTTCTGCTTGCTGGCTAAGGCTCCAGTTTAGGCCACTAAACAGTTTAGGCCACTAAAGTAGAGGACCCTGAACTGGAGAATGTGCGCTTCAGGGCTGAAGAGGTACATACTTAGCCCCAACAGAAAGGTCTAGAAACGAAATCTAGATAAACTGGTACACTACGTGCTTTGGTTCTTTGCATCTACAAAGTTAGCCTGTTCTATCTATGGGCAGGATCCAATATGGCAGCTCCACCTCTGCTGGTTTTGTTGCACTCACTGTGAGCCCAACAAGAACTAATGCTTCCTAAAGGAACCCCAGAAATGAAGGGTAATGGTCATTTCCAGAACAGAACCCGAGAGTGGTGTTCCCTTTTGTGACCTGCGCTTTTCCAGAAATGGGCATTTCTGCTAGTTTCCTGTTGTTTTGGGAACAGCTAGATTCCCATTGCATCAGCACATGGGCAGTATTGAATATTGCCCTAAATGCATACAAATAGAGAGATCTTATATAAGGATACGGTAGTGTAAGTCTTATTACGTGAGACCTACCAGACCAATTTTGCTCATTTTTGTTTTAAACTGCAGCTTGAACACTGTAGATGGGCAGAAAAATCTGAAAGTTTAAAAAAGGTTCAAAGCTCATGATTTAATAGCCAAACTGTATGTTTCCATGGCCTGGTTAGCCGCCTGAGGCGGTTGGAGAAATGCAGCACCCATATAGTGTCACACTTCTCATGTGTACAAAGAGAAAAGGTGGGGATGGAGGAAGGGCCATGGACTTTGTGAGTGGCCATATTGGCAGCAGAGATGGTGATGAAAGCAGGGGCAAATGCCCTGAGGCGATGAAGGAGGAGGAGAAGGAGCAGCCCTAGGAAAACCCAAGTTTTAAAATGGGGGGGGGGGGAGGAAGGAGGTGGGCTTGAGGCCTGGGGGGAAGAAGCAAATGGTGTTCAGTAGTGACAGGTGTGAGAGAGTGGGGGCCAAAACACTTTTGTTGTGTTGAAGGAAAGTAACCTCCATACAACTTCTGGAGGATTAACATAGTTGGAGCCAAGGGACAGTATGTCTCTCCCTCCGACTGCTAGCACCTGTAATGGCATAGGCTTCACCCTAGTTTAGATAGAAAAGACTAAACCTGTAAAAGTTGAAAATATATGTGCTGCTGTGTTGTGTTTGAAATGGTTTTTATACATCATCGTCATCATCATCATCATCACACTTCCCCATACCCTCCAACATATGACAACTCCTCCAGCTGACTGAAAACACTATACAGAAGATTAGGGGACCCTGATGAATGAGGTCACCTATTGCTTAGAGATATGGGGGAAGTGATCCCCCCAAAATTGGGTGAAGGCACCTACCATGAGCTCAGGTCTTCTGCCAATAGATGGGAGATCCTGGTTCCAGTCCATTGCTGTTAGATAACCCTGCTTGGTTGGCTTACAAAGCAAAATATAAAATAAAATATTAAAAGTACTAGATATAATAACAAAGTAACAAGTAAAAAAATGCAGCATACAACATTTCTTCTAGCAGAGATAGAATGCTTTCTAGCAGAGATAGAAAAGCTTTTTCCTAAAGCTTTTAAAACTTGATGTTGTGCAGACTTTATACTGTTAGTTTTACCCTACCCGGTGCCTGCTTACCCTACCCTGTACCTGTTTGCATTCTCTTCCCCTCCTTATTGTTTTACTAGGATTTTATTAGATTGTAAGCCTATGCGGCAGAGTCTTGCTATTTACTGTTTTACTCTGTACAGCACCATGTACATTGATGGTGCTATATAAATAAATAAATAATAATAATAATAATAATAATAATAATAATAATAATAATAATAATAATAAAACAATTAGCAGCTCGAATAAAAGAGGAACCAGAACTAAAACAGCACAAGCTCACGGTGTTTGTTTAAAATGCAAGGTGTTTTAAAGGCCTGGCTGAACAAAAAGGAAAAGACCACAAAGAAGACACCAGGCAAGGCACTCTGGGAAGACTATTCCACTGCTGGGGTGCAACCACAGAAAAGGCCTTCTCCTTAGTGGTACTTTAATCCACTATGTATTTTAATCATTTCACATACACAAGGATATCTGTGTTATCACCCAATAATTGTTTTGAGAACAGCCACTATTAATTAACTACACCACTCCATTTTACTGCTCTCTTATTGTTTTTAGAAATGTTTTAATACTGTGTTTTTATGGTATGTTTTAATGCTGTCTTTTAATATTGTAATCTAATGTTGTGAACTGCTGAGAGATTCTATTATACTCAGCTGTATAGAAATGTTACAAATAAATAAAAGTAAATAAATTATAAAGCCGTTATTAAGCACTTTCAGCATTTCATTTCCTTCTGATCTCAGTCTTTAATACCCCATCCTATCCCACCCAGGTGTGGATATAGATTCATCACCCTCTCCATGTGGAGGTGACATCCAGAATAGAGAGCTCTCCCTATGATTCAAAACACTGGGAAATCATTTGGAAACATAAGCAGGGAAAAATGTGTATGCATTTCTGGTAAAAACAACATCATAGGGTGACCATATGTAAAGGAGGACAGGGCTCCTGTATCTTTAACAGTTGTATTGAAAAGGGAATTTCAGCAGGTGTCATTTGTATATATGGAGAACCTGGTGAAATTTCCTCTTCATCACAACAGTTAAAGCTGCAGTTGCCCTGCCTTCCTTTAAATCCGGTCACAGTATAGCTGCAGTATAGCTCCTGCAGCTTTAACTGTTGTGATGAAGAGGAAATTTCACCAGGTGTGACATGCACACAAATGACACCTGCTGAAATTCCCTTTTCCATACAACTGTTAAAGATACAGGAGCCCTGTCCTCCTTTACATATGGTCACCCTACAACATCAACACTCTCAATCTGATGCAGAGACGCATTGGATAAGCTTCAAAGTAGAATTCAGTGGACCTTATTCACATATCCTTCATGGCACCCAACACCAACAGCCAGAAGTGGTACAGCCCACTCTCCCGTCTCAGGACTCTAACTCTTTCTGTTGCATGTGTAGACCAGACCTTAGATTCTATGTGACAGCTCTAACTGTATCTGCAGTTACAGATATTCCTTTATTTGCAACAGTCACAGGCCTTAGCATTTGAAATGAAATGTGCAAAAAATAAAATCAAGATTGTACTTGACCAAAATTACCCAAATTGCATTCTAAAAAGTTACATTAAATACAAATTCCAAAATTAATACAAGTCTTAAGAACACGAAAAGCGCCATGCTGCATCAGACTGAGGGTCCATCAGTGGCCAACCAGCTGTTGGCCAAGGAACCACAAAGCAGGACATGATGCAACAGTAGTGGAGTGATCACCTCTTTCCTCAAGTCTCTGTGCAAAGTATAAAATAATAATACATGAGCTACTGTTTCGGTACTGCCATCACCACATGGACATAAGCGGTTTTCCAATGGGATTCTTCTAAATCAGCCCTCAAGTACAGCTGATGGCAGTATATTCAGTCTTACATAAGTGAAAGCTTGTCTGTATTTTAAAACAGTTAAGTTTTGCAAATAAGATGCCAACGTGTCAAAAAGACCAGATGGAAAGTATTCATACCACGGACAAAATTTTCTTATAGTGGCCAAATTGTTCTGTTGTTCAATAGCATGTAGGCGCTGTCTAATTAAATCTTTTGCTTTGCTCAACCCCAGAGTGAATAAATGTTGTGGTGATAAACCAGACGAGTAAAGTGCAGTTACAGATGGCAGAGAAATCCACAATGGAATCAAATGAGTTCGAATTTCTATGACTCTGACCCAAAGAGCCTGCAATGGATTGGATTTTCCAGAGTTGCACAGATTCCACAATCTCGTGGACTATATTTTGTGTTTTTTTTAAAGAAAAACTTTCTGAAATTTTAAGCAAATTTTATTGTAGATAAATATGTAAAAAAGAAAAAAGAAAGACTGGTTGAAAATGTGCATTTCCCTCCATAGCCTAAAGAATGGAAAAGGAGATGTGGTTTATTTAAAAGTATTACCAGTGCGTTTCAGATCTTAGGTCCTTCCTCAGGGACATTCAACAAAAGTGAAATATCAATTCTCTTATGGGCCCACAGTCTCCTATGCTCTGAGAATTGATTTCTCACTTTTGTTTGAATTACCCTGGGGAAGGACTTTAGGGTCCGAAATGCATTAGTAATTACTTTTAATAAACCACATCTCCATTTTCACCCCTTTGCCTCTGGCTTTTTTTTTTTTTTGGCTTCCTTCCTGAACTTCCCTCCTTTTTTGGCTTTTAAAGAATGAAAATGCACACTGGGGGCGGGATTTGCACCTTTTGTGGGTGATTTGCACATTTGCACGTCTTCCCAAGCATGAATTCACACAAGTGCAAATTTGTGCAAATTTGTGCAAATTTGTGCAAATTTGTGCAAATTGAGAAAAATCTGATTCTGTCGATGGGCAGACAACAGAATGAAAGGCAGCTGACAATCTGCAAAATGCAGACATTGTGGATTTTACAAAATCTGTGCATCGCTAGCTGCAGTGTTCCCTCAGGCCATGTGCCCCGTCCCCCTCTTCCCAGACGTGCCTCTCTCCCTATCCCCAAAATAGCCAAGGGGAGCGTTGAACCTGCTTTATCCAAGGATGGAGCTGGCACTACAGCTAACACCAATCCCAGGCCCTCGTGTGTCTATGCACAGATTCACACATGCATCCTCACAGGAGGTGAAGCAACCAGTAACAAGATACATTCTGTAATGAAATCGTGTCCAATTGCTTAATGTAAACTGTGATTAGTGGCTCGACGCCTGGACGGTGAGCGAGCAGTTTCACAACTCTCTCCCCCCGCCCACCCCCCTCCACGAAGGACTCCAAGTCAGCATTGCGCGCTGCCAATCTGTCACGCAGTCAAGCTGTAGCAGTTTCTGGCATTGCAATGCCTTCAGCTGGTTTGTGTCAGAAGCCTCCCAGTGTAGGGGGAAGTTTTCCAGAAGCTGCCGATTTGAGTGTCTGTCTGCCTAGATCAAGAGTGTTGCCAGTTTAACGTCCCAGCAAGGGGTCCGCCACATCTGGCCAACAAACCGCTCCAAAAAGAAAGGCGGGGGTATTGGGCCGTCAAGACCCAGGGCTCGGTTATGCAGTTGACTATAGGGGAGGGGGGTTTCCAAAACCGCAAACTTTTTCGAGAAAGTGAAGACCACCGCCTGGAAAGAGATACAAAGCGAGATTCGACTTCCGAAGGCAATTCAGGTCTCAAAACTCTCAGAAGATGGCCTTGGAGAGCGAGTTTTCCTTCCCTGTTACAAATTGAGATTTTATTAGCTTAGAGCCAGATGCTTCTCCTTAAAAGAGATTAATCTCAAGTTCATCATATCACTCGAGACTCAGCGATAGCGAGGCCCTCGTGCTTGATGCCAAACATGTGTGAAACGAACAAGACCCCTGTGATCCAGGGAGGGAGCAAAAAGGAAATGCACATTCTTGTTGGAACGCCCTGCGTGTGAGTCAAGGCTGGCCTGCTTTTTGGCTCGGCTTTCCCTGAGCCGTACGGATGAGTGCAGCAAAATAAATAAAATTAAGATGGCAAATTCCCCTAACTACGGATATGGTTACTGTCTGCCAAACAGCTGCCAACTCTCAGATGTTCTTCCCCGGTCCAGGGGGGGTGAAGGGAGGGACGGGACGGGACAAGGGTTGCGGCAGATTAGAGGGCTCATGGAATGGGGTCCTTTTGAGAGGATCTCCAATTGAGGGTTTAATTGCTTCCAAATGAGGGATATTATGGGATGGACAGCATTCAGGGTTGGCTTTTGAGCTGCTTGCTGCTGAGGGATCCTAAGTAAGTATCAACGCCAGCGGCAGCTGTTTTACATTTAAAGAGATTTAGAGTGGATTCATGAATGACAGTGCGGAAGACAAATGAGGCTGGGTATAACCAGGCATGGGACGCCTCTCCCAAGGGGCCACTTGTTCTGACAGAGCTCCCAATCCCACTCCCTCAGGCTGTATTTGACTATCAAAGACCAAAATGACCCCAATGAATTTTGATTGCTGGGGTCTAGCATTGAGTCGCTGTGTAGTTATCTCTTTAAATGCCCCCATCCTGGCCCTTATACTTCTGTTATGTAAAGGACACCATGTTGGTTTCAGGCAAGCCCTGGTTTAATCGGAAGCATGGAAGGCACTCGTTCAAGAATGAAATGGCTTGATTTCCTTTTTCTAATACGATATGGACAACGACGTATGAAAAAGTAGAGGGGCGCAGAAAATCCTGTGATGCTTGAGAGAGCCACTACTTGATATTCTCTTAATCCCAAAAGAAGGAGTTTTCCCTGACGATTCAAGCGTCTTGTAGAAAGGCTGCACATTTGAATGGCCTAAACCATTTGTACAACTCATGATCTACAGCTTTGTGGGAGAATGTGAATAGCTTCACTGAGATACCAATTTATTAAAAGATATTGCTTTAACAAAACTAAAAACAATAATAGCAACAGCCCAGAAACGCCATGCATGAAGCAAAACATGTATGCTAAAGGCATGATTCAGCTAAAAGTACTCACTTGAGCCCCACTGATTTCAAGTTAGGGTATGCCCCCACCCACATAGTTCAATACCATTTTCTTTCGTCTTCTTTTCTTCTTTCAAACAGTGCTCCACCCCTGATTTCAAGCCCACCTCTGAAAATTTATTTCCAAATATATGTAGACTTTTAACCAAGGGAACACCTGAAAGCTATAAGAAGAACACCTATCCTGGGACAGACCAAGGGTCTATCTAGTCCAGTGTTCTGTTCACACAGTGGCCAACTAGCTATCTCTGGGAAGCCCACAAGTAGGATATGGGTGTATGTAGCCCTCCAGATGTTTTTGGACTGCAACTCCCCTCATCATTGGCTATGGTGGCTAGGGTATATATCTACACCAAGCAGGAGATGGCACTGTGAATGTGGTATAAAAGTGGTATATAAAAGGCAGGAGCCACACCAAGCAGGATATAGTGGTATGAAAGCGGTATATGGTATGTGTCAATGAGCCCCAACAGTTGTCAGTGGACTTCAATACCGCTATGAAGCAGCAGTGTGGCTCCTACCTCTTATAAACTGCTTTCATACTGCTTTCTGGTGCTATATCTTGCATGGGCCTAAGTCTGAAGGAAGATGCAGTTCAATAACACCTGGACAGCCCCCTGCCCCCTGCCCCTGCAATAAAAGACTGGAGCGGAGCAAGCACTCGTGCTAGGCAGGGTTTGCCACCTTACCTTCTGCCTCACTGAGGCCTCAGCTAGACCTACCTGGTCTAGCGCGACGGGGGGGGGGGGGGGTAAGGATCTCACGATATTTTTATTGCAAGATCTCTCCCTCTGTTTGCACGTGGCACACGACGGCCTTAAAAAAGAAGAGCGTGCAAATGCTTGTGCGCAAAAGCTAAGTTTTTTTAAAAAAAATAATTAATTTCCCCACTCCCCCCACCACACCCCTAATGGGTGCAGAGCTCCTGAGGAGCTCTGCGCCCCATGCGTGGGTCCTGGCTCTTTGCGAGTAACCCAAGGAGCCAGGACAAACCGTGACGCCCGCACACATGTTCTGTGGTCTCAGGATCAACCTGAGACCATGGAAAAAGCAGGCTCGAAGGGGAGGGTGAGATCCTGGGGCAAAGAAGGGATCATCCCTCCCTGCTCCCGGGATCCCCTGTGCAGCATGTGGATGCCCAGGGACAGTCCCGGGGATCGCCCTGGGATTTCGCCCCTTCTAGCTATAGCCTGAGACAGCCGAAGGAGGTGTAGGCTTAACTGTGCTGCTCAGAGGCACTCCCAAAATCAGCATTTCCTGGCACCGCCTGATGACACAACACCTGGTCAGGTGGCATACAGCCAATCAGCTTCACCTAGTTCCAATAAGCTCCAGCTTGGTACATGCTCCTCAGTCTTGAGAACTTTCGTTAAGATGCCATAAGCACACACACACAGAGATATCCTAGAGCAGCCCATTACAAGGCATTTAACTCCCCTGAACAGAGTCTCTCAGCTTTACAGTTGCTTCCAATCGAACAAAGGACCCTGACATGCTTGACCGAAAGGAACGCTTCTGGATCAACAGACTCAGAACTCTTAGTCCTTATGACCTCCATCTGGAGGACAATCTGTAAGCTTTCTACCACTCATGCCTCTTACTTTCAAGGGAAATTTGGTCTGAATTTGAGGAGGTACTGTAGATATTCATAATTTCAAAGTGCTGAAATATACAAAATAATACAAACTTCATTAACCATCAGTGTTGCCTTATAACCACCCACCTTCCCCCTAGACTGTAGATATGATCTTGTTCATCTCTTATGGTGATGCATATAGTAAGTGGTATACGTGGTGGTTTACGTAGTAACAGCAGCAAAGCAAGCAAACAAAAATAGAAAATAAGGGATCATATTTGCTTATAATATTTCATATGCATCTCTGAGTTTACCTGAACCCTGCCTATATTTGTGAACACTTCTGCATTTTTCAACACATTTATCATTATCAGTACTGGGAACTTGAGGGAGTGTCTCTTAAAACTAAGCAGAAGGTGGAAAAAATGTCCCACAAGCTATTTACCAAAAGGCATTAGACAAAATACCTCACTTTAAACCCTCATAAGCTGTTATACATCATCATATAAGTCATCACAAAATAGTGCCCATGAATTCCTAAGAATTATGTTGACATAGGATGCGTCAGTAAATGCACGGGGAAATTTCCATCTCCCCATATATATCAATAGTCACTTCCTCCCATCAAAATTAACATAATATACTGCTAATATTTCAAGGTAATGTTTTCTCATGAGGAGGCTATATTTTATGATACTGAGGCCTTAGCTAGACCTAGGGCCTTGCTAGACCTACCTGTTAATCTGATGGGGAGTAGGGGCAAGGTCACGCTGCAGCTAGCGCGGGCCTTTGCCCCAGTCTACACGTGAGACGCAACAGGGTAAGGGAAAGCCCCATCAGGTCGGCCATTTTTTTAACACTTAAAGGGACCATGTGCACAGGAGCGCACCAACAATAAGGTAAGTTTTTTTTTTTAAAAAAAAAGGGGGGTTCCCTGCTCCCTTGCCCCTGATTTCCCCCCCACAATGTCTGATGCCCCCCGCCCACTTGCCCATCCTCCCCCCACTCACCCATCCAGCCCTCCTCTCGCCATGTCCTCCCCCTGCTCGCTCACCCGCTTGCCCGTCTGCCCACTACTAGCCTTGTTCGCTCACCCTCCTGTCCGCCCCACCGCTCGCCATGTTCACTCGCTCACCCACCCGTCCACCCCACCGCTCGCCATGTCCGATGCCCCCTCTACCCCTCCGTCCGTGATCTCCCCACCCTGGCTCTGCTCTTCCCCCCATCTCTCCTGCCAGGTCCACTCTTCCCCCCTGGCCCCATCTGCCCCCCTGCAATTCCCCCACCCGGCCCGATGGGCACAGCATTCCTATGGAGCGCTGTGGCCTGTCTGCCAATTTTCCTGGCAACTCACGCGTAAGTGCGGTAGCCAGGAAAAGTGGCTGAATGGACCACACGCCTGTGGTCACGGCCTCAGCCCGACCTGAGGCTGGGACCATGGAAAAAACAAGCTAAAAGGGGTTTTCACTGACCCCGCACCCGGGGAGGTTTCACCCCTGCCTGACCCCGGGATCAGCACCGGGCTAAACCTCCGTCTAGCAAGGCCCCTAGTGGTCTAGTGGGATGGAGGGGTGAAGATCTCACAATTTTTTCATAGCGAGATCTCCTCCTCACTTCACACGTGGTGCATGATGACCTCAGATGGAGAGGCGTTGCGCCTGCCATTTTTTCCCCATTTTTTCCCTTACCTTTTGCACACTTGTGCGCAAAAGGTAAGTGATTTTTTTTAAAAAAAAAATACTTTCCCCACTCCCCCCACCCCACCCCCAATGGGCACAGTGCTCCTGAGGAGCTCTGCGCCCCGTGCGTGGCTCCTGGCTCCACGCAAGGAATTGCAAGGAGCTGGGACAAACCGTGGCGCCCGGCCACATGTTCTGTGGTCTCGAGACTGCAGAAAAACCAGGCCTAAAGGGGAGGGCGAGATACCGGGGCAAGGCAGGGATCATGCCTTCCTGATCCCGGGATCCCCTGTGCATCATGTGGACACACCGGGACGATCCCAGTGATCACCCTGGGATTTTGCCCCATATAGCTATGGCCTGAGTTTGTGAGGGAACTGATCATGAAACAATTAGAAGGGAATTCTCTCTCCCCCTCACCCCATACAGACACACATGTAGTCCATGCTCTCTCCGAATAGTAAAAGGGAAATAGATATTGGTGCACCTAACAAAGCATAATCTTGAAGCTGGCAAGATATGTGTAGCTGATTCTTGACCATTCCCAACACACTATCCATGTGAGCTTTATACACTTACATGGGGTCACAGAAGGAGCTGTTTCACTATAGCCAGAGTAGTGCTTTCAATTTCTGCCATTCCATTATTTATTTATTATTTATTTATTTATTGCATTTTTTTTAAAAAAAAAACTTTATTTTATCACCCAATAGCCGAAGCTCTCTGGGCGGTTTACAAAAATGAAAACCACAAAAAACACGCAAAATATAAAAACACCAGTATAAAACCATAATATATAAAATACACTATAAAAAACACAACCAGGATAAAACCGAGCAGCAATGCAGCCATTAATACAGATTTAAAATACAAATTTAAAGCAGCAATGCTAAAATTATGTTACTAGACTGTTAAAATGCTGAGAACATAAAAAAGGTCTTCACTTGGCATCTGAAAGAGTATAGTGTAGGTGCCAAGTGAACCTCCTTAGGGAGCTCATTCCACAGCCGGGGTGCCACAGCAGAGAAGGCCCTCCTCCTGGTAGCCACCTGCCTCACTTCCTTTGGCAGGGGCTCATGGAGAAGGACCCCTGAGGATGACCTTAGAGACTGGGTAGGTACATATGTGAGGTGTTCCTTCAGATAGCCTGTCCTCAAGCCATTTGTGAACTGCCCAGAGAGCCTCAGCTATTGAGTAGTATAGAAATGAAATTAACAACAACAATAGGAATGTCTGAGAAGGAAGGGGGCCGATACCTCAGCATCCCTGGTAATAAAAGAGTGCTGGGATTGTGATCCAGTGAGCCATGGTCCCACTATATCACTGCTGGAGGGAATTCAGCCACAGCACACGCCCCCCAGATCTGGTAAAAGGAGAGTGTGATGTTACACCCCACAAGTCAGTTCCCTAATGTATGTCTGTATTGGTAAGTCTGTGGTGCTTAGAATGTTGACCTGAGTGGGCGGAGTTAGAATATCTGGGGAAGGGGAGGAGTGATATATAAGGGAAGGACTGGGGAGATTGAAGGAGAGACTTTTAGGTACTCTTAGAGTCTTCAGCCTTTAGTGCTTTAGCCCTTGGTGTGTAGAGTACTATTGTTCTGGAGAATTTGAGGTTCAGTGTAGAGAGTGGTGTCTTTTGAGGGTGGTGTGCAGATAGTTGGTGTATATTAATCAATACTGATTATAAAGAAAGCTCAAGAGTGAATGTGTGAGAGAAAGGAAAGTGTGTATGTGAATGAGTGAAAGGATTGGATGAAAGGTTTCAAAAAGGTTTTGAAATGTTTTAGTTTGAAACAAAGCTTGTAAACTTTTAAAAATAAATTTTAATCATTTCGTTTTAACTACCACAAAAATCCCACGTGTCTGTTTGGCATTTATTATCTGAAGTGTATACATTTAGCACCCACTTTGACAATAATTCACTTCAGCACATATAATTCACAGCACATTATTTGATTATTGAAATCCTTCTCCATTTAACCCCTTTCTCCACATAGTTTGGAGAAAGGCGGTGTTTGTCCCTCGCCTCAAGCGTATCAAGCAGTGGTACTTGGCTTGAGCAGGGAGTGTCCGCGGCCGGGCCTGTTGTTCAGAGCCTGAGTCGTGGCAGAGAGAACTACAGGAGGACAAACTAAGGAAGCTTCATGAAAGGCCAGAATGGGGCCAGACGATTCTGTCTGATACCTATCAAAGCCCCGTGGACATGCTTATTTCTGGATCCAGACAATTAGAGGCTTCAGGTGGCCCAAGGATGTCATCTTTCTCGACCCCCTATATGGTCCTAGCAGTCAATGCTGCCACTGTGGCCAGAGCAGTTCCCTACACCTGCTAGAAACCAAACCCAAATATGTGACACATGAATATGTTGGTACAGGCTGATGATATCATCAGTTCAAACATAGCCCAGCTTCCTGCTGTGTTGCAGGACTCCTGCTAGGCAAGTCAGGTTCACCCCGTACTTGGCTTGAGGTTATAAACCAGGGATAATCCCTTCTCCCGTTGTTGGCTGTTCCTTGGCAGGGGCAGCTAGGTATTCCAGTACATGCCTTCAGACAGGCCTCGGCAGCCATGCCCTATTCTGAAACTGAAGGGCCATGAGCCAGTGACTTCCCTAGGTACACGGGCCGCATACGAATGCTAAGCTACAATGCCACAGAGTTGCCCTAGATTCCTCGGCGTCCTCCCAAGCCAACGCCACTCCGTGACAGGCTATGAAGTGCTTCAGCCTGTTTCTCCTCGTGACGGACCTTCTAATTATCTCAGCCGCTCGCAAGACACAGGCCTTCCGCTCTCAATTTCTCTGCGATTCTGACAGTCAAACAAACTAGACCCATTAGAATGCCAGCACAACTCTTGCCTAAGGCAGGAACTCTGTGAGACCACAAATCGTCTGGGTATTAAAAATCGGTGCATAGGAAACTTGCCCTCAGCTTCAGTGCTAAATTGCTAGTTTGGAGACATTCATGGCCATATATTGCATTTTCACAATATTCTGCTTTAATACACTTCATGCTGGAGTGTGTAAGAAGGATTTTCAAGCTCGAGGTAGCAAGCAAACAATACCTTTCCCTAAACCATCACATGAGTGTGTGCTTGTGTGTGTTAATACTAACCGCCCACCTAGTATATTTAAACCTTATATTCCAAGTTTTTCACAGGCATAAGCCAATCGTGCAAAATTTGGGGTTGGTATGTAAGGATGGATGAATCAGTTGATATCTGGTCTGTGTCATACATGCGTTCGCATATGAGCATGTCCCATCCTATTTCCAGAAGAAGAAGAAATACTAAAGACACATTGGGCCTGTTCAGACAACACGCTAAGCCATTTTGCTAATCCCTTTGAAGCAAATGGTTAGAGAGGGTGTTTAAATCGTGGTTATGTAGCCACCATGGTTAGGAATGGCTCACAGGACATGCTAGGCCATCATGTTTAGCGCAAAATGGCTTAGTATTTCATCTGAAAGGTCAAAAACAAATAAACGCAAGGCAGTGGTGGAATTAATATGAACAAGAAGCATCCCAAGTTCTAGTTCAATGTATTGACTGGTTTAATGTACATGTGAATTATTGTTAATCATATTGAATGTTATACTGCTACACTGATGTGGCAGGGAATTGTTTTCTGATTTGTATTATCATCACATTGAAATACATTTAACTGAGTATAATATAGTTGTGTACAAATTTGAATAACAATTATTTTACTGGTTTAACTTTATTCCTATGGTGATCGCCTCTTGGGGTTCTTTTTGTTCACATTAGTATTTCGTCTGAACAGGGTCAATGACACATATTTAAAAACATATCTCTAATAGGGCAATCCTAAAGATTAGAGATCCAAAACTTCATGTCTGGGTGTGTGTTGGGGGGAAATCTGACCCTCCAGTGGGTCCTGATTAGCCCTCCAGGCTGTCTCCTGTTCCCTTGACCCCATCTCTGTTCAGGGCCGGTGCCAGACTATTTTGCATCCTAGGCAAAGTGAGCTACTTTCACACACACACACACACACACACACACACACACACACACCCTGCCCAATGCCAACTTTGATTTTTAAGAACACATGTTTCCTGGAAAAGATAAGAAGCACAAAACTTGAAACTGCTAAATTTATTTTAAAGTGCAAGAAATACGTCCTGCCAATTATAGCAAACAAATTGGAAAGGAACATTTATGGGTCTAAAATGGATTATTTAATAGGAATATCACCTCCAAATCATCCCCCCCCAACTCACACGCGCGCGCACACACACACTCAGCATCACTCACTCCAAACAAACACACGCATGAACACATGCATTCACTCAAAGACCCCATGCACCCCGTTCACCCATACATTCTCTCTCTCTTCCGGGCGCGTTCTGGAAGTCCGAACGTGGAGCCGCCGCACCCTCACCCCAGCATCCCTGGCTTCGCTTCGTCTGGGCAAGCACGGGGCACCATCTTGCCCGCCCAGGCCCAGCTGAATCCTCGGGCCAGGCTGGCTCACAGCCAACACGCCCCTCTTAGCTTGGTGCTCTAGGCGGCCGCCTGAGTGGCCTCTATGGTAGCACCAGCCCTGTCTCCGTTCCTCCAACCACCAATCATTGGTGTTTGCCAGGCTTTTGCACAGTTTTCCCCCTCATTCTAAAATGTTGAAATGATTCTCCTAATTCTTCATTACAGACAGTAAGAGCTTTAAGCTAAAATCCACTGGTATATTTTCTAGCTCTGCTTTTAGCTTCACCCATTTCTGGAAGAGCTTCTCCGAAATGCAATTCCGAACTTGGGCTGAAAGGCATTCTATACTCCTTCTAGAGATGGTGTCAGAACGTTTGAAACCAGGTCCAGATCTACACCAAGCAGGATATAGCGCTATGAAAGCGGTATGGAAGCGGTATATGGCGTGTGTCAATGGGCCCCAACAGTTGTCAGTGTACTTCTCCTGTTAACCTTCAAAGCTTTTCACGGTCTAGCTCCTTCCTATCTCTCCTATCTCATCTCACACTATTGCCCCGCTCGTGCTCTTCGCTCCTCTGATGCCATGTTTCTCGCCTGCCCAAGGGCCTCTACTTCCCTTGCTCGGCTTCGTCCATTTTCTTCTGCTGCCCCTTATGCCTGGAACGCTCTTCCAGAACATTTGAGAACTACAAGTTCAACCGCAGCTTTTAAAGCTCAGCTAAAAACTTTTCTTTTTCCTAAAACTTTTAAATCTTGATTTTGTTCTGACTTTATACTGTTAGTTTTACCCTACCCTGTGCCTGCTTACCCTACCCTGTGCCTGCTTACCCTACCCTGTGCCTGCTTACCCTACCCTGTGCCTGTTGGCATTCTCTTCCCCTCCTTATTGTTTTACTATGATTTTATTAGATTGTAAGCCTATGCGGCAGGGCCTTGCTATTTACTGTTTTACTCTGTACAGCACCATGTACATTGATGGTGCTATATAAATAAATTAATAATAATAATAATAATAATAATAATAATAATAATAATAATACTTCAATACCGCTCTAAAGCATTAGTGTGGCTCCTGCCTCTGATATACCACTTCCATAGTGCTGTATCCTGCTTGGTGTAGATCTGGTCCAGGACACATTTTATTTATGTATTTATTACATTTTTATACCACCCAATAGCCGAAGCTCTCTGGGCGGTTCACATCCAATGCCTTGTTGGGTTCCTACCAGCAAAGTGTGAAGGATGGAGGAGCAACATTCAGACCTCCAAGGGGCAATTTTAGAAATGTAGAAAATATAATAACAGAATTAAAATAGAAACATTTATTGAAGTGCACTGACAACTGTTGGGGCCCATGTACTGTTTTCAAACCACGTTCAAAGTGTTATACCCTGCCTGGTGTAGATCTGGATCTTGTTACAAATTTGGAATGATATTCAGGCCCCATATCCCACAAAGTAGCTGAAACAACAAAAAAATATAGAAACAGTAATAAAATCACCCAACTAAGTTCCAAAGGGGAGATATATTAAAATGGTTTTGATGATGCTTTGAAAAGACTGTAAAGTTGGAGCCATATGAATGAATCTGAGGAAAAATGGGTGCCATCACAGAAAAGGCCCTGTTATAGTTCGACAACTGCCTTCCCACTAAAGGCGGGGGAACTAGGAGCAAAGCCTATGAAAATGATCTTAAATAAGGGCTGGATCATGTGCTGATCTTAAGGTTCAGGGCAGGTTCATGTCTTTCAGTTACCATTCTTCCAAGTTATTTAGCTCAAAAAAAGAAAGAAAGATGTAATGGAGTGGGGGGGGGGGAGAAAACTGTGAGACAAGGCCCTGGGCTCATCTACACCAAGCAGGATATTCCCCTGTGAAAGCGGTATGAAAGCAGTATATAAAAGGCAGGACCCACACGACTGCTTTATAGCAGTATTGAAGTGCATTGCAAGATCTACATTACTGCTTCATAGTGGTACTGAAGTGCACTGATAACTGTTGGGGACCGTGACACATCTACACCAAGGTCTTAGCTAGAACTAAAGTGTACCCCAGGATCGTCCCGGGGTCATCTCTGACTGCTCCCAAGATCCCCTGTGTGTCATTTACATGAACAGGGATGACCCTGGGACAATCCTAGGATAAACCTTAGGTCTAGCTAAGGCCCAAGCAGGATATAACACTAAGAAAGTTTGGATTACTGCAATGCGTTATACATGGGGCTGCCTTTGAAAATGGTCCGGAAGCTTCAGCTGGTACAAAACAGGGCAGCCCGTTTACTAACAGGGACTGGCTGGCGAGATCACATTACGCCAGTCCTTTTACAACTTCATTGGCTGCCAGTCCATGTCCGGGCCCAATTCAAAGTGCAGGAGGGGATCTACACATCATACTGAAGGCACTTGCATGTGCCTCCAGTGCGCCCCCAAAACAATCGTGTAGATCCTTGGGGCGACACAGGCTCTGAACACCAGATCCCACCGCTACCACCACTTATTATTGCCATGAAACAGGCTCTGAACACCAGACCCGGCCGAGGCTACTCCCTGCTCAAGCCAAGCACCACCACTTGATACGCCTGAGGCAAGGGATAAAGCCCACCTTCCTCCAAACTATGTGGAGAAAGGGGTTTAAACTGGAGAATGGATTTTAATATATATAATAATGCGCTGTGAGTTATATCTGCTTAGGTGAATGATTGTCAGAGTGGGTGCTGAATGTGTAAACTTAAGATGATAAACGCCAAACAGACACGTGGGATTTTTGTGGTAGTTTTAAAACAAACAATCAAAATTTATTTTTAAAAGTTCATAAGCTTTGTTTCAAATAACAACATTTAAAAACCTTTTTGAAACCTTCCATACAATCCGGTCACTCTCACATTCGCGCTTTCCTTTTTCTCACACAATCACTCTTGAACTTTCTTTATTATCAGTATTGATTAATATACTTCCACTACGTGCACACCACACTCTAAAGACACCACTCACTACACTGATTCTCAAATTTCCCAGAACTTAAGTACCATAAACACAGAGAGCACTACAGACTCTAAGAGTCCCTAACAAGTCTCCCTGAAAAGCTTTCCTGAAAAGAACAAGAAGAAGAACTCTCAATCCCCTCCGTCCTTCCCTTATATATCACTCCTCCCCACTCCCAAGACATTCTAACTCCGCCCACTCAGGCCAACATTCTACAAACCACAGACTTACAAACTGCAGACATACATTTGGAATTGACTTGTGGGGTGTAATGCCACAATCCTGCCTTCGAAGAGATGGAGGAAGAGGCGGAGGAGGAGGCGGCTGGAGAATCTGGCCGTGTCCTTACCGCCGCACCCACCCACCTCCCCGCCGGCGTCCTGCTGCCGGGGAAAGAGCCACCCGGGTCGGAGAGCTTGGCGGAAGAAGGCGGGAGCCTTCTTCCGCCAAGCTCTCCGACCCGGGTGGCTCTTTCCCCGGCAGCAGGAGGCCGGCAGGGAGGTGGGTGGGTGCGGCGGCTGATTGAACAGTGTGTGTGTGTGTGTGTGTGTGTGTGTGAGAGAGAGAGAGAGAGAGAGAGAGGGAGGGAGAGAGGGAGCGGCAGCAGCAGCGACCGGGAGAACTGGTAATTTATGCTGTCGCCAATCACAACTCCAAAATAGCGACATTTTCCGCCTTTTAAGGGCAATGCCCCTCTTTTTTGACCCCACACACACCTGACACGAGCAAGGCAATCCTATATACATGTCTACTCAGAAGCCCAATTGGGTTCAACAGGATTTACTTGCGTGTAAGCGCGCTCAGTGTTAGAATCCCGAGCTGATCAACAGCAGCTGGGAATCTCCCCGTTGAGAACTGAGGAGAATAGAAAAGGCGTCTTTTCCCGCCTCTCAAAGGCAGGGTCTATACGTGGAGCTTCGGGGCGCTTGCCTGCGTCTGGAGTGCGCCTTCGAATCGACGTGTAGATTCCCTCCTGGTATTGACATTTAAAGCCCTAAGCGGTTTGGGGCCAGGTTATTTGAAGGAACGCCTCCTCCCATATGTACCTGCCCGGACCTTAAGATCATCTACAGGGGCCCTTCTCCATGAGCCCCTGCCAAAGGAAGTGAGGCAGGTGGCTACTAGGAGGGCTTTCTCCGCTGTGGCACCCCGGTTGTGGAATGGGCTCCCCAGAGAGGTCCGCCTGGCGCCTACACTGTACTCCTTTCATCGCCAGCTGACCTTTTTATTCTCTCAGTATTTTAACGCTTAATTTTGACTTAAATTTAAATTTACTGTTTTAACACTGTATTTTAATCTTATATCAATTTTGCTGCGTGGTTTTTATCCTAGTTGTGCTTTTTATACTGTATTTGTATTTGTGCTTTTAACCTGTTGGTTGTTTTATTGTGGTTTTAATTTTTGTGAACCGCCCAGAGAGCTTCGGCTATTGGGCGGTATAGAAATGTAATAAATAAATAAATAAATAAATAAAAGTGGTATGAAAGCAGTACATGGTATGTGTCATGGGCCCCAACAGTTGTCAGTGCACTTCTATACCGCTATAAAGCAGTAGTGTGACTCCTGCCTTTTATATACCACTTTCATACCACTTTCATAGTGGAATATCTGCTTGGTGTAGATAATCCCCCTGTTGCAATATGGAAATGTTTGCTGTATTTAGTCCAAAAGAGGCTGGGAAAGAAATTATTTAAACCTGATGGGGATTCAGGTGGAAAGGAGTTTCTACGTAATAGTCAAAGTATGGGTTAGAGCTTGAGGGCGAAAGAGAGCATTGCCAAGAGAGGTGGTTATGATAAATTAGATCAGAAACTAAAGGGTACTCCAGAGATCAAGGGGGTGGGAAAGACAGAAATTTGAATAGTAGCTAGGAGAGGAGAAAAGACCAAATACACACACACACACACCTCTACCTAAGGAGAGGAAGGTACAAACGAGGGGAGAAGATAAAAAGAAGGAGGGGAAAGGGGAGCCAGAGCGAGCTAAACATGAAATGGTAGAAAAGGGTGCTGACCTCAGGTTTGTTTAAGGTGACATACTCTGCAGCAGGATGAAAGAAATACTTTGCATTTTTTGAAATGGCTGGGAACAAAGGAACGCTCTGCATCTCGAGAATCAATATCACATTTTATGCCTGCTGCACCCTTCACAAAGAATCAAGGCGACATTGATTCAAGTAAGTAAGAACTTCATTGAAAATTGACCTTTTGAGTTCTTTAGTGGAGAGGGACTGCCGGGTTGAAAGGGGGTGGAAAGGGGGCGGGGGGGGGGGACGCTCCTTGGTCGCCGGTGCTGGTCAGAGATGTCAGCCGTGGTTGATGGTGAAAGGTTCACAGCTTCATTCCCTGTCACCACATCAGAAGATGGCCCACCTCTGTGCTGACATACACAATGGCCCCACATGGTCTATCGCCTTCTGTCAGAGCTGGGCTGACGGCAGCCGAGGATGCAGAGTCTGAATCCTGAATCCTGGCAGACTAAGGACTGGAGCTGGGCAGAGCCCTGACACTAGTCCGTGGGAGGGCTAAGATGGAGGAAGGGGTCATTGTGTGGGTCCTGAGAAAGGTAAGCAGTTAAATCAAGGTGACATCTTCTTGGGAGAACTGGAGTTGAGGGCAGCAGAAGCTAACGGTGTAGCGAAGTAGGCTGTCCGCAGACAGCAAGAGGTGTCAGGGAGAATCTGACCCAAAGCGAGGGAGAGTAGGAACTGGAATCTCAAAAGCAGCCTGTGTTGTAGGTTGAACGTTGACTACTGATCCATGTGCCACACAAGCATTGCTAACATCAGGCTTATTAAACAAGGTTAGATACAACTCCAAGATAGGGCTCTAAGACTGTAGCTAGACCTAAGGGTTATCCCAGGATCATCCTGGGTTCCTTAGATGAACAGGTTTGACCCCAGGACAATCCTGGGATAAACCTTAGGTCTAGCTATGGCCTAAGTGTAAAATCCAACGTAAGAGTAGAGCCATTGTAATGAATGGAACTTAGGTTAGTCATTTCCCATACATTTTGATGGGTTTACTCTAAGTAGGACTTACATTAGATTTATCCTAAAACACAGGCCTGTAGCAAGATTTCTGAAAGTACAAGGGAAGAGCTTGAATGAGTAGCCAAGGTTCAACAGACAAATAGCACCTAAGCGGGACGGCTTCCACACCGATCAATGCAGGAAATGAGCCTTCCCTTTCTTATCTTGGATTAGGAGAAACCCTGTTGTAGCCCTGTAGTTAGAGCCAGGCCAAGGAGGTGCATGTAAGCCTGTTTAATAAAGCATGTTACCAGCACTTGCATGGAGTAACCAAGGTTCAGCAGATGAC
The DNA here is from genome assembly GCF_023053635.1 of Elgaria multicarinata webbii. Lineage (NCBI taxonomy): Eukaryota > Metazoa > Chordata > Lepidosauria > Squamata > Anguidae > Elgaria > Elgaria multicarinata. Next base: position 25,103,766 of record NC_086186.1, on the reverse strand, counting down.
AAACACAGGCTGCGGATCAAGTGCTTGAGCTAAGGATCAGAGAGCCTGTGGCCCACATAAAAACTGAGACATGACCTGGGAGTATTTACAGGCAGGCCAGTTTAGAAGGAACCAATGGGGAACCTGAAGAGAGTAGCCATGTCACACCCAGGGCTGGGCTGGGCTGGGCTGGGCAGGGGGGACGGGGGGGGGGTCAGTGGGGCGAGTTGGCATGGGCCTACGATTTTGAGGGGGGCTACTCCAAGCCCCCCTGGGCAAAGTTGCTTGATTTTTCTGTTGTTGATTAATTTGCCCAAAGAAAAGCACGTAAAGCATTTCTGAATGTGAAGAATTGATGTCTTATATACATCTTGAATAAAAGTGCTAGCCATTACCTTTTTTATAAATCATTCTAGTTCATATGTATTTAGAACTGATTAAAAAATATTTAATGAGCAGTTTGAAATGGGGCCTACATTTCCCATCTGGCCCGGACCTAGTACCAGCTTTGCCTGGCCGTGGTCACATCCTTCAAGAGCAATGACTTCTTTTAAAAAAAAAAAAGATCAACTTTTTTTTTCCTGGGCTGTTCTGCACATCTCAAGGTTGCTACTGAATTTAGGTCGCAAATGGAATTTGCTATGAATTTGAAGGTTCCTCTGAAGAATTTTTAGTGAAGACAAAAGGCTTTTGTCAAGACTAGTCAAATTTGTTATGGGTAGGATTCTCAACTAGCTGAAATTCTCTAAACTTCACTTTGAAGCCAGGTTCACCCTTCTATGTGCAACCCCTCCCCCCCCCCAAAAAAGTACTCCTGTTCTCATTTGGAGTTGCAAATGGAGCAAGTTTTATATAAATACTGTTAGTTTTATACTTTGAAAGGTTTAAATTTTTGTGAACCACCCAGGGAGCTTGGGCTATTGCAATAAATAAATAAATACAAGTTCTTATGATTGACAAACTGAAACAAAATTATCTAGGTTCCGCACATCTCTGCATTCAAATGAATGTTTGGCACACCTGGTGGCTACTAACTGAATAGCTTCAGTGGCTGTTGGAGGGCTACGAAAGGAAGTCTTTCAGTAGCCATTTGTGGAATGAGGATGAATGTTGCATCAGTTTGCTTGCTTGGGGCAACGTTAGCTGAACTGAATGCATGATTGAGTTTATTGTTTAGCAAACAGTGCTGCAGACAGCGGAGGAGCAGTTACAATAGCACTTTGCAAATAATTGCAGTTGGATGAAAATGACTGTCTGCAATGCAGAAGAACTGCAAATAACTCAACAGACCAATAAAATGGCTTGCAAATATCGGCTCTGTGCGCATGTAAGAGAAAAGAAGAAGTGTGCAATGTTTTCAAAGCACGCTTTGCAAATAATGAAACAAGATGCCATTGCAATTTGCTCCGAATAAAAATCCTCCACCGAAAAGCATTCATCATACTTCTTTGCCTTGTCTACGAGCTGCAAACGCAGACATGGGGAAAGTTGCATGACCCGTTGAGTTGACATTAAAAGCTTTAAATTGAATTACATTGGCAGAAATCTTTAAAAATTGTCTCGGGGGTGGGGGAGAAGAACTCCTGACAAGGCATAACAGATGTTGAAAATTAGGAGCATTTAGGCAACATTATCATTGCTGTACATGGGGAAATGGGTTTAATTGCCTTTTCAGGGTGCCTTCGAGGTGTGCTGTTTTGATTTAAGGTTTTCCTTTTCATGTTTCCGTCAGGGCAATTCCACAAAAATGTAAGGATGGGAGAATGTCAGTTTCGCTTTCTCCCACATTCAGGCTTTTTAAAATCTCAAGTTCTTTCATTACTGGATATTAAGAACTTTGTGAGTTTGGGTTAATTCTGATCAAAATACGAAGAGAATCAAAATCCTCTCCCATCTGCACCAACCAAACTCAAGTTTCCCAAAAAGGAGAAAACTGCCTACCTGCCTACCGCATGGACTCTGTGGCACGGAGTACTTGGGGTAAGCTTCGGCTGATCCGCCAGCTATTGCCTTTCCTGGACAGGGACAACCTAGCCACAGTAGTGCATGCACTGGTAACTTCCCGCTTAGACTACTGCAATGCACTCTACCTGGGGCTGCCCTTGAAGACGATGCGGAAGTTGCAGCTAGTGCAAAATGCAGCAGCTAGACTGCTGGCGGGTACATCTTACAGAGACCACATAACACTGGTCTTAAAGGCACTGCACTGGCTGCCTATACACTTCCGGTCAGAATTCAAGGTGTTGGTAATGACGTTTAAAGCCCTAAATGGCTTGGGACCTCGATACTGGAGAGAGCGCCTCTCCTTATATATGCCTGCCCGAGACCTTAGATCTGTTGGAGGAGCCCTTCTCCGCTTCCCACCAACGCAACATATACGTTATGATGGGACAAGGGAGAGAGCCTTCTCTGTGGTGGCACCCCGACTGTGGAATGCCCTCCCCTCGGAGGCCTGATTGGCGCCAACGTCGATTGCATTTGGATGCCAAATAAAAACATGGCTTTTTAACAAAGCCTTTGATGGTTAAACTCACTGGCACATGGTTTTAACTGTTTTAACTGCTTTTACTGCTTTTAAATTATATATTGTTTTAACTTGGATCATGGTTTAATTTGATTTTAACTGTGCATATTTATTGTTTTATACTGCATGCTTTTATCTGTATGCCACTCTGAGATCTTAATGATATAGGGCAGGATATAAATGTTTTAAATAAAATAAATAAATAAATGTTAAAGACAAGGAACCTGTCAAAAAAGAAAGAAGAAGAGGTGGCAACCCTAATAAAGCACTAATATGATTGAACAGGGATTCAAACCCTGACTTTGAAAAGCTAAGCCCTCAAAGCCCTGGCCCTGGATGGATGACTCTTTCCATTTCAATTTCTTTCACATTTACTTTTGTTTAGTCTCAAGTTCATTTTTGTCTGAAACATGGCAGACTTTTACAAATTTGGGCAAATTCTTATCAAAACACAACTAAAACTAAATTCTCACCCATCTCTAGCATGTCTTTTAATAAATAAAAATGGGTAGACTTCCTTTGGCCATCTCCATCCACCTGGAGCTGCCGGGAATTGAACCTGAGACCTTCTGCATGCAAAGCTGGTGCTCTAGCCCTGAGCTATGGCCCCTCCTTGTGTGTGTCTTGGAATACTGGGAATGTAGGCATGACTGAAGCATCACTAGGCCTGTGGACCCTCTTGATGTCAGCTGCTGGAGGATGGAGCCAAGAGGCAGAGCAGATGGAAAGCCTTCATTCATTGCCTAAGTGAGGGCAGGAGACTGGACTCCTAGCATGTATTCAAGGCCTGGTGAGTTCAGAGGCTTTGTGCTGCTAGCCAGTCACATATGTTGACATTGATTCTTGTTTCTCCTGATTAAACATAATGGCCCAGTTCAGAAGACACCTTCAACCACCATGCTGGATCAGACCAAAGATCCATCTAGACCAGCATTCTGTTCATGGCCAACTACCTGCCCACAGGAAACTCACAAGCAGAGCATGGGTCCAACAGCACCCTCCCACCCATGTTCCCCAGCAACTGGTGTATATAAGCTTCCTTACTCTGATACTGGAGGTAGCACATAGCCATCAGGACTAGTAGCCATTGATCACCTCCTCCTCCAGGAATATATCCACCCCACCTTTTAAACCCATCCAAAGTAATGATGGACATCATTACTTCTTGTGGCAGTGAATTCCATAATTTAACTATGCGCTGTGTGAAGAAGTCCTTTCTTTTATCTGTCCTGAATCTCCCACCAATCAGCTTCATGGCATGACCCTGTGTTCTAGTATTATGAGAGAGGGAGAAAATATTCTATTATATTTTAGTGAGTTTGTGGCTTAGAGAGGTTTGAATCAGTGTCTTCCTGGATCACAGTCTCCACACGTCTGGTCAGTGCACTTACTTTGGCTCTCCAGCTTAAATGTTCCTTCGATGGGTCCCCTTCCTTCCCCCAGGTCCACCTGCACACTCACACAGTAGTTTGTCATTAAGCAATAGGTAGCGTGGTAAATGATTTGCTATGGATTTGCTTTTCAAGTCAAATCTCCCTCTCCCTGCTGCCCCCACCCACCCCGTCCTGCACCTATCCCACTGTGGCTCACTCCTTCACTTGATCTCAGATTTGGCAGCAAGTTAAGTCAGAAACCACTGAGATTTTTTTTTCCAGCCATGTGCCTATTCTGGCTAAATCAAAGCTCACCCCAAACCCCCTGCACACAAATTATGCTTCCCATTAAAATCATCATCACCATAGCATTTGAGGTTAGTAAAACATATTGCTTGGGCTATAAAACACTCTCAACTAGTATTCCAAATGTCTCGCCTCAAGCTAGCACTTAAATTAAAGTTTGAGACAGCTGGCACTGGGATCAGAATAAACAGTTTTCCACAAAAGGGGGCCGGTGAACCACGATTATTGTTTTCATAATTTATTGTCGATGTACATTAGCATGTCCCGATCCATCTCAAGAGCTCATCAGCTTTCAACAGGTGAGCTGATTCCATGGGAAAAGAGGCAGTCTTAAATTATCCCCCCAATAATTGGATCTCTAATAAGCATTGCATAAAACAGCAAGGCTTCTGTAATTTCCATAATCTGGATTTAATTTGTTAGCTAGTTCCATGGGAGCTTTGTTTGTTTCCGAACAAGCGGCTTGAGTTGCCATCTCTCACAGGCATCAGTGGGATGGGCATTGCGAAGGGATAACTCAAAGAGGTCACAACTTGGGTGGTATTGGTTGGATCAGAACCAGAGAGAGAAACAGTACCTAGAGTTTAAATTGGGATGCTGTCAAAGTTCGGAATGACTAGGGCTGTAGCTAGACCTAAGGTTTATCCCAGGATTGTCCTGGGGTCAAACCTGTTCATCTAAATGCCACACAGGGCATCCAACGCTCAGGCAGGGATGAACCCGGGATGATCCTGGGATAAACATTTTAAACCCTAAATGGATTGGGGCCAGGCTATCTTGAGGAATGCCTCCTCCCATATGTACCTGCCTGGACCCTAAGGTCATCTTCAGGGGTCCTTCTCTGCGAGCCCCTGCCAAAGGAAGTGAGGCAGGTGACTACCAGGAGGAGGGCCTTCTCTGCTGTGGCACCCCGGCTGTGGAATGAGCTCCCTAAGGAGGTTCACTTGGCACCTACATTATATGCTTTTCTCCCAGCATTTTAACAGTCTATAAATAAATTTTAACTCGGTGTTTTAAAATTGTAATTTTGCATTGCTGCTGTTTTTATCTGGTTGAGCTTTTATATTGTATTTAATTTATTTATTTATTTATTTATTACACTTTTATACCGCCCAATAGCCGAAGCTCTCTGGGTGGTTCACAAAAATTAAAACCATCATAAAACAACCAACAAGTTAAAAATATAAATACAAAATACAATATAAAAAGCACAACCATTTTATATTATGGTTTTTTACTGTTGTTTTATACTTTGAATGTTGTTAATTTTTGTGAACCGCCCAGAGAGCTCCGGCTATTGGGCGGTATAGAAATGTAATTAATAATAAATAAATAAATAAATAAACCTTAGGTTTAGCTCCAGCCTTGGTTTGGAATATGAACTCATCCAGTTTGCAATGATCCGCTACGTTCTGAATCAAGAGTCATTTCGTCCCAAAGATTTCTTCCAGCTTGGAATGGGAAATGACATTTTGTGAATGCTGCCAGTGTTAAAAAGGCCAAAGTCCCCCAAAGCCAGCTGCATTATAGGCACATGTGCAAAAGTTCTTTAATGTTAAACCCCTTATGCTTTCTGAAAGTCTCACTGATTGCTGTGAAACTATGTGAACTACAAAGCCAGTTGTAGGTGCATAAACAGATGTTCCATAATGTCGATAAAACTCTTGTGGGTTGTTGCGAACAACCAAACCACCCAAATGAGTTGGCGACTATTTGTTGGCAAGTGTTGTCTCTATTGGGGGTGAATATTTGCTCAATCATTCCTTGACAACATCTTGTGTGATGGCTTCCTCCCATCCCAACCTTTTTTTTTTTTTTTTTTTTTTAAAAAGGATTTTGTCCCCAGATGTTTTTGCTTTGGGGGAAAGGGTTGGCCGAACGTACAAATTGCTCTCCAAAATGGATGGTTCTGGGAACAACATTTCTCTGTCCTGAGAGTTGGGAACCTCTTTCAGCCTGAGGGCTGAATTTAATTTTGGAGAAGCTCTTCGTGGCCACATTCCTGTGGTGGATGGGGCCAAATCGGGTGGGCCAAAGAAGCAAAATAAAACTTTTAAGCAGAGTGGAGCTTAAAACTCTTGTGGTTAGTAACTAAGCCTTCAGAGAGTCACTTCAACCATTTAGAATGGGTGGAAAGCAGAAGAAAAGTCAGGAAACCACCCAACTTTGGTTGGATAAAGGAGGTGGGGCCTGGGGAAGACAGCATGGTCATCTGGGGAACCCCGCAGGGCCGAACTGAGGCCCCATGAAAGACCACGTCGGCCCCTGGGCCTGAGGTTTCCTACCCCACTCTACCACGTCCTAAAGTTCTGAATCAGCACTGTGGCCGTTGCTAGATTTATTTATTTATTTATTTATTTATTTAATTACATTTATATACCGCCCCACAGCCGAAGCTCTCTGGGCGGTTTACAACATTTAAAAATAGTAAACATTAAAAGTATACAATTTAAACACACACACACACACACACACACATAAAAACAGTATAAAAACAACAGTATCCATTTAAAAACAACAATTGTGGGGTCCATTAAAAACAAACTTAACGTTGTTAAATGCTGTTAAAATGCTGTTAAAAATGCCTGGGAGAAGAGAAAAGTCTTGACCTGGCGCCGAAAAGATAACAATGTTGGCGCCAGGCGAGCCTCATCGGGGAGATCATTCCACAGTCGGGGGGCCACCACTGAAAAGGCCCTCTCCCTTGTTGCCATCCTCTGAGCTTCCCTCGGAGTAGGCACTCGGAGGAGGACCTTAGATGTTGAGCGCAGTGTACGGGTAGGTTCATGTCGGGAGAGGCGTTCCATCAGGTATTGTGGTCCCAAGCTGATACCCGAGCTCACCCCTCTGCATCCAGACGATGCACAGGGGATGCCGGCATCAGCCTGGGGTAAACCCTCCCTTGGCCTAGGATAACTGTCACCGTTTGTGTACTGGTATTTCTGCAGCCTGGGGCTGCGGAAGGTCTAGCCTGTTCTGCGGCTTTTCCTAGCTACACAGCTTACTTTCGGGTAGCTGGGAGAAGCCGCGCAATGGGCACAGCACATCTCGTGGGGGCCAGGGGGGAAGAGCAGACCCGGAGGGAGAGATGGGGGGGAAGAGCAAAGCCAGGGTGGGGAGTTTGCGGCCAAGGGGGCAGAGGGGACATCGGACATGGCTACACTACTGCTTTAAAGTGCTTTAAAGCACTTTATAACAGTTTTGACAACTGTTGGGACCCAGGACGCACTGCCTATACAGGTTTCAAAACGTTTTCAAAGTGCTTTAAAGCGCTTTAAAAGCAGTAGTGTAGATCCCCCCTCAGAAAATGATGGTCTGTTGTGGAATCCACAGGCTGGTTTTATACGGCTCCAACTCATTTGAATCCACTGTGGATTTCTCCGACAACCTGAGTTCCATGTACGAAAGGGTAAGAATTTCATTCAATTTGTGTGTGTTTTTTTCTTTTATCTGGATTTAGCAAAATCCACAAAATTCTCCATAAACAAGATTTTAAATTATTATTCTGCTTTAAAAAGAATGAATGTGGGAGAAACTAAAATTGACGTTCATACCAGCCCAAGGCTTTGACAGCTTAACTCTTAAAAGTCTAAGTTCAGTACCATGTATATTCAACAATGTTTGTGTTAGTGAATTAGCATTACCACCATTTTTAAAACACACGCACAAAGATTAAGGCTCTTAATCTTTAACAGCTCTGTGTAGGCAGGTATAATACATCTTGCACATATCATTACCTATTGAATTTGCCCAGTGCAGCTGGGTGAGAATTTTGTTTCAGATATTTTATTATAAGAATTTAGCAAAATTCACAAATTTCTTTTATACAGGATGGAAAGAATGCAGGATACTTTTTTTAAAAAAATATATTGAATGTGGATCAAAGCAAAACTGACAAATTTGTCCGTCTCTTGTGTCATGTATATGCCATGCACACAGATGCAACAATCCTTGTAACTCTGCCTCCGCACAAACGTACCTACAAATGAGCACAACAGTACTTTGTTTGGAGTGCTTTTGAGTTTGAACTGTGCCTTCATAGAATCATAGAATAGCAGAGTTGGAAGGGGCCTACAAGGCCAGGAATCCACCCTAAAGCATCCCTGACAGATGGTTGTCCAGCTGCCTCTTGAAGGCCTCTAGTGTGGGAGAGACCACAACCTCCCTAGGTAACTGATTCCGTTGTTGAGAGGGTGGCTTGTCTAAGGTCACCCAGGAGTTGATTGCTGGAGTGGTGTTCTCATTTTAAATTGATATTATGTTCTATGAACAAGGAATGAACCACATAATAGATAAGTCACTCCACAGCAGCTGTGTTTCATATCCACTTCTTCTGAAATATCTTCAGAAATCTTTATCCAAAGAAAGAGATTGCTCAGTTGCAGTAGTCCTGATTCAGTGGAGGCCATCAATCCATTCTGGGCTTTAGCCAGAACGCTAAAGAAGCTCTCCAAAGTGCTGAACTCTATCCCCAAAATGGGTTCAGCACCTTGGATAGCCATGAATCCATTCTGGCTTTTAGCCAGAACTCTAACGAAGCTCTCCAAAGTGTTGAGCTCTATCCCCAAAATGTGTTCAGTGGATAGCTTCTTTAGAGTTCTGGCTGGTTCCCCTTAAAAATCAGAGCCACCAGCCTCCATTGCATCCACGAGGTCATGGGTTCAAGTGCTGGCATCCCCACTAAAAGGATCTCCAGTTGCAAGGGTGCGAAAGGCCTCTATAAACCTGCTGCCAGTCAAAGTAGACCACTGAAGGCTAGGTGGATGAAGAGCCTGACTCATCATAATACAGCTCTGATCATATTCATTTGCTTACTCTGCAGATCCATTCAGTCTAAAGAGGATTACTTTGACATCAATAGTTTACGGACTGCAGACATGAACTTTTAATAAATGGTGTAGAAGTTGGATTGGTGTATTTCCATAATGCAGCACCTACTGACAAATTAATCCAATTAACAAAGGTGGAAGTTTATAATTGGGGTTAACTGGAATCCAAGTGGCCATTGTTCATGCCATCTCCCCACTGTGATCTCTCCTAAATAACTCACAGTGGTAACTCACCATGGTCTCTTAACCTTGGCATCAAATAGAGGAGAGAGCTATCTGGGAGGAAATGAAGATACAGTTCGATTTTGAAAATTGTGATAACAGTGTGGAACAATGGGATTTTTTTAAAAAAAAAAGTTTTGGGGGTACGGTGAGGGTGAGGGAGATTCCCCTTAAACTTAAGCTTAGAGGATTTTAAAATAGCTCGTCCCTATTGTACTTCACAGTTTGCAGCACAGTTGAAAAAGGAATATATCTTTTCTGAGATGTACCCCAGACTCTGCCTTTTAATAGGCATGCTAATGAGATTCGGTGGCTTCATTTCCCAGTGTGCAGAAAACTCCAATAAATCTTGATTGTTCACCACCCCAGAGAAGCTCAAGACTCAATTCACAACTCTCTAAACAAGCATTGTTTTAGCTTTATTAAATAATATCTTTTAAGACAAATACGTGTGTGTGTGTGTGTGTATTTGGTGCCACCAATATTCAATGTGCAAACTTTTCTCCAACTGAACGTGATATAGTGATTCTCAAAATTGGCTCATCCATGACATTTGCTTATTGGTGACCTGTTGGATCTGCTTCCCTGTGATGTTTCTATCTTATGTACTGATTATGGCAAAGCCTGTAATTACTGCTAAGTATCATCTATGATTCTTCCCAGTTGTTGTTGTTTTAAGTGAAATATCATCTAAATTGGGACACAAGCCAACAGCGGGTCTTGAACTAACAGCCGGAGGAATGACAGGTAGGGCTTCCATTTATATGCTGCTGTCACTCAGCTCTTGTCAAAGGGTAGAACTGAAAGAAGACCAGCCAGGAAAACTTCCTTGCAATGTTAGGCTAGTGTGGGTCAGGTGATACTCCCAGGCCCGTATAAAGGCTCCTGGGTCAGTCTGGTTCATTGGTCTGAGCAATTTGGAGAACTGATCTTTCTGTGTATAGAGAGTGGGTTTGCTCCACCACCCCCAAGGAGCCATGCCTTAAACCTTAGAAGTTACAAATTTCTGCATGGTGCGGAGAATGTGGATAGGGAGACATTTTTCACCCTCTCTCAAAATATTAGAACCCAGGTTCATCCCATGAAGCTGATTGGTGGGAGATTCAGGACAAATAAAAGGAAGGACTTCTTCACACAGCGCATAGTTAAATTATGGAATTCACTACCACAAGATGTAGCGATGGCTACCAACTTGGATGGCTTTAAAAGGGGGTTGGATAAATTCCTGGAGGCAAAGACTATCTATGGCAACTAGCCCTGGTGGTTATGTGCTATTTTTAACAAAGCCTTTGATGGTTAAACTCACTGGCACATGGTTTTAACTGTTTTAACTGCTTTTACTGCTTTTAATGTTTACTGTTTTTAACTTTTGTAAACCGCCTAGAGAGGAACAACTGAACGAATAAACAACAACAATATTGTTTTAACTAGGATCATGGTTGAATCTGTTTTTAACTGTGCATATTTATTGTTTATACTGTGTGTTTTTATCTGTATGCTGCTCTGAGATCTTAATGAAATAGGGCGGGATATAAATGTTTGAAATAAATAAATAATAAAAGGTGAAATAGCATTCTGCTTTCGTTTCATAACAAATGAAAAATTGAAATGAACAGGGCTAATTTGTCTCATTCTTTACCAGTAAAGAAATGAATGCCAGATTAGCAAATGAGTTACAAATGTCATGTATTCATTTCTTTCCATTCATTACTCATTCGTTTCATTTTCCCCTAGCAGCCATAATGGATCGGAAGGAGGTTACAAGGAGGGAGGGAGAAAGAAAGGAAGGAAGAACAATTTTTAGTTACGTGTATTTTTTAGTTTAAGGAAAAGATGAAAGGGGGTTGGGGAGAACCATGAGGCACTTTTTAGGGCTCGAAGGTTGGCAAATTCAGAGACATTCATAAGTCATGGAAGAAAGAAACTACTCACACAACCTTGTCTAGTCAAGTTTTTTGAACGATTTCTAAACCAGACTATGAAACGAGCCAAAGTTATGATAGATTCTGCTACTTAACTATATATGTTTTAATTTTAGCTGTATACCTTTTAATTTTAACTGTATACATCTTGATTTTGTGAAGCTGCCTTGAGGCCTAGCATTGGGCAAAAGGTGGGATAATAATAATAATAATAATAATAATAATAATAATAATAATAATAATAATAATAATAATAATAATAATAATATGCCATGTATTTCCTTGACCTCATTAGCTTATGGTGACTTGGGGTGTGTGTGTGTTACCCCAAAATGATTTCCTCCCAAATCACTTGGGTGTTCATTGCAAATTTCACAGGCATCTGGGATGAAGTCTCTTTTGTAACATGCCTAAAATTTCATTGCAACTGGATGGTAAACACAGATGTTTCAAGCAGCAGAAGAGCAATGGGAAATGAAAATGAATGTGATTTTATGAATAACGAATCAGATGTATCACTGATTTTTCATGAGATTGCTTTTGCTTCTGAATCCTTCCATTGGCAGTCCAATCCTATGCATTTCTACGTAGAACTACACTAAATTCAATAGACATATTCCAAGGTAAGTGATTGTAGTCTTAAAGTAATGTATAGAAGGAAAAAAGAAATGGATCACATTATGTGCAGAAATAGATCTGGTGAAAAACTAGCATATGAAACTAAGAAATAGAGAGTTGTGTAAATGTAAGTATCTTAATTCTCTATCTGATTCTGCTTAACCTCCCCACACCAAACAAAAAATTAAAAAAATTTAAGAGCTTTTTAGGCTCTAGCCCTGGATAAAACATATCTCTATCTATCTATCTATCTATCTATCTATCTATCTATCCAATATATCATGTGGTATGTAGTCCTATAGCACTAAAACATCAGCCAGCATCAACCTGGGACACTTCACCACTGTCAAAATGCTCCAAGGACATCTGGGGTAGATTAATAACCTGAATTAATTAATTAGCCTCTTCTTTTCCTGCATTTCACCCCTCTCTCCCTCATTTCATCTCGTTCTCTTACCCTCGCTTTCCTCTTTTGACCTGGGTCTTGAACAATAATTTCCTAGAAGACTTTACAAATCCTATAAGAATGCATTCTTTCTCCAAACATATCATTGTGCATTCTGTGGGGAGTGATTGGAGTTATTTCCTTACATTTATTTTTGGGTTATGGGATTGTGCTTTAGATATTGGGGTGGGGGTGGGGGCAGTGTAACTGTGAGTACAATTATGGTCCACATGTGCATGGGCATTATATAGTTGAAATCACTAAATCAGCAATTGTTTGGTTCGCACATCATCCGTTGTCAAATGAGGCACAAACTTAGTATGATCACTGTACCATAGTTAAACAAAAGATCCAGAGAGAGTACTTGAAAGTGGAGTCAGGGTTCCTAAACCAGGAACAGTTATGGAATCTCAGGGCTCATCTACACCAAACAGATATTCCACTATGAAAGGTATATAAAATGCAGGAGTCACACGGCTGCTTTATAGTGGTATTGAAGTGCACTGACAACTGTTGGGGCCCATTGACAGATAACATATACCACTTTCATACCACTTTCATAGTGGTATATCCTGCTTGGTGTAGTTGTGTCATGGGCCCCAATAGTTGTCAGTGCACTTCAGTACCACTATAAAGCAGCAGTGAAGATCCTGCAGTGCCCTTCAATACCGCTACAAAGCAGACGTGTGGCTCCTGCCTTTTATATACCACTTTCATACCACTTTCATAGTGGAATATCCTGCTTGGTGTAGGTGAGCCTACAGTCTCACTCACTCATTTATATCTAACCCAGTGATGTATGTGTGATGTGGCGTCTCCTTGTTGTCATTGCCAGACGATGTAACACTGCTCCCATAAAGGGACATCACAATGACCTTGTTCAGATGACACACTAACCCATTGTAGTTAAGCATTTTGAGCTAAACTTATTATTATTATTATTTATTTATATAGCACCATCAATGTACATGGTGCTGTACAGATAACACAGTAAATAGCAAGACCCTGCCGCATAGGCTTACAACTTAGGCTTAGCATGTCATGTGAACCATTCCTAACCATGGTGGCTACATAACCAGGGTTTAAACACACTCACTATCCACTTGCTAAAAAAGGGTTAGCAGCCCAAACATGGCTTAGTGTGTTGTCTGAACAGGCCCCCAAATAATAGCAGCTAAGTTGCATCAAGTTCTTATTCACATAGGTTTGTCACAGACTTTGAGAATTCTTTTATGTGTGCATTTCTCCAAATACAGTACTTAAGAATACATATTTCTGCAAGAAATTGTACTAATGTAATGCATTTTAGCCTTTCCCCCCCACAAAAAAAAATGTATGCATTTTCTGTGTGTTGGTGTTTATATACACACAGACATTTTAATATGCATATTTTTGATCAAAGAACTCCAGTACAAAATTCAGAAAAGTGCAAATTTTGAAAGAAAATAGTTCACGTATTGGTCCAAAAGTGCACAATTAGAAAGAAAGAAAAAGTTCCATTCAAATGCAAACTGAACTAATTTCTCTTGCATCTCTAGTGGTCAATGTTTAGGGAATGTGTGAGTTATTATACTCTTCAGGCTCCAGCATAGTTGTAACTCCAGACAATCCGTTGGCTATTCCTGGTCTGACCTGACCCCACCTGGCTAGTTCCAGATCAGGCCTAACCACACAATTATATTGTTACATGAAAACAATCGAATGTATTCCAGGGAACCTCAACCTTTTTTTTAGTTTGGTGGGGGATATTTGGACATTTGAGAAAGTGCCATGGGTGCCCTCACAAATTGGCTACCGTAGGAACTGGCATCCAAATCATGCGGTGAGACCTGTTGAAATGTTGACTCTTGATGGTGGAGGATGCATCACTTTGACTCTGCTTTAGATACTGTCCTGTGACACCTGATTCTGGGGTCCTCCTTGAAGACCTGACAGGTGGGGTGCCTGGAAGGCACAACAGAGAATGATTATTTGCACCCCTTTGAGCTCCATCAGCAGAGTTGGGCTAGAAGGGAATGAGAGAATCGCCCTCTACTCCCTTTGGCCAAGTCACGATTGGGTGGGGGGAGAAGGGACCACAGTGCCGACCTCCATGGATACCTTCAGCCTAAGGACCCACAAAATCCTGTACCAAATTGACCCTCTGGGTTCAGGCTCTTGGCTTTGCACCATCTCCTTGTTTCTAGGAACTTGGGCGGGATGGGTTTATAGAGGAGCAGGGACTGGTGGATAGCTCAGGAGGAGTACATAGTGGGGTACAGCTCAGACTTGTTTCCCTAGAGCCCCAGGAATCCTCCAAACCAGCCCTGTTCAGTTCTCCATCTATTAAATTCGACCTTTGAGATCTTCGGCAGAGGTCCTTTTGGATGTTCCACGACCGACAGAATGCAACATCATGAAAACAGGCTTTCTCAGTACTGCCACCCTCCCTCTGGAACAGCCTCCCAAGTGGAGTTTGAGAGGTAGAAAGTGTGGCGTATTGCAAGCGCCTCCCCAAAACCTGCACGGGCTTTTCCTGGCTCAGAATTGATTATGGCCCTGCTCTGACTTGTGGTTTTATTGCTCTAGCTCTAAGTGGTTAACTGTTTATTGTGTTTATATTACAGGATATATGTGTTTTACTTGTGATGTTATAGTGTGCTCTGTAAACTGCTTAGATATTTTATTTTATTAAGTGGTAAATAAATATTACTAATGAATTAATACATCAAATGGGAACACAAGCAGCCTGATCTGATCAATGCTTGAGGAGAGTGATTTTGAAAAGCAACCGGAGCCGGATGTAGGTGCAAGCCAAAGAAGCCGTGTCCTGGAGCCTCATATTATGAGAGGCCTCTAAAAATACATTGGAGGTAAATAAAAAAATATTATAATTGAATAGTTTTGGTTTAAATAAGTTAGAAAGTCTGGTGTGAGTTACAGCAGAGTTGCCTTATATAGAGAAAGTGTGGCAACACCACATTTTGTATTGGAGGTAATAAGCACAAGCTAAAGCCAGTTTAAAAGAAGTTCAAATCAACTTATTTTATTAGTGCTATTATACACATGAGCTTCATGTGGCGCAGAGCGGTAAAGCAGCAGTTTCTGCAGCTGAAACTCTCCCCACGGCCTGAGTTCGATCCCAGCGGAAGCTGGTTTCAGGCAGCCGGCTTGGGTCGACTCAGCCTTCCATCCTCCCGATGTCGGTGAAATGAGTACCCAGCTAGCTGGGGGAAAGGTAATAACGGCCGGGGAAGGCAACAGCAAACCACCCCGCTATAAGGCCTGCCAAGAAAACGTCAGCGAAAGCTGGCGTCCTTCCAGGAGTCAGTAATGACTCAGTGCTTGCATGAGAGATTATACACATATTCAGAGATGGCTATCTAACACTGTTTAATTATAAGCACCCCTAACACTGGTTTTTACCCTTTCAGTACCCTTTCTATTTTAGCTCTTTATTTTTATGGTATGGAGCCTCTGAATCTTGATATGGTTTAGGGCCTCAGCATGTCTTCATCCGTCCCTGAAAGTAACATAAATGGATTATGTTAATTAATTAATTTATTATTTTATTTATTTATTACATTTCTATACCGCCCAATAGCCGAAGCTCTCTGGGCTGTGATATGTGGATGTATATACCTTTAAGAGGCCTGTAGCTGCTAGTCTCCAGGTCCTCATCGAAGGCCTGGGCGGGGCCTCTGTTTCTGTCAGTTGGTGTTGTGGGCCTTGCTGAGGGAGTTTGGTGTCACTGTTCTAAGAAGTTTTAGTAATAAAAGAATCCAGCAATGAAAAGACTCTGATGTTATTGCCTGGTAGTCTAAAGGCAAGTGGCAGGCTGAGCAGGTAAGCTCACCCGTATGGTCCCTATGCCTGAGGGATACTACATGGTGTCAGAAGTGGGATCTCCCCTTCAGAAATCCACTTGAAGAGGGGTTTTAGTGCCCGCCGCCATATTGGAATAAAACATGGAGCATTTTAAACCTCCTTCTGAGCTAAGCTTTATCGGGAACTTAGGAGAAAATTGGAGGAAATGGGAACAGAGACTACAAGTATACCTTACAGTTACAAAAGCGGAGAAAGAGTCAGAAGACTACAAAATTGCTGTAATGCTGCACTGCATAGGAGAAAAGGCTTTAGAAATTTACAACACCATTCCTAATATCTATGCAGATCCTGAAAGTCAGACACTAGAAGAAGCCCTTGCTGCATTCAAAACTTATTGTGAGCCCAGGAGAAACCCTGTTTTTGAACGGTACCAGTTCTGGCAGCTTCCTTATAATGAGGAAGCAGGCATAGACTGTTTTGTTACAGCCCTTAGAGAAAAATCTCAGCATTGTGAATTTGGGGCCTCCACAGACCTGATGCTTAGAGACAAAATTGTTTTCAGCATCTCAGACAGCAAGCTTAAAGAAAAGCTTCTAGAAGACCCTAAGTTGACTCTAGAGCAAGCTATTACATCTGCCCTGAAGCCCAGGGTGCCACGTGGAGCGCACCCTAGATTACAAGATCGACAGAGGCAGCAGAAAGCATATTATGACAAGCACACAGCACCTCTTCCACCTTTGCAAGTAGGAGACAGGGTCAGGTTGAAAACAACTTTAGGTTGGATGCCAGCATCAGTAGCTCAGAAAAGAAGAGAGCCACGCTCATATGTAGTGGAGACTCCCCAAGGTCAAACTTATAGAAGGAACAGGGGGCACCTCAGGAGGGATTGCTTTTCCCCTGTGAGTGCAACCAATGTGGATCTAGGGGTTGCAGAGGAGCTGGCATCCCCTGAGGCAGTGGTCTTGCCAGAAGGACCTCAAGGTGAGCTGGAGCTATCGTCAGATGGAACAGCAGATGGAATCAAACGGACACGGAGTGGGCGAGAAGTGAGACTACCAGCAAAGTTTAAGGACTATGTTATGGGATAGTGGTGAAGAGCTGAGATTGACGAGTTAAGATTTAATTGAACAAAAGTTATTGTTTTTATGGAGAAGGGGGGATGTGATATGTGGATGTATATACCTTTAAGAGGCCTGTAGCTGCTAGTCTCCAGGTCCTCATCGAAGGCCTGGGCGGGGCCTCTGTTTCTGTCAGTTGGTGTTGTGGGCCTTGCTGAGGGAGTTTGGTGTCACTGTTCTAAGAAGTTTTAGTAATAAAAGAATCCAGCAATGAAAAGACTCTGATGTTATTGCCTGGTAGTCTAAAGGCAAGTGGCAGGCTGAGCAGGTAAGCTCACCCGTATGGTCCCTATGCCTGAGGGATACTACATGGGCGGTTCACAAAAATTAAAACCATAGTAAGACAACCAACAGGTTAAAAGCACAAATACAAAATACAATATAAAATTGATTAATTTAGGGTGACCATATGGAAAGGAGGACAGGGCTCTTGTATCTTTAACAGTTGTATAGAAAACAGAAATTCAGAAGGTGTCATTTGTAGGCATGCGGCCCCTGGTGGAATTCCCTCTTTGTCACAACAGTTAAAGCTGCAGGAGCCCTGCAGTCTTGACCAGATACAAAAGAGGGCAGGGTTCCTGTGGCTTTAACTGTGGTGGTGAAGAGGGGATTTCCCCAGGGGCCGCATGACTACAAACAACATCTGCTGAAATTTCCTTTTATCTCAACTGTTAAAGATACGGGAGCCCTGTCCTCCTTTCTGGTTGGTCACCCAAATTAATGCGCCTCCTCTCCCTTGACATTCTCTTTTCTCTGATGCTGGCCTGAACATACCTCATCCAAAGGTTAAGAGAGTAAAAGTACATAGGAAGCTGCCAGGAAATCAGAAGACGTTTACTTCTTGGGAGGACAGCAATGACAAATCTCGATAAAATAGTTAAGAGCAGAGACACCACACTGACAACAAAGGTCCGCATAGTTAAAGCAATGGTATTCCCTGTAGTAACCTATGGCTGCGAGAGCTGGACCATAAGGAAGGCTGAGCGAAGGAAGATAGATGCTTTTGAACTGTGGTGTTGGAGGAAAATTCTGAGAGTGCCTTGGAGTGCAAGAAGATCAAATCAGTCCATACTCCAGGAAATAAAGCCAGACTGCTCACTTGAGGGAATGGTATTAAAGGCAAAACTGAAGTACTTTGGCCACATAATGAGAAGACAGGACACCATGGAGAAGAGGCTGATGCTAGGGAAAGTGGAAGGCAAAAGGAAGAGGGGCCGACCGAGGGCAAGATGGATGGATGATATTCTGGAGGGGACAGACTTGACCTTGGGGGAGCTAGGGGTGGTGACAGCCGACAGAAAGCTCTGGCGTGGGCTGGTCCATGAAGTCACGAAGAGTCGGAAACGACTGAACGAATAAACAACGACAAATATATATGGAGTCAGAGCATGGATCCCTCTAGCCCAGTGCTGTTGACACTGACTGGCAGCAGCTCTCCATAGCTCCAAAACATGTTTCTTTCCTTGCCCTTCCAGGCGATGCTGGGCCTCAAACCTGGAACCTTTTGCATACAAAGCATGTGCCGCACCACGCCGAGCTATGGCCCAGCCTTTCCGCCGAAGCAGCAAGTTCTCAGTGGGGTCAGAGCTTCCCAGTCAGCTGAGAGGCTGCTGCCGATAGTTTCCGAGATGACCACACACACCCCATCCTGGATATCGGGCAACACCCCCATCTCCCTCCTCCTCAAAATGGCACAAAGTTGTGGGTTGCTTCCCCTGCTCTGCAGAGCAGCTGCAGAATTTCATTTGAATGAACGGCCGGTTCCTGCCCTGGAGTGGATTGTGTGGACGTGGAGGTGTTACCCAAGGAACACAGAATAGGGGCAGAGCCAGAGAGAGAGAGAGAGAATAGGTGTCAGGGGAGGAGGGGCTGGGGGAGAGGGAGGAAGGTGGGTTCAGGAGGGCAATGAGGCGGAGGTTAACAACGCTGCTTAAGATCAAGGGCTCAAGTGCTGTGATACTGGCAGACTTGAAAACTTTAATTTACTGTCACTGTTAGCCCCCTTTGAGGTTTATGGTGGTATTTATACACACAACATCAATCACATGAAACAAGGAGGGGGGATTTATAGTTTGTTTTAAAGACTGCAAATGCAATGTAATGCAAATGGCATGCCTCATGGGCATTTACGTTTAATGGGAAAATTACAGATGCAAAAGATTGGTAGAACAAATTTTAAATTGACTTTATTACATCAAGTACTGCAGTGTGTGTGTATGTGTGTGTGTGTGTGTGTGTGTGTGTGATGTGTTTTCCTTTTTTTTTTTGGTCTCCTGTCTTCTAGAGGGCACTATTTTAAAATACCTCTCTCTTTCTCTCTCTCTCTCTCTCTCTCTCTCTCACACACACACACACACACACCCCAAGGCAATACAGTAATGGACATTTCAATGACTGCTTATTGGTTGAAATCAGACTAAATTAACGACTGAACGAATAAACAACAACAACAACAACAATCTTGCAGACAGTGTTCCCAGGCACATTTACTTCGATTGAAGAGGAAATGCTCGGTGATGAAACGAATTCCCATTCACTCCTGTGGCAGGACAGTGGTGTTCTTTGCACTTGATGGGAGTTCAATCCAAACATTGGATCATTTCATCCCGTGTTCTGGAGGTTTTTGGAAATCCATTCTGCTTTAGTTAGTATAATTGGAAAAAGTGGGAAACCCTGCTTTCTGAAATAATCTTTTCCTGCAATAATGCTTCCTCTACTTCTCTTTTCCCAATCTTCTCCAGACTAACAAGTGCTTGAAACCCTGTTAGTATTTCTCAGGGTTTGTTCTGACTTGGGGTTGGATGCATGAAAGCATCAGTTTCACAACCTACAAAAGCCTGCTCAGGAATGCCTTTAACAACTCTCGTGACATGGCAAGTTATACCAGGCTGCCATCGAAAGAATAATATATATATATATGCATGGTGCTTCCAGTTGGAATAAGTCAGTGCTGCAACTGGCGATTTCCCCTGCAAACCCAGCCAAGACTTGCCACATGCCAAAACATAAACCAGATCGCATAATGATGAGGTTTTTCATAATTTCCTCAGATTAGGTTTTTATTAATGCCTGTCAACAGCAAGCAATAGGCATTAACAGCTGCCAGCCGCCACGCCAGCACTGACTTCATTGCTAATCTAAAGCCAACAGTAAGCCCCCTTTGCAAGTCTGGTGATGAGGAAGCAAGCCCTGTTTCTAGTCAACTTCAGAAAGATGGACTTCTCTTCCTTTTGGGAGGAGTTGAGCGCTGCTGTTGTAGTAATACTGCATTAATGTAGACCAAACAGAACTGATTATGACTGGCAAGATTTAGAGGTATGCAGCTTCACACTTTGAGTGTCATCATACGGGGGGAAATCACGTTTCCTTACCGTCGCTTCTCTGCCCCCGCTTCTGTCTGTCATTCATTCTTCATTCTTCCTAGCCAGGAAAAAGGAAGTAAACAAAGATCACTTTGCCCACTCAGGGGCTGTTTTTATCACACTGACCACTAGAAAGTTTTGCTCCTAAAATGCTTCTATGGTGCATGTGTCCAATCTGGAAAGGAAAAAATGTCAGAAGCCTTAAAACGTATGTTTAAGTTTTCGTTTTGGGAGAAGAACCCCTCTCTAGCACTGTAAGCCTCCCCCCCCCCAAAAAATGGGGGTCATTTCAGGGCTCAAAATGGAACTGAAACTACTACTCCTAATTTGCCACCTGCTAAGGCCTTAATTAATTAATTAATTTGTATGTGAATCACCAGGATAACACAGAGACTCATGGGACTGGGGATTTTCAATATGGTGTGGATATTTGGAAAAACAGCAGGGTTTGAGTGTACCAAGATCATAAAACTCCCAAAGCCAAAAACAAAAAACAAAAACCCTGCATGAATGAAATGGAAATTGGCCAGACTGACAGAGATAGATGTGTGTGTATTGGGGTTGGGGGGAGAACGCCCCTACTTTCCAGGCAAATTTGTGAAACTACAATATGTCAGAATTGATGAACTGTTTTCTAAACTTTCCAAAGAAGGCCAATTTTGTCAGTGCCAAGTCAGCCACTTTAGTGTCATTGAAAAATTAACCAACATTTCGGTGTGGTTAATTGTGCTTGTGTGGGTGGCGTTTTCTCATCTGTGTGATCAGAAGAACGTTACTTTTCTTTTTTAATTGTATTTGCGACACAACTCAGAAATGAACTCCCCAAAAAAGAAAAAAGGGGGGGAAAAAGACAAAGTACCTGGGAACTGGTAGACTGGAGTAAGGCAGGAGTCATCCCAGGTAACTAGGTAAACCCCAAACCATGACAAATCAGACTCCACAGATACCCAGAAGAAAGATTGGCTTGAAATGTGTAGATTTTGTAATTTATTTTTTGCTGTAAGTATGGGCGGAGCAAGAACCCTGCAGAGGAGAATACTCTGGATCTGAGGGGCCAAAGAGCCCAGGTTCCAGACAGATTGTCTGTAGACTGATGGGTTAAAAAGGACAGATAAAGGTGTCAGAGCTATGAAAAGGGCTGGATGTACACCACTTCTTTATCGTGGTGTACATCTCAATTCAATCGGAGAGGAGGGTAAGAAATAAATTATTATTATTATTATTATTATTATTATTATTATTATTATTATTATAGTGGTATTGAAGTGCACTGATAACTGTTAGGGCACAGGACACATTCCACATAATTGCTTTCATAGTATTATTTCCTGCTTTTTATTCCACAGGTGTAATGATCTGGTAGAAGGTGTAAATACAGAAACCTCTGGGAACTTCCGGAACAAATCAGCACTATTTGCGTTGTTAATGGCAAGTTCCCAAATTCGGGGCCTGGTTTTCACACTGAGGTTGCAAACCTGTGTCTTGGATCTTGTATTAGGAATCTGGGCTGGTGCAGGACATCATCTTCATCACCACCATCATCCACTTGTTTCCCCTCTTCTAAGGAACTCAAGAGAACTTACATTGTCCTCTTCCTCTCCAATTTCTCTCACAACAACCCTGTGAGGAAGATTAGGCTGGGAGTCAGTGATTGGCCCCAAGTCACCCAGAGAGCTTCGTGGCTGAGTGGGGTCTAGAACCTGGGCCTTCTGTGTCCCAGCCCAAACTCTAACCACTACACCACACTGCACCATCTGATTACACCACCACTATACCACATTGTACCACTTGAAGCAGACCTGGCACAGACACCTTTGCTCCCCTCCCTAGGCTAGTCTTTTAATTATTTATTTATTTGCATTTTTATTTATTAACAACGTTTTTGGAGTGGGGAAAAACAGATAGAATAAAAGAATAAAAACACCATATTAAAAATAAATAAATAAATAAATACTACTTTCAAACGAAACAGAGTTCAGATAAAATGCAAATTCTGGTAAAACCGCAGCCGGTCACTCAAGGAAAGCATCTCATAACAGGGACATTTTCAGGAGTTGCAGGAAGCAACACAACGTTGGTGCCTTCCTGACCTCAAAAGGCACAGAATTCCATAGGAAGGGGGCCACCACACTGAAGGCTCTTCTCCTGATGAACTCCAGTCAGACCATAGGTCCATGTTGAACCACCAGGAACATGTCCTCTGATGACCTTAGTGACCAGGCAGGTTGGGAAAGGAGAAGGTGCTCTCTGGTCCCAAGTTGATTAGGGTCCCAAGTTGTTTAGAGCTTTGTATGCTAGGATTAGAACCTTAAACCTGGGCTAGTCACAAATAGGCAAGTTTTTTTTGTTTTTTAAAATGGTTTGTGTTGCCAGTAGTAGGGATGTGCTCCGCTTCTCCTCGGACCGGAGAAGCAGGAGTGGATCGGGGGGCTTCGCCTCCCCTTAAGGCAGAGGCGAAAAGGATCGGGGGAGCCACGGAGCGTTGCGGAGCGGATCGAGGTGAAGGCGGATCCTTCGCCTCGATCCAAAGCTCCACAAAAAAGGTAAGGGGGGTTTACTTGGCCCTGCCGCTGTCGCTGCTGCCCATGCGGCGACGGCAGCAGAGCCAGGTAAGGGGGAGGGGGGGTCTTACCTTCATCCATCCGCGGTCCCGCGGCTGGATGCAGGTAAGGGAGAGGAGGGAGCGTGGTTTACCTGGCTCTGCTGCCGCCACTGCCCATGCGGTAATGGCGGCAGAGCCTGGTAAGGGGGCAAGGAGGAGGGGGGTCTTACCTGCATCCGTCCATGGTCCCACGGCTGCTTCAACTGAGCCCGAGGACTGCAGCCTGGTCTTCCTGGTTGAGTCCTCGGGCTCAGTTGAAGCAGCCGTGGGACCGTGGACAGATGCAGGTAAGGGAGAGGAGGGAGGGGGGGTCTTACCTGCATCTGTCCCGGCCCATCCCAGCTTCACTAGAGCCCGCTCAACCAGGAAGTGTAGGCCGCAATCCGGGCCTATAGTTCCTGGTTGAGCTGTGGGCTCTAGCAAAGCTGGGATGGGCCGGGATGGGCACAGGTAAGGGGGAGGAAGGAGGGGGGCCTTACCTCGTGCCACTCCCCGCCACTGCGGAGCTTCGATTTGGAGCTGGAGCTCCGCAGCGTAGCGGAGCAGAAGGAGCAGCCCCTAGGCGGATCGAGGCGTGGTCCGTGCACGTCCCAAGCCAGTAGGAACATGAACAATCCTATGATTTCAGGGCTTACTGGGGAGGGGAGGAAGCTAAGATATATGCTTCCGGTGCCTAGACACTTTCAGTTGGAATTCAAGGTGTTGGTAATGACATTTAAAGCCCTAAATGGCTTGGGACCTCGATACTTGAGAGATTGCCTCTCCTTATATATGCCTGCCCGATACTTGAGATCTGTTGGAGGAGCCCTTCTCCGCATCCCACCAACACAACATATACGCTATGATGGGACAAGGGAGAGGGCTTTCTCTGCGGTGGCACCTCGGCTGTAAAATGCCCTCCCCTTGGAGGCTCAACTACAGCCAGTGCTGGCCTCATTCCGGTGCCAAATAAAGACATGGCTTTTGAACAAACCCTTTGATGGCTAAATTCAGCAAGCTTGCACATGGGTTTAATTGTTTTAATTGCTTTTACTGCTTTAAAATTCTATACGGGTTTTAGCTTGATTAATGGTTTCATTTGTTTTTTTAGCTGTGTATATTTATTGTTTTATATTGTTTGTATGTTTTTATCTGTACACTGCCCTGAGGTCCCAATGATATATGGTGGGATACAAATGTATAAATAAATAAATGCTATCAGCTTTAGGGAGCAGCAGTCCCGATCATGGTCACAGGCAGAAGGCTTTAGCCACCCCATCTCCAGAAACCCAAAATGGGTTGGCCATTGTGGGTTCCCAGTTGCCCACCACACAAATGCTGGGTGCAAGGCCAACTGGGAGTCCAGCGGACTCCCCCTCCCCACCCATTACACTGATTCACTGCCTATAAGGGTGTGTGCATTTATTTATTTATTTATTACAGCACTTTTATCCTGCCCTTTAGCCAAAAAAAGGTCATAAAGGCAGCTTACAAAAATAATTCTTAAGACAGTTCCTGCCCACAGGCTTACAATCTAAAAAAAAAAGCATGACACAAAAGGAAAGGGGATTGGGAGGGAGGAGGAAAAAAAGCAAATTTAGGCACTGTTTGAACTGCTCTATCCCTTGTTCCTACTGGACAACCTGTTGCGGGCTTGCCCAAGACTTTGTGCTGCCTTGGCGCACCAAATAGTAGCTTCCCCCCACCCCAATTACACACATGGTATGTCCAGTTTTTTTTTTAAAAAAAGAAGTTTGGCTGCACCATTCAGACAAGACATAAATCCCTGCCTTTCTCTATCCCTGTAAGTTCTGCTGCATGAACTGAGCTGCTTCACTTGGCTGCAGTAGAGCCGGCCCTGATGAGCTGTAAAAGAAAAGAAATTAAAGGCATGGGGAGGGGATTAAGGCAATTTGGAACACTGTATTCTCTCCCCCTCCTGCTTTTGGAGATGCCATTTCTGTGCCGTAACCATGCCTCTCCGCTTTCCCAGTGTCCAACTTGGTGGCTCCCCCCACCCTCTTTTCTGATTTATTTAATAACTTGGCTATTCAAGCTTGTGCCCCAAGAGCCATTTCATTTCTGCTGTGTAACCGGCAAGCAAATTTCTTCCAAGTTGCTGAACAGTCTACTGCCTCCTTTTCTTCACTGCTGAAGCATTTCATTGCCGTCCCATTGACTGGGAGGTGTTCTGTTACATTGGAATCAATAGCTTAGGGCTCTCCGGCACACTGATTAGCTTGTCAGTCAGAGCCGGAGGGGGAAGGTAGCATAAATCCCGGAATACCAGGGCCACCAGTTTGAAAAGCGAGGAATGCAGGCGGCTCAGATGGGGGACTTTCGCGACCACCTGTTGCTCTCTAACATGTGCAAAGTGTATTAACTTCTTTGCTGCTACATGCCTGAAAGGTCACCTGTGTGAGAGAGAAGTTTAACTCTTTGGGAATCTTTTGACTCATGATTGTGTGCAAGGGGCAGAGAAGGAAGACGGGAAAGAGATGCAAAATGTGCTCCATGTTTCTCCCTCCAAGGGTTATATTTGATCCTCTTCCCATTTGGTAGAATTCATTTCACTCTTCTCCCAAGGCACTTGGGGTCGGATACATGGTTCTTCCCCAGCTGTCCTATTTTATCCCCATAACAAACCTGTGAGATAAATTAGAGGGAGGGGGAGGGAACGGCTCCAGGTCACCCAGTGAGTTTCATGGCTGAGGCTGAGTGAAGATTTCAGCTGGTATCTCTCCAGTCCTAGGACGTAGCTAGACCTAAGATTTATCCCAGGATCATCCTGGGTTCATCCCTGCCTGAGCGCTGGATGCCCTGTGTGGCACTTAGGTCACAGCTAGACCTAAGGTTTATCCTGGGATCATCCAGGGTTCGCCCCTGCCTGAGCACTGGATCCCTTGTGTGTCACCTAGGTGAACAGGTTTGACCCCTGGACGATCCAGGGATAAACCTTAGGTCTAGCTATGGCCCTAGTTTGACACGCAAACTGTGATTACACCACACTGGTGCTCATGGTATCTGAACAGGAGCGGGCAAATTGTGGCTCTCCAGTTGTTTTAGCCTACAACTCCCATCATCCCCCACCATCAGCAATGCTGGCTAGGGAGCTGTAGGCCAAAACATCTAGAGAGCCACAAGTTGTAGAGGGTAGAGGAGGAAGTATTTTCTGGGGGGGGGGGCAGCCATAACATTAGGCAGAAGGAGGTGGTTGATTTGGCGGTGTGATGAAATGGCAGCAAATTATTTTATTGTATTTTTTACTCCTGCAGGGAGGTGCTTGTGGGGTTTTCTACCTCAGGTGCCAAAACAGCTTGACCGGCTTTGACTACTATGCAACTTAACTTGAGTCAGGAATTGCTGTTCCAACTCTAGCAGCAAAATGTCCTTGGCCAGCCCTGTTTATAGCAAACAGGGAACTCTTCTCTGTCATTGGTCATCAAGAGCAGCAGTGGGTCTGCTTCAAGCTTATGGGATCTACTTAGGAAGCACCTTAGAGAGCTCCTCTAGAGTTTTGAGTGGTTCTGACTGAAACCCGGAGCAGATTCAAAGCCCCATTGATCTGAAAGCCACCAACCTTGGCTGCATATATGCGTGTGAGCATCCAGGCAAGCACGTATGCCAGTGGTGGGATGGCTCCGCCCACTTCGGGCTGTGGAATGGCATCCCCCAATATGCTTGACAGAAGACTATGCACCCCCAGTGGAAAAGAAATTTCCCCACCCTCTGTTTTGAAAGGATATGGCCTTGAGCACATGGAAGTCAGAGGCAGGCCTAGAGGGTACATTCCCAATCCCTCATGTGCACCTCTACATAAAATTAATGCATGTGCAGAGTACCTTCTCCAAGTAATGCATTCTGGACCCAATGCACTGAATCTCCGGAAGGCAAGTCTATGCAACCAGACTAGCTTCCAAGCAAAAGTGTCATGTTGCCCGTCAAACTAACCCAAGAAAACCATACGACAGGCATTTATTATCCAGTTTCCTATCTCCGAAGACCACAAACGGAAATCCTGCACTTAGAATTTTAAAGCCTGAGCTCTTGCAAAGATTTTTCTTTTCTTTTTAATTAACCACATTTGGGGTTTCCTACAAGCCCTCGACAAACTGGCCACAAACCACAAAGTAAGTCAGTACAGAGCAAACTGGGATTATCATTAGTATTATTCCATTATATTAATTCCCTAATTTTTGTTTTAACTATTGTGATTAGCATTTACAAGCCTGCTTAGATTTTACCCCTTACTTTTTTAAGTCTTACAAGCCGCAAGCCGAGGACAAGCCTTGTCAACACAAGAGCTTGCTGTAGAAGGGTTACTATTAAAAATGGGGGATTGCACCAGGTTCAGCTAACACACACACACACACACACACACACACACACACAAAGGCTAGAAGTCATTCTGATTTCTTAAGGCTAGAGTTAGACAACTTGTGGCCCTCCAGATGTTTGATCTTAGAAGTCCCATAATCCCTCACAGCTGGGTATGCTAGCTAGAGCTCATAGTATTGATTTAAGAACATCAGAAGAGCCCTGCTGGATCAGACCAAGGGTCCATCTAGTCCAGCACTCTGTTCACACAGTGGCCAACCAGCTATCAGCCAGGGATGAACAAGCAGGACATGGTGCAACAGCACCCTCCCACCCATGTTCCCCAGCAACTGGTGCACAAAGGCTTATTGCCTCGAATACTGGAGCTAGCACACAACCATCAGGGCTGGTAGCAATTCATAGCCTTTACCTCCAGGAATTTATCCAACCCCCTTTTAAAGCCATCCAGATTGGTGGCCATCACCACATCCTGTGGTAGTGAGTTCCATAACTTAACTATGCGCTGTGTGAAGAAGTACTTCCTTTTATTTGTCCTGGAACTCCCACCAATCAGTTTCATGGGATGACCCCGGGTTCTAGTATTTTGAGAGAGGGAGAAAAATGTCTCATTATACATTCTCCATACCATGCATTAGTTGTTACATTTCTACCCCACCTTTCCTCCATGGGGCCTATGGTGGCGTACATGATGCTCCTCCTTTACATTTTATCTTTACAACAACCCTCTGAAGTAGGTTCGACTGAGGGTCAGGGACTCCCCATCCCCGAAGTCACCCTGTGAGCTTACACAGCTGAGTGGGGACTAGAACCCAGATCTCCCAACTGCCAGTTCAACACTGAAAGAAAGAGAAAGAGGGAGAAGTTGTGCAGATCAAGATAGCTGCATCGCATAGTGTGATCCTGCAGGTTTCATATTGCTGACATCCCCCATTTCTCCGAGCTATGAGAAGTTCCAGGGACCAGGATTTGGGTCCAACATTCTATCCACTACACCACACTGGGCCTCTCATCTGGAGCTCTGCAAGTTGACCACCCATGATTAAGGCCATCCTTTCCTCAGAGGCTTATACCACACATGAGACGTTGGGTTATATCATCACATTGAACTAAGGGTGGCCATGTGTACTTCTCTACAGGTGGCAGTCCTCTTTCTGAAGAGCCTTCTGGTCCAAGCCCAGTTTCTAGATTAAGTACCACTAGAAGGGAGAAGACCGGCTTTGAAGTTGGCCATCCACACTTAGCACCTGGACAGCAGACACTCAGGTCACCTGTTCACCATCTCCCCCACCCTGATGAGTTGTATTCTATTTCTATTTAAATCATAATCATTATTTCTCAATTTGCTTCTGTACCTATAAATTAGCATATGAAAAGGTTGTGTAAACTTGTGTCCCCTTTTGTTTTCTTTTTTGCCGAGGCATTTCCTCTTTTTGGAGGGTGGGATGCAAATGGCCAATGAGTGCAGTTCCACATAGTGAGCCCGGTGTAAAGAGCCTGTGTAGGCCTGGTTCAGATGTTATTGTTGTTGTTTATTCGTTCAGTCGCTTCCGACTCTTTGTGACTTCATGGACCAGCCCACGCCAGAGCTTTCTGTCGGCCGTCGCCACCCCTAGCTCCCCCAAGTAAGCCAGAATTGCTGAGAACAAACCCTGGCTTACGATTCTGGTTTGTTTAGAGAGAGCATTTTATAATTTATTTTGAAATTATTTTGGTGGTATTTTTGAACTTACCTAATGACTGTGAGTGGGGTGTGTGTGTGTGTATGTGTGTGTTCCTATCTATTATATATCTCCTCCTTGCTCTGCAGCCTCTTAGGCTGCCTAGATGTTCTGATTTGAAAAAGCCCTATGAGCGGAATTATCTCAGGATGTCTATCTCAGGGCTTTAAATGAAGTACAGGAAACTGAGGAGGGTACAGGTTCCTGGAGATATCATTATACAATGAAAGACACGACAATCACTCACACTCTTTGGCCATTGCATAAGAAAGCAAGCACAAGAACCCTGAACCCCATCTATAAGAATTTCTCCAAATTTTTCTTCTCCTTTGAATTATTAGAGATGCACAGAATGTTTAAAAGCCATTCCACTTGTGCTTTGTGGATTGTCCGTGGCCTGCCTTTCCGTCATCCACCCACTGATGGAATAAGATTTTTAAATTAGTTTTTTTTTTTCCTAATTTGGGTAAATGTGAATTCTTGCACATGCGAATTTGCGCAAGTTCACACATGTCAATGCACAATACACATTTTAAAGTTTAGCATATGGCTAAATTGCAAAAATGCACATTTTGGGCCATTTTTTGTTTTGTTTGGGATTTATTTATTTATTTTTGCATATTTTTCTACAATGGAATTTGTGCAAAATTCCCAAAGGTTAGGAAAATGGTCCATGGACTCTGCCCAACAGTTTGCTTCAGAATCCATGTGCCAGTTTCATAAAAATCTGAAAACATTTGGTTCCATTGTGGATTTCTAAAACAATTTCTTTTCTATCAAATTGAATGAGAATGGTTGAAACCTGTCCTAGTTATTGTCCCCACTACCACATCTGGAATGAAGACATGAGGCAAGTTAAGGATCACAACTTTATTAGTTAACAAGGGTCTGCAATGGATTCTAAATCTGGAATAATTGAGCCTGCTCCCTCCTCCACACATGTCCCAGGAGTGTCCTGGTAATATGCCTGGTCTGGAGCTAGGCTAGTCCAATTCAATTAATGTCCAGGGGAAAATATTATGAAGTATGTCCTCCCCTACAGGGCTTCATCATATCTGGAAGCATGGGTGGCCTGGGAGACTGCACAGCAATGGAGAGATGTATAACAGAAAGAAGAAGACATACAGCTCCCTTGACTACCTCACAATGATCGGGTAAGCTAAAAACCACCATCCAAAATGGCATAAGAAGAAAGTCCAAAAACGCTTAGGAAAATGAGAAAGAAACTGTGCTACATCCACTCTTAATGGTGAACCCCACTCTGGGAATTTGAAGAATTTCTCCTCCTCCTGGAGAAATTTAGTGAAATGCCCCCCACCTCTGATTTTTTCTCTCCCCACAAATAGGACGGAGAACTTTGAGAGGCTGTTTCCACAGAGATATACTGTAACCTGTATTGTGTATGAACTTCAAACTTCCATAGATGTGTAAAACAAATATACCCTACCTACGACTCCACCACATCACAATTAATACTCCGAGAGAAAGTGAAGATGTGAGATTTCCCTGTCATGGGCAATATTGTTAATTCAGCAAGATCAGAAGCAACATCAGGGTAAATCACTCCTACTCAGTCAAAAATGTGGTTACTCAGCAAGGAGATAGACTGACATTTCTTTTGTCCTCTCATACCTCCCAATTGCTCACCTTTACAATTGTTGATATATGTGTGTGTGTGTATATATATATATATATATATATATATATATATATATATATCCCTTCGGGGAGGGGGGAGTTATTCTGACCCATGCAATATATATCCCTTCGGGGAGGGGGGAGTTATTCTGACCCATGCAATAAAATACAATGCCTAACCTCTCAAAAAAAAGAAGACGAAGACGAAGACGAAGACGAAGACGAAGACGAAGAAGAAGAAGAAGAAGAAGAAGAAGAAGAAGAAGAAGAAGAAGAAGAAGAAGACTCCCAGTCCCCAAGTATTCCTGGCAATGGAATATGAGCTTCTGTTATAGAACATAGAGTTTTATATTTCAACTGACATGAGTCATTCTACCACCAGCCCATTTTAAATGATAGATGGAATTAATTATTGTTTTTCCTCCCACCATTTGGAAAATTAGCTGAGGCATCTGAAAACAGGCCTGCAACTTGTAGCCACTTGATGTTTTTGCCGGTGGAAAATGTGTGTGTGTGTGTGTGTGTGTGTGTGTGTGTGTGTGTGTGTGTGTAGCTCTTCAAATAAAGAACACCTCTGACAGCCCTCAGCTAGAGGACTGTCCTCTGTAAAATAGGACACATAGCCACCCTATAACTCTGGTGACCTGACAGTATCCTCTACCTCACTTGAGGATAGCAGGCTAGCTGAGGGGAACAGCACAGGGCAGATGAAACACCCAGCTCTCCCTCTTCAACATCTCTGCACTGCTATTCCTTCCAGCATCTCCCACTTGAGGCAGCTGTGTCAGCCTGCCTAATGATAGGGACGGCCCTGCTCATCTATTTTGACCTACACAGCCTATGAACTGCAGCGTTTTCAAGTTTCACTTCATTCCCATGCCTCTTATCTTTCTAAAGTAATAAAAAAATAAATTCAACCCCTCCCTCCCTCCCTCTCCCTCTCCCTCTCCCTCTCCCTCCCTCCCTCCCTCCCTCCCTCCCTCCCTCTCTCTCTCTCTCTCTCTCTCTCTCTCTCTCTCTCTCAATAGGTAGCCCCTATTTCCTGGACACATTATGATCCCTGTTTTATGCTTGTCTCTATGGTTTTGCCTTTTACAAATGTTATTGTGAGTTGTTTCATTTTGCATTCCTCGGTGTTCTTGGGTTTACAGAGGTTAAATCTTGAAGGGGTAACTTTGAACCGCAAGGTGACACGCAGTGGACATGCACTGTGAGCAATTTCACCCACAGTGACGCGGATCATTTTGACACATTGTTAGTAGGACTATTACATGTTTTCCTAGCATCTCTTGAACCAAACGATCACAGTCTTTAGTTTTTTAAATACAGTGGCTAATAGGTTATTGTTCCCTGTTTGCAGATAGTGAAAATGTCAGGCAGAAGGGTCCTAGACTAGGGTGACCATATGAAAAGGAGGACAGGGCTCCCGTATCTTTAACAGTTGTATTGAAAAGAGAATTTCAGCAGGTGTCATTTCACCTGGTGAAATTCCCTCTTCATCGCAACAGTTAAAGCTGCAGGTGCCCTGCCCTCTTTTAAATCTGGTCACTCTAGTATAGCTCCTGCAGCTTTAACTGTTGTGATGAAAAGGTAATTTCACCATATACAAATGACACCTGCTGAAATTCTCTTTTCTATGCAACTGTTAAAGATACAGGAGCCCTGTCCTCCTTTCCATATGGTCACCCTATCCTAGACTGGCTTTCTCCACGTTGCCTGAGAGTTTGGGATTTGATCTTAGTTTATTCACAAGCACAAGCATTTATTTGTTGTTCGTTTGTCACATTTATATCCTGCCTTTTCTTCCAAGGAGCCCAAGATGGCATACTTGATTCTTCGCCTCTCCATTTTATCCTCATGACAACCTTATGAGGTAGGTTAGGCTGAGAGTTAGTGACTGGCATGAAGTCACCCAGGCCATAGCTAGACCTAAGGTTTATCCCTGGATCATCCAGGGGTCAAACCTGTTCAGCTAGGTGACACACGGGGATCCAGTGCTCAGGCAGGGACGAACCCTGAATGATCCCAGGATAAACCTTAGGTCTAGCTGTGGCCCCAGTGGGTTTCTGTGGCTCAGTGGGGGACTAGGACCTGGATCTCTCGAGTTCCAGTCCAACACTTTAGCCTCTACATGGCCAGATCTACACCAAGCAGGATATGATACTTTGAAAACGGTTTGAAAACTGTATATGATGTGTGTCCTGGGCCCTAACAGGTGTCACTACTGTTATAAACCATTTTAAAGCAGTAGTGTAGAGCCTGCTTGGCTCTCAGAATTCAGACATATGATCACCTACCTCCATTCTGATGGAGGAATCCTGCTGTGCCTCATGGATTACCTCACTTGTTGCCAATAAACTCCTCATTCTCCCAACAACAAGCCAGTGTGTCTATTTCCTTCCATCTGACATTACATGGCATAATCTATTTGTATTTCTGTGTGTGTATGTATTAAAAAATGCCTGTAAATCAGTGAGGTTTTGGCCAGGTTCTGAATTTCTTTTCCAAGTCCACACTTCCACCACCACAATGGCTGTGAGGTTGGACGTCGTTGTCCTGACTGGCAGCGTAAGCCATTGTTAGGCGTGCCAAACAGTCTGAAAGACCTCTCATGGCCTCTTTTAAGCATGCAATGTCATCTGCTGCCACAGGTTGTGCAAGCGCTGATGGCAGTAAATGCCACTCCAAATTATGCAATTTCAGATGTGATGGGAAACTCAGCAGAGGAGGAAGTGGGGGTGGGTGGGGAGGTGAATCAAATCCTTTTGTTGAATTTGTGCTGAAGGTCTTTGGATAATGGTTGCTCATGAGCATCCAAAATGCTCATCGCCAGCCTGGTGGGCTGGTGCGTTTCAGCAATACTCTAAAATAAACATTAGAAATGTTTGCAATGTCACAGCTTTTAAAGGATGACATAAATGCAGCTTGGTATGCAGAGCCCAGATGGGTTTATTATCATGTTTTCCAACTCTGCTTCTGTATATATTATCTACACACACACACACACACACACACACCCATGCACATAAATAAAATGTATGCAGCCCCATTGCAAAGATCTAAGGCACAAGCACCCAGATGCATGTAGGCTTCCATATATGTGATCCATATCCTGTATCATGCATATACTTTGGGATATGCACTCATAGGCTCATTGCCCATGGAGACCTTGAATGCATAGCGGTCAAGAGTGGGCCAGTGAACACAACGCAATCCTCCCCTCCTTGCATTCATTTCTACATGGATGAATGCATGAACTGGGCCAGAGTAACTGGGGGCACCAATACTTTATTTATTGTTTAAAGGCTAGGTATTTCTGGGTTGGTAGGTAGCAGTTCCTTCCACCCTCCATCCTCCCCATCTTCAGCACAGGGCAAGAGAAAGAGGAATAGTTGGCTACAGATGATTGAAACAAGCCAAGCCATTTCACTAAGCTTTACAACTGATCTGATCTGAGATGCATTTTGCAACCTTGACCACAGATACAGTGAGTAACCGAGGGGTTACGGCTTAGTTTCAGGTGAGTTTCACCATGGGAGTGATTAGTGAATAATGTCCCCACCTCGCAACTTACATGAAGAAGATCCAATAAAACCGATTGACTTAAATAACATAAGGACATCAGAAGAGCCCTGCTGGATCAGACCAAGGGTCCATCTAGTCCAGCACACTGTTCACACGGTGGCCAACCAGCTGTCGACCCACAAACAGGACATGGGTGCAGCAGCCGCCTCCCGCCCATGTTCCCAAGCAACTGGTGTATATAGATTTACTGCCAATATACGTCCAACTTCTTCACACAGTGCATAGTTAAATTATGGAACTCACTACCACAAGATGTAGTGATTGCCACCAGTTTGGATGGCTTTAAAAGGAGGTTGGATAAATTCCTGGAGGCAAAGGCTATTGATGGCTACTAGCCCTGATGGTTGTGTGCTATCTCCCGTATTCAGTGCAGTAAGCCTGTGTGCACCAGTTGGTGGGGAACATGGGTGGGAGGGTGCAGTTGCACCATGTCCTGCTCGTGAGTTCCTGGTTGATAGCTGGTCAGTCACTGTGTGAACAGAGTGCTGGACTAGATGGACCCTTGGTCTGATCCAGCATCAGGGCAGTTCTTCTGTTCTGTAGTTCAGTGACGAATTTGAGAACTAGAGTTTCCAGCTCCAATGATCAATATTGCATGCTCCTTGTGGTAGAGACCTGTCCCTCTTCCCCCACCCCCCCCTAGGTTCCTCTAAGCACTAGTTACAAAGATGGTGACACACATAAGTAAATATACTGTCCACAATTTCAGAACATACTAAGTGCATTGTAACCTCTTTCTCTTTCAAGAATTTCATTGCTTCAGAGATCATTGCAAATTATGCATCGCCCTTTTTAATGTAGTTCTTTCCTTCACTTGTTAATCGTGCAGCCTGCCTGCGGTTTTTAAGGGCTAGCTTAAACATAATTTAGAAGATCCATTCTTTTCTTTGAATGTTAACCTGTAGCCTGCCTTCAGCTATTAGCTAAGACTTTACAATAATTTAAAAAGTTCTGTAGCTCTGTATCAATAGTTTCAGGCATACCAGCCATTATATGTAGGGTAGGATGGCCATTTGTCCTCTTTTAAAGAGGACAGTTCTCTATTTGAAGGTGTCTTTTATTTGAAGGTAGGGATTTATACCACTGAAAAATCCATCCCTTTTTGGGTTCACCAAACTTCTGTGGCGGCCTGTATTTGAGAGCCAATTAGCAGGTTTTCCGTGAATTCTGGGGCTTTTAATGATTTTGTTATATTCTTATTTCCGGAAATAGGCAATTTATTTATTTATTTATTTATTTACTTATTACATTTTTATACCGCCGAAGCTCTCTGAGGGGATCACAAAAATTAAAACCATGAAAAGCACAAAACAACCAACAATTTAAAAACATGAACACAAAATACAATATAAAACTGCAATTTGCATAATTTGTGCAAATTGCAGCTGAATTTTTCACAAATGCCTGTTTTGTTTTGTTTTGGGTTTTTTTTTTGCAAATGTTTTACAAAATGCAGAAAATCTGCCAGCTGACCTGGGGGGATTCCACACGTTGTACTGAGGGGGCTTCCATGCGCCCCCAGTGTGCACCCAAAGCGATCGTGTAGCTTGCCTGTTCGAAGAGACGAGGAAGAGGCGTCCTTGCCGCTGCCACCCACCTACCTCCTCGCCGGCCGGGTCGGAGAGCTCGGCTTCCGCTCTCCACCCTGCCTTCTTCCGCCGAGCTCTCCGACCCGGCCGGCGAGGAGGTAGGTGAGTGGCAGCGGCGGTGGCGGCGGCAAGGACGCCTCTTCCTCGTCTCTTCCAGGCAAGCTACACGATCGCTTTGGGTGCGCACTGGGGGCTCATGGAAGCCCCCTCAGTACGACGTGTGGAATCCCCCCTGACTTGCTGCAGACCATCTCAGGCCAGCTGACAGAAGATGGAACAGAGTCTGAGGGGCGGAGCCCACGGAAGTGCATCAAGCTCCACCCACCCAGCTGAAAACCTCCAGGTTCCCTGTTTGAAGAGCTGTCCAAGTCCAATTTAAAGATTAAAGGGGGGGGCATAAGAAGGGAGAGCAGGGGAACCATAAGAAGGAGGACGACCAGCATTGGAATTACCCACTTGCAGTTAGGCGCACCCGATCTCACAAATCCCAGTACTGCATTTCTATTGCATTATAGTGTTTGTATCTACATTTGCATCTGTGCATATAAATTTGCATGTTTTGTTGCTGTTGTTGTAGTTGCGGCCAAACTGTGCACTGTTTTCTTTTTCTTTTTCTTGACAAGCTGTAAGGGGCCATCTCATGTGTGACAGCTCTGGCTATGCGTTTCTTTTTCAATACTGAGGACTCTGTGTGTGGAGGTGGAAAGAAAGGTGTGCTAAACCTTCTTGCCCCTTAATCTTTTTTGCTTTTCTTTCCTTCATTTCCTCCCAGTTGCCTTTTAGACAGAGGTTGCAACGAGACCCGGGCCTGCATTTCAACTATGAGACTCTTCTTGATCCGCTCAGCCTCTTGGCTGTCTCAAGAGCAACAGGAGAAAGCAGCTAACTTGTCGCCAAGCTCCTTGCAACCGAGACGGGGTGCGTGCACGGGCGCATGAAATGAAGCTCTCGCCACGTTACTCAGGAGCCTTTAACCCAGGCTATGCCCCCTTGCTTTCTATGGGGCTCTTTGGGGATAGGGTGCGGAAGTTCACCCCTCTCAGACTGGATTGCAACACTTGGCCAATTACAGCACTCTCACTCTGTACTTTCCACAAAAGAGATTTCTGAAGCGACGGTGACAAAAGCTTCTGTGTGTCTGATCTGAAAGCAAGGAGGGGTGCAGTGCGGGGGCGGGGGGGGTAGGATTAAAATGAAAACAAACAAATAAGTAAAAGAGTGAAATATTGGGACTTCTTTTGAAGTCCTCAACTATTATAGCTGCTCAGAGAGGGAGGGGGAATCACCTTGTTTAGGGTGACCATATGGAAAAGAGGACAGGGCTCCTATATCTTTAACAGTTGTATAGAAAAGGGAATTTCAGCAGGCGTCATTTGTATATATGGAGAGCCTGGTGAAATTCCCTCTTCATCACAACAGTTAAAGCTGCCCTCTTTTATATCTGGCCACTCTAGTATAGCTCCTGCAGCTTTAACTGTTGTGATGAAGAGGGAATTTCACCGGGTGCTGCATGCATACAAAGGCCAACTGCTGAAATTCTCTTTTCTATGCTACTGTTAAAGATGCAGGAGCCCTGTCCTCCTTTTCATATGGTCAAGCTATTTTTTGCTGAACTTTTGCTGGTTTTGGAATCAAGAAACTGAATAGCTACATACAGCTCCTGAAGAAGAAGACATCTCCAAAATGTGAGTTTTGCCAGTTGTCGGTTCTTTCGTCCCTGCATGTCCCAGAGAAGGAGACAGGGAGTAAGGCTGTGATGTTTGCACTTTGCAGGGCCCCTTGTGATAGCAAAGGCGACCTCCACTCGGTGAAATGTGACATATACTGTCATGTTGCAGATTACAGAACACCCTTTCCTCTTCTTTCCCTCTAATCAGGGGCCCCTTCCTCTCCTCCCCCCCTGCCCATAAAAGTGGATCAGGTACCCTTGACAGACTGGCATTTCTAAACAACCCATGGGTAATTCAGAATGGTAGGTATTTTAATCTCAGCTATCCTTACTATGTATCTATTTATTTTCATTGGCTTCTTGCTCCGAGCTGGCACCAATCCAGCCCTTGCGGCAACACCATCACCGGAGACAATAGCAATGAAGGGAGAAGCATAGATGGTGAGAGACTGATCAAATTAACTTTTTTAAAAAATCTGGTTTCTGCTGGCATGTAGTTGGCACAGCCAAGTGCAAAGCAAATGCATAGACAAAGCCATGGGAGGCGAGGAAGGGAGCAAAAAGTGGACGACTTGAAATACCAGATAGAGGAAACTCGACAGGTTTACTGCACACATTATTCAAGTTGTGTGTATGCATTGCATTTCTATCCTGACTTTCCATCGAAGGCCTTAAGGCAAGATGCATGGCTCTTCCGCCCTTTCCGTTTGTATCCTGACAACAACTCTGTGAGGGGGATTAGGCTGAGAGATCATTTATTTTATTTTATTTATTTATTTATTTATTACACTTATATACCGCTCCCATAGCCAGGGCTCTCTGGGCGGTTAACAGAAATTCTAAAATTGAGATAAAAACAAGTATACAAAAGTTAAAGCTCTAAAACACAGAACAAACACACATAAAGCATTAAAACCATTAAAAAACTAAACATGTGGGTGATTAAGATGTGCCACCATATGCCTGGACAAAGAGGAAAGTCTTAACCTGGCGCCGGAAAGATAGCAGCATTGGTGCCAGGCGAGCCTCATCAGGGAGATTGTTGCATAGCCTGGGGGCCACCACCGAAAAGGCCCTGTCCCTCGTTGCCACACTCCGAGCCTCTTTCGGAGTAGGCACCCGGAGGAGGACCTTAGATGTTGAACGTAGTGTCTGTGTATATTCACGTTGGGAGAGGCGTTCCGTCACGTATCGTGGTCCCAAGCCGTGTAAGGCTTTATAGGTCAAAACCAGCACCTTGAATTGGGCTCAGAAACATACAGGCAGCCAGTGCAAGCGGACCAGAGCAGGTGTTATATGGTCAAACCTTCTGGTTCCCGAAATCAATCTGGCCGCTGCATTTTGCATGAGCTGCAGCTTCCGGACCGTCTTCAAAGGCAGCCCTACATAGAGCGCATTGCAGTAATCTAGCTTGGAGGTTACCAGAGCATGGACAACTGAGGCCAGGTTATCCCTGTCTAGATAGGGACGTAGCTGGGCCACCAACCGGAGTTTGTAGAAGGCACTCCGTGCCACCTGAGCCTCAAGATGTCATGAGTGGCTTAAGCTCCCCACGGGGCACCTAAAGCTGAGCGATTTGCACGTCAGTCTCCCCAGTTCTAGTCCAACACTCAAACCATTACACCACACTTCTCCAGTGTGCTCATTCTAAGCACTCATCATAGCGCCACATCAGAAGAGTGGATGCTTATTCTAGGAGAGAGGGTATTTAGCAGTGGTGCAGCTAGGAAATTTTATACCTTTGATTTCTTGGTCTTTTAGCCTCCCATGTGTCTTGTGAGGAGCCGGGACAAAACCGCAACAGTGGGCCACACTGATCTTGGGATCATCCTGAGACTGCGAGGAAAATCAAAATCAAAGGGTAGGGTGATATCCCAGGGCAAGGGAGGGATCATCCCTCCCTGCTCCCGGGATGTCCTGTGCATCATCTGGATGCACAGGGACGATCCTGGGACAATTCTGATTAACAAACTAGCTAAAAGTGGGCTAGATGGAACAACTATTAGGTGGATTCACAGTTGGCTACAGAATCGGACTCAAAGAGTACTTATCAATGGAACCTTCTCAAACTGGGGAGAGGCAACGAGTGGGGTACCGCAGGGCTCAGTCCTGGGCCCAGTGCTCTTCAACATTTTTATTCATGATTTGGATGAGGAGGTGCAGGGAACGCTGATCAAATTTGCAGATGACACAAAATTGGGTGGGATAGCTAATACCCTGGAAGACAGAAACAAACTTCAAAGTGATCTTGATAGGCTGGAGTGCTGGGCTGAAAACAACAGGATGAAATTTAATAGGGATAAATGCCAAGTTCTACATTGAGGAATTAGAAACTACAGGCACAGTTACAAGATGGGGGATACTTGGCTCAGCAATACTACAAACAAGAAGGATCTTGGAATTGTTGTAGATCACAAGCTGAATATGAGCCAACAGTGTGATATGGCTGCAAAAAAGGCAAATGCTATTTTGGGCTGCATTAATAGAAGTATAGCTTCCAAATCACGTGAGGTACTGGTTCCTCTCTATTCGGCCCTGGTTAGGCCTCATCTAGAGTATTGCATCCAGTTCTGGGCTCCACAGTTCAAGAAGGATGCAGACAAGCTGGAGCGTGTTCAGAGGAGGGCAACCAGGATGATCAGGGGTCTGGAAACAAAGCCCTATGAAGAGAGACTGAAAGAACTGGGCATGTTTAGCCTGGAGAAGAGAACATTGAGGGGAGACAGGATAGCACTCTTCAAATACTTAAAAGGTTGTCACACAGAGGAGGGCCAGGATCTCTTCTCGATCCTCCCAGAGTGCAGGACACGGAATAACGGGCTCAAGTTAAAGGAAGCCAGATTCCGGCTGGACATCAGGAAAAACTTCCTGACTGTTAGAGCAGTATGACAATGGAATCAGTTGCCTGATGAATGTGGCCTCTCCCACACTAGAGTCATTCAAGAGGCAGCTGGACAACCATCTGTCATGGATGCTTTAGGGTGGATTCCTGCATTGAGCAGGGGTTTGACTCGATGGCCTTGTAGGCCCCTTCCAACTCTGCTATTCTATGATTCTATGATTCCCGGGATATCACTCTGTCTAGACATGCCTGTAGACGACTGCTTTAAAACAGTATATAACAGAAGTCACAACTGTTGGGGCCCAGGACACCATGTACAGTTTTCAAACTCTTCTCAAAGTGTCATATCCTGCCTAGTGCCAGATCTACACCAAGCAGGATATGACACTTTGAGAACAGTTTGAAATCTGTATACAGAGTGTGTCGCGGCCCCCAACAGTTGTGACTACTGTGGTTCAGGATAAGCACTAGGCAGAATCTAAGTTTGTACTTGCTCTTCCAGCCCGGATACTGATAACCTGACAGAACGTAGTTTTACTGGCCTGACCAGTTTAAAACAGTGCCCTACCCCCAGTTCCTGGCAGGTTTGAATCCTATCACAGAGAGAGAGAGAGAGAGAGAGAGAGAGAGAGAGAGAGAGAGAGAGAGAGAGAGAGAGAGAAGAGACAACAAAAAGGACTGCAGCATCATAGGCAGAACTGCTACAATTGAAGGGGTTGGTTGCCGGGGGGGGGGGGGGAATTGTTATTTTTTTGAAGACCAGGTGAAATCCAGTTGCCAAGGTCACCCATTGAGTCACCAGGTGGTGTATTTAATTTAAAAGGAGTGTTAACCTTGTTTACACAAAATAATGCCAATATGCAGGGAAGCAGTAAATCCATTGTCGTTAAACAGCAGGGAGGCCGCTCTCCGCTGGCAGCCTGCCCACGGGCGGCATGAACTCAGCTGGCACCCGGCAAAGGCGGCCCTGAGCTCGGGCCTAGCCGCCCTGGCAGAGGCCTCGGTTGGAAATGCTTGTGGTCTGCCCTTTGCACCCTCCAGTTGACTCTTTACGTTCTTGTCAAATATATTTAAACCGAGAGGTGTCCACTTGAAGGGAAACATTTGTTAATCACTTAAAATGTGAGGGTTTGGCTGCACTCCAAGTTTACATTTTATAAATATGTAGTGTCTCTCTTGAGGGAGGCAAGGATCTACTGACCCCCCCCTTTTGCCCATTCCTTTGCAAAAAGGGGGGAGGGAGAAGTCATCTGTATACAACGGAAGAGACTAAAAGATTTTTCATTTTCTTCCAAAAGATCTTATCCTAGTACTGTTGTATGTACTCGCTCTTACTGAAATTGATAAGTTATAGTGCAGATATGGCCCACGTCAAATATCTAGTGATGCTGTTGCCAACTTTTTTTAAAAAAAAAAATGCTGTTACATTGAGTTGAGTGCCTCTGAGCACATGCAGAGTTCT
This sequence comes from Elgaria multicarinata webbii, assembly GCF_023053635.1. Classification (NCBI taxonomy): domain Eukaryota; kingdom Metazoa; phylum Chordata; class Lepidosauria; order Squamata; family Anguidae; genus Elgaria; species Elgaria multicarinata. The sequence goes on along the minus strand of NC_086186.1, from coordinate 25,061,839 downwards.
TTTCTTCCTAAGAGGAAAACATTTCATTTTTATTTATTTATTTATTTAAAACATTTATATCCTGCCCTATATCATTAAGATCTCAAGGCAGCGTACAGATAAAAGCATAGAGTATAAAACAGCCTTGAGTGCTATTTTTGGTAGACGAGTGGGTGTAACTCAAATAAATAAATAAATAAAAATAAAGTGCGTGCTGTCAGTGGTTGTTTAATGAACTCAGGGGAAAGTCTCCCATGTCACATGCCTTTCTTTTGGTTGGAGGAGGCTGATTTTCAAGCCAAACTTCCAGGAAGCCTCCCTGCAAAATGATACTCCATTTGTAATGCACAAAATTCACAGTGCACACATAGACAGTATAGAGGGTGAACACTTACACCGCACCCTCAAAAAGAGGAAATGCATCAGTTAGAAAACAGGACACACGTGTGCGTAAAATTTGTGCATGTTCATTTAAAGGCAGAGGTGCAATTTTAGAAATAACAACTACAATTTAAATAGAATTATACCACATTTCACCAGAGTGGGCACGACTATGATCAAATGACCTTTGGGTCTTCTAAGGCCTCCACTAGACCTAGCAGTCTAGCGAGATGGAGGGGGTGAAGATCTCGCAATTTTTTTATCGCAAGATCTCCCTCTCTGTTCACACGCGGCGCGCAACGACCTCAGACGGAGAGGCATCACGCCCACCATTTTTGTTTGTTTGTTAAAGGGGAAGATGTTCACGAACGCTCATGTGCAGAAGGTAGGTGGGGGTTTTTTTTTTAAAAAAATGCCTTATTTTCCCTGTTCCCCCCACACCACCCCCGATGGGCGCAGTACTCCTGAGGAGCTCTGCGCCCTGTGTGCGGGTCCCGGCTCCGTGCAAGGAACTGCAAGGAATCGGGATAAACCATGGCACCCTGCCACATGTTCCGAGACAACAGAAAAACCAGGCCTAAAGGAGAGGGTGAGATCCTGGGCAAGGCAGGGATCATGCCTCCCTGATCCTGGGATCCCCTGTGCGTCATGTGAATGCAAAGGGGTGTTCCCGGGGATTACCCCAGGATTTCACCCCATCTAGCTTTCATCTAAGTCTGTGGTCCATGTGCAACTGCAGATGGGCAATTTCAAAGTCGCTGTTCTCCCTTCTTGCGGCTCTTGCTTTAGAAACAGGGACTTGGACCAGACATCTTTTACAATAGAGCAAGAGGGTGGGGGCAGAAGGTCTCCAGAAGTTTGGGACTTCAACTCCCAGAAGCCTCTGCCAGCATGGCCAATGGTCAGGAATGCTTGGTGTTGAAGTCCTAAACATCTAGAAAGTGACTTTCTGCCCACCCCTGAAATAGAGGACACCTTCAGAAAAAAGGAGTGTTCACACAGCCCTTCAAATAGAGGACTGTCCTCTGTGAAGTAGGACACATGGCCACCCTATACCCCCACCCTCAGCCCATATAACTTCAGTCCTTAGTGTGCATGCTTGAGCTTTGCTGGTCTACATTCAACCACCTCCATCCCAGTGTTACATTCTCCAATTCCGGCAATTATCCAAGCAGGCAAAATCCTTCCTAACCCAACCTGTACAGTTCCAGCCAGATGGCAACCCTATTTAATCTATCCAGCATATAAGATCTATGTTACTGCTTGCTACTCACAGAGTTATCATAAAGCAACGAACAGATAAAAGTTGTCTTCCTACCCACCAAGGTGGTTGTGGTGACATTTCCATTGTTTCCTCATGATGGTGCAGTGGCTAAAGTGTTGGACTGGGAGTCGGGAGAACAAAGTTCTAGTCCCCACTCAGCCATGAAAACACACTGGGTGACGTTGGGCCAGTCACAGACTCTCAACCCAACCCACCTCACAGGGTTGTTGTTGTGAGGATAACATGGAGAGAAGGAAGATTATGTATGCCTCCTTGAGTTCCTTGGAAGAAAAATGGCAGGATATAAATTAGGGCTGTGCACAGACTCCCCGAAACGCTTCATGGCCCGTTTTGGGCTGACCCATCTGTCCCCCACTCCGCTCCGTAGAGTGAGATCCAGGTCCGCTGCCATCACCGCATGGATGGCGCCAGTGTCGCCAGGTAAGCCAACCCCCCTGCCCCCTTACCTGTGCCTGTCGCAATCCAGCACAGGCTTCAATTGAGGCCCTGGTTGAAGCCAGAAGAGAAGGCTGCAGCCTCTTCCACTTCAAGCTGGGGCCTCAGTTGAAGCCCACGACGGACCGCGATGGAAGCAGGTAAGCCCCCCTCGCCCCCTCCCCCCTTCCTTGGCTCCACTGCTGTCACCGCACTGACTGCGGTGGCGGCAGAGCCAAGTAAGCAAAACTCCCCCCACCCCCTTACCTGCCTCCGTCATAGGCTTCAACTGACGGCCAGGTCTCAAAGTGGAAGCCAGCCCGTTATGGAAGCAGGTAAGCCCGCTCCCCCCTTACCTGGCTCCATTGCTGTTGCCACATGGACTACGGTGGCAGCGGCACCACCAGGTGAGTTCCCCTCCCCCCACTTACCTTCATCCAGAGCTCTGGATCAAGGCGAACCGCTTTGCCTCAATCTGCACCCCCCAACCCGATTCGTCTCCGACTTTGTCAGAGGCGAATCAGGCCGCTCCGCTATTGCTTCTCCAAAGCGAAGCGAAGCGGAGCACAGCCCTAAAATAAATGTAATAAATACATAAATAAAGTGATAAGTCAAGTGAGGTTCTTGCCCAACAGGTGATGAGACAGAAGAAGTCAAACAGGTTACAAAATGCCTTCCTTTAAAACAACAACAACAATAACAACAACAGCAAGTTATCGAATTAAACTTTAAAGGAATAGCGGGTTGGATGTCATGCTCAACTTCAGCCAAAATAGAAAGCAGGGTGGAGAGAAAAATCATTCTGGGCTGCTTTTTTGAACTCCTTCCGGAGATGGTGTAGTGAAAAGAAAGGTCAGCCGTGCTCCTCCTTGATGGGATGGCGTGAGATTCCGAGGCCACTTAAAATGAAATAAAATGAAACAAACAGAATGGCAGTAAGTCTGTCAAAGGCACTGTGCTTGCAATTGTCATGACACGGCCGTAAATAAACGCTGTCTGATGTTTGAAACTGGGGTAAGGTGAGGAGGTCAGGCAAAGGTTCTTTGGAGATGGCCCTCTTCTAAGTCCTGTTTTGTTTTTTAACTCTTCTTCCGAAATAAATACATTTTAAAAGAAAATGAAAGACTGAAGAACGTGTCTGGAAATGTACACCAATTACGGACTTTCCTCTTTCGGAGGAAGAGGTTGCAAAGTCACTCCACCCACCGCCCATCACTGATTTTGCTGTAAGCTACTGTAAAGAATATTTGATTCGCCAACAGTTGTATATAGCCTACTCATCGCATAATATTTGGTTCTACTTTCATTCCATGGTGGAAAATGCAGATTGCTTTAGGTTATGGCCCTCCAATTGTTGTTGTACTCCAACTTCCAGCAAGCATGGCCAGTAGTCAGGGATGATGGGAGTTGTGGTCCAGAAATATTTGGAAGGACACAGGGTTCCCACCCCTGCTTTGGAAAAAAAAGATCAGAGGTGTCATTCACTTCTTTGCAAATTCACCTGCAGAGTAAGAAGCAGACAGCTAGGTATGGAGAAATCAATCCATTTCCAGGCCCTGTGCTTTTCACACATGTTTACTCTTGAATCCATTTCAACTTGTTTCTTTATTAAACTGCAGTTAAAAATCAAACAAAACAAAAATAATCAGCACCAAAAATGCCATTAAATGTATTAAAATGTATTTCTTCTTAAAATATGCATTTTAATTCCACATTAGAACATGCAAATATAAAATTCCTCAAGAATCCTTATGTGCAACAACAGCAAGTTCTGGCTGCTCTAATTGTGACTTCTAGGACACAAATGCTGCAGGTCTCAGACACCCAAAAGATTAAATTGCCCACGGATAAGAGTACGGATGGGTTGTTCAGTGTACATTTCAATGCAAACCTACCAAATTTCCAAACCTAAGCATGAACCACAATGCAGTTTGCCATCAAAATCGATCCCTGTCCAAAGTTAGTGATGCAGTTCGTAATATAAAAATATTTATCCAAACGTCTTTTAAAGCCATCCAAAGTGGTGGACATCACCACATCTTGTGGTAGTGAATTCCACAGTTTGACTATGTGAACCACCCAGAGAGCTTCAGCTATTGGTGGTATACAAATGCAAAAAAAAAAAAAAAAAAAACAACGATTTTTTTTTAAAAAAAACCTCATTAAGTCCGATGATTTTTTAAACTTGGAATTGCTGCTCTTTCCTGCTGTGTGCAGGAGTAACAGCGCCATTGGAACAGCAGACTGAATGGTCCTCGTGCTTGTTGTGTGCTTCCTCTTTTGAAAAGAGGAAGTAACTGAGGAATGAAAACACGGGCAGAGAAGCGACGGTGGGGAGCATGTTTCCCCCCGGTGTGATAAAGAATCATAGAATCATAGAATCATAGAATAGCAGAGTTGGAAGGGGCCTACAAGGCCATCGAGTCCAACCCCCTGCTCAATGCAGGAATCCACCCTAAAGCATCCCTGACAGAGGGTTGTCCAGCTGCCTCTTGAATGCCTCTAGTGTGGGAGAGCCCACAACCTCCCTAGGTAGCTGATTCCACCGTCGCACTGCTCTAACAGTCAGGAAGTTTTTCCTGATGTCTAGCCGGAATCTGGCTTCCTTTAACTTGAGCCCGTTATTCCGTGTCCTGCACTCTGGGAGGATCGAGAAGAGATCCTGGCCCTCCTCTGTGTGACAACCTTTTAAGTATTGGAAGAGTGCTATCATGTCTCCCCTCAATCTTCTCTTCTCCAGGCTAAACATGCCCAGTTCTTTCAGTCTCTCTTCATAGGGCTTTGTTTCTAGACCTCTGATCATCCTGGTTGCCCTCTTCTGAACACGCTCCCCCACGCTCCAAAACTAAGCTCTAAATCTTCGTTTTCAGCATCAACAGAAATCTATTTCACAGCAATCCCAATAAGAAAAGGAAATTAGGAAGGGTGTGACACCTTGATAGTTACAAAAAAGGTACCTGGGGGCATATTGATGCCTATGGTCGCCTACCCTAGCACTATGCCTTATCTAGCAAAGAAGAACAGATTACATTTTAGATATATCTGTTCTGGTGAGGTGTTTCTTTCTCCCACCTTTCAAACAAAAAATTGAAGTCAAGGTCTCCAACATATTTGATGGTGTTTATTTAACTCCAGGAGGAACTCACAAGTATCTGACGCACACAGATGCCTATTGCCGGTCCCCATTAACAAGGGCATTCATAGGAAGCCATGGGTTCACCCCCTCTCCTTCCCACTCCTTGTTTTAATGCATGCTGTTGTAGTAATGGATTTCAAATATCAAATAAAATTGCTGAAAGGGAAATCCTTTTTCACTCTAAAGAAAAAAGGAAAAACAACAACACATCATTGCTTCTCTAACAGAAGGAACTTGTGGAGTGCCCATTTACAGTAAATACCTTAGTTTAAATGAGTATCAATGAAAAGGAACATGCTTTGCAAAGAAGGCCACAATGGTTTTATGGAGAGATGGCAAAACCTTTGCAGATAGAATCTTTTCAGAGATAGGGGGGTGAAAAGAAGTGGAGCCATAAGCCAGGCACAATGTGAAAGCCCACCGATAATGTATCGGAAAAGTTCCAGTGTGGGTAGTTTAGGAGCGGCATGACACAGGGGGAAATCACATTTGCTTACCGTCATTTCTCTGCCCAAGTGTTTGTCCCTCATTGCTTTCTCTCTTGAAAGAGGAAGTAATCAACGTGCATGTCGTCCATTCAGTGTTGTCACACAGAGGAGGGCCAGGATCTCTTCTCGATCCTCCCAGAGTGCAGGACATGGAATAACGGGCTCAAGTTAAAGGAAGCCAGATTCGGGCTGGACATCAGGAAAAACTTCCTGACTGTTAGAGCAGTACAACAATGGAATCAGTTACCTAGGGAGGTCGTGGGCTCTCCCACACTAGAGGCATTCAAGAGGCAGCTGGACAACCCTCTGTCAGGGATGCTTTAGGGTGGATTCCTGCATTGAGCAGGGGGTTGGACTCGATGGCCTTCCAACTCTGCTATTCTATGATTCTATGATTCTATGCTGCTTCTCCTGCACAGAAGAGAACTTCCATCTTTAAAATTAAGTCAGATTTACTGGGATATATATATATATTGTCGCATGAAGAAGGCTAGAAGGAGCAAGAGGCACAGCAGGGGCAGACAACATCATGAGAGGGACCCATCAAAATCCCGCAAAAAACTGTGGGTGCCCCGTAACGAGCGTGCAATAAAACGCTCATCTGGTGGAGCTCAAAATCAAAGCAAGTTCCAAGTCCTTAAGATAAGTTCGTGAACAGGACTCCTGAGGCCCATCAGTTGTCTGTCAAAAGCCAAAGGAAGTTGGAAGAAAGAGATCTTGCTGTTAGATTCCTTATGGCTGGGTGAAGGGTTTTCTTTTCTTTTTCAGTTGAAGAACAGAAGATATTGGGGTTAATCTGTCAGGGGCCTTTTTCTACACCTTCTGGCTTTCTAGTAGTCCTGATGGCTATGGCTACCTTCAGCATCAGAGGGGGCATGCCTACAGACACCAGTTGATAGGGAATGTGGGTGCGAGAATGCTGTTGCACCCGTGCGCTAACTCCAGTATCAGAGGCAGTAAGCCTATATACAATGGTTTCTGGGGAACATGGGTGGGAGGGTGCTGTTGCACCTGTGTCCTACTTGTGGGTTCCTGATCGACCACTGGTTGGCCTTTGTGTGGACAGAGTGCTGGACTAGATGGACCCTTGGTCTGATCCAGCATGACTCTTCTTATGTCCCACCCCCACCACCCCCCAAAAAATACCAACTTTGATTTTTAAGAACAGATGTTTCCTGGAAAAAATAAGAAGCACAAAACTTGAAACTGCTAAATTTATTTTAAAGTGCAAGAAATACGTCATGCCGATTATAGCAAACAAATTGGAAAGGAACGTTGATGGGTCTAAAATGCATTATTTAATAGGAATATCATCTCCAAATCATCCCCATCAACTCACACACGTACACACACACACACACACACACACTCAGCATCACTCACTCCAAACAAACGCACGCATGAACACATGCATCCACTCAAAGACCCCATGCACCCCATTCACCCATACATTCTCTCTCTCTCTCTCTCTCTCTCTTTTCCGGGCACGTTCTGGAAGTCCGAACGTGGAGCCGCCCCACTCCCACCCCAGTGTCCCTGGCTTCACTTCGGCTGGGCGGGCGCGGGGCATCTTCTCACCCGCCCAGGCCCAGCTGAATCCTCAGGCCAGGCCAGCTCACAGCCAATGCACATAAGTGCTGTGCTGTGCCCGGTGCCCCTCTTAGCTTGGTGCTCTAGGAGGCCACCTGAGTGGCCTCTATGGTAGCACTGGCCCTGAAGAGTCCCTGTGACCTCAGCATAGGCCACAAATACGCCAGCTCCAGTCCCAGAGGCTCAAGCATTCAGGAGATTCCAGTCCACCCCCAAGAAAGCCAAAGTGAATTCCAGATGCCAGTAGTTATGAATGACGTCAAATATTCCCTGGCAATATGTGCGCATCTGTGCTGCACACCCAACTGAGTAATCATATGTAAAACAGAACGGCTCTTCTCTTGGCAATATTTCTAGGCAAATGCTATTCATATTTATGTGGTTTCCCTCCATTTGTTTGGCATTTCGCAATGCTTTAAAAGCCTGCTGATCTTCCCGATACTGCTTTTTAAATGGGTTAATGCTAGTGGAACCAGAATACATTATCTCCGTCATCGTTACCGGCGTCTGGTGTTTAGGTATGCCGGGGATGATTTCCTTCCTTAATGAACCTCTGGGCTTGAGACAGCGTTGAGCCGTCTAGAAAACCCATCTTGGCTTCCATGCTTGCACGTTTGGCAGGTGGTGGCTTGTGACAGAGCAAAATCACCCCGTTCGGAGGCAACAGTGGGTGAAGGCGGTTGCAAACATAAAAAAGAGAAGTCACAGTGGGTTCTTCACTTGTGGTGGGGAGTCTGTTTTCTCTCCAATCCTTCCAGGTATTTCCCAAATTGGAATTTGGGGAGGTGGTGGGGAGGAGGGAAGTATCAACGTCCCTGCTTTGCAAAAAAGAGTAGGCTACCAGCCTTGTATCACTTTATTTTATTTATTTATTTATTTATTTATTTATTACACTTTTATACCGCCCAATAGCCGAAGCTCTCTGGGTGGTTCACAAAAGTTAAAACCATAATAAAACAACCAACAGGTTAAAAGCACAATTACAAAATACAGTATAAAAAGCACAACCAGGATAAAACCACGCAACAAAATTGATATAAGATTAAAATACAGAGTTAGAACAGTAAAATTTAAATTTAAGTTAAAATTAAGTGTTAAAATACTGAGAGAATAAAAAGGTCTTCAGCTGGCGACGAAAGGAGTACAGTGTAGGCGCCAGGCGGACCTCTCTGGGGAGCTCGTTCCACAACCTGGGTGTCACAGCAGAGAAGGCCCTCCTTCTAGTAGCCACCTGCCTCACTTCCTTTGGCAGGGGCTCACGGAGAAGGGCCCCTGTAGATGATCTTAAGGTCCGGGCAGGTACATATGGGAGGAGGCGTTCCTTCAAATAACCTGGCCCCAAACCGTTTAGGACTTTAAATGTCAATACCAGCACTTTGAATCGGGCCCGGACCTGGACTTTATTAACATCATGGCAGTAGCCATGACGGGCTTTGTGAACCGCCCAGAGAGCTTTGGCTATTGGACAGTATAAAAATGTAATAAATAAATAAATAAACACATAGCTCGCAATTTTGGGGGGTCGTAAGAACGTACAAAGGCACATGTTGGATTAGACCAAAGTCCAGCATTCTGCTTCCCATAATAGGGAACGGGATGCTTCTGTGAAGGAATAGCCTTCTTTAACTGTTATTCCTAGCTTTTAAAAAAGGGGGGAAAGCGGGTATAGTTCCTCTGAACACCAAGGTTTCATCTAATCTTGTGGCCGTCTTGAGACCACAGATTCCACAAATCAAAGAGGAACTGCTTCCTTCCGTCCATCCTGAATTCTCTTGGATATCCTGGATCATGTCGCATAGCAGTGGAGGCTGGTGGCTCTGATGACAGTGGGGCAAAGAATCCGTTCCAGGTTTCATTCAAAATGGGTCAGAACTGTAAAGGAGCTATCCATGGGCAGAAGCACCTCAGATAGCTCCAGTTCTGTCTGAAACCCAGAGTGGATTCACTGCCCCGTTGACATTAGAACAAAAAGCGCCCACTCCAAAGTAGGCTATACAGCAGAGAGGTTTCTGGACAGTGATTTTTCAAGTTTAAGAAATTCCCTGTGATTGCCGTTGCAAAGGAAACGCTGGACTAGAATATATATATATATTTATTTGCCCGTCCTCTTGGCTTTCATGATGGGATGGGATTTCCGTTTCTGCGGCCTGGACGATGCCTTCCTAATAGGCCTTTTGCTACCTCACATTTTAATTACTAAACTATTCATTCAGATCGTTTACACAGCGAAACAGTTGAAAAGGCCTCGGCTTCCTTCCTGACAAGAGATGCACTCTCTAAATGATGCATTAAAGGGTTTATCAACTGGGTCTGCACAAGGCAGAAGGTGGGGAGAATCCTCTGGCACCATCTTTCAGAGTGACGATTATATGCAATTATCTACCTCAGCATAAAAGGCAATTGTGATGTCACTGTAGCTTTGATACTATAAAAGGCCCTTTCTCTCAAGACCCTTTGATCTCCATTTATCTGCACTCCAGGTATTGCAGATTTAATTGTCTCATATGTAAATATAAATCAATGATGAGGGATTTAAAAGGGGTGGGGGGGGACTGTGTCGGACATTCTCAGCAGAAATGTGCGGGCATGTCCATAGGAGTGTGTAGGGAAGGTAGAGGGCTTCTGATGAATTTGTCTGGGGTGGGGGCTTTTTGAGGTGGTGAAAAGTTTGTTTTGTGTTGTGTTGTTTTTTGGTTGTTGTTTTTTAGCAGTCAGAGACAGTTGCACAGTCAGAGGCTTCTTAAAAATCCCCTCACTTTTTACCACAAGATATGGCCACCAACTTGGATGGCTTTAAAAGAGGGTTGAATAAATTCCTGGAGGAGATGGCTATCAATGGCTACTAGCCCTGATGGTTGTGTGCTATCTCCAGTATCCGAGGCAGTTAGCCTGTGTGCATCAGTTGCTGGGGAACATGGGTGGGAGGGTACTGTTGCACCATGTCCTGCTTTGTTGATCCCTGGCCGACAGCCGGTTGGCCACTGTGTGAACAGAGTGCTGGACTAGATGGACCCATGCTGAACTGATCTAGCATGGCTGTTCTTATGTTTATGCTGTAAATATTTTTGCTGGCATTTCCGCTTCATGGCAGCCATCTATCAAGGTCTGTCACAGCCCACAATGTATTTGAGGAAGGTTGCTACTTACAGTATAACATCCTTCCTGAGATGCATTTTGGCAAGTGTGAGGCAGCTGCTCCTGACCATCCTGTGGCCCACAGAACGTGGCCCACAGAACTTTCCCATCTAGCTCACCAGCACCCCCACCCCTCGGCCAGGCACTCCTCCCCACATTAGAAAATAGTGGGGGTGGGGGTGAGGAGCTATAGTGGGGGTGGGGAGCTATGAAGTCCTCTCTTCCTCAGTGCTCAGCTGTTTTATGTTCCTCAGCTTTTGAAATGGTCAGAAGACTTACTCAATAAAGGTATTCATATATTCCTCAGCTGAACAGCATGGGAGAAATTGCAAGATGGGATTTGATGGAACCAATGAAGTGGGGTGTTATTGGATGTCAAGCCATCCTATGTGTGGACATGAAAGACTGATTTAGGTGAGCCTTTAGAAGAAGATGGCACGAAGCATACTTGGATTTCTTTTGTATCTTTACAAAGCAACACTAATACAAAAGAAGCACAATACAAGTTTTCTCAGTAGGTGGTCCTTTGCTCCTGCAAGAGTTCACCCAATACATCCATATTGCTGGTTTGGTCAGATAGTTTCCTAATTTCATCTTTGGTGAGAATGTTCTACAGTGGAGGAGTTCTGGACCACGGTTGCTGATTACGGTCAGGGATTTCTTTGCATTAGATCACTGGTAACTCTTCAAATTATGCTACTTCACTGTTTTGAATCTAATGATCCTGAATCCCTGCATAAAAGACCTTTTAATGCACAACTTTTCTTAATGCAAAGCTGTATAGCATGTAATTGGAAGTCCCCAAAGCAACCAACTAAAGAGCTGTGAGCTGATAAAATATAGGAGACTATGGCCTTAGCTAAACCAGCATTTATCCCGGGGCGAACCCCAGGATCGTCCCTGTGTGTCCACATGACACACAGGGGATCCTGTTATCAGGGAGGGATCAGCCCTGGGATACAGCCCTAAACTTTGGGCCCAGTTTTTCCGCGGTCTCAGGTTGAGCCCAAGTCCATGGAGCATGTGGCCTGTTTCCGCGGGTTTGCCCAGCTCCGTGCAATTATTCGCGCGGAGCTGGGAGCCGCACATGGGGCATAGCGCTTCTCGGGAGTGCTGCACCCATTGGAAGCAGGGTGAGGGGAGCAGGGTAATGACTTTATTTTTCAAAAAAAGCCTTACCTTTGTGTATGAGCATTTGTGAGCTCCATCTTCTCTAAAAGTTAAAAAATGGTGGGCGCGACGCCTCTCTTCCAGAGGTCACCACACCTTATGTGTAAACGAGGGTGAGATCTCACGAATCGCAATGCAAGATCACCTCTTCTCCATCCAGGATTATCCAGTAGGTCCAGCTAAGGCCTAAGACTGTGTATAAACTTACTCAGTAAGCAAGGAATCCTAACTTTAAGAAAGATAAGGATGGCATCCATTTATTTCCTAAGCTCTTCAAACTTTTGATGAAATTCCAACCAAGTATATTTGCCCTCTCTCTCTCTCTCTCTCCTGACTAATACACACCTACACACCAAATAACACACATTCACACACACACACTCCTTTTATATGCTGGATAAATTGTAGTGGTGTGTTTAAATGTCCACCTATTTCCCCCTCTAACACCACCCATCATGGGAATCTGGCCCTCAAAAGCTTTCCCAAGGTTGAATCTGGCCCCTGGCTTCAAGAATGTTCTCCACCCCTGCTTTATGGAGTGACATGTCCCTGGGAAAGTGGTGGCAAGTTCACTGTTTAAGGATGCAACCCTATGAGTGTTTAGACAGAAAGAAGTCCTGCAACTCTGAGCATTCGCCAGCCAAACATGCTGGCAGGGGCATACTGGGAGTTTTAGGACTGATTTTTTTTTTTCCTGCAAGCAAGAATTGGAAGTGGGAATAGTTTAAAAAAGAAGACAACTCTGTGTTACTGTCTCCAACCACTGAAGATGCAAGTCCCTTACCCAAGAAATTCATCGGAACTTCTCCAGGACACCCTTGAACACGCAGGAAATACTTTCCCATCTTTATGGGGAGGCACTTTCTGACCAGCCCTATTTTTCTACTTTGATGTAAAATCAATAAATAAAGGAATTTCTTAAGATTTAAAAGTATTCCTCCAGGAGGGAGCTGTGAATAGAATGCCATGTAAAATGAATTAAATAAAGGCATCAGGGAGGTTCATGTGCCCATCCAGAGAGGGGGGCTGCCTGCTGCAACTTTCTCTGTATGAGTCACTGTTCTGGGCTTGCCTTCTTCATTGGAAATAAATCCCCATTGCGGCAGATCGCTTCGCTGCATCTCTCTAAATCAGGCACATGACTGGATCACTCAGTGGCACCCAGTGCAGCAGATTTACCTCAGAGGAGGCTGCCTTGTGTGTCTCTTCATGAATCATTGTTCTGGGCTTGCCTCTTTCCATTTGATCTCTTTGGGGTGCACGTCTTTCTGTTGCATTTCTGCCTCAGAAGCGTGGCTGAATAACTCAAGTCACTAAGTGAAGAACACCTGCAAATTTACCTGCACTTCGAGGGGGCTGCCTGTTGCATCTGTGCATGATATACTGGACTTGCCTCCTTCTAATCAGTGTCCATTGGGAGAAGGGACTTCTGCTGCATTTCCAAACTCCAACCAATCAGGGAGCCCAGAGTGTTCACCCAGTCCCAGAACACAGAGACCCAGCACATTTACCAGCCCACATAAGAAACTGCTGGTTTTTGTCTCTGTCATGCATCACTGTTCTGAAATTCTTTCCAAGCTATCAGGTGACCCAGATCAATGACTCACATAGGGCAAGTCTACACCAGGGGAGGGGGAGGATCTTGTCATATGCTGATCGCGAGATCCTTCCCCACAGTCCATATGGGCCGCACCTCATCCTGGGCATTGTGCCCGTTGCGGGATGGCTGCCCACACGATCCCGAGACCGTGGGAAAAATCGGGCTAAAAGCCGTCCCGGTTATCCCAGGGAAATGGAGGGATCTTACTTCGCTGCCCCTGGGATCCCCTGTGTGTCATGTGGATGCATAGGGATGATCCTGTGGTGATCCCCAAGATAAGGCATTATCTAGACATACCGATAGAAACTGAGGGGGTGGATTCCCCCTTGGAGAGCGGCAAATTCTTACTCTTATGCATTCTAAAAGTAAACTATTAGGGCATAGATGAGAAACCAGTGGCTGTTGAAGTCACTGAACCTAAACCACTGCCCTGAATGATGTCCTTGCTAGCTGAGGATGATGGGAGTTGAAGTCCAACAACATCTGGAGAGTCGCAGGTATCCCAACTCTGTCATATGCTATACAAGTGGAACCTCTGATTTTAATTCAGTGCACATCGACTATTGGAAGAGCAGGAAACCCTGTTCTAATGCAATAGAAGCAGTCATGCTAATTTATGCTGACCCATTTTCATCTGATAAATATACGGTGTAATATATTATCAGCGCATAAGTACAGACTTCATTACTTCTCCTATTATATAGATATTCTGCAATGGATGGGGAGGGTGGAGGGAAGAAACCTGGATTTGATCAGAATGGATTATGTGCAGGTTTATGTCTCAGCAGAATAAATTTTCACAATGAAAAAAATTCATCATTCCACTCTTTAAAAAAAGAAAAGCTTGTTGGAAGAAAAATGGCTAATTGGGGCTGTCAGGATATCGCTCTTCCTGCTTTCGTAGTTATTTCCATGCTTTATCCACTGGTGTGTGTGTGTGTGTGTGTGTTTCTTTTGGCATTAACAGTCCCTCCTCGTCATGGGAGAAGATAAGTGTAAAGAGAAATTGAAGTTGATTTTGCATGACACAAATTTAATGTCAAATTGATGTGGCGTTGCAGCTGTTTCTAGGGTTTGCATGTGAGTGTGTGAGACAGAGAAAACAAGGAGGAAGACAGGAGGAAGCACATCTCCAGAACACGCCAGGACAAGTTGTGACCGTCCACGCGGAATGCAGCTCACTAGTCTTGTATGGTGGCCCACCAGAACATAAGGACATGAGAAGAGCCCTGCTGGATCAGACCAAGGGTCCATCCAGTCCAGCACTCTGTCCACACTGTAGCCAACCAATTGTTGACCAAGTATCCACAAGCAGAACATGGTGCAATGGCAGTCTGCCACCCATGTTCCCCAACAACTAGTGTATACTGTATAGGCTTACTGCCTCTGCTACTGGAGGTTGCACTTAAGCATCAGGACTACTAGCCCTCGAAAGACTTCTCCTCCAGGAATTTACCCAACCCCCTTTAATTTAAGATGGGGAATACTTGGCTCAGCAATACTACAAAGGAGAAGGATCTTGGAATTGTTGTAGATCACAAGCTGAATATCACTATATACAGCTTGAGGCCTTTTCCGGCTTCAACCGGGGCCTCAATTGAAGCCCGCGACGGAGGAAGGTAAGGGGACGGGGTGGGTGGGTGGTTTATCTTGCACCGCCGCCACCGCCGTCCATATAGTGACGGCGGTGAAGCCGTATCTCGCTCCACGGAGCAGAGCGGGAGACGGGCGGAGCGGCGCGAAGAGGAGCGGGCCCAATCCAGAGGTTCCGGATCGAGCCACGAAGCAGATTGGGGGGTCCGTGCACACCCTTACTAACCACCTGGCAGACCAAAGTGGAGGGGAGGTGAAGTGCATTTGGCTTGGTCATGTCGAAAGTGCTATTAGTTGATGTTACTGCCTAGAAGCACCTTAGGACTGCAGTCAACAGTGAGGTAGGTTGGAAGCCAGGAATTTTGAACCTCTTTCAGCCTGGGGGCCCTTGGGGGCCCGATTCCAGGGCCAAAGTCTTAAAGGGGTAGTGCCCAAATGCCAAAAATACAGGGGGATTGTAGATTAAAGCTCTTTCTGCCAGTGACTAAGCCTTAGAAGAAGCACGTCAACCTTTTGGAAGGAGGAAGAAAACCAGGCAACCCCCAAACAGTTGGCAGGCAGGAAACGAATGTGGGGCGAAGTTTGGGAGACCAGACTGGTCCCCCAGGAGGCCCAAGGACATGCTGGAGAAGCACCTTAATGCAGAGCAGCCAGGACTGAATTATAAGTGGCAGCTAATATATCAACGTTCTTCCTTTTATTGGGGTGTTTGTGGTTGCGAAGTATGCTAGTTACAGTTTTATAAGTCTTGCACTCACACAAAACAACAGGAAGAAAAGAAATGACTGAGTGCAAAAAAATACATCACTTACAGAACTTCTCACCATTGCAGGACCCAAGGTTGTTTTATCTTAGGACATCTGTCCAGAATGAAATCTGAGGTTGTGGTTCAACAACACTGAAAGCAGGAAGGAGCGGCTTTAATTTTTAGTGGGGGATGGGGACGGCCTGCATGCTTTTCTTTACACTCCCACAAGTAAAAAATGCAAGCTTAAAATCCATTCCCTTTTGGCAATGGTGCCGGTGTTAACATTGTTGTTTCATTAAACAGCACCAACAACACACCTTCTTCCAAAATCATCCAGTTTTTAGCACATTCACAAACCATACCAACCTAGGATTATAGCTGCCGTTGTTGACGTGATTATTTCACTTTTCTGGGGATTGTTGAAAGTGGTTTGCAAGATTCAGGGTAGGGGTGTGCACAGACCCCCTGCTCTGCTTCACTTACAGATCCGCCATTTTCGGAGCGGGCCGCTTCGCCCCGCCCCCACTCCGCCTGTGCCCACTCCGCTCCGCTCGGAGCTCCAGATCCGGATCGGAGCTCCGGACCGAGGACGGAGGCAGGTAAGGGAGAGGAGGGCGGGGGGGTTACCGGGCCCTGCCGCCATCACCGCCCGTGCGGCGACGGCGGCAGAGCCCGGTAAGGGACCAACGGGGAGGGGGGGGCCTTACCTGCCTCTGTCCGCGGGTCTGTCGCCATCTTCAATTGAGCCCGTGGTTCCAGCAGGAAGTCTGGGTGCGGCCCAGACTTCCTGCTGGAACCACGGGCTCAATTGACGATGGCGACGGACCCGCGGACGGAGGCAGGTAAGGGAGAGGAGGGGGGTTTACCGGGCCCTGCCGCTGTCGCCGCATGGGCGAGAGCAACAGCGGCAGGGCCCAGTAAACCCCACTTACCTTTCCAGCGGAGCTCCGGATCAAGGCGAAGGATCCGCCTTCACCTCGATCCTCTTCGCCATGCTCCACCGGCCCCCCAATCCTCTTCGCCTCCACCTTAAGGGCAGGCGAAGCCCCCCGCTCCGCTCTTGCTTCTCCGGTCCAATTAGAAGCGGAGCACATCCCTAATTCAGGGTACAATTCCATGTTGAGAGTCAGCAGCCTCTGAAGATGGAGGCTGCCATGTATCTTAATGCAGGGTGGCTGGAGCACAGAGGTGATCCGCATCTCTTTGCTCTGGCTGCCCTGCATTTTTGTTAGGTGGCGATTTCTCCCGTCAAGCAGAGGTGCTTCAGAGTGGGAGAGAAGGAGACTGGGGCAAGTATACGGAGCTGCATAAGGCAGCTCTCCCAGTCTCCTCCCACTCCCCAAGACTGCCCCTTTCCCTTGTCTACATGCTCAGGTCCCCACCAACAACAAGGGGAAAGGGGTGAAGAATGTAGTCGTCTACTGGCTCCAAGGTCAGACTGCTGTCTCCAACCTCAGAGCCTGTAAACCAAAAGAACATGAGAATAGACCTGCTGGATCAGACCGAGAGTCCATCTAGTCCAGCACTCTGTTCACACAATGGCCAACCAGCTGTCGACCAGGGACCCACAGGCAGGACACAATGCAAAGGTACCCTCCTGTCCATGTTCCCCAGCAAATGGTTTACTGATACCGGAAGTAGCAGTTAGCCTTCAAAACTAGTAGCCATTGAACAGCCCTATGCCTCCCCAGAAACTCTCTGGGAGCTATAGGATTGCATTCTCCCAAGATTTATTGATGAATTTACCAAAAAAAATCAAGATAATGACTGAAATTGTGATTAAAATATATGTGTAAGATAGCAACGGACAGCAGCAACATAATTGAATGCAGCAGACAAAAAACTTTAAATGCAGATTTTAAACCCCATCCTAAATTCCAGTTGAAGGTCTTTTAAACTTTTTTCCTTTTTTTTTATTTACTGGTCAGGACACCTTTGAATCATGTTGGAAAGTGACATACTTGTTTTTCTGCTTAAAAATTAGAGTCTCCCACACACACTTCTTCCTGAATTAAGAGTGCACTCCTATGCATGTTTAGACGGGAGGGGGGGAGTCCTACAACCCCCAGCATTCCCCTACCATCAGTGCAGTCTGGGGGATGTTGGGAATTGTAGGACATTTTTCTGTCTAAACTTGCATAGGGTTGCACCTGAAGAGGGTGAAGGTGCGCTTCACTGTAACACCTGTAATGATTCACTTTAAGTGCCTGAAAGAGTAAAAAATAATAATAGGGGAGCCACCCTTGGCAAAATGCCAATCCCTTCTGATCTTCAGAAATTGTTCAATCTTGCTCCAGAGCCACTGTGGGCATCATCATCTCTGGACAGGCGCATCGAGCCGATAGGAGCATTCCGTTGCTGAATGATTTATCTTCCGCACCACATGAGTAATTCTCTTGTGGTGTGCTAGCGTGCACTGGCTGTGGCACCATTTGGGAATCACTGGCTTAAATAAAGCACCGAGAATGCTCTGAGGCAACGTTTGTTTTCTTTCTGTACATAAGCGTCAAGATCGCTTTTCCCATTCACGAGGATAAAATGAGAAATGTTGTACAAAGCTGTCCAGAATGCATTCCAAGAAAGCGATTCTACCCTGCAGGACAGGCTAGGCTGAATTTGCAGTAAAACGACAATGCCATACGCAACAATGGAGCCATTGTCTCACAATAACGTCTGAAAATTGAAAAGTTGGTGACCTGGGGTGAATCTCAGGGCAGCGAACAGAACCAACTTTCAAGACGTCGCTGGGTATAACATCAATAACTATATTGTCTTAGTCAAACCTCCGGACGTAATCTCCCTTTTATGAGCGCATAGCAAATAAATATTCCTCCTTCATTAAACTGAAATTAGACTGACTACCTGCTTCATATTTCACCATCTGGGGGCAGGGGGAGATGAGTATTAAGACTGATCAATGAAATTAGCGATTTAAACAAAAAGAAGCAGAAAGAGAAATAAAGAAAACTCCAATTAGAAGTATCCTGGGGTTATTAGAGATAGGAACGCTCACATCCAATTAAGATGAAAACCATTCCACCAGTTTTTATGTAGCACCTCTGGCAGTTTGAGATTATTAGTTTTATCAGACTTCAGAACAGAAAACTCCGAGTGATGCGTCCGCATCGTGCGCCAGTAAAATAAAATGTTGAGACACAGAGATTAATTGGTATAAAATAAGATGCATCAAAAGACGTTCATTAACCATATGTGTTGTGCAGTGTTGCTCCCGGGATGGAAATATGTTTCGATGCAGGCATTTCCAAAGCAAAAGTAATTGAGTGATTGTGGTAGTCGATTTGATGACCATAAATGCAGGTATGGGGGAACACCCATTGTTCAAAGCTGAATTCTTTGTGTCTCCTGCACGGCTTCTGATTTGGATGCAGCATTTAGGATCATAGAAACAACCACATCTTAGGATGCATGTTCTGCTAGCCCACAACTGTAATATTCAGGTCAGTGCATGCCTTTGGTCCATATCAGCATAGAGCACAAGAATTACCAAGGTTCATTAATGGCAGTCAACGAGATGCCACCCATAGAGGGCATTAAGAATATGAGCTTTCCACGTCATTTGTCCAAAGCATCAGATACAGAGCGGTATTCTACCTTTGTACACGTACGTTTCATCAGTGTCATCAACGTCATTGTCGTCATCATCATCATCCCATCTCTGCATTGAAAATGGTGCTCAAGGTGGCTAACAATAAAATCCAGATTAAAACCAAGATCTTAATAAAACGTAACATAAAAACAAATCAATTAAAAATACAGTTGAAAACAAATGAATAAAATAAATGAACAGTTCCAACCCTTTATAATTCACTGCAGCAGAAGATGGGCTTATATGTCAAGGTCCTGTCTGAATAAAATGTATTTGTTGCTGGGGGAAGGACATCAGAGAGGGAGCCAACCTAGCCTCACTTGGTAGGTAGTTCCAGAGCCTGGGAGCAGTCACCAAGAAGGTCCTGTGCAAACATGACTCTGATAGTGGTGGTAACATCTCCCAAAGATCCTTGGCAAGAGAAAAATGAAACACACGGGGAAATAGTGGTAGCTGCGTTAGGATTGCCAGGGCCTTGGGGGTCACATGTGGCTCATGGGCTTTATGGTACCCATCTCTTGAGCTTCTGTTATTATTATTATTATTATTATTATTATTATTATTATTATTATTATTATTTATTTATATAGCACCATCAATGTACATGGTGCTGTACAGATAACACAGTAAATAGCAAGACCCTGCCGCATAGGCTTACAATCTAATAAGTTGTAGTAAACAATAAAGAGGGAAGGAGAATGCAAACAGGCACAGGGAAGTGTAAACAGGCACCGGGTAGGGTGAAGCTAACAGTATAGAGTCAGAACAAACTCAATATTTGAAGGCTATAGGGAAAAGAAAAGTTTTTAGCTGAGTTTTAAAAGCAGTGATTGCGTTTGTAGTTCTCAAGTGTTCTGGAAGAGCGTTCCAGGCGTAAGGGGCAGCAGAAGAAAAAGGACGAAGCCGAGTAAGGGAAGTGGAGGTCCTTGGGCAGGCGAGAAGCATGGCATCAGAGGAGCGGAGAGCCCGAGCGGGGCGATAGTGTGAGATTAGAGAGGAGAGATAGGCAGGAGCTAGACCGTGAAGAGCTTTGAAGGTCAGCAGGAGAAGTTTATATTGGATTCTGGAGTGAATTGGAAGCCAATGAAGAGATTTCAGAAGTGGAGTGACATGGTCAGAGCGGCGGGCCAGGAAGATGATCTTAGCGGCAGAGTGGTGGACAGAGACCAGCGGACTGATGTGAGACGAAGGAAGGCCAGAGAGAAGAAGGTTGCAGTAGTCCAGTCTGCCTGGATTTGTTTTCACTATATGTCTAATGGATCTGGTAAAGGAAGTCTAGTCTTCAAGAGTTTCACAATACTGGGAGAAAAGAAAGCATTGACTTTTATGAGGCAGCCAGCTTTCAGGTCATTAATGTGAAGTGCCAAGTGAAATGCCAGCAGAGATACCTGGGGAGCCATCTCTCACAATCAAATATTTTGGTATTATGGAAGGCACACTAGGGGCTGATGCCTCTGGGTCCAATGACAGGACCCACAGCAGGCCTACGGGTGGAGTCCAGCGGCTTTTGGCAGTTTGTTATGAAGCCCAACACAGACACTACCTAGTCACCTACAGTGTAGAATTTTAAAAATGGTGGAGTGGGGAAGCCATTTTGTTTTAATTTTGTCTGGTTTCTTGGCAACCCCTGAGACTCCAGGTGACCATTCATTTTTCTGTAGAAACTCTATGTTTCGTAAATTAAGATCCCCCCAAAAAAAATTCTGTTCACGATGGCGTACTGTTTCATTTTGGTACACTTTAGTCTTACAGCCAAAAAGTTTTAAGTTCATGGTGCATAAGAGAATTTACCAGCCACCTCCTGGTATTCCTGTATGAACTGCTGATGTGGCTGTTCTTCCTCTATAAATAATCATGATTCTTTTGCAATTCACCATGAGGTGCAGAATTGATCAGATGACCCACTCTCAGGCGTTGTGCAGATGTACCAAGGTGCTGCCCCATGTTCTTCCCATCTCCACCATCAGTGGAACTTAGATGGAAGGAGGCATGGCAAGCCCAGTAAATCATGCAGGGGCACAGCAAGCAGCCTCCATGTAGATGGATGACTGACTTTGGACTCAGAGGGACATTTAATGATCTGTGCAAACTTATCAATGGCTACTCAGTGGGAAGTCCTATTGGGTTCAAACGGGGCTCACCCCCAGATAAGTATAGATATAAAGAAGAGCACTTTTAAGATTTCTAATTGGTTGGGGTTTTTTTTAAAAAAAAAAAAAGTTTTTTTTAAAAAAATAAGTTTTCCAAAGAAGTTTTTTGAAAGAGTGCATCAAGAAGGCTTTTTGAAAGGGTTTTTATATAATAAAAAAAGTTTTTTTTTCAAATAAATAAATAAATTTGACAATGTATTACAAGTGTCTTGTGGGAAAATGACAGTGTATGTTTTAAATTAAGTTTTTACTTGAGTATTCATTCAGTAGGAGCCAGGACAGAGAGTTTTGTACAACAATTTGGCTGCTAGAATAAGAAATTGTTTCATTATAGATATCTTTAATTTTTATTGTATTAGTATGGGCGTTGTCCTCATTTTTTTTCTTTATACTAAATAATGCTTTTGCAATGTGTTTGGTTTAGCTCCTGAAGAAGGATTCTTTCGAATCCAAAACGTTGAGCTTTTTACGTCGTGAAATAATAAAATGTCCGTTGCTCATTCGTACACAGCAACAGAGCTTGTCTTTTTTTCTCTCCACCAACCTTTTGGGGCCTGTGGGCACATCTGGCAATTTGAGAAGCTGTTCCTAAGCGTCACCATGAAACGGGTGTGCTGCATTGGCCTGCCGCCACTTGCCATCTTCACGTCCTAAGAATGACTCTGAGCTCTATGTGTGGCCCAAAGGCATTCATGACAAAAGAAGATGGGAGCAGCTAGAGGCCCTCACTTGGTTGTGAAGTCATCCTCACTGCCAGTAAGAAAATGTGTGATTTAAAGAAACACAAGGTGTGCAGAACACTCCAGCAGGTGGGAATCTACATTTATGTAATACGACATAAAGCAAAGGTTATGATAGCTCTACGGGCCACGTGACGCACTTCATTTCAGGGGTTTTGTCATTATTTTTTCCTACTTTCTCCCAAAATATATATCAGTTGTTACTGATGAGAAATCACAGCATCATGTAGCCTGTGTCCTGTCTCAGCGTTAGTGCTCTATCTGCCTCTATATCAGTGGTTCCCAAAGTGGGCGGTACTGCCCCCCTGGGGGCAGTGGGATTGCATAGGGGGGGCGTTAAGGGGAAAGGGGGTGCCAGGGGGCGCTAAGAGGAGAAGGGATGGCAGGGGGTCGCTTGAGGTGGTCTTTTCCGAGAAGCGCCTCTCCAGAAGGTCTTAAAACCCAGGGAGTTTTATGGGAGAAGGTAGTTTGGTCCCAAGCCATATAGGGGAAGAATCTACACATGTATTAATACCGTTTAAGAAGAGTCCTTTTAACAGTGAATTGAAATGTTTCAAAAGCACCAAAAAGCTAAAGAAGAGAGATAACCTGCTTGGTGTGCCCCACCATGCCGACTGCAAAACAGAGGCATTCGCTCTCTTTTCCCTCAGCAAGCCTGCAGCGGGTGCTTGCCATTTAAAGGGGCCACGTGCAACATGGCCCCTTTTTCATTCTCATCTCCTCTGCCTGGCCGCCACTGCTGCTGCTCATCCTGGACGCCCAGACCAGCAGGATCCAGAGGAGCATGGCCCCTTTAAAGGGGAAGCACCTGCCCCAGGCTTGACGAAGGAGGGAGGGAAAAAAGAGCGAATGCCTCTGTTTGCAGCCAGCGTGGCAGGGCACACCAAGCAGGGTATGTCTCTTTATTTTGAAACATTTCAATTCACTGTTAAAAGGACTCTTCTTAAATGATATTAATACATGTGTGGATTGAGGAGGGTCTTGTTGGCAGCACAGCTCCGGACAACTCGGGCTGATGGATCGCCTCTCCCGGCATGACCCTACCCAAATATACTACACTCATCATCTAAGGCCCTCCTCAAAGTGCCTCCTCCTAGCAGAGGTTTGCAAAAAACTGAGATTTCTAAAAAAAATTAAGTTAGGATACTGCTGTGATTGACCTACTTTTTAAGCACATGTGTTCTCTTGCCGCAGCATTTTGGCCCCACCGGACGCTCCTTGGTGTGGGGCTTGCCACTGTCATTAACCCTTCCCCCTCACTCCATGACCCCATTGAAATCCCAGGGGGCAATGGGCATGAGTTTGTGGAACCAAGGGGGTGGTTACCTGAAAAAGTTTGGAAACCAAGAATTTCTGTAAACCGCCCAGAGAGCCCTGGCTATGGGAGCGGTATATAAGTGTAATAAATAAAAAAATAAACCACTGCTCTATATTCAAACTTTTCTGTTTAGCCAATCACTCCCTGGGGTCGTGGACATCTGTTATTCGCACTGAAATCAGCAGTTGTGCTCATGGTGAAGAGGAAGCGGGCATAGCATTGTAATGAGCAAGGCACAGCATGTAACGTTTAAAGAAACCCCACACTAGTGTGATACAAGGAAGAGAGTGTGTCCTGATTTAATGGTGTATTAACAGGTAAGAGGAAGGAAACTAATGCTATAATCTCTGAGTGTGCCCTGAGATGTTTAAAAATGTGATTAGTCATAATGTTAAAAGGAGTCATATACAATGTTAGAACCACATGTGTAGATTTGCCCTGGGGTGCCAAGAAAAGTGTCTGAGGGTACACTTGTGCCCATGGGCACCAGGTTGCCTAGACTTGGTATAAATATCCCACCAATACTTGTCCTGTGTCCTGTGTTACTGATCTATTGGCAAAATCCATATTAACACCATAATCTTCACTATAATCATCATATAGGATTAAATCATAACATTATTCCTATGCATGTTTAGACAGAGGGGGGGGGGAGTCCTGCAAGTGATTGTGGATTGCTTAGTGTTGTAGGACTTTTCTTTTTTCTTTTTCCTGTCTGAACACACATGTGGTTGCACCCTTAAACTGACATTTCCCACTTCTATTCAAGACAGGGGAGTGTCGGGAGGGAAATAAAATTAAAAAAAATCACTTATTTACTGGCTGCGATTAATCAAAATGAAGTTACAGGTGTGAAAAAAATAAGGGCTTGAAAAATGAAAAGACCCATAGAGAAGCGTCTATTGCTTGACTTTCGCAAAGCACCCAATTAATCCGCCTTTGCAGTTCAAATCCCCTACAATGGTCTCCCTCTTTCTCTATCCATTTCTCTCTAAGAGCTTCATGTCCACCCACATATAAGGCTCATAATTTCCGGGCTAAATGGCAGCTGTTTCTCAGTGCTAGAGGCTTTTCCTCAAATTGGTCTTTAATTGGTATAATCAGGCGTTTGAGTTATTGGTTCAACCAAAAAGCGGGTGGGGGGAGTATTCATTCAAACTCAACAGTATCACTCTCTTTCTTTCTTTCTTTTTTTTTTGCTAAAAAAAATGGCAATAAATTAATGGCTTCTGGAGATGCTTAAGAGAAACTGAAACCTATGCACAAAAGATGAGCAATAATAACAATAATAACGCTAATAGTAATTTTTAAAATCTGTTTGTTCTCATTAAGAGGTAAGGAAGGAATGCAGGATCTTAAAAGCATTTCAGAAACAAACCAAAAAGGGAAAAAAAAAACTGAGCAGAGTTTGTACTGACAGATGAGGGTAAAATTGCAAATTGCCATCAGTACGACTTGAACCGTGACTTGAAGAGAACATCAACTTAAGAGGGGTTTTTAAAAAAGAAGAAGGAAAAGACGGTTTCGTTATGCCACGTAGCTTCGTTCGCCGCCAACAACAACAAACCTTTTTTTTTTTTAATCTTTGGTCAAAAGTGGTTTATTTTATTTTATTTTTAAAAGGAAATGTAAGCAATATGATTTCACTCCCAGAGCCATTAAAACGTAATTCCAGAACTGAAACATCGTTGATATCCCTTTAGAGAAATGTCCTGTTTTGTTAGATGATAAAGCACAGTAATTGTTATCAGAAAAAATCCCAGGTTCTTAGTTGCCAAACTGAATAATAAAAAAAAATAGGACCCTTCTCTACCAACATAAAAAGTTTCAGTTGGCTATTCATCAATCTAAATTGATTTCTTAACCACCAAATGTCAATAAATTGACATATCATCTAAGTATAGGGGCCTTTGTGAGATGTTGATAGAAAGGTGAAAATAGATTATTCTACTAAAACTTCTCTTGATTTTCCTTTTGATTTGACTAATTACAGCTTCCAACCCTACTAAAAATATGATATTAGCCCTTGGAAATAATAATAATAATAATAATAATAATAATAATAATATCATTTTTCTAGTACTCTGTTGAAAAAGTGCTAGAAAACAGTGCTTTTCCAAATGACTCCTTACAATATGAAATATTTGCTTCCATTCCATATTAAGTCCTTTTGATTTCAGTTGGCCTAAAGGATTAAAGGGGGATGCTGTCTAATCAAGAGCTGTGGGGACTGGAGAAAATTCAGAGAATGTACTCCACATAGAGTAAAAATCCCATTTAAGGCATGATAACAAGACACCACAGAATGGGTGTGTTTTTTAAAAAAATAAACCCCTATTAGGGAAGATGTTTATGCTTGGACGAACCCAGTAAAGGAAGAATTCTTTTAGGCCCCGGGTTTGATTCTTACTTTGAGTGTGAGAAGTTTCCCATTCAATAATAATAATAATAATAATAATAATAATAATAATAACAATAATTTCTTACTTACCTCTCCATTTTGATTGAGGCGGGAAACAACAGTAAATATAAAATACATAAAACTGAATTAAGAAATTGTTAAAACACCCTAAAAACATTCTAAAAACTAGGGCTGTGCACAGACCCCCTGATCCGCTCTGAATCCTGATCCGCAACTTCTGGATCGGGTCCGCTCCACCCCACATCGATCCGCCTACGGTCCGCTCCGCTGTGAGGTTCCAGATCGGAGCTCCGTGTTTTCCCCCTATAGACTTGCATTGAAAATGCCAAATGCCTATAACTTTTTTAGTTTTCAACTTAGAAACGTTAAAATGGGCACCATGAGAGATTATAAATGTGTCCAGATACGTGCCTATTTTGAAGCAAATCTGAGCACGCCCTGATTTTGGGGAAATATTTTTAAAATCACCTCCCATTTTCAGAAATGCAGTTATCTCCGTCATTTTTCCAGATACAGATCTCTAAGTGGCCACCATCACGGCTTCCACCTAGACCCTTATTCATGCCCAATTTGGAGGAAATCCGAGCATGCCCTGATTTTGGGGGGATTTGGAAAAATTTTACCCTCAACCCTAACCCCAATTAACAAAAGTGCATCATCTCCATCACTTTTAATGTTAGAAACATCAAAATGGCCACCCTGACAGCTTATAAATGTATCCAGATCCATGCCCATTTTGAAGGAAATCCAAGTATGCCCTGATTTTTAGCAAATTTTTAAAGATATATCTAAATAAGAATCTTCATCTCAGGTTAAACACTTCAAAAATGAACACACGGAACTTTGTAAAATTTTAAACAGAGTGAGTGCAGCAGCAATGCAGCTGCCGTTTTCAGCATGTGGAAGGTCTAATGCTCTGGGTCAAAGCAAGACACACACAAACCAGCCCTGTGAGGCGGGCACAGAGGAGGAGAGGAAGCAGGCGATGGCTATGACTCTGAAGCACTGGGAGCAAGCGTGCCATAGGCTTGTGGTGGTGTTGACCCACACAGCCCATCTACATCTCCCAGGCACCAGGAGGACAGAGAGGCAAGCAGAGAGGTGCTACATGATGTACGACTATGCCACAGATCTGTGGGAAGCAAGTCCCAGCAGATCCCAATACCCCACAACGACAGCACCCAGGTGGAGGTGGGAAGGCGGGCATGCAGTAGACATTTCTGCAGGCACAAGTAAGTGACCCAAGGATTGTTTTCACTTTCCAGGCCATTCAAAGCCAGTAATGCAAACTGGCCCTTTGAGGAGGGAACAGCATAGAGAGATGCCTTTTGCATCCCATAATTAATAGGGGGCTAGGAGGATAAGAGTAAAGCTTTGTGTTCCTTCCCTCAGAGTTGATTGACTGCACTGTGATCACAGCCATTATTAAATAATAATAATAATAATAATAATAATAATAATAATAATAATAATAGCAGTACTACTAATAATAATCGTAACAACAATAAGAAGTTGAACCACAATGAAAAACCTGCCTGACTTCACTGAAGAGGGAAAGCCAGGAGAGCTTTGCCTATGGGGTGGTATAAATTTAATTAATAAATAAATGAATAAACAAAGGAGGGGTGGAATTAAAAGCAGTAGTGTTGCTATAATCACAACAACAAGAATTTTTTTTAAAAGGCTGTGTCTGACTTTATTACCAGTAAAGGGAAAGTGGACGTGACCAGTGGGGCAGGGGACTGTGTCACCACTCATTTGGCCTTTGAGAAGCCACGTCACACCTCAACTTGTGCAACTCATTGGCTTTTCCACTGGCTACCCTTTGGAGGGTTCTGATGACCCCCAAGGCAGGGCAGTGTGCACTGGGCAGGTCCACATGCCGTATGGACATCATCCCCTTGCACCACTTCTATCCAGTTGTCCACCAAGGTTATGGTGGGTACCTTGCAGTGGTGTATTGCCTATCTGTCATTTTACTTAGTATATGATTTAAGGTTGTGTATGTGAGTTTACTGGGGCTACTGCGTCAAAACACTGAAAAAAGTCCGACCCAAAGACAAGAAAGTAAAGTTACTAAGTATCCCGTTTTGCTTATTCCCCCTCCCCCACAACATTGGGATTGGAGGATGTGTCACATCAGGTGATCACTTATCACGATTGGGAGTTCAATTTGTCAATCAAGGGTGAAAAAAAGAGCTTCCCCCCACTCCCATTTTACCCATTCTATAAAAATTAATAGCAAGCAAACCACATGATGAAAAATTATGAAAATTGACACAAATAACCAACAACCATCATTCTCTAAGCACAGTAAGTTTCAGGGATATAGCTTAAAAAAACAAAAAAGTTATACATGCTTTTTTTGCCCAATGCAATCCTATGGGGGAAAGTTCCAAAATGGCGGGCGGAGCCTCACAAGTAAGTGGATCGCTCCGCAAAGGGGCAGTCCACTTTGTGATGCTTTGCTACCCCCAACTCCCTTTGCATCCGCCTTTAACGGAGGTGAATTAGGCCGCTCCGATGTTGCTTCTACGACCCGAAATTAAGCGGAGCACAGCCCTACTAAAAAATCCTAAAATTCTCCTGGATAGGCCTGCCAGAAGAGATCAGTCTTGATAGCTTTCTTGAATGCTAATAGACAGTCAAGTTCATGAGTCTCCTCCAGCAGGCCATTCCACAGTCTGGGAGCGGCAGAAGAGAAGGTTCTCTGGGTAATACCCGTCAGCCTAACTTTGACTGTCTGAAGTAGATTCTTCCCAGAATCTGAGTGTGCGGGGAGGATTGTACAGGAGAAGGCGATCCCACAGGGAGCCTGGACGTAACCCATGTAGGGCTTTAATGGTAATAACCAACACTTTATACTTCGGACGGAAACTAATTGACAGCCAGTGAAGAGATTGTAAGACTGGTGTAATGTGGTCACCCCTAGGTGTACCAGTGACCAACCTGGCTGCCATATTTTGAACTAGTTGAAGTTTCTGGACTAGGCACAAAGGTAGCACTATGTACAGTGCATTGCAGAAGTTGAGCCTCAAAGTTACCAGCGCATGCACTACCAACTTTAGGTCTTCCTGCTCTAGGAAGGGGCACAGCTGGCGTATCAGTGGAAGCTGATCGTAGGCACTCCTGCCCGTTGCATCTATCTGGATTCTCATTTGGAGCGACAGATCCAGAAGCACCCCCAAGCTGCAGACACAGTCTTTCAGGGAGAATGTAACCCCATCCAGAACCGATTGACACACCTCCAAAGCTATGTTGTGGCCTTTGACAGCAAGCACCTCCATCTTGTATGGATTCGGCTTCAGCTTCAATTCCATGTTAGGTCTACACAACCAAGGGAAAGTGGGCTGCACCTTCACAAATGTATGATGTGCTTCTCAAAACCTCCCGCCTTACTGGAAAACAATAAAGAGCTTGGCCACTTAATCCACAAAGCTTTATTCAGGCAATAGACATCTCTTCCCACCTGAAGAGTGTCCAACCTCTAGGAACTTTCTTCTAAGCAAAACTATGCAAACTAAGTGAGATAAGTGTCTTCTCAAGAAGAACGGAAAGCTTTTCCCCAGAATGCTTTGACTTCAGGGAGACTGGTTCTGTAGAAGTCTTTGGCAAGAAGCTAGCCAGGCCAACCTTCTCTCACCTTCCTTTAGCTCCACCTGCTTTAGTCTGCAGCGGACTCTAGGATCAGTTAGTCCAGAAGTGCCCCCCTCCCGGAAGAATACTGATTTTCCACAGACTGTTTTGTTTACACTTTCAGAGATAAGGTCTGGCGAAGGTTCATTTCCAGCTGGTGAAGAGCCTGTGAAAGCTCCTCCACTCCCTGTATAGTCTGGAATGTTTCTGGCGCCATCTCTTCAGCTTCAGAATCTGATTCTGATTGATCGCCTGAAACTCCTTCCCCCAGCTTAAGGGGAACAGCCCTAGTCACAACAATATGGAACCTCCAACTTACAGTGTGCATGCTTTTGCATTCAGAAGGCCCCAGGTTCGTTTATATCTTCATGTAGGAAAGGAAAGGAACCTCTCGTGCAAGCACTGAGTCATTACTGACTCTTGGAGGGACGCCAGCTTTCGCTGACGTTTTCTTGGCAGGCCTTATATAGTGGGGTGGTTTGCCGTTGCCTTCCCCGGTCATTATTACCTTTCCCCCAGCTAACTGGGTACTCATTTTACCGACCTCGGGAGGATGGAAGGCTGAGTCGACCCAAGCCGGCTGCCTGAAACCAGCTTCCGCTGGGATCGAACTCAGGCCGTGGGGAGAAGTTTCAGCTGCAGAAACTGCTGCTTTACCGCTCTGCGCCACACGAGGCTCTTTTAGTCCAAGGGCCGAATTCCATTTTGAAGAAGCTCTTGGGGGCCACATTCCAGTGGTGGGTGAGGCTGAAGGCAAAAAGGGTGTGGCCAAAAGAGAAAGGGCGGAGCCCAAAATACCCAAAACGCTGGGATGTTTTAGCTGAACGCCTTTGCTACACTTTTCAGGCTTTAGAACGGAGGGGGAAATGGCACAAAAGACACAAAACCACTAAAGGATCAGCGGTCAAGGGAAGGGGCAAGGTCATCTGCGGAAACCTGGAGAGTCAGATTAGGATGCCTGGAGATCTGGATTTGGCCCCAGGCCCGAGGTTCTGCATTCTTGGTGTAAAAAGGATCTTGGGTAGCACAGCTGGGAAAGACCTTAGTCTGAGGATTTTGAGAACCTCTGCCAATCGGAGTAGAAATTACTGAGCTAGTGGTACCAATGGACTGATATTAGATCCCTTCCTATGTCCAATGATCACCATGTTTCCAACACACCTGGAGAAAAGAGCTGACTTGGGACATTCAGTGCCTAAGATAATATTGAGGCCATTGTGATCTTGGAAGTTCTCCTTGCTTTGAGTTTTGATTCCATTCTCCTTTTGGTTAAAACTGCCCCCTCCCTTCTCTTTTTCTAACAGCCCCCACTGCATTGTCATAAGCATAATCCATAATAAATACTTGAAAGAATGTCTAATCCCATCCCACACTCTTTATTGTTTTTGCTACTCTGGATGAATACAATATGATGAATTGTGGGGGGACGTTCATAGAAAGAGCTATGGTTTTCCCCCATCATGAGCACATTCTTGCACAAGACGCCTCCTTTGGTGGAGATAATCTTTGATGTCCATAACTTGTCCAATCTGAAATAAAGCACTTATGCTCACACAGACCATTAAAATTATGAAATTGGTTATGGCTCTGTCTTATGACAACATTCTCTCTCTCTCTCTCTCTCTCTCTCTCTCTCTCTCTCTCTCTCTCTCTCTCTCTCTCTCTCTCTCTCTCTCTCTCTCTCTCTCTCTGCCTCTTTGAACCAAATGTGGGTGGGGAGGGAAATAGAGAAAATCAGCAATATCATACAGAGCCTTGGCAGCTTATTCTGGTGGAGACTCCTTCAACTGAGCTGTATTTCAATTAACATCACTATAAGTGAAGCATTATGGTGCAAGCATTTGTGTGTTGACATCTTGCAATAGAACTGTAAAAGTTAGGTGACCAGTAAGAGAAGAATGTGGTTAATGTAGAATTAGCTATTCTACATACCCACAGACCCTCTCTCTCTCTCCCTCTCCCTCCCTCTCCCTCTCTCTCTCTCTCTGTCACACACACACACACTACTGCTTCTTAAATCTGAATATTTAACACCAAGAGCGAACCCTATCCTGTTTCTCAGTTGGAATAACAGCAGTTTCTGTTTCTAACTTGGGAAGAATGTGGCGGGGATTGAAAAGTACCCCTGTCCTATTGTTAAACTCCCCCAGCACTGATCCTTGCTTTTAACATCATAATGAAGGATGGTCTTTAGTGGATTATCTTGAGCAGGGATTAACTCCTTCAAGACTTCTTAGAAGGCAAGGTGTTTTGAGCCCTAAATACACACCAATTGCCTGCTTAACTTTTCATCTTATTTTCAAAACTGCCCAGCTGGAATTCAGATTCTTTTCCATGGAGCCGGGTTTTCTTAGTAGCAAAAGTTTTTGTGATGAGAAGGGGGGAATGGAGGGAGGGGGCAGCAGATGCTAAATCAGTGATGCTCTGCATTTCGTCAGCGCGGTTGAACGTTTTAGGCATGGCAGGCGAAAACTCAATCAAAACTTTGTTGCAAATTCAGCAGCATTTTAAATTCTGCGCTTGTCACTCAAGGTGCTTGAAAAAAGCCCGCCAGACAAAAAAAGAAAAAAGAAAGAAAGAGAGAGAAAGAGAGAGAAAACAAACGTACCACCTCCATTGCTATAAGATACATTTCCCCTTAAAACACTACTGATATATGGAGGACAGATGGATTAGAGGAAGCTAGAAAATCCATCACTTATTAGACAAATGCACAGGTGACAGATAAGAAGCAATGTATATATAAAGTAAAAGACACCTAAAAGTCCAAAGTCCTTTTCTTCAGGTGACTGGAAAGATCAAATGCCACATGTGTGTGACGTCTGCATGTGTAATGTCTGCATTATCATACGTGCACCTTATGAATGCATTTGTACATAATATTGGGAGCAGCAAGTTGCAAACCACGAATATCTTTGTCTATAATGCGTACCCACTCTTTGACTGTCACCCCTTTGTTCTCCTTAACCAAACTGGGGGTGTTGTTTTTATGACGCACTTGCTGTGGCATTCCAAATTTGTGTTTCCTTATCAGCACCACTGCCACCCCAAAACTGCATAGCAAACTAACTGTGTTGTAACTGGAAATCAAGGGCCTTGCTAGGCCCAGTCGAAAATCCGGGGGAGAGGAGGGGAGAACTCGCGTTATGACTAACGCGAGATCTCGCCCTAAGGCACACGTGAACAATCCAACGGGTAGGCATGACCTGAAAACTGGGTCAGAGGCCTTAGCTAGACCAGGCTACTGTATATCCTAAGGCAAACCCCAGGATCATTCCTGTGCGTCCACATGATGCACAGGGGATCCCGGGATCAGGGAGGGATGATTCCTCCCTTGCCCTGGGATAAAGCCCTCCCGTTTGGGCCTGCTTTTTCCACAGGCCCGGGCTGAGCCCAAGACCGCAGAACATGTGGCCCATTTCCGCGACTTGACCCGTCTCCGTGCAATTACTCATGCTGAACCAGGAGTTGCGCCCATCGGGGTTACGGTGTGTGGGGTGGGAGTGGGGAAACCAAATTCAATTTAAAATAACACTAACCTTCCGCACACACGCATTCTTGCACTGCTGTCACTTTAAAAATAAAAATGGCGGGCGCGACGCCTCTCTTCCTGAGGTTGTTGTGCCTTACGTGTAAAGAGTGGAGAGATCGCGCATTAATCCCTCTGTCCCAGAACAAAAGGTAGGTCCAGCTAAGCCAGAGATTCATTCAGTATTAAGTAACCTGATACTTCTTGGTGAATGCATTTTCAGAGGCATTTTCTGAAAACAATCTTTTTGGGGCATACTCCTCTGAACTTAAATCTGCTCCAGAAGCTTGAGAGAGTGCAGTTGCTGCAGCCTGGCTGTTGTCTGGAGCTGCCCCTGTCCAGCATTAACTCCTCTGCTGAGGGAACTGCACTGGCTGCCTATTCGCTACCGGGCCAGGTTGAAGGTTCTTGTAGTTGTGTACAAAGCCCTAAACAAATTGGGACCAGGATACCTGAGAGAGCGCCTTCTCCCTTACCAACCTGCCCGGTCACTGAGGTCATCTGAGGGCCTGCTCCTGGTGGTTCCACACAGATCCATCCTCCGATTGGAATCCACCAGGGGAAGAGCCTTCAGCGTGGTGGCTCCCCTCCTGTGGAACTCCCTGCCTCTGGAGGTCAGGCAGGCGCCAACCTTGTACTCCTTTCGGCGCCTCCTGAAAACATCATTATTCCAGGAAGGCTTTCCTTCATGACCAGCCATGGTTCACTTTTCATTTTGCTTCTTTTAAAATTCTATTTTAAGGTGTTTTATTCTGTTTTTATTTTATTTTATCTTGTACACTGCTCTGAAATTTGGAATGGGGAGTGGTATATAAATATTGTAAATAAATAAATAAATAAATAAATAAAAATAATTATTTGCAAAATGCTCCTCCAGAATTTTGCCAAATACAAATTGGGTGTAGAACTCTCGGAGGCCATTTTTGCCTGTTCAGGTCCATCATTTTTAATAGTTTTAGAGTTAGCATTCAGCACATTAACAGGGTATCCCATAAATGTCCAGTGACAAATAATTCAATGGGGATTTACTCCAGTGTAAGTATGTATAGGATTGCAGCCTATGAAGAGTTTACTGACCACAATATGCATGCAAAACATCTAATGTTTAGGGCAAGCTGTTTTTCTTCATATTAACCTAGAGAAAGTATCCAGGTGTGCATGCTATTTATTTATTTTTTAAAAAACTTTTATTCATTTCTTCCTTCCAATAGCAACTGTATTCCACAGACTATGCTTTAATTGTAAATAATCCCCCGCATTCTTTCAATGTAAACTCTTTAAGGAGTCATGAATTTTATTTATACTCTCTCACTCTTTGAGAGCCTTTTGCTTATTTGCTGTTTGGCTCTTTGTGCAATAACACTCCCAAGAGAAAATCCCTCTCTCTGCTGAAGGAATTAGCCCAGAGACAAAAGGAGAGAAATCTTTAAGCCTTGTTTTGTGCTAAAAGAAATGTTTGACATTTTGGTGGAGAGGCGTTTAGTTTGGATTCATTAGGTCTTAGGGACTCTTTTCTCTCTCTCTCTTTCCAGTTTTTCAGTTTCTGACACTCCGTGTGTGTGTGTGTGTGTGCGTGTGTGTGTGTTGTTGTTACTTTTAACTCCCCCCCCTTTCCCCCTCCTTTCCTCTCTGTGTTTGGTAGATTGAAGAGAATTTGCCTGGTGTGTAATTAGGTTTCCTACATATGAATAGCCGAATCTTAAGGCAAAGTTCCCCCTTAAACAACAGGCCCAAACCTGAAACCTCCCCCTGCCGCCAAAATAAAATGAAGGACAAAATAAAGACATTTCTCTGGAGCTATTTAAAGCAGAGTTTCCCAGACTTTTGATAACTGAGACACCCCCACACCTACCTCCAGATTAAATAATGGAGGCACACTTCAGCCTAACACTCAAAAAGATATATTCCTCAATCATCTCCCAGAACAATGGGTAACCGCCTCCCTTGTAACTTCAGGAAAACCCGTTCATCTTTCTTCTTAGAGTCACATTCTTCCTCTTTGCCCAGTGAGTTTATTTATTTTCTTTATATTCCATGTTTCCACTTTGAACAATAACACACAAGTTAAATTGCCCAATTGTAATTAAAACATAAAGGCAAAAACAATTAAAAATACATCAGTCAAAAAGAAATAAATACCAACCCATTGAAGTTTACTTTGGCAACAAGACAACTTAAAAACCAAAAGACTATAAATATAAATGTCTTTGCAGAAGGACAATTTTTTTAACGTTGGTTTTTTTAATATAGTTTAAACTTTTACATCTTTTTAAAATAGATATTATGTTTTATCACGTTGTTGTTGCATTTGGGGGGGGGGGGGTTAACTGCTGTGAACTGGCCTGAGAGCTTTAGCTATTCGGTGGTATAGAAATGTAATGAATAAAATAAAATAAAATGGACTAACCTGTGGTTCATCTACACCAAGCAGGATATTCCACTACAAAAGTGGTATGAAAGTGGTATATAAAAGGCAGGAGCCACACTACTTCTTAATAGCGGTATTGAAGCGCACTCGCCCACCTGCCTGCCCACCATGTCTGATGCCCGCCTGCCCACCCACCATGTCTGATGCCTGCCTGCCCACCATGTCCAATGCCCCCCTCACCCACCCGCCTGTGATCTCCAATCCCCCCATCGCCACTGGGCTGTGATTCCACCCTCACCCCCCGATGTCCCCTGGCTCTGCTCTTCCCCCATCTCTCCTGCCGGGTCCGTTCTTCCCCCCCGGCCCCCATCTCTCTCCCCCCGTGATTTCCCCCCCCTGGCCCCGATCTCCCTCCCCCCCCCCGATCCCCCCCCGGCCTGCGTGTAAAGGCAGTAGCCGGAAAAAGCAGGGAATGGGCTAGACTTTCCACAGCCCCGGGCTCAGGCTGGGACTGCGGAAAAACTGGGCCAAAAGCAGTGCTGGTTAGCCCGACGCCAGGGCAGTTTGAGCCAACCCTTAGCCCAGGATCCCCTGTGCCCTAGGTCCTCAGTTGGGTTGAAGGATGATGCCAAGCTTTCTGGGAAATGGAAGAGCTTCTGAAATTCTTCCTGTCCTTCATAGGCATAACACTGGCTACCTCAGGCAATTCCAGTGTCATGTCTAACCCTACTGCCCCTGTTTTGGGAGAAGGTGTTTCAGGTAATCAATCAGAATCAGATTCAGAACTAGAAGATGCAGCACCAGACACCAGCCAGCCTGTACCAGTAGGGGAGGAAGCTCTCACGGGTGATTCTCCAGCTGGAAGTCAGCCCCCTCCAGAGCTTATCTCCTCAAAGCCAAATCCTACAGACTCAGTGGGAAGTGAGTGTGCTTCCAGAGGTGAGCGTTCCAAAACACTAACTGATGCTAGGATCCACCAGAAGCTGAAAAACATGGTGTGTAAAGAAGCTGTGAGAAAGTTGGTTCGATTTCACCAGAACCTATCACCGCACCAGGTGCTTTGAAGTTACGGGCACTTGAGAAGTAACTTCTTTCTAGGGCTGTGCTCCGCTTCTCCTCAGACCGGAGAAGCAGAAGCGGATTGGGGTGCTTCGCCTCCCCTTAAGGTGGAGGTGAAGAGGATCAGGGAAGCAGCGGAGCATCGCAGAGCGGATCGAGGTGAAGGTGGATCCTTCGCCTCGATCCAGAGCTCCACAAAAAAGGTAAGGGGGGTTTACTTGGCCCTGCCGCTGCTAACGCCACCCATGCAGCGATGGCAGATAGCCAGCTAAGGGGGCAGGGGGTCTTACCTGTGGCCGTCCCAGCCCGTTGCCAGCTTCACTAGACCCCACGGCTCAAACAGGAACTGTAGGCCCCTCCACACCACAGGTCATCTCATTTAACAGGGTCTCCTGACTTTCTGTGAGGCATTTTCAAGGGGCTAGAGGGGCTGTCATGGGAAGAAGGGGGCGGGGAAGCCTTCTTCCACCAGTGCAGTTGATCCAGCTGCAGGAATGGGTGGCAGGGGAGAGAGGGAATAGCCCTGGATGGGAGAAATCCCATGTGGCTGAGTGGGAGAGGATATATTGCATAATTTTGGTGGGGTCCCATTTATACATACCTATTAGCCATTCATGTTGTTTTTGTTTCTATTGTGTAACAAAGATATAGGATTCAGAGGGGGCAGGCAACTATCTCTTCTCTAGATAACCCTGCTAAAGGAGGTGAGGTGGGTAACTAGCTACTAAGGAGAGGGCCTTGTCTGTTGTGAACACTTGGTGCCTAAGTTGTGATCTTTTGGACACCAGCCAAAGATTTTATTTTCCCAGGCATTTTAGTCTTTCTATTTCTGTTGTTGTCTTTTTAAACTTTTATGTTATGTTTTATGATGGTGTGTTTTATGGTTTTAATTGTTGTGAACCACACAGAGAGCTCTGGCTATTGGGCATGTGTAGAAATGTAATCAGTCAGTCAGTCAATCAATCAATCAATCATATAAAATGAGGAAGGGATTATTAAAAATGATGGGTGTAGACTCAGGCCATAGCTAGACCTAAGGTTTATCTCTGGATCATCCAGGGGTCAAACCTGTTCATCTAGGTGACACACAGGGGATCTAGTGCTCAGGCAGGGGTGAACCCTGGATGATCCCAGGATAAACCTTAGGTCTAGCTGTGACCTCAGTTCATTCCATTGTGGATAGTTCTGAGGATATGGGTGGAATGGACTGACCACTTCCCCAGGCATTTCTGCCAAAGATGCATGTAGTATCTTTGTAGTTACTACACCATGTCTCTCCACCTGTCATAATGATGAGCATTTGGTTATGAAAACATATTTGAGAAAAGGTGATATGATTGGATAGTTGCAAACACAAGCCAAGATTAAAAAATGGTTAGAGAAGAGACACTCTTATCCAGTCTGCCAATGAGTTCTAATTCCTTTCGGCAATTAATTTTATTATTAGGCATTCTTCCTAGGAGCAAGACAATATAATCTCTTAAACCTTGTGATGTAACAAAAGTCATTTCTAAAAAATAAATAAATGAATGCTTTGTTTTGTTTTTCCTTTGCAAATTCTATGATGTGATAACTTTGCATTTCATTGGCAATGTTAACATTCCTTCTCTCCTATCAAGCTCTGTTCTCTGTGTCATACTTGTAGATTAAGCTAAATGGTTTCAAGCATTAAAGACCCTAATGTGATTATTCCTTATATTTTCACTTGATTCCTAGCCATATTTAACCTTGGTGTGAGGTCTTCATAGAAGGCTGTAGATATAGAGTGTAAGGGAAAGGATCCTAACTTTCCAAAGAAGGCTGTTGATGCTATAACTGAATTCTGATAGAAACTAATTAAAAGACATAATTAAAAGACTCTTGAGACAATTCCTCAGATGCAACACTCTGTTTCTTTACTATTATTTGAAATGCTCTATTTATAACAGCCATTTCAGGATGGACCATAATTTTTTAATGGGTAAGTATGAAATCAGAAGGTTGTTTCTTCAAACAACTTCCAATCTGGTTCCGTTTCTAAAATTGAATGTGATTGTTTTGTCTAAATACCACTGAGCAAAATTGGTAATACATATGAGCGAGAATTAAATGGTATCAACACCACCAGATTCTAGCGGTTTGCAATGTTTAAGGATGGGCAAAAGTGTTGACTCAATTCATTTTTGATAAGGGTTTGCCAACATTTTCAAATTTCTTCATATTTGGAATGGAAATAAGTAAAAAATACTGAATATAGGAGAACCTGAAACTCACAGATTCATCTATCTAGGGCATTGGGTGATTAACTCCTAAGGTTCTGAGTTTTAATTCCTCTATATTCAACCATGTGTGCATTGAATTAGGGCACAGAGAGAGAGAGAGAGAGAGAGAGAGAGAGAGAGAGAGAGAGAGAGATCTGATGGCTGCTCATATTAACAGATGAGGAGCAAGGCAGAGACAGCATTGTCTTCTCCATGCTGGGAATAGCAGTAGCATATTTGGCCAGTGCAGTCAGAGAGAATATAATTTCAGTTTGCTTTTTTATAAGAATTTACCAAAATTCACAGATTTCTTCATATTTGGGATGGAAAGCCCTTGGGATTCAAAACAAAAACAAATAAACCAGCATGCAGGAGAAAGCAAAACTGACATATTTGTCCGTCTTTATTATTATTATTATTATTATTATTATTATTATTATTATTATTATATTTATTTATTTATTTATATAGCACCATCAATGTACATGGTGCTGTACAGAGTAAAACAGTAAATAGCAAGACCCTGCCGCATAGGCTTACATTCTAATAAAATCATAATAAAACAATAAGGAGGGGAAGAGAAAGCAAACAGGCACAGGGTAGGGTAAACAGGCACTGGGTAGGGTAAAACTAACAGTATAAAGTCAGAACAAAATCAAGTTTTAAAAGCTTTAGGAAAAAGCAAAGTTTTTAGTTGAGCTTTAAAAGCTGCGATTGAACTTGTAGTTCTCAAATGTTCTGGAAGAGCGTTCCAGGCATAAGGGGCAGCAGAAGAAAATGGACGAAGCCGAGCAAGGGAAGTAGAGACCCTTGGGCAGGCAAGAAAGATGGCATCAGAGGAGCAAAGAGCATGAGCGGGGCGATAGTGTGAGATGAGAGAGGAGAGATAGGAAGGAGCTAGACAGTGAAAAGCTTTGTAGGTCAACAGGAGAAGTTTATATTGGATTCTGAAGTGAATTGGAAGCCAATGAAGAGATTTCAGAAGTGGAGTTACATGGTCAGAGTGGTGAGCCAAGAAGAAGATCTTAGCAGCAGAGTGGTGAACAGAAACCAACGGACTGATGGTTTCTGATTAGCAATAGTCCATCTATTGGTCCAGGTACACATGATCACAGACTATATAACACTCTCTTAAACTGATTTATACTAAGCCAGGTCATTGTTCCATCTAGCTCACTACTGTTTATGAAGATTATAAACAGGGCCAGCACTACCATTAGGCCAACTAGGCAGCCTCCTAGGGTGCAGACCTCGGAGGGGTGCAGTACTGACCTTTTAGGGGTCATAGTTTTATACAAATTAGCTGTTTCAAGAAGAAAAAAAACATACCATATTTCTTCAATTCTAAGACACACTTTCCCCACCCATATAAACATCTCTTAAAATGGGGTGCGTCTTAGAATCACGGGTGCAATTATTATTCTTAGAATCAAACCTTTTTTTTCTGTTGGTGGAACTGAAATTAGTGTGTGTCTTACAATTGATGGCATCTTACAATCGAAGAAATATGGTAATAAAACGAAAATACAATAGTTCATTGTTAGTTCATAACCAGTTTATTGTTTTCAACACTAACAATACTGTTGACAGTAACCTTAAATAGCATATATACTTAAAGGTGTGTGAAGTAAAAGGTTTTAATGTTGTGTTGCCAATGGCGGAGGTATGCATTATCCCGAGTGCCCTTTAGTTCAAAATGATTTGTGTGCCCATAATATTTTCTTTTGTATTTGCAGAAGATAATCAAAAATTATTATTGCTCATTCTTGCAATTTAAAATAAATTTAGCAGTTTCAAATTTTGCGCTTTTTATGGTTTCTACAAAACATCTCTTCTTAAAAATCAAAGTTGGCAATGTGTGTGTGTGTGTGTGTGTGCAAGTAGCTCACCTTGTCTAGGGTGCAAAATAGTCTGGCACTGGCTCTGATTATGAGTGACACCACACTGCTGCCAAAAATGGCAGCTCTGCGTTGACTTTTTCTAACCTTGCCTAATGCCTAGACATACTTATAAAGTAGGAATCTGCCTTATGCCAACTACTTAGTTTGATGGAAACTTAGTCCATCTACCTAAGTATTAATTACATTGACTAGCAACAACTCTCCAGGGTGTCAGATGGGACTCTTCTGGAAATATCACAAATTGGACCTGGGATCTCTTGCATGCAAAATCACGTGCTCTGTCGCTGAATGTCCTCACACATTCTGCCACACCTCTACATCTCATATATGATAAAATCTTGCTTACCATTGGCAGGATGATACAAATGATGAAGGTACTGCAGGGCAAGAGAGCTCCCGCCATATTACTTTAACCAACTTAATGGTCTCAGAGAACACGGCTATGCATTGGTTTTGCTAATTTCCATGTACGTTTCTTTCTTTCTTCATCTTTCCTTTGCATTGATGATCAAAAATAAAGATTCTGCTGTATTTTTAATTGACTGTTGTTTGGGAAATGGAAATCATGATGAATTATGGCCCATTTGCCTTGCTATGCTTTGTTGAGCTAATTAGAGATGATGCATGATATGAAATTAAGAGAACAAAAACAAAAA
The DNA here is from genome assembly GCF_023053635.1 of Elgaria multicarinata webbii. Taxonomy (NCBI): domain Eukaryota; kingdom Metazoa; phylum Chordata; class Lepidosauria; order Squamata; family Anguidae; genus Elgaria; species Elgaria multicarinata. Next base: position 25,020,694 of record NC_086186.1, on the reverse strand, counting down.
ACAAAAAAAGGAGGAAATATGAAGGAGATTCCTCTTGTTTAGCATATAGATTTAAATTTAAATTTCTCCGGGTTTCCCTCTTGCAATTTTGCTCATATCGATTATGAAGAGATTATAAAAGAAAAGAAAAAGAAACATCAAGATTGCTGCACTCCACATTTTTGTGGCTCTGTGGTCAAGAACGAGTGTACAAAACTTGCAATCGCATGAATGAAAGTATTATGGGAATTTATTTATTTATTTATTTATTACATTTTTATACCGCCCAATAGCCGAAGCTCTCTGGGCGTTTCACAAAAATTAAAACCATCATAAAACAACCAACAGGTTAAAAGCACAAATACAAAATACAGTATAAAAAGCACAACCAGGATAAAACCATGCAGCAAAATTGATGTAAGATTAAAATACAGAGTTAAAACAGTAAGATTTAAATTTAAGTTAAAATTAAGTGTTAAAATACTGAGAGAATTAAAAGGTCTTCAGCTGGCGACGAAAGGAGTACGGTGTAGGCGCCAGGCAGACCTCTCTGGGAAGCTCATTCCACAACCGGGGTGCCACAGCGGAGAAAGCCCTCCTCCTAGTAGCCACCTGCCTCACTTCCTTTGGCAGGGGCTCACGGAAAAGGGCCCCTGTAGATGATCTTAAGGTCCGGGCAGGTACATATGGGAGGAGGCGTTCCTTCAAATAACCTGGCCCCAAACCGTTTAGGGCTTTAAATGTCAATACCAGCACTTTACATTGGGCCCGGACCTGGACTGGCAGCCAATGAGGTTGTAAAAGGACTGGCGTTATGTGATCTCGCTGGCCAGTCCCTGTTAGTAAATGGGCTGCTCTGTTTTGTACCAGCTGAAGCTTCCGGACCGTTTTCAAAGGCAGCCCAACGTATAACGCATTGCGTGAGAAGCTCTCACGGGTGTTTATTGGTGTGGTCAATGAATGTAAGCTTTACTTATATGGAATTTATAGAGCATATGTTTTGAGGGTAGGTGATTCTGCTGAACCTGGGCATTGGGGGTGAATCAGTGCTCCTATTACACCCAATGCAGAGATGGGGAATATCAGCTTACCCGAGAGAGATGAACCACACAAGAGTCCCCACTGATATCGGGTCCCAACTCCCTGTCACCTCAGGGATGGTGAAAATGCTGTTTCCACTCCCAAAGGTCACAGTGCCTCCCCCCAGCTCTATGCCCATTTCCAGTGCTGCACTTACTTGCAAAGAGGTGGGATCACACACCACACCTCCCACAGTCCTTGGGATGGTCCTGGGACTGCAGGGAAAATCAGGATAACTGGGCAACCAGTTATCCTGCGAAAATGGAGGGGTCACCCCTGGTTGCCTCTGGGATCCCCTGTGCATCATTTGGATGCACAGGGACAATCTAGGGGCAACCCCTGGGGAAAAGAGAAGGCTGGTGTAGACATGCCCCCCTGTGTTTTGTGGATGGTCGGATGTCTTCCTTTTAGGGGTGTGCACGGACCCCCCACTCCACCCCACGGGCTGATCCAAAAATTTCGGGTCGGCCTGCTCCGCTCCGCGCCGCTCCACCCATACTCCGCTCCTCTTCGCCGCGGAGCTCCGGCTCCGAATTGGAGCTGCGCAGCAGAGGGGAGTGGCGCCAAGTAAGGCTGGGAGAGGAGGGTGGGAGGTTTACTGGGCCCTGCCACCATCGCCGCATGGCGGCAGAGCCCGGTAAGGGACCAAGGGGGAGGGGGGCCTTACCTGCCTCCGTCCGCGGTCCGTCGGCGTCTTCAATTGAGCCCGCAGTTCAACCAGGAAGTCTGGGCCGCAAGCGGCCCAGACTTCCTGGTTGAACGCAGGCTCAATTGAAGATGCCGACAGACCGCGGATGGAGGCAGGTAAGGGAGAGGAGGGCGGGGGGGGTTACCGGGCCCTGCCGCTGTCGCCGCATGGGCGACAGCGACAGCGGCAGGGCCCGGTAAACCCCACTTACCTTTCCGGCGGAGCTCCGGATCAAGGCGAAGGATCCGCCTTCACCTCGATCCTCTTCACCACGCTCTGCCGGCCCCCCAATCCTCTTCGCCTCTGCCTTAAGGGCAGGCGAAGCACCCCAGCTCCGCTTCTAATTCGCCGGTCCGATTAGAAGCGGAGCACATCCCTACTTCCTTTCTTCCATCCATCCGCAAATTGACAGAAATGAATTGTTTTTCCGGGGGGGGGGGGGAGTACAAGATTTCCATTCTGCTTGCACAATTTCATTCCCATGACATTTATACATATGGAGGAAATATCTTCGAAGAGGGGGACCCCTCATGCATATGGCTTTTTTTTTTTTTTACAAATACCTCCATACAGCAGGGAACCCTGTACAATTGGAGTTTCCGAATGCGTGGAACGTTTGGCACATGCAGCTGTACATGTAAAGGATCCTTCTCTGCAGGTGTTCATGATGTATGCTCAGTCACCAGGACCTGGGACTAGTCAGCGTGTCCTCACTCCCCAGTCGCACATTGACTGAATGCACGGTCATCATGCCTGAAGAGGGTTGGAATGTTTCAGCCTTCCTTAAAATATGTCTTAACACACCAGCTCTTACAAATGTGAGGTGTGTTAATAACTCCTGCACTGAGGGAGCTTGATACGAAATGCATGTTGTGATTTTATTTTATTTTTTGACATTCTCCTCTTTTTCTACTACTTTCCCTCCCCCATCCACGTCTTCTTTCCTGCTGGCTCAGTAGAGAGAATATGATATATTTCCACGAAACCTACATGCCGATTTTCAAATTTGTAACAAACTGCCATTTAATAAGTCTGCCTTGACATGCTGTCTTTAATCCAAAAGATTGCACTGTTTAAAAGCTTCTGAAAGGCGATTGCTGTCCTTGAGAGAGAGAAAAAAAGCTGAACTTCAATTTAGAAGACAAGGTTCTCCATGGTTTGACTGAAATACATTAAGCACTACAGGACTATCTCTTGTAATTGTCAGCAGATTGGGGATCTAACATTGAAACCTGGCAAGCTTGTATTTAATTGTTGAAATATGACTTTCCAGAAGCTACAGGTACTCCGCAGCTGCACTAGATTATCCCAGGCAGACTTATGCAATGGGCATGTTTAGCCCGGAGGAGAAGAATGAGGGGAGACATGATAGCACTCTTCAAATACTTGAAAAGTTGTCAAACAGAGGAGGGCCAGGGTCTCTTCTCAATCATCCCAGAGTTCAGGACACGGAATAACGGGCTCAAGTTACAGGAAGCCAGATTCTGGCTGGACATCAGGAAAAGAAACTTCCTAACTGTTAGAGCAGTAGAACAATGGAACCAATGGCCTAGGGAGGTTGTGGGCTCTCTCACACTAGAGAGACAGCCATCTGTCAGGGATGCTTTAAGGTGGATTCCTGCATCGAGCAGGGGGTTGCACTTGATGGCCTTATGGACCCCTTCCAACTCTGCCATTCTATGTGAGTTATGCAGCACTATTGATTTTGGGGTACAACACTTAACACATGATTAGCATGCTGTATACATAAAAATGGTGTAATTCTTTGTGAAAATCTGAATGGGACCTGGTAACTGTAAAGGTAGAACAAGGCCTTCCGTGATCTGTCACCACTGGATTTAGCACAGACCCAGGATCAAGACATAAAATGACTCACAACTGTGAGGTAGAAGACTTTATTAAGACTAAGGGTAGGGTAAATATATGGGAAGAATAACTATAAAACAACTAAAAGCATACATAACATAAAAACCCAGTATCAGGTAAAACAATAAATTCCTAACTGTTAGAACAGTACAACAATGGAACTAATGGCCTAGAGAGGTCGTGAGCTCTCCCACCCTAGAGGCCTTCAAGATGCAGCTGGACAGCCATCTTTCGGGTATGCATTGAGCAGGGGGTTGGACTCAATGGCCTTATAGGCTCCTTTCAACTCTACTGTTCTATGATTCTATGGCAGGGTAGGAATAGGCAATAAATTCATTCCATTTGCCTTCAATGTGTACCTCATTCCACACTTTCAACCAATATGCAAACCAAAACCCAATTAACTTTCAAAATCTGCAGTTTTTTGAAGGTTGCAATGGAGTGCTTCCATCAAAACCCACATAAAAATCTTTACTTTGGGCCAATGTGCATATATTTGCAAAAATAACATACAAAACACATTACATTCTGAAATCTCTTTGCAAAACTTGGTTGTAAACTCCTTTCTTCGCCAGCTGAAGACCTTTTTATTCTCCCAGTATTTTAACACTTAATTTTAACTTAAATTTAAATTTTATTGTTTTAACTCTGTATTTTAATTTTATATCAATTTTGCTGCGTGGTTTTTATTCTGGTTGTGCTTTTTATATTGTATTGTGTATTTGTGCTTTTAACCTGTTGATTGTTTTACTATGATTTTAATTTTTGTGAACCGCCCAGAGAGCTTCGGCTATTGGGCGGTATAGAAATGTAATAAAATAAATAAATAAATAAATAATAGGCAAATTTGCATTCAAAACCTGATGTATTCAAAGAAATGTGTACAACAGTGTGTACAAATTTTCATATGAACATATTTCATATTTCATCTCCATCCCAAGGTCCGGATGTCAATCGGCATGGATATTATTGACTTGGTTAGAATGTTATCCTCTTTGCCTATTACCAAAGTAGGAGAATGTGAAACTAGGCACAAAACCATACTTGAGTTTTTTTGGCTGTTTGAACACAAAGGTATATTTAGCACTCTGCTTCTACCTATATACTCTAAGGCCATGGTTAGATGATGAGATAGTAGGGTGACAATCTCTCGATTTTTTGATCGTGAGATCGTCACCCTGGTCTACACGCGGCGTGCGACTTTGCAGCCGCCATATTTTTTTTTAAAGGGAAATGAGTGCAAGAGTGCTCAAATGCCAGGTAAGTTTTAAAAAACCAAAAAAAACCTTGCCCTCCCCCCACCCTACCCCTTATGGGTACAGAGTTCAGGTCCCCGCTGCTCACGGTTACTCGCGATGAGCTGAGATAACCCGTGACACCCGCCCACATGTTCCATGCACTTGGGATCATCCTGAGACTATGGAAACAGTGTGATTAAAGGGTAGGGTGAAATTCTGGGGAAATGGAGGGATCATCCCTCCCTGCTCCCGGGATCCCTTGTGCTTCATGTGGACACACACGGACAATCTCGGGATATAGGCCTGGTCTAGCCATGTCCTAAGTGTATGTTGGTTATATACCTGTTTAACGACCATGGGATCCTTCAAAGAAACCTGGGCTGGATCTAAACTACTGCTTTAAAGCACTTTATAACAGTTTTGACAACTGTATATGGAGCTCTGTGTCCTGGGCCCCAACAGTTGTCAAAACTGTTATAAAGCGCTTTAAAGCAGTAGTGTAGATCCTGCCCTGGACACCGTAATTTGGTTGTGGTGCAGAGGATTCACTGTGAAATCTAGAGATGGCCAGATTTTGTGAAATCCATCTCGTGTGTGTTTTGAGAATTGTGTGGTGTCATTTGTTCCAGCATCCATTCACAAATGGGTTATGTATGTTTTTCATTATGTAGAAAACGATGTAAATAATTTCATAAGAAAGTTTGAAACAACTTAGCGTATTGTCACCCATTTCCGTTCAACCTTTTCCCTGCATATATTTTCTAGAATGGCATATGTGGCAGGAGGAACTTGGGTGTTTTCCTGCAAATGAATTTGTGTAAATTTTGGGGAGAGAGAGATCCCTATTCCCACCTCATACAACTGTGAATCCCAGGATGCCATGACAAGATTCTAGTATGTATGTGTATATACCCTTACAGCCAGTGATATCCTTGAAAAAGGGAATTTGACCTTCTCAGAGACTTGCATACAGGTTTCAGTCATTAAACTTCCACCCCACCTAAAATAGTATAATCAGAAAAGCACTCTACAAATTATAACTGAGGCCACAGCTAGACCTAAGGTTTAGGATCATCCAGGGTTCGCCCCTGCCTGAGCACTGGATCCCCTGTGTGTCACCTAGATGAACAGGTTTGACCCCTGGATGATCCAGGGATAAACCTTAGGTCTAGCTATGGCCAAAGTCTCTCAGATATTATGCTACACCAACCCTCCCTACATTGAGCTTCTTCACATGGGAGAAATAAGGCACTCCTGGAAGTTCATGGGTCTTTTTGACGACATCAGCAACTTCCTGAACATCTCCACTTTCCCCAGTAATTCCGTCTAAAAAAAACCCTTGGATATCCCGATTCTTCTGAAATACCTTTGGATTTCCTACCATGTACAGGGGGATTTGCGCTACAAAACACCCACTAGAGGGCACTGTCCCATTCATGGCTCTGAGCAGTGAAAGGAGGGGACTTTTCCATTATAGGCCATGTTGTCGTGCCTCTCTGGCCGTGCAATGCAGCCCCATTACTATTACGCCAGAGAAACAGGAAACAAAGACCCCGGTAAAGAAGCTTCATCTAAAGAAGCCCATTATCTGTGGCTTGTGGGATTATTCCTGTGCCTTGAAATCATAAAATGGAAGGATTCCTTAGCTAGATGGTTAATAATACCACCCTGAGACTCTCAAAGCACGGAGAACTAAAAGGGAAAGACGGGAGGGGTGGGGAAACGACAAAAAGTGGAGCTCACTCTACCATAAGATCTTAAAAATAGTAAATTATCTTCTATCTAAGTGACAGCAATATGTGTTTGTGATTGAGCCAACTGCTGTGCCAGCAAAGCATAATGTGAGGTTTAGATTACTTTAATAGCTTTTGTAAATAAGGCAGTTTTTCGCCTGCATTTTTTTAAATTTCATTTTGGAAGAAAAAGGAGTCAACGCAATAGAACTAGCAGACCCCCATCCTTTTGGAAGTCTTTCTCTGTGTGTGGTCTAAGGCTGCAATCCTAAAAAAAAAATACTTATGAAAGAGTAAGCCCTATTGAGCTCCATGGCACTTACACCTGAGGAAATATTCCTAGGATGGAGCTGCAGAGTACTGCCTGGCAGAGGACATGAACTCAACTGAAATTACTGCTGGCTTTTCAAATTTGCAAATTGGATTCCACACATTCATTTCCTTTCATGGACGCCGAAACACAAACTTGCTATGTTTTTAAAGACTTTGATTCCGAGGTATTCTTAGAATCACAGAGCCGGTGGGTAACTCAGAGGTCATCTAGTCCAACCCCCATGTCAATGCAAGGCATCCACTTTCGGACTATCCAAGATAGGTTGCCTTCTAGGCTCTGCCTGGAAACTTCTGATGAAAGAGAGTTCACCACCTTTTGAGGCAGTCTGGTGCTGCCTCGCAGCTCATTCTATTAGGACATCCTTCCAAATATTTGGTCGAATTCCCCTTTTTACCACCGATTCAGCACTGACCCTCTGGAGTAATGGAGAACAGAATAGATTCATAGAATCATAGAATAGCAGAGTTGGAAGGGGCCTACAAGGCCATCGAGTCCAACCCCCTGCTCAATGCAGGAATCCACCCTAAAGCATCCCAGACAGAATAGAAATTTGCTTCATTAGTTCTATGGCAGTCTTTCAAATATATGAAGATGGTGGTCTTCTCTCCATCCCTTAAGGCACAATGCTATGCATTTTTTAAAAACAAAAAAGTGCAAAGACTCCCAGCATTCCCCAGCATGGCTGGCTGGGAATACTGGCAGTTGTAGATCTTTTTCCTGCCTAAATACACACAGGTTTGTGCCCTTAGTCTGTTTCTGTCTCTCTGTCTCTGTCTTCGTTGTTTCCCCAAGGTCTATTTGAGATTGTAAGCTCTTAGAAAGGAGGGTCCGGAATCTCTGTAAGATACCACTTAACTCTTGTTCTCTGAAAAGCACCATGCACACGGGAGGCACTAGATTGATGATGATGATGATGCAGTATTAGTAGTAACAATAATTTGTATCTAAAGAGCTAACATAATTATATGTTTGTTTATTTATTTATTTCATCTCTTTACCACCCTATAGCTGATGCTCTCGGGGAGGTTCACAAAAATTAGTAGGTTATTTCACTGGCGTGGCACATAAATTCCTCGAAAGCAATGGAATTTTTCACACATTATGTGGTGGCAAATCTGGTAGTGTTGTTGTTGTTGTTGTTGTTGTTGTTGTTGTTGTTTTCCTACAATTGTTGTTGTAATGATGATGATTTTATTATTTTGTTCCCGTCTTAGAAATACCATATGCAATGCACCCTTTGTCAAGTGTAAAAGAGGCCATGTTCCTAGGTCATCAGAAACAGACAGAAACAAATGAGGAGAAGCTCCTGTACATTTATTGGCTGTGCAGAATATGACATTTTGGCAACACCTATTTCTCTTTGGTTGGCTGCACTGTAAATGCCACACTGTCTCTCTCCAGGTTCACCCAAGCAAGCGTGATTGGGCCCATTCAGAAGACACCTTAAACCATGTCTTTAACCATGGTGGTTAAGCCAGAAAGCCAGGCTGTGTTCAGAAGACACCCTAAACCATGGCTTTAACCACAGTGAATAAGGTTCTTGCTTTATTCACCATGGTTAAAGCCATGGTTTAAGGTCTCTTCTGAATGGGCCCTGTGTGTGTTAATAGCTAGTAACCACCAGCCATCAATGCTTCTTTAAGTAAACATCTTCTAGCTATCCATGCCTATCTTTAGCTATTAGCCATACAAAAAGAACCTTGAGGGAAGGTCATTTCCTTCCTTTGCACAACCATAACCTTTTCATCAGGGATGGTGGAGAGAGAGAGAGAGAGAGAGAGAGAGAGAGAGAGAGAGAGAGAGAGAGAGAGAGAGAGAGAGATATTTCCCAGACATGTGTGTGCTTGCATGCTGACATGAAGCTTGTGAGTCTGACTTCTTGAGAAAGACAACGTCCCACCAAAATGCCAGCTACCAACGAGTTAACACATGCTGCCACTCTGTAAGTGTTTGGTTAATTTGCTTATTAAAACATGAAAAGCTTTTCGGCTCTTTGACACCCAAACAAAAAGGCAAGCAATTGGGTGACTTTTGACCTGCGCTTATCAGATGACGGGTGTAATGCTGTCAAACTCTCATCACGGAATTGCAAGTAAGGTCGCCTTTTATAAGTGTTTATGACAGTTTAAGGTCCATACTGCCTATCTTTGTCAAGAATGGAATGATGCAGGTCAACTGACCGGGTTAATAAGACTGAATGCAAGAGAGAAGAAAACTCTTGTGGGCAGTGGGTAGAGAACGACTTAAACACCTTTATTAAAAATCACATTGGAAGATCAGGGGTTTGGAAACAAAGCCCTATGAGGAGAGACTGAAAGAACTGGGCATGTTTAGCCTGGTGAAGAAAATATTGAGGGGAGACATGATAGCACTCTACAAATACTTGAAAGGTTGTCACACAGAGGAGGGCCAGGATCTCTTCTCAATCATCCCAGAGTTCAGGACATGGAATTATGGGCTCAATTTACAGGAAGCCAGATTCTGGCTGGACATCAGGAAAAAATTCCTGACTTGTTAGAGAAGTACGACAATGGAACCAATGACCTAGGGAGGCCGTGGGCTCTCCTACACTAGAGGCATTCAAGAGGTAGCTGGAAAGCCATCTGTCAAGGATGTTGTAATGTAGATTCCTGCAATGACCAGGGGATTGGACTCGATGGCCTTGTAGGGCCCTTCCAACTCTACTGTTCTATGATTCTATGATATCCTGGTACACTCACTTCAAAGAAAGAGAGAACCTGTCAAATTCACTAGAACCCTTTTACTAGCTCTACTCTGACTTTCTTCTCCTCACACATATAGGCCTCATCCACTGGGCATGTTTAGCCTGGTGAAGAAAATATTGAGGGGAGACATGATAGCACTCTACAAATACTTGAAAGGTTGTCACACAGAGGAGGGCCAGGATCTCTTCTCAATCATCCCAGAGTGCTGGACACGGAATAATGGGCTCAAGTGACAGGAAGCCAAATTCCGGCTGGACATCAGGAAAAACTTTCTGGCTGTTAGAGCAGTACAACAATGGAACCAATGACCTAGGGAGGTGGTGGGCTTTCCCACACTAGAGACCTTCAAGAGGCAGCCAGACAGCCATCTGTCAGGGATGCTTTTAGGTGGATTCCTGCATTGAGCAGGGGGTTGGACTCAATGGCCTTAGAGGCCCCTTCCAACTCTACTATTCTATGATCCTATTATTCTAACTGGCAAAACAAATATGAAAAGCCAAGAATAAGCACATTCAGTTACTTAACTCATGAGATTCCCTTTTGTACTGTATATGGGTCACATGGGGACACCCATGGGGATGCTACTGGAATGCATCACTCTCAGTTTGGTCCAATGTAATGGATGTGACTCCTCAGAATATTGACTTGCAGAGCTGGAAAAGGTTGCAGAAAAGGGCAACTAAAATGATTAAGGGGGTGGAGCATCTCCCCTATGAGAAAAGGTTACAACAGCTGGGATTGTTCAGCTTGGAAAAAAAGGAGGCTAAGGGTGCACCGGATCAAGGTGCACAAAATTATGTGTGGTGGAATGAATGTGGCTAGGGAGACATTTTTCTCCCTCTCTCAAAATACTAGAACCTGGGGTCATCCCATGAAGCTGACTGGTGGGAGATTCAGGACAAATAAAAGGAAGGACTTCTTCACACAGCACATCGTTAAATTATTGAATTCACTACCATAAGATGTAGTGATGACCACCAACCTGGATGGCTTTAAAATGGGGTTGGATAAATTTCTGGAGGAGAAGGCTTTCAATGGCTAATAGGGTTAGGGAGATATGATGAATGGGGGAAAAAAACCAACAGTGTAGGTTCCATTGATTTATGCCCAATTGGCACCAAAGTCACAGAAAGTTCAATCGGCCAGGGGTAGATGTGGAGTATACAGTGGTAGTGACAGAAGGACTTGACCATCCAGCATGTTCCAAGCAAACACTCAACGTTACACCCTGCTGGGTCCAACAGATTCCATCAAACCTTTTTCACTGATCTTGATCCTGGGAGAGAGAACAAGCAAAGACCACAGAGCCGCAGATATGTCCAGTGATAATTCCCACCAATCAGGGGTTGAGGCACTCTGATAAAACCATTCACAAAAATGACAGCCCTCCCTCCTTTCCCCACCCTGGTGTTCGCCTTATATGGAGAGCTTTGGAAGAAACATATCAGCATTTTTGGGGAATTAAGCTGCCTCTGTCTCTGTGTCCATCTCTTGAATCTTTTGGAATCAGCCCAATTCAGTTCAACTGGTTCCAATATACACCCATTTTTTTTCTTTTTGGTTCCATGGCTTTTGTGTGTTTCTTCCCGTTCTAAAATGTTGGATTTTTATTTATTTATTTATTAAATTTTTATACCGCCCAATAGCCAATGCTCTCTGGGCGGTTCACAAAAAAAGTGCCTATCCTAAGGCTTTGGTACTGGTAGTAAGAGTTCTAAGCTGAAATATCCTGGTATTTATGCCCCACCCTTTTTTCCCTTTGACTCCACCCCTTTTCCTTTGACCACAACGACCGCTAGAATGTGGCCTCCAAGAACTTCTCCAAAATGGAATCCAGCCTTCAGGTTAAAAGAGGTCCCCCATATATAGCTATCAAGAGCAGGGATGAAAAACCCAGTATCTAATCCTGCCACATGCATTTGGAAGAAAGTAGTTTTTACTAGGGGTGCGGGAGCCAGATCTCCTAGGGCAGAGAGTTTTGCAGCGTGGGTGCCACAACAGAGAAGGCCCTTTCATGACCAACCAATTGGACTTTTTCAGGCAGACAGGAATACAGCATGGTCTCCCCTGATGACTGTGCAGGTGGACAGGAACACATGGGATCAGTACCCATATCACTGGCAAAGGCCATCAGTACATGATGATCTCATCTCCGGGTAAACCTGTTGTGTGCATTCTCAGCTTTCCGATTTTCTCTACCCAGCAAACCTGGTAAGGAAGATGCTGTTTCAGCCTCACAGGGTTTATGATCTAACTTTAGGCAAGACACAACAAGTAAGCACAGCAACTGTTCGACACAGATTCGAAATGTAAACATGCTGTAGACAGTAAAATGGCCATAAATTCCTCCACCGCAGATAACTCCTATCAAAGTCTGTCTTGCAATGTAATGTGAAACATGTCAAACGGAATGTACACAGCCAATGGAACACATGTTCCGTGGCTGTCACTGCTGGAAAAGCAGAATCTCATCTGGTTGGTTTAAATAAAATATGTGCAAGGCAGACACATCAAACTGGAACAATTCTGGGCAACGATGCATCTTCTGTGTGCCTGACTGTACGTTGTAGTTCAGGGTCAGAGGACAAAGGAATCTACAGGGTTCTGTAGCAAGCAAGGGGTACAGAGGAATGTGTGAATGCATGAGGTTTCTGAGGAGCCTGCGAAAGCGCTGGCTTTATGCCCGGCCAGCCACCACACTCTGTGACCTTGACCTTCCACCCACCCAGCACTGCCACACCAGCACCTACCTACCTATCTACCATTCTATACCACCTATCCAGAAACTTTCCTTGACACCGATGGTGGCATTCCTTCTGGGGCAACAACAGCGTTTAGAGGGGTGGGGAAAGAATCCAGTTTGGTGCAAACTGAGGGTTGAATATCTCTCCCTGGTGCCATGGTCCAGAACCAGTTCTCTCCCTCTCTCTCTCTTTCTCTCTCACACACAGGACTACTAAGTAGTACAATACTGAAACATGGAAATCGTTTGCTTAATGTAACGTCTCCTTTGGCCCTGTGTGTAGGGATGGGCAAATGACCCAGAGTTGCTTGTTTTGGACCTGATTCCCATTCATGTTTGGGGTCACTGCTAACCCTGCACAAACAAGCAGTTCAAATTGAGCAGGCGGACAAATGGGAGATTCAATAAAATTTCCCAAAAATTCATGGGCTAAAGCAGGGCTGATTCGGTTTATGGAAGAATTTTGCACAAATTTGTAAATTTGTGGAAATCAAACAGGAAATTCGGAAAAAAGATGAACATGAGCACATGTCTGACCATTTATGAATATTTTCAGTGGACACATGTCCGTGTTCAGAGTTTCCAGCAAAAATGCGAGCAAAAATGAAATTCTAATACATCCTTACTGTGTGGATGTTTATGTATGTATGAAAAGAAGTATTAGAAGTATCCTAGCTTTCACCTGTGAAATGTTGGGTTTTCACTTGTTGTACAACAGATCTATTCTGATCTATTTATTTCCAAACTTCTCTGTGTGAGTTTTAGCCAGGGGGTTTCTTAAAATGTTGATCATCATAGGTAGATTCAGCACACACACAAAAATTAACATGGCACGCTTGGCTTGTCTCCAATCCCTTTAGGGTGGGGGTGAGAGAAACCTATGGCCCTCCAGATATTCTGTTGGATTCCAGCTCCCATAAGCCCAAGCCATCATGGCTAGTGGTCGGGGATGATGAGAGCTGTAATCCAAGTGCAACTGGAGGACCTGATGTTTCCCACCCATGTTTTAGGGATTTGGCAGTGCAAATCCTCAATCTTCGCAAATGGGCCCCAAATGAATAACAACAACAACAACAACTACATACATTTCTCAACCACAGATTATGCCTTGCAATCGCTGTAAAAGGAAAACAGCTTGAATGGCAATGGTGTCTTATGCATTGTGCTTAAATCTGTAGGCTGCCTTTTCCTCTTGTCTGCACTCTCGCACATTAGATCCACTAAGTTGCGTTCTGCTTGCCATGGGGAATCCTTAGGCCAGTGTCAGAGGATTCTAAATTAAATGATAATTTAAGCATGGAGAGACATCCCACTGTTCCAATGCCATAATACTAACCCACTTGTCGGTACCACTCAAGAAATCCAGGGGAAGTCCAGGCAAATTGGAATATGATCCAACTTATTTTCACACATACTCTCCTTCCCCCTCGTGTAATGTTTGTAAGCCATCATTGGGAACGTCTTGTTGGAAAGTGGAACATAAATACTCTAAATTAGATTAACAGATAATACAGGCACATGCTTGCACATACACATACCATGTGCCTAGCAGTCCCACATGCACATATTCTTGGAGAGGACAAGGCAGAGGAAGAGAAGTTCTAACTCCCTTAGCTCCTTCCCTCCATCCACTTCAACTCTTGTAGTTGTATCCTATCTCCCAAGGTTCTTGGGGCAGCATGGAAAAGGTTATCCTCAAGACTACCCTGTGGGGTAGTTACAGTAGTAGTTACTGAGAGAGTTACAGTTGCTAAACGCCTTCTAGAGAGCCCCATGGCTGAGCAGAGATTAGAACTCAGGTCTCCCTGCAGCAGAGAGGAGGAATCTCCTTCCCCTTTACTATCTCCATCCATTTGACCATTAATAGAGATCCTTTCCCGCCATGCCATTCTAGACAAATCTTATCTTTGGCCAGCATCCCAAGACAATCCAAGTTTAGAAATAGGATACAGATGTTTACCAGGTCTATCTGATAATGTCTAATCTTCTATATTGAATGCAGGATCATATCTTAGTGACACAGAGTGCATTTTTATTTATTTATTGCATGAAGAAGGTTCTTAGGTTCAGTCCCCACCAGTGGAGGCTGGCGGCTCCTAGTTTGGTGGGGCTGTGAATTCATGCTGGGTTTCAAACTGAACCAGACAGAACTCTAAAAGAGATATCCAAGGTTCTGTACCTGATCCCCCAAATACATTCAGAACCTTGGAGAACTCTTTTAGAGTTCTGTCTGGTTCTGACTGAAACCCGGAATGGACTCATGGCCCCACTGATATCGGAGTCCCCAGACTCCATTGGTCTCCACCAACTCCAGTTAAAAGTTGACAGTGATGGGAAAGAGACCTGCCTGGAAAGCTACTGCCAGTCAAAATATATAATACTGGGACAAAATTGGTCCAATAGTCTGATTCTGTATGAGATGGCTTCATATTTTCATATCCTCTGAATTAGACAAATTCAGGCTCAATGAGCATCAGCTTGCCTATTTGCAATAGATAGATATGATTATAGAGTTGTTGTCTTTTGAATGTGATGTATTTCTGACCTCTGTAGCACAGCAAAGACAACACAAAACGTGCCAAGCCATTGCAGAATCCCAAAGCACAGTACTGTGGGGAACCCAAAAATACTTTGAGAATCCCAGAGCATGGTGCTGGTCAAGCAACTGGCATCTTTTTATTAGACTCTCCAACTGTCAACATTACCAAGTGGCATCACACGACAGAGCCCGAGTCTATGTATGATTACTCAAAATTAAGTCCCACTGAGTGGAATGGGACTTTCTCCCAAGTAAGTGTTGCCTAGGAGATCACGGTGGCTATACATATCCAGGTTACAGATCCTTTGTATCATACACATAAGTAGTGGGTTCAATCTGGTTTTTCCACTGGTTGTGATGTGCAGTTGACTGGAAATTGCAGGGAGTGTAGCATGGCAGGCAAATGGAAGGCCTGAGAAAACATATTTCTCTCTCTCTCTCTCTCTCTCTCTCTCTCTGTTTCCTTGGAGGGGAAGGACGTGTGCAGGCACATTCCTGGGTCTGAGGTTACATTGTCATGCGAGGCAGGCGGATTTGCACATCTTGATGGAAAGATGCTATTTGGGGAAAGGGTGGCTATCAGCTCACAATGACACACAGCTTCTCTTCCCCCACCCCACCCCCCATTCCCACACACCAGAGAGGCAGGGGAATCTTCACCAGTGGAAAGCCAGATCTACACCTAGCAGGATATGACACTGGTATGAAAACTGTACTGTTTTAAAGCTTTAGTGTAGATCCAGCCAAAGTCTGAGAGAAAGGGCTTTAGCCAAGGTGGGACCATTGGGTGCCCCACCCTACTCATTCACCCCACCTAAACATGTTTTGAAAAAAGGGCTGCTTCTGTGCTTCTGATACCAACAATTCACAGACACTAAAATATACATAGACAACTGGGACCTGCAACAAAATGTTACAGTGTGTTGTACACCAGTTCAGGGTTGCAGCCAGCCATGGCCTCTTCCAAAATACTCCATTCCACATTAGGTGAGGATGGAGAAATCCACAATGGATTCAAACGCGTGCAGATTTCTATGCATGTGATCCGCAGATTCCACAGTGGACTGGCTTTTTCCAAGTCACATGGATGCCGTGGATTTGCAGAACATTTTTTTAAAACTTTCAGGAATTCTATGCAAATTTAGTTGTACAAAAATATGAAGAAAAAAGTCACCAACACAAAATGTGCATTTCCCCTCATAGGCTAAAGAGTGAAAAGGGGGTGGGATGTGCACATTTTTTTTCTTTTTTTCATTTTGGCAAGATTTACACAAATCTGCATTAACTAATGCACATTTGTTTATGCAGATTAGTGCACATGCAAATGTTGCTGGTCTTGCGACTGTAATAAACTACTACTACCACACGCAAATTAACACAAATAGAATGAAATTCTCCTTCAAAAAATCCAGGTCTGTCCATCAGTAGACAACAGAATGAAAGACGCTTGTCTATTCAGGAAACGCAGATGGACCAGATTTAACAAAACCTATACATTCCCATTCCACATATACCCAAGCAGTCAACCAGCATTCCATGGCAACTGAGCATGCTCAGTTCTCTTTGGGCTAGATTTGATTTGTTGTTTACTTTCCTAAAGCCTTTTTGGTCCTGAGCATCTTTATACCTCCCTCTTATTTCTCAGTGGTCCTGTTTCAGCTCCAGTCCTATTGGCACATAGCAGCTGAGTTCACTATTAGAGGGAGTAATACTTGTGCTTGGCAAAGGTCTTCTAATCACCAGGCAAAGTTCTCCTAAACAAATCGCCATCTTCCCCAACAGCCTCAGAAATCCCTCAACTGTTAATAAACTTCACCAAGACCTAATACAACATTTAAGCTTTTGTATGTAGAAATGGATATATCCCAGCTTTATGGGGTCTGGCTGCAGAAAAGAAAGTCTAGCTGTGGAGGACAGCTGTAGTTGCCAAAAGACCGTGTGACACAAGAGAGATTTGTCATTTTTTTTTTAAAAAAAAATGTTTTACTGTGGAGCCAGCTTGGGGGCGGGGGGGGGGGGCGCAGTTTGGTTTGGAGCAGTCATGTTCATTCTGAGTGTCTCAGCTTCAGCAACAGGTGCATGAAAAGATGCTATTAGGTTGGGTTTTTTTAACAAATGGCTTCTGTTTAACAAAATGGGTACTTTAGAGAAATACAATACGAGCTGGAAACATTTCTTAAAACTTGATGATCCAAAGCGGAAGTAATGTGAATACGGTAGGGTGACCATATTTGGGAAACCAAAAAGGAGGACACCTAGTGTGTGTGTGGGGAAGCAGCTTTCTGAGTCCTGCAGAAAGTACGTTATTCCCCCGCCACCTTAAAGAACCCGATTGGAGTGGAGGAGGGGAAAGGATTTCATTCTGCACCACCACCATCCACTCCAATTGGGGCCTTTTCTATAATGTCCACGAATGACCCACTTTCCCCTTTAAGACCTCAATTGGAGCTCGGGGTGGGGGAATGATGTGCCGCAAGAAAGCATGTCACTCCCTCCTGCAATGCTAATGGCAGCCTTAAAGGGGAAGGTGTGTCATTCCAGGACATTATTGAAAATTATAGAAAATCCCCCCTGACACCATGGAAAGAACAAAAACCAGGACAAATCCGGGGAAATCCTGACAGTTGGTCACCCTAGAATACGATGCGTTCTCCTGCTGCCTGGAAAGGGTGTATATGGATTGTGTGGAGGAACTGAGTTTAAACTGGACATCTTGAGAGCTGAAGACGGATTTTCAAAACATTCTTATATCATGGTTTATTTGCCTCAATGCCCCAGAATGAAGACATGAGATTAAAGATGGAGGGGGATATGGGTTGCAAAATTACAGGGATCTGTAAAGAGAAACGAAACAATAACTAAAACCTTCTGTCAAACATGTTTCACTCCCCCGCCCCCAATAATGTGGGCTTCCTAACACTTAAGGTGAGACCGAAGTGGCTGTCTTCTGTGGTCAACCTTAAAATGGATGAGACCAACCTGGGCCCAAGTCCTGGATCAGTCAAAAAGGTGATCTAAGCTCTTCTTTGTTAGGCCTGTGCATACAAGTGACAAGGACTTCTCCGTGATGGCCCCGCACCTCTGTTATCGGCTTCCATCAAAGGTTTGTCAGGCCCTTTCTTTGCAAGTCTTCAGCAAACCTCAGAAGACTCACTTTGTTTCACTGGCCTTCCCAGAGCATGTTTTATTGATAAGTAATTGTTTTCTTGGGTTTTCTTGGTAAACCCTGTTTTAATGGATTTTTGTGTGAATACATTCTTATTAATCTTTATTGCATCCCTTTTCTGTAGGTTTTTTTAATCTTGCGTGCCACCTTGAGAGGGTTCCTCCCTTGAAGGCAGCCTAAAAACTGTTTTAAATAAATACTATTTGCATACTCACCTTAAAGGTGTGCCATGGAGACACCCATCTCTTCCTCTCATCTCAGCTGGATGGCCTTAGATAAGACATGCCACCAGGGAACGAGTGTAGCTCCCTTTCCCATCACTTCATTCTGGATGGCTGCGACTAGGCATCTGACAAGGGTCCAAGAGTGGGGGAGGAGTCCAGTGGCCTCCCCCCCCCCCACAACCTGACCTCCTGGACTCCAGTCCGTGGAGCTTCCATTTTGCATAAAAATGGCAGCTCATTCTTTTATGTAAAGGCCTGTTTATGCAAATGGTGGCCATAAAGGGGCCATCTACGCAAAATTAGAGGTATAAATTGTCTGCATATGCCTGTAATTTTGCACAGGTGGTCTGTATACACCCGTAGTTTTGCACAGAGGGCCATTTTATGATCACTATTTGCATAAATGGGCCTTTGCGTAAAAGAATGAGCTGCCATTTTTATGCAAAATGGCAGCTCGGTGGGGATCATGGGGGCTGTGTGCCACTCGGTGGACACCCGTGGGCTGCCTGGAGCAGGCAGGAGTAACCAGCCAGCAGGGATCCAGCGTGTGGTGGGTGAGGTGGTCTGGAGTGAGTCCATCCATCCCTAGCTGTGACATGTAATTTTGCTTGAGCTTTGTTGATTCATGCACCCCTACTCATTCCCTGGAGCAGCTGGCCAATTCCACATTACTTGCTCATGAAAGGGTGGGAAGGGCTTCTCTGCTGATAGATAGATAGATAGATTAATAGATAGATAGAGATAGTGCTGGTATTGACATGGTATAGTGCATGGTTTTGATTCAAAGTGCTGGTATTGACATTTAAAGCCCTAAACGGTTTGGGGCCAAGCTATCTGAAGGAACGCCTACTCCCGTATGTACCTGCCCAGACCTTAAGATCATCTACAGGGGCCCTTCTCCGTGAGCCCCTGCCAAAGGAAGCGAGGCAGGTGGCTACTAGAAGGAGGGCTTTCTCCGCTGTGGCACCCCGGCTGTGGAATGAGCTCCCCAGAGAGGTCCGCCTAGTGCCTACACTGTACTTCTTTCGTCGCCAGCTGAAGACCTTTTTATTCTCTCAGTATTTTAACACTTAATTTTAACTTGAATTTGAATTTTGCTGTTTTAACTTTGTATTTTAATTTTATATCAATTTCGCTGCGTGGTTTTTATCCTGGCTGTGGTTTTTATCCTGTATTTTGTATTTGTGCTTTTAACCTGTTGGTTGTTTTACTATGGTTTTAATTTTTGTGAACCGCCCAGAGAGCTTCGGCTATTGGGCGGTATAAACATGTAATAAATAAATAAATAAATTAAAAAAAATGATAGATGATAGAGCTAGAAATTATAATTGATGCAGGGCTACCACAAAAAATGGCTGCCCTGTGTTGAGTTCTCAGCACAAAAACCATTTCCCATTCTCTGTTATCCAACGCAGCCATTGTGATAGGGATGGGTGAACAGGTGATATTCAAGCTCATGGAGGTTCTTCTAATTCCTCCTCAAAGCTAGTTTCACCTTGTTCACATTCCTGCATGCAATGTCTCTGTTTTTTGTTTTGTTTCCCATCCTTTTTTTTCGATCTGGAAAAATGTAGGGATGTCACAAAGCCTGGAGTCTTTGCGGACAGCACACTGTCGGGAGATAAAAAGGTGGAAATGACAACCCCGTATCTCAGAAATTGGCTATTGTCTTGCAATCAGTGCGTCTGCATCCTGATCAACTTCCAGCGTAATCCCAAGAACAAATGTGATAAGAGAGCTGGTTAGCAAAAACCAGTAATGAGAAAAGTTAATTACCTTACCCAAACCTGACAATGGGCGTTGACTCACCCAGGAGGGAGGGGGGAAGAAGGAGCAGGGATTTGGCTACTTAAACTTTGTGTATGTTCAATAAACTTCACTTGAATGAATTAACTGTCATGCTGGATCAGACCAAGGGTCCATCTAGTTCAGGACTCTGTTCACACAGTGGCTAACCAGTGGTCGACCAGGGACCAACAAAGCAGGACATGAAACAACTGCACCCTCCTACCTATGTTCCCCAGCAACTGGTGCACATAGGCTTATTGCCTCTGATATTGGAGGTAACACATAGCCAGCAGGACTACTAGCCATCAATAGCCCTTATCCACCATGAATTTCTCCAACCCCCTTTTAAAGCCATCCGTGTGGCACAGAGCGGTAAAGCAGCAGTTTCTGCAGCTGAAACTCTCCCCACGGCCTGAGTTCGATCCCAGCAGAAGCTGGTTTCAGGCAGCCGGCTTAGGTCGACTCAGCTTTCCATCCTCCCGAGGTCGGTAAAATGAGTACCCAGCTAGCTGGAGGAAAGGTAATAACGGCCAGGGAAAGCAACGGCAAACCACCCCACTATATAAGGCCTGCCAAGAAAACGTCAGCGAAAGCTGGCGTCCCTTCAAGAGTCTGTAATGACTCAGTGCTTGCACGAGAGGTTCCTTTCCTTCCCCCCCCCCTTCATTAAAGGATCAAGGAATATATTAAAGATGTTCAGTAAAGGATTGAGATGTGCCAGCCCCCCAGATCCTATTGATCATATGGGAGAAGAGATATGGATACCTGTTATCTTTTGTCCAACGGTGAGATTGCTGAGGTGATTTTAGGGAGAAAAATGAGGCATGGGTTAAGTTAAGCAACCTTCCGTCAGTTTCTGCTTCAACTTGCAGCCTCCCAAACCTGCTTCTGGTATTATTACTTTTTAAATAAACTTGCCAGGGGAAAGATCCACGCGACTGCATGTCATGTCTACTTTTGGCCTAAATATAAGGTTTGTACACAATGAGGAGAACCACCCTGCCTTAGTTAAATACAGATCCTGGTATGTATATTATTTACGCAATACGTGTCCTAATGGGTTCTTCAAAAGCCATTACAGTGTATAAAGTAAATACATATTTTGGAACGTGAGCTAATTCTGTAAGTACATTATTCTGTTTACACTACATTCCTCCAGGTCTAAAATCTCCTCCACTGAAGTGCCTGACTAGTGACTCACAAATGGATCCTTAATCCACGGCAAGGAAATTACCTCCTAAAACCAGACTGGCTGTCTATAAGTTTAATAAATAGATAGTTGGAGAGTGAAAAGAGGAAATAGAGTAGGTCCGATTAAATTGTTAACCAACTGAGTGCTGAAATTGTGAGTATTGCCTAGGAAGACCTGGACATACCTAAAAGTCTCTTGCACATTGGCACTGGTGGTAAGGAAACAGGAAGCACATTGCACACAACAGGAAGTACTTGCCACAGACGAGGTGACATAAACTGGGACAATCTAAGGCCTCAGCAAGTCCTACTGGGTCTAGCGCAATGAAGGGGTGAGGATCTCATCGCAAGATCTCCCCGTTTACACGTGGCGTGCGATGGCCTCGGATGGAGAGGACGTCACAGCTGCCATTTTTTGGGTTAAAGGAGAAGAGCACATGAACACTCATGTGCAAAACATCAGCTTTTTAGCTTAAATAATTTTTTCCACTCCCCCCATCCCGATGGGCACAGAGCTCCTGAGGAGCTCTGCACCCCGTGCACAGGTCCCGGCTCCTTGTGAGTAACCACGAGGAGCCAGGACAAACCCCAACACCCACAAACATGTTCTGCAGTCTCAGGATCATCCTGAGACCATGGAAAAAGCAGGCTCAAAGGGTAGCGCTATATCCCGGGGAAAGAGAGGGATCATCCCTCCATGCTCCTGGGATCTCCTGTGCGTCATGTGGATGCACATGGACAATCCCAGGGATCACCCCAGGATATCAACCCATCTAGCTATGGCCTAAGGCTGGATCTAATCAAGCATGGGTTGTGGGTGCTGATGCTTTGGAATTTTCACAGCTACAGAACAGATTTATTTATTTATTTATTTAAGGATTTTTATGCCGCCATTCAGCCAAAAAAGGCTCCCACGGCGGCTTACAAAAGTATTTCTTGACAGTCCCTGCCCTCAGGCTTACAATCTAAAAGACATGACACAAAAGGAAAGGGGATTGGGAGGGAGGAGGAGGAGGGGGAAAAGGAAAGCAAATTCAGGCACTACAATCTTAGTTGCAAAGTTCAGCAGTGACAGTTGACAGCAGGAGGGAGGGGGCTCTCAGCTGGAGCTGGATTAGGGCCATGCAACATTGGTCTCTGCTATTGGCAAGCAATATATGGCCTCTGGCTTGGCCAGTTTTGATAATAATAATAAAAAATCAGGGTCTGTCCTGGTATCATTTCCTGGTCAACCAGGCTGTATCTTCATGCTCACTTTCCCTACGTTCGCCAGCTTCCAGTTCAAGATGGCGCCCTCACAACCCTAACCTGGGCTAGATCTACATTAGGGATGTGCTCCGCTCCGATTAGGAGCGTAGAAGCAGTAGCGGATTGGCCTGCTCCGCCTTACCCAGAGGCGGAGTAGGAGCGGACCGCGGACCCCCTAGAAGCAAGGCGAAGAGAAGCGACCATTTTTCGGAGCTCCGAGTTCAGTCGGAGCGCTCCGGTCGCCATCTTGAAAACATTTCGCCATAGGATTGCATTGCGGCAAATAATCGCGCATAACTACGTTGTTTTTGAAGCTATCGTTCTGGAAATTCTTGTGCACAGAGAGTCGTGGATGGGGGTCATTTTGAGACCACTCTCACCTCTCTGCGTGCTGTGGTTCACGTGCAATATTTTTTTAAAAATCGGGGCAACCGCGGGGCTCAAACTGCGTTTCGGCTTTTCGCCCATAGGATTGCATTGAGGGAAAGAATCGGGGATAACTGGGGGGGGGTTTAAGCTATCGTTCTGAAAATTCTTGTGCACAGAGAGTCGTGGATGGGGGTCATTTTGAGACCACTCTCAACTTTCTGCGTGCTGTGGTTCACGTGCAATATTTTTTTAAAAATCGGGGCAACCGCAGGGCTCAAACGGCGTTTCGGCTTTTCGCCCATAGGATTGCATTGAGGGAAAGAATCGGGGATAACTGGGGGGGGGTTTAAGCTATCGTTCTGAAAATTCTTGTGCACAGAGAGTCGTGGATGGGGGTCATTTTGAGACCACTCTCAACTTTCTGCGTGCTGTGGTTCACGTGCAATATTTTTTTAAAAATCGGGGTTTGGGTTTTTTTTTTTTATTATTATTATTTTTTTGGAAGCGATGACAGGCACATTCAACTCCCAATCCTGATGAGAATTCATCTCCTCAGAAAGCATCCTCCTCCAATCCCAGCGTTGGAGGGGGGACTAAGGCAGACCCACCCTGAGAACTTTCTGTTTTGTGTCTCTTTGTGGGTTGGCGTTCGTGGAGGGAACACTTACTTAGCTAGTGCTCCTGCTTTGGAGATAGATTAATTTAATATAGGTTTAGTTTGGCGCGTGTGTGTGTTTGTTTGCTTCTTTCTGACTTGTAGCTTAGTTTGCCCTGTGTTTTCCCCTTACTTTGATTTAATATAAACTTTATTTTTGAATTTTGGAGTGTGTGGTTGGGTTGGTTGCCCCCCCCCTTCCCTGTATTAAAGCCTGACTGTTCTGCTTTTGTGAAAGCTTTCTTTTGAAAGCATACACACACTTTTTGTCCCATTTCCCTACATTTATATTCTTAAACATATTTTATTATATTCTTTCACATAGTCCATTAGTATATATTCTCATACATATTATATTAGTATTCATATTTTGTTCTTCTTATAGTAGTGGTTGGTTCTTTTTCCCCCTCCCCTCTCTTAAATCCTGATTGTGTTTCCTTCTATCTTCTATATACCAAATATACCAAAAAAATTGGATTCTCTTTTTCTTCTCTGTGTAACTTCGACGGAGTGGGCTGCTTTTGTCAAGTTCAACAGGCAGCCACAGATTGAGCATTTTGGGGAAAGCATACGCACACCATTTCCCTATTCTTAAACATATTATTATTATATTCTTTGACATAGTCTTAGTAGTCTATTAGTATACATTCTCATACATATTAGTAGTAGTATTCATATTTTGTTCTTCTTATAGTAGTGGTTGTCCCATTTCTTGTCCCATTTCCCTACATTTATTAGTAATATTCTAAAACATATTATTATATTCTTGTAGATATTCTTAGTAGTATATTCTCATACATATTAGTAGTAGTATATTTTATTGTTCTTGTCCCATTTCCCTACATTTAAACATATTATATTCTTCTTATACATATTCTTAGTAGTACCTTATACATAGTATTAGTAGTATTAATATTTTGTTAGTCATCATGAAAAGAGAAAGCAGGCGTGCTGAAAGCAGCAAGGCTCAGTCTGCCAGCAGGGCTTCCTCTCCTCCTGTGAAACTCAAACGGGCAACTCCTTGGCTGACTGCTCCAAAACAGAAGCAGGACAAGCAGCAGGCAGAGCCACTCTCTTCTGCAACTTGTGCCCGGCGTTCTCTTTTTGAGGGTGGGAATGGGAAAAGTGCCCGTTTGCAAGAGGCACGTGGCAGCAGTGCCATTAGAGGAGGAGGAGTATCCCCAACTCCTTCATTCTCCTTTCAGCCCACGAGCCCGCTGATGGACCTAGACGAGGTCCTCAGCACAGTGGAGGGGGGGGAGGAGGAGGAGGCGGTGGGCCTCCAGGATGTGGGGGCTGAGGAGGAGCAGCAGCAGGCCGAGGCTCTCTCCCCAGTCTCATCCCACACCCCTGTTTCTGTGGCAACACCAGAGAGCTCAGGCGGGCAATTGGTGGTGTCACCACAGAAACGAAAGACAAGCATCGTGTGGGACCACTTTGAGTTGGGAGCGGATCCCCGCTTTGCTGTCTGTCGCCACTGCAAACTCAGCCTAAGCAGGGGTTCATCGACAGGGCATTATGGAACCAGCAGCATGAAGATGCATCTTCATAGGCAGCACCAGGCGATCTTGCTGGGGAAAGAGGCGGGCAAGGCGACTGGTTCCAGGGGAAAGCCGAAGGCTGCTGCTGGCACTGCCACTCTAAGCTCTCCATCTCCCATCCCCACAAGGGTTAGGCAGGCAACCCTGCAGGACATGGGGTGGGGGAAGTATTGACCCACAAGATGGCGTTTTCCAATGCCCACCCAGGGTGCTACTGTGTTGGGGCATCTGCCGGGACTGACTCCTCCCCAATACTAGATCTATGACATGTCACTCTGCCTGCCCCTCTGCTAGCCTGTCCTCCTCGGTGACCGACTCGCTGGGATGGTTTGCGTTTGCAATGCGTGACTAACTGCAATGCTGGCTTAGAAACCAGCCATCACTTCCTTGTGCCCCCAGAAATGCCCGCAGCCTGCCTGCCTGCCTGCCCGCCTCCCCCGGGGTGCTGCTGTGGTGGGGCATCTGCCAGGACTGACTCCTCGCCTACTCTGCCTGCCTCTCTGCCCGCCTGGTGCCTGGTTTGCTCCCAATCGTCCTCCTCTGTGCCCCTCAAGGCGTAACTGCTGGCTTAGAAAGAAACAACCAGCCATCTTTGCCTCACTTTGCGCCCACTTATGGGTTGGTTTGCTATGCGTTAGTGCTCAAGCCATCCTTGCGGCACTACAATGCATGCTGCCTGCCTGCTTTCCATTGATGGTGCTATATAAATAAATAATAATAATAATAATAATTCTCCCCTTCCCGCCTTGCAGCGATGGTGTATGTGTCTTGCTTTGACTAAGGGGAGAAGTCCTTCCTGCGCTCACTTAGACTTTATCAAATTCAATAATCCCTTTTTCAAATGTGCCAGAAGATTTAGGGTTATCTCGTGGCATGTTGGGATTGCCTTGGAACTGGCCCCATTGAGCTGTCTGCAATTGCAACTTTAAATCCCTGACATACTGGAGTGTTCAAATTTCAAAAGTTCCCCTAACATCAGGGGATGATGGGATTGCCTTGAAACTTGGTGTCCATGGGGACACATGGGTAAGCTGTCATGGGACCAAAGGATAGGTTTCTAACGTGCAAATTGATGTAGTTGTAGAATGGGACTTGATTTGGGGTGAGTTAAAAAGTTTAAGCCGCGCCAAAAATCAGGGGATGATGGGATTTGCTTGCAACTTGGCGTGCATGTGGACACATGGATAAGCTCTCCTGGTGCCGAGTTTGAGGTTTCTAACATGCAAATTGACGGAGCTATCCCAAGGGGTGTGAATGGGGTGCCCGATTTTCATAAATTCCCCAAAAATCAGGGGATGATGGGATTGCCTTGAAACTTGGCGTGCATGTGGACACGTGGATAAGCTATCATGGTGCTGAGTTTGAGGTTTCTAACGTGCAAATTGACGTAGTTGTAGAATGGGACAATTTGGGGTGAGTTAAGCCATGCCAAAAATCAGGGGATGATGGGATTTGCTTGCAACTTGGCGTGCATGTGGACACATGGATAAGCTCTCCTGGTGCCGAGTTTGAGGTTTCTAACATGCAAATTGACGGAGCTATCCCAAGGGGTGTGAATGGGGTGCCCGATTTTCATAAATTCCCCAAAAATCAGGGGATGATGGGATTGCCTTGAAACTTGGCGTGCATGTGGACACGTGGATAAGCTATCATGGTGCTGAGTTTGAGGTTTCTAACGTGCAAATTGACGGAGCTATCTAAAGGGGTGTGAATTAGGGTTATGGGAGGTGCGTTAGAGGGTAGAGCCGCGCCAAAAATCAGGGGATGATGGGATTTGCTTGCAACTTGGCGTGCATGTGGACACATGGATAAGCTGCCCTGGTGCCGAGTTTGAGGTTTGTAACATGCAAATTGACGGAGCTATCCCAAGGGGTGTGAATGGGGTGCCCGATTTTCAAAAATTCGCCAAAAATCAGGGGATGATGGGATTGCCTTGAAACTTGGCGTGTGTGTGTATACGCCCATGAGGTGTCATGGTGCCAAACGTGAGGTTTCTAACTTCAACGGAAAAAAAGTTGTTTACTTTTTTAGCTTTCAATGCAAGCCTATGGGGGGGCAAAAACGGAGCTCCGGATCCGATCCGGAGCTCCGGGCGGAGCGGAGCGGAAGTGGGCGGAGCGGGGGCGGGGCGGAGCGACCCGCTCCGAAAAATGGCGGATCTGCAAGTGAAGCGGAGCGGGGGGTCCGTGCACACCCCTAATCTACATGACTGCTTTGCAGAAGTATTGAAGTGCACTGATAACTGTTGGAGTACATTACACACTCCATATGCCCCTTTCATGGTGTTATTTCCTGCTTTCTATTCCACATTATCCAAAATACTACAGAAAACTTCATTGTGTATCCTACAAGGTATAAAAGCAGAAGAGGGGTATAGCGTTGCTATGATGGGATCATAATGATTTGACACAAGGTGTAGATCTGTCCCTGGAGAACTTGTCCTGCTAAGTATAAATTTGGGTACAGTCATAAATTTGGGTCCTGGACTAACGTCAACAGGTTCTCATGAAAGAGCTATCACTATCACAATATAACATCCATTTTGGCTGCACTATTGTAATGGGATCTATACGAAGCTGCCTTTGAAAAGTGTTTGGACACTTCTGTTGGTCCAAGATGTTGTGGCCTGGCTGTTAACTGGGGCAAGTTATAAAAAGCATGTGACTCCCTTGCTTCAACAAGCTCCACTGGCTACTGGTCTACTTCTGGGCACAATTCAAAGTACTGGTTATGACCTATAAAGCCTTATAATACCAGATAACTGAAAGACCACATTCTCCCATATGAGCCTGCCTACTTTTTATGACCTTCTAGGGCATCTTCTCTTGGATCTGCTGCCATCAGAGGCACATTTGGCAGGACCCCAAAAGAAGGCCTTCTCAGCGGCTGCTCCCGAGCTCTGAAACCCCCTGCTGAGAGAGGTTGGCTCCTTCCCAGTTGACCTTCTGATGGCAAGCAAAGACATTTTTTATTCAAGCAGCATTTTTTTCTTTTTTCTTTTAATTCAGGCATGTAAGCTGGCCTGCTGCCAAATCAGGTTCTATTGGGTTGTGTGCCGTTAACTGGTTTTTTGTTGCATTTTTAATTAAGTTCTAAATTTAGCTGTTTTATGATTTAGTTATGGTTTTGGCTTAGCCTTGGTTCTATTATTGTTGTCTGCCATGAACATCAATTTTTGATGGAAAGGTGGGATATAAATAAAATAATCAATCAATGAATAAGGACCCAATCCTATGCATGTTTAATCATGAAAATAAAAAGTCCTACAGCTCCAAGCATTCCCCAGCCAGCCATGCTGGCTGAAGAACACTCAGAATTGTAGGACCTTTTTCTGTCTAAACCTGCACAGAATTGTGCCCTAAATAGTAAAGGGAGGGATGAGTAAGCAAAGTCCTGTCCATCAGGTCAGGTGCAACTACCTTAGTGTGACCATATGAAAAGGAGGACAGGGCTCCCTTATAGTTAACAGTTGCATAGAAAAGGGAATTTCTGCAGGTGCCATTTGTACGCATGCAGCACCTGGTGAAATTCCCTCTTTATCAGAACAGTTAAAGCTGCAGGAGCCCTGCCTTCTTTTATATCTGGCAGCTCCTGCAGCTTTAACTGTTGTGATGAAGAGGGAATTTCACCAGGTGCTGCATGCACTCAAATGACACCTGCTGAAATTTCCTTTCTATGCAACATTTAACGATAAGGGAGCCCAGTCCTCCTTTTCATATGGTCACCCTAAACTACCTGCAATTTGGTTCTTATCTTTGCAGATTTGCCTTCACCAGACTGTATCTGAGGGATTAGTGAGTCAACAAGGCTTTTCCCCGCTGGCTTTATTGGGACCAGCTAGCTTTAAGGCCATGTCCTCCCATAACAGTCTCCTGGAGGGCCCATATTACATGAATTAGAATCACAGAATAGTATAGTTGGAAGGGGCCTGCAAGGTCATCGAGTCCAACCCCCTGCTCATTGCAGGAATCTACCTTAAAGCATCCCTGACAGATGGCTGCCTTGTTGATGTTATTCTGTGGGCAAGTAAATCATACAATTGTAGAGTTGGAAGGGACCTGTAAGGCCATTGAGTCCAAACCCCTGCTCAATGCAGGAATCCACCTTAAAGCATCCGTGACAGATGGCTGTCCAGCTGCCTCTTCTTGAATGCCTCTACTGTGGGAAAGGCCATGACCTCCCTAGGTAATTGGTTCCATTGTCATACTGCTCTAACAGTCAGGAAGTTTTTCCTGGAATCTGGCTTCCTGTAATTTGAGCCCATTATTCCAAGTCCTGCACTCTGGGATGATCGAGAAGTGATCCTGGCCCTCCTCTGTGTGACAACCTTTCAAGGACTCTTCAAGAGTGCTATCATATCTCCCTTCAGTCTCCTCTTTTCCAGGCTAATTATGCCCAGTGCTTTCAGTCTCTCCTCACAGGGCTTTGTTTCTAGACCCCTGATCATCCTCGTTGCCCTCCTCTGGCTTATTTCCCCACCTTGGTCCTTTGCCCTTTTCTACCATACCTATTCAGTGACAAATTTTGAACCACCTTGAGTGGCAGTCACATTCATTTAATAAAAGTTTCAGCCACGGTATCAGATAAAAATGCAGACATTTACAAAATACCCTTGTTTTAAAAGCCTCACGTGATTTCAGACTAGGTGGGGTGTCTGAAGCACGGAGGGGAGGGGTATGTGAAACCGAAGGAATAATTCCAAATGTAGAGAAAATGAAGCCATAAAACCTTTGTCAAAGCATTGCCTCAGCTCTTCAAGCCCTTCAGAGCTTGACTGCTGGACCTTGAATGTTTTTCATTTTCTACTCCACAGTTCACAGGAAAAAGGAGAAAGCACTCCACTCCTATCCATCTGTTAACTACCAGTTGTTCTTTTTGCCAACTTTTTCATTTTAAAATATCAATTTTTGTATGAAGGATAATGTTATATAGTGGTAAACTATATAGGCATTCTGGATAGCCTTGGTACTGTTTCCATAGTTGCAGATGTAGATGTGTGAGTTAGACGATAGATAAACAGATGATTTCCAGTATCAGAGTCAGTAAGCCTATGCACACCTGTTGCTGGGGAACATGGGTAGGAGGGTACTGTTGCACTCAGGTCCTGCTTGTTGGTCCTTAGTTGACAGCTGGTTGGCCCGTGTGAACAGAGTGCTGGACTAGAGTCCAGGCCCGATTCAAAGTGCTGGTATTAACATTCAAAGCCCTAAACAGCTTGGGGCCAGGCTATCTGAAGGAACGCCTTCTCCCATATGTACCTGCCCGGACCCTAAGGTCATCCTCAGGGGTCCTTCTCTGCGAGCCCCTGCCAAAGGAAGTGAGGCAGGTGGCTACCAGGAGGAGGGCCTTCTCTGCTGTGGCTCCCCGGATGTGGAATGAGCTCCCTAAGGAGGTTCGCTTGGCACCTACATTATATGCTTTCAGACGCCAGGTGAAGACCTTTTTATTCTCCCAACATTTTAACAATCTATAAATACACTTTAACATGGTGTTTTAAATTTGTAATTTTGCATTGCTGCTGTTTTTATCTGGTTGAGCTTTTATATTGTATTTTATATTATGGTTTTATACTGTTGTTTTATACTTTGAATGTTTTTAATTTTTGTGAACCGCCCAGAGAGCTCCTGCTATTGGGCGGTATAGAAATGTAATAAATAAATAAATGGATCCTTAGTCTGATCCAGCAGGGCTCTTCTTATGATAGAATGATAGATAGATACACAGCAACACACGTATACATGTTATTACTCACAATGTTCCTCCAATGTATGTGTGTGTTTCATATCATTCAAGATAGCAGTCATTATGTTAATAATACTGTCATTTAGAACTTTAATCCACTTTTCTTTCTTTCACCTTTTATTGGGAAGAACAGTACTGCTTCGCACTTCTCAGTAACTCTCAGTGCTATTAATAATACTGAAGTTAGGTGGTCCCTTAAAAAAGGAAGAAAATAATGGGGCTTAACAGGTGGGATTGCTCCAGCAGCTATAATAAACATTTTGGGAAGCTCAAACTTCCATTGCCCCAAGCCTGACTGGCGGGCAGCCTTATAACCCTAATAAATTTTCAGCAGTTATTTTAAAATTATTTTTGTCTCCATCACTCCTCTCTTTAGCTTGAAAGCAGTACAAAGATTTCATAAAGGCCGGGTTCTCTGTCCCCCAACTTTTTGATGGCTTTTGAAACTACTATTTTTAGAAGGCTAAACATGGGGGGGCATGGTTTTTTTGGGGGGGAACTGGACTTAGCATGTCAAGGGGGTGAATTTCATTCAGGGCCTACCTACCTTTCAGGGTGGCAACTTAAGAACTGGCAAAGAAAGAAATAAAACGAAAGAAATGTCTCACTCTGAAAGAGGACATAAGAAGGCACTGCTTTGCCTAAAATGTGCATAGACTAATTGATGTGATTTTTGTGAACTACCCTGAAAGTTTCAGCTATTGGGTGGTATAGAAAATGCAAGAAATCAAAAATAAGTATAGATGCAAATTTTAAAATTATTGTTATGACTCTAGTAGAAATACAGTACATTTCTCCATAGTGTGGATGACTGTAACCAGGCGACCTGTGAACCTGTCTGTTCCTCGGGCAGCCCTTCAAAAAGAGGACTGTGCTCTGTAAAAGAGGGCACCTGGCCACCCTCTACCACCCCCTTCCATTATTTGAGCAGCTGCTTCCAGAGTCTCATTGCAGAACTCGTGACAGCTTGTATTAAAGATCTGAATTAAAATGTATTTAATTCATTTCATTTCTATTTCACCCAATAGCTGAGTCTCTCTGGGCGGTTCACAGAAATTAAAACCACATGGTACAGCGTAAAATATAAAAGCTTGAAACCGCAATATAATAGGACAACTAGAATAAAGCCCAGCAACAATGCAGAGATTTACAACAGCAGAGCCAGAAGACTAGGATGCTAAAATACTGGGGAAATAATAATGATAAAAAGGTGTTCGCTGGCTCCGATAGGGTTACAATGTAGTTGGGAGGATGATGAGTTGGGCGGGGTCATGTTATTGGGAGAAACACTGAGAGCCCGGGGAATAGAGGGTATGGTGCAAGCAATGGCTCTTTTACAGGCTCCAGGAAGGTCCACCAGTCTTCCACTATAAGGGATAGAAGTACGTCCATGGAAATTGCCAAGGATGTATTTCCATAGAATAACCGTGTCCGTTCATTGCAATTACACTGCGAACAGGACTGTGTGTAGTCTGGGCATGAATTGGGTACATTGGAAATGCCGAGGGTGCGTGTCACGGCCAGCAGAAGACAGCCAACTCAAACCTTGGCCCTTCCAGGAACTCAACCCAGCTCTTAAAACAACTGCTCTCCTGATGCACTTAGCGCATTTTCTGCTTCTTTTTCTGGCTCCAGTCTTCACAATTATGGCCGGTCCCTGCCCCTTCCTTCCTGTCATGGTATCAGCTTCCCCCGTCTTTGTCTGTGCAACAAGCCATTTATGAGTGTGGCGCTTGTAGACCTAGCTTGTCCTTCCTGCTCTTCCCTTGCTCTTTTTTCCTCTCTTGGCTCAGCAAGTCTCTCTTCAGTTTTCTCCATCTGACTTGTCTTTCTGTTTCCTTTCACACACCTCTGATCTGCCTACTCAGGCCTGGACTGAGTTATTTTGCTGTCGTAGGTAGAAACTCATGTGTGTGTGCCTGTGTGTGTGTGTGTGTGTGTGTGTGAGTGTAGTAGGGACAAGATGGTCTGGGTAAAGAAGGAATCTCTCTTGTGTTGTTGTTGTTATTGTTTTACCAGCTGCAGATTCATTTCCTTGCTTTATGCACAGAGGGGAAAGTGATCGAATGTTAGAGGGGAAATGATGGAAAGTTGGGGAAAGTGATGGCAACAGAGGCTGAAATCAGGAAAATCAACCTTAAAACAGGGATGGGGAAGAATTCTATTCATTTATCCACTTTCTCTACACCACAAACCACACTGATTTTGACTGCAGCTTGCCTCTTAATCTGCAGGTCTCACTTCTGCTCCTCTTAATCCAGGCCTTCCTTGATACCCAGGTAGGAAAGGATCCTTCTCCCAAGTCCCCAAGCATGTGACAGATAGTACCTGCGTGGGAAGCCTTCATTCATCAGTCTGAATCAAATCCATCCCACTGCATCACCATATAATCCTTCCCCCAACCAAGTATTACATGGGCAGGGATTCACATGGGATCTACGATACTGATTTAAAATGGTTTATAACAGTAGTGAAAACTGTGGGGGCCCAGGACACATTCCATATACAGTTTTCAAACTATTTTGAAAGTGTTATATGCTGCTTGGCGAAGATCTGGCCAGAGAGAAAACCCAGAGATTATCTTTGGCCATAGCTAGATGGGGCGTTATCCCAGGGTGAACCCCAGGATCATCCCTGTGTATCCACATGATGCACAGGGGATCCCAGGATCAGGGAGGGATGATCCCTCCCTTGGCCTGGGATATAGCCCTCCCCTTTGGCCCTGTTTTTTCTGCAGTCCTGGGCTGAGCCGGAGACCTCGGAATGCGTGGCCGGGTGCCGCAGCTTGACCCGGCTCCACGCGATTCCTTGCACGGAGCCGGGAGCACTGTGCCCATCAGGGGTAGGGGGGGGGGAGCGGGAAAAGTAATTTAAATTTAAAAACTTACCATTTGCGCACAAGCGTTCATGCGCTGCTGGTCCTTTAAGAAATTTTAAAAAATGGTGGCCGTGATGCATCTCCTTCTGAGGTCGTCGCATGTAAACAGAGGAGGAATCTCACATTAAGCACAACGCGAGATCTTCCCTCCTCCATCGCAGGATAACAGGTAGGTCTAGCTATGGCCTCAGAGTATATTATCAATATCAACAATTCAAAATATACCCCTTCAGCTGCAGTGTGTGTGTGCATTCATGTACACTAAAAACAAAATATATTCACTCTCCACTCCAAGGGCAGAATTGAAAGGGGTGTTTATCCCCTGGGCAGGATCTACCTGACTGCGTTAAAGTGGTTTATAATGGTATTGACAACTGTTGGGGCCCAGGACACACTCCATATACAGTTTTCAAAATGTATTCAAAGTGTTTCACCCTGCTTCGTATAGATCTGACCCCAGCCTCTGCTGATACTGAGCCTGCTCACTTGATGATGAAGCTTGAAAAAGACACTCCCTATTCCCCATCTTTTTTGTTGACCCTCCTCTTTCTCTCTCTGTCTTCGACATTTGTATTTGTGGCTACACTTTACATTCCCTCCCAAGAAGAAAGATGACCCGTATGGGTTCCCAACGCATATGTTCATCGTAGTAGCTTTGCAGTACAAGCCAAACTGGGGGTGGGGACATGAAGCGGCCCCCAAGAAGGCAAGAGAAATTTTGTAAGACATGAACAGAACAGCGCGGGCTCTGGCTAAGCGAGGAATGCGAGCCATAATAGAAAACATTGATTTGGCTACAGCTAAACATCCTCACACATGCAAGCATATGCTGCCAATGTGCTTCCTAATTAAAAACAACATCAAATCATAGGAAATCCTGCATCCTTCTCTTTATGCAGGCTTTCCTGGAATCTTTGGTGGCCCTGGCTCTATTCCTTGAGTTAAAAAATGAAAAAAGGGGGGGAGGAGGAGGAGGAGAGGAAGAAGAAGAAAAAGAAAAAGGAGGAGGAGGAGACGAAGGAGATAAATTCAAAAATAATGTTTTTTTTTCAGTCATTAACTGTGTTGTTGTCATTAAGAAAATGAATGTGCATTCCTTTATGCATAAGCAGCTGCAATTTCAATCCCCCCACCGTTTTTAAACAACCGCGCCTATTAAAACCTAATGAGTGCAGCACCAGTTAAAGAATAATAGCATTTCTGCTGGCCAAAGTGACATCCATATATTGCATATGAAGTCCATTGGATTATTAAGTATCTTACTGAAGGGCAGCTGAAAAGATCTGTTCTCTTCTCATACCGCAACGACTTGGCAACCCGGGGGCATTTTATCACAATGAACCAATTATTCCGCGAGAAAGGGCAGGCAAGCATTTGCTTTCCTTGCCCACTCTTGTTTCTCCAATCAGCACTCTTCCTTCCTCTGACACTCCTGGGGAAGCCAAGGGAGGATCTCCCCCTCATTAGAGCCAAATCATCATGGAATTATTACCATAGATGTTAACACTTATTTTGGATCACGCTGATTGCAGGCGACAAGTTTACCAGCTGCTGTACAAGACGCAGGTCTATGAACATTCTGAGCCATAGAATCAGTCATGGGTTTCTGAAAATCTCAGATTTCCTTTTTGGTCATCTTTTTTTTAAAAGACAGCATGCATTTATCTCTCAGAACTGCAGGGAAAAGACAGAAAACCATCTAGTAAATATCCCAAAATCAGAAGGGATCCAGACATGCTCTTTCAGAAAGACACGGTTGTTTTAAGTTTGCTGCAGTGCAAGGTTATAGAAATTTCAGAAGTTTCTTCAATGGGGCATGCTTCCAAATATGTAGTGGTATAATATAATCCTATGCAGGTTTACTTGGAAGTAACTCCACCAGAGTTCAAGTAAGCTTACTTCCATGTCCATATGCATAAAACTGAAGCCTTACAATGTAATCCTATGCAGGTTTACTCAGTAGTAAATCCCATAGTTGTCAATAGGTCTTAATCCCTTATAAGGCTGCATAGAATTGCATTATTTGTGTTCATGTCTTTTGACAGAATAACACTGCCAAAATGGCAGGTCTCTGTTCTGTGGGTCTTATAATATAAATTTGGATGCAAGGTTTAAGGAATGGGAAAGTCATTATTTCACCTAATTTCACACTTTCAAACTAATATGAGAATCGAAACTCAGTTAATCCCTTGAAATCAAAATAATTGCACGCAAAATGGATGCATTAGAGAAAATAGCATTCAAATATGCATTGTATTAGAAAAACTGCTGGTCAAAAATGTGTACATTAGGCAAAATGCATGTATTAGGAAAGATGAGTTTTATGAAATGCAAACTTTTAAAAAATAATAATAATAATCTCAACCTTTGGGATGAACTGAATTTAAGTTGGGAGAAATGTTCCAAGTTTGAGATGAATGAATTTAAGATTAGAAAAAAATAGAAATTGAGAGGAACTGAAATTGCCCAGTTCGTCCATCCTTGTAGGAAGGAGGATAACACAGGGGAGAGAGGAAAAAGAGGCAGTGGTCTTGTCCAAATGGCAGAGACCATCCAGTGGCCCAGAAGGAGTCCTTCCCATCCATGGCTCATGAGATCCTATTTCTGGAGATGGTGGTCACTGAACCTTCTCCTTGCTAAGTTACTCTATAGCCCCTACCGCAAAATGAAGGTTACAACAGCTGTGATTATTTAGCTTGGAAAAAGGGAGGCTAAGAGGAGATATGATAGAGATGTACAGAATTATGTATGGTGCAGAGAATGTGAAGGGGGAGATATTTTTTCTCCCTCTCTCAAAATGCCAGAACCCAGGGTCACCCCATGAAACTATTGGATGGACAAATAAAAGGAAGGACTTCTTCACACAGTGCATAGTTAAACCATGGAATTGACTACCACAAGATGTAGTGATGGCCACCAATTTGGATGGCTTTAAAAGGGGGTTGGAGAAATTCATGGAAGAGAAGGCTACTGAAAGCTGGTAGTCCTGCTGGTTATGCGTTACCTCCAGTAACAGAGGCAGTAAGCCTATGTGCACCAGTTGCTGGGGAACATGGGTGGGAGAGTGCTGTTGCACCATGTCCTGCTTTGTTGGTCCCTGGCTGGTGGCTGGTTGGCCACTGTGTGAACAGAGTGCTGGACTAGATGGACCCTTGGTCTGATACAACATGGCAGTTATGTTCTTATGAAAAATAAAACGTAAGCGGGGAGAACCATGTATGTTGCCTTGAGCTCATTGGATGGATATATAGCTATAATAATGGAATACATATATATGTATTGCTTGGTCCTTTCCTTTCATTAAAGGATCAAGGAGTATATTAAAGATGTGCAGTAAAGGATTGAGACGTGCATGATAGAGGTGTACAAAATTAAGCACGGTGTGTTGAAAGTGTCTAGGGAAACATTTCTTTCCCGTTCTCATAATAATAGAACCCAATGGGGTCATCCTATGATACTGATTGATAGGAGGTTCAGGACAGATAAAAAGAAGCACTTCTTTACCCAGCAGATGGTGATATTGGGGAGTGAAATTCATGGGCACCAATTTGGTTGTCTGTAAAGGGGGATTTGACAAATCCCTGGAGAAGAAGGGCATCAAACCACTACTAGTCCTGATGGCTATGTGCTACTTCCTCTTGCTCTGTTGCTGGAAAACATGGGTGGAAGAAGGATGTTGCATTGCTTGTGGACTTTCCATGGGCAGCTGGTTGGCCCTGCGTGATCAAAATGCTGAACCAGATGGTCTGATCCAGCAGGGCTATTATTGGGGGAGGGAGGTCACATGAATCAAACTTAAGAATGCCTGACTCTTCACATGACTCTTCAATTCACTTCAGAATCCAATATAAACTTCTCCTGTTAACCTTCAAAGCTTTTCACGGTCTAGCTCCTTCCTATCTCTCCTCTCTCATCTCACACTATCGCCCGCTTGTGCTCTTCGCTCCTCTGATGCCATGCTTCTCGCCTGCCCAAGGGCCTCTACTTCCCTTGCTCGGCTCCGTCCATTTTCGTCTGCTGCCCCTTACGCCTGGAACGCTCTTCCAGAACATTTGAGAACTACAAGTTCAACCGCAGCTTTTAAAGCTCAGCTAAAAACTTTTCTTTTTCCTAAAGCTTTTAAAACTTGATGTTGTGCAGACTTCTACTGTTACTTTCTACTGTTAGTTTTTCCCTACCCTGTGCCTGCTTACCCTTCCCTGTACCTGTTTGCATTCTCTTCCCCTCCTTATTGTTTTACTATGATTTTATTAGATTGTAAGCCTATGCGGCAGGGTCTTGCTATTTACTGTTTTACTCTGTACAGCACCATGTACATTGATGGTGCTATATAAATAAATAATAATAATAATAATAATAACATGGATCACCCAATGCCAGCCCTACTACCAGAGAGCTTCAGCTGTGGGGCGGTATATAAATGTAATAAATAAATAAATAATAACCAGGCAGAGTGAGGCCGCTGCCTCATATGGCAGATGCTGGGGAGGTGGGAGGTAGCATTGTGAGGTTAAGAGCACAGAGCACGGCACATCACCTGGTCTACCAAAGCCAGCCTGCTTTCGTCAGGGGCAGAAGCAGAAACTGACCTTTTCCCAGCATGCTAGTCTGGAGAGCTCTGCTACATGTATTAGGAGAGGCATCATCTTCTCCTTTGCCTCAGGGAACAAGATCTCTTTGACTGGTCTCGGCTTCCCACAACGCTTTATATATACAGTGGGACGGATCATGGGACCATGCTCCCGTCGTCACAGAAGAAGACTGGATATTTTGGCAAGTCAGTTTCTGAACTGGCCAATGGGAGTAAGGGAAAAAGCCACTGAGAAGTGTCATGCAGTTCTGACCCTTCTCTATAGCCAGAGGGTGACATCCAAAACCAGGTCCTATGTGACCACCTGTACATTCTTCGTTGGCATCTCAATCCAGTTTAGGAATCTTTTTTTAGTGAGTAAATGGGACACATGAATTAGGGCTAGTTCTCTCCCCGGTACATCGCTCCACTTTGGTTTCCTCCTTCCCCCCATTTCAATCTATTTATTGCTTGTTTTTCTTGGCTCCTTCTCACTTTCCATTTTTCATTATTAGTTCTTTATGATCTTCTGTTTCCTACCAGCTCTCCCCCACCCCCTCCAACTCCTCTTCTTTTGTGGCTTCTCTCCCAGTTGTTCTCCTCTGAGGCCCCCAAGTTTCCCTTAGCTAATGAAACCAGAGCTGCCCGGCTCCTTTTGCTTTTGCAATCCAGCTGTTTCCTTTTTAAACATAAACTCATCTTTATTCAGTGGAGTTCCTGAGCAAGGCTGAGTCGGTGAAAAAGGGGCGGACACATTCGGTGACAGCATGAAGAGTAGCGGGTGATGGGGTATCAGCTTGGAAGTAGAGAATTGTCAAAGATGACATCAACCTAGCTTGTCCTAAGTATATGAAGCTGATTGGTGAGAGATTTAGGACAGATAAAAGGAAGTATTTCTTCACACGGCACATAGTTAAATTAGGGACTTCACCACCATGAGATGTAGTGATGGCCACCAATTTGGATGGCTTTAAAGGGGGGCTGGATAAATTCCAGGAGTAGAGGGCTATCAATGGTTCCTAGCCCTAATGGTTATGTACTTCCTCCAGTAGCAGAGGCAGTAAGCCTGTGTGCACCAGTTGCTGTGGAACATGGGTGGGAGGGTGTTGTTGCAATATGGCCTGCTTTGTTGGTCACTGGTCGTCGGCTGGTTGGCCACTGCTGGACTAGATGGACCCTTGGACTGATCCAGCATGGCTCTTCTTAAGTTCATCATCATCATTATTATTATTATTAATAATAATAATAATTATCATTACACTTATATACCGCCCCCATAGCCAGGGCTCTCTGGGCAGTTTACAGAAATTCTAAAAAATTAAGATAAAAATGAGTATACAAAATTTAAAATTCTAAAACACACAACATACACACATAAAGCATTAAAAGCCATTAAAAACCAAACATGTGGGTAATTAAGATGTGCCGCCATATGCCTGGGCAAAGAGGAAAGTCTTGACCTGGAACCGGAAAGATAGCAGCGTTGGTGCCAGGCGAGCCTCGTCAGGGAGATTGTTCCATAGTCTGGGGCCACCACCGAAAAGGCCTTGTCCTTTGTTGCCACACTCCGAGCCTCTCTCAGAGTAGGCACCCGGAGGAGGACCTTAAATGTTGAACACAGTGACCGGGTATATTCACGTCGGGAGAGGCATTCCGTCAGGTATTGTGGTCCCAAGCCGTTAACAAAATGAGAAATCTGATCATGTATCTCCATTGTCTCCTCTTGTTTGGTCCTGAGTTAGCCTATCCTGGCTCACTGACAAGCATATCTCTATGATATAAGCTATGATACAGTGATGCAGTAGTAAATTCTGTAGCCCTGATGGTTATGTGCTTCCTCCAGTAGCAGAGGCAGTGTGCACCAGTTTCTGGGGAACATGGGTGGGAGGTTGTGGTTGCACCACGGCCTGCTTTGTTGGTCTCTGGTTGGCCACTGTGTGAACAGAGTGCAAGACTAGATGGACCCTCAGTCTGATCCCTCAGGACACCTCTTATGTTCTTATATGTGTGTATGTATTATTTAGGCATTCACATACATCCTTATTATTCTTTGATCAACATTGTCATCATTATTATCATTATTATTATTATATTTTTCTGAATAGCTATCATGTTTCTTTTAAAAATAGTTATTTTTTTTTATTATTATTATTATTATTATTATTATTATTATTATTATTATTATTATCATCCTATTTCCTGTTCACCTGAACAGGTAGGCACACAGGTTGCAGTCTTCACACTAGGATGAGATTACTGTCTTTCTATTTAAATGATAATAATGATGTCTAAATTTGCGTCTATTTGTATAAGTCAGCATATGCCATTTTTCTGCAGAGTATTCCTTCCAGGACCTGGTCTGTTTAAACTAGAGTTTGCTGTCTGACATGGGAGCTCTAGTTTAATATTGGTTTACTTAAAGAAGGTTCAAACTCTGGAGTGGATGTCTGGCTGCCACCTTCACCATTCTTCCTTCCCAAGGGCTGCTGGGAACTCTGGCAGACGTTAGAAGCATGGCAGCAGGTTTCTGTAGCCGTGTTGATAGAGCTACCCAAGTTCAGTGGTGGCAAAAGGTGGTTTTAAAAGTGTTGCTACATTCAACACAATCTCTGAACTCTTGTGTGTCCCTTCTCTTCACCTGAACATAGGACTGAATGGGTGGAACATGGCTATGAAAAAACATGTCTTCAAAAGAGTCATTGTGAAAGCTCTAAGCAGAGAAAATGGGGTTCCACTGTGTGGACACCATCCACCATCAAACATCTTTCAGTCCAAGGGCCAAACCCAATTTTGGCCCATTTCAATACGTTTTGAAAACTGCTCAGAGGACTTTGTTGAGGGGTGGTATAAATATATGATAAACAAATAAATAATCAGTCCATTGTCTGCATATATTTGCATATAAGAAAAAAGCAGTCCTAAATTAATCAAAGCGTGCTTCATTTTTGCAGATGGTGTATATCAAGTTGGTACCTCCTGATGGCATCTTAAATAAATACTTGTAGGTAAAAGTTTTTTTAAATAAATAAATAAATAAATAAATAAATAAATAAATAACAGAACACATAACATCTGCTGCCCAATTAATTGAGGGCATTTCTGCTGTCAGCAAAGTTGCCTTCAATCAATTCAAACTTAGACTCCAACTCCCATCAACTCCAGTCAGCATGGCCAATGGTCAGAGATGATGGAAGTTGTGTTCCAACAAAATCTAGAGGTTCCCCATATGTGATATAAATGATGGACTCAGAGAGTAGGGCTGTGCACCACCTTGGATCCAAACCTGCACAGCCAGCACCCCGAAAACTGAGTTGCCTCAGAGGTACCGAATTTCGCCTTGGCTTTGGCACCGATGCGGCTCGGGAATTCAGGGGCTCCGGATTGGCCTCTGAGGCAGATCAGGGTGGATGGGTGCACAGCCCTACGGAGAGTCCCAATGAACCATGTGTGTGACATGTATTGGATTGCAGTTTAAATATTACAATAACTTAATTAATAAACAAAAACAAATAAATGCATTGTCCCTATTCGAATGGCAGCTTCCCTTTCTGACAATCCCACTCAGAATTCTTTCCTCCCTTCCTTCTGCATTCCTCAAATTCTTCTAGTCCATCGATCAGTGTCCCCTGCTAGAAACGCTTCAGCTGTTGGGGGCAGCCCCTTTTCTTTGGGACAGAGGAAGAGTTGAAAAGACCGCCTGCCTTTCTAATAACTCCAAGCTGCTTGCGGCTTCTGCTGTGTAAATCTCTTTATCCAATCAATCAAACCTGAAATAAAATACACACCAACCTGACGCTTGGATCGCTCAGAAATCCCAAATCACCACTGGCCCAGCCCGTGGTGGGGAAGCAAACAGCTTGTTTTGCTTTGCCCTCCTCCTCCTCCCCTCCCACCCTCCCCCCACATTTTGCAAGATGATCTCTGCCAATCTCATCAGACTCAAAATATTTTGAGCGGGGAGACGGGGAGGGGGGCTATGCCACGCGGTAAACCGGCATTGTGCGAAAGAAGGAGGGAGAGAGGAGGTTTCACCAAAACGGTTAACACGGCTCATCCGATGACATTAGCTTTGTAACTAAATTCCATGATGTCAAGGGCACAGTGGAGATTAAAGAGGGATTAAGGTCTTCTAGCAGAACCAAAGCATCACAGTAAATTGACTTGACTTGGCAGCCCGCAAACTCAAGTTGGCAAGTTTTCACTAACTAATCATATAAAATCCAGGTTGGCGGTGTTAGTTAGACCAAGCTTTTACAGAGGCCAGGAATATCATGCTTTCAAGGTGGGAGGTTTGCTTGGGGGTTTGAAAAGGGAGGAAGCCTCTGGCAACCTCAAGGTGGGGGTTGGGTGAAAGACCCTCCGTCAGGGCATACTCTCCCAGTGCGGATCATTCATGCAGAAGATAGCCACCTT
This sequence comes from Elgaria multicarinata webbii, assembly GCF_023053635.1. Lineage (NCBI taxonomy): Eukaryota > Metazoa > Chordata > Lepidosauria > Squamata > Anguidae > Elgaria > Elgaria multicarinata. Next base: position 24,977,983 of record NC_086186.1, on the reverse strand, counting down.
TATCCTATGTAGATTTGATTTGATTTTCAGTACTCCTTCCTTTCTCCAAGAAGTTCAGTATGGGCTGCATAATCCACCCCTATGCTTTTATCTTCACCATATCCATGAAAAGTAGGCTGGGCTGAGAGGTGGTTCATCCACCAACCTTCTTGATTGAACAGGCAACCCAGAAGTCCAACATGCTATCAAATCCGTTAAGTAAATGCTACTGACATTTACTAACAAAGGGTGCAATCCTATATACACACTTACTTGGGAGTAAGTCCTGTTGAATTCAATGGGGCTTACTTCTGCGTAGATGTGTGTAGGATCGTACTGATGGGCTCCTTATCCTGGTGCTCTTGAGTCACTGATGACTGGGGAATATGATCTCAACCTCTTTGCGTTGCAAAGCATTTTGAAACTTTCTGAACATTGTGATTAAGTTTGCCAGTCTGGGATATCAAGCAGATTGACACCTTCTGGCATGGTGTAGCCCTTTGGATTTAGCTTGGTGGATCACAAGTGGTGTAGGTCTGATCCTAGCAGACTAACAGAGGGAATAAAGAGTGGAAGAGAAAGAAGGAGAGGGAGAAGGTGGTGGTCATGGTGGTGGAAAATGAGAAGAAAGAGGAGAAGGAAGAGGAGGAGGAGAAGGAGAAACCACCGCCACAGAGAGTTAGGTTGGGCAATAGGGATTGAGTAAAATCTGTTCCACTGTATTTGACAGATTGTGATCCATCATCAATGGAATTTGGATTTTTTTATTTTTATTTTTTTATTTTTTTTAGTTTCTGGATTTGTGCAATTTTGCATTTGTGCAAACTTTTCACTTGCAAAACTGCACTAGTCCCCTGGCAGCCCTGCAAATAGAGGACTGCCCTCTCTGAAAGAACATGAAAGAAGACACCCTATGCCTTGAGGAGCTAGTTTTCTGCTTGCATGGAACTTGGCAGCGGTGGTGATTTACATGGGGAAATACAAAGGAACAAAATAGTATTCCTATGTAAAATCTGAAGTGGTTTAACCCATTCTACTATGTCAGAACTGTGCTATTCTCTCACAGCTGTCGATTCAGTTTTCTTATGGAGGTGAATTCAAAATTGGAATTCCCTACCTGTAGTCTACAGTAGTATAGTCCATCCTACCACCTCATGAGGCAGCTGGACAACCCTCTGTCAGGGATGCTTTAGGGTGGATTCCTGCATTGAGCAGGGGGTTGGACTCGATGGCCTTTAGGCCCCTTCCAACTCTACTCTTCTATGATTCTATGTTTTACCGTGCATGGAGACCAGACCTTCATCTTGGGCAACTCAACCCATTCAGTCTCTATGACGCTCCCTCTCTTTCCTCTTCCCTTCTGCCCAGCTGAAAGGAATGGCCATGTCAATCTAGCAAAGAAACATTCTGACAGATGAAGGAATCCAGCCACCGCTGTCCCTCACGGTTCTGAAGCAACTGAATGTACCAGGAATTTCACTCACAGTCCTCAAGGATCTACAGTCAAGCTCTCCATGAGCCGAATAATTATCAGCTGTGCCGTGTTGGCTTTCAAGGTTATACAGGGAGTCCAGGAACGTCAATTCCACCTGTAACCTTAGCCCACAGGGACCCAGGAGTTCTGTGGATCAAACTGCACGTCAGCCATGAATTTGCTGAGTAGTTTCAGAGCTCCGTCAGATGAGCATTTTATTGCATGCTCATTACTGAGCACACACAGGTTTTTGCATGTCCCTCTCATGACAACGTCTGCCTCCTGTGTGTCTCCCACCCCTTCTCACAAAAACACACACACACACACACACACACACACACACACATCAGTAAGTCCAATTTATTTTAAAGATGGAAGTTGCCACTCTCTCCTGCTGTGTGCTGGAGAAGCAGCATGATGAAAACTGCCCACAGAATGGCACATTGTTTACTTCCTCTTTCAAAAGAGAAAGTAATGAGGGACAAATACGCAGGCAGAGAAGCAACGGTAAGCAAATGTGATTTTCCCGCATTTGATGACGCTTGTAATTTCTTCCAGATGAGTTGCCCATCTGCAGTATAGGGTGGGTGGGGGGCTGTTGTTGGAGTTACTGAAGAACCAAAACCCACATGTCAAGCAGCTAAGCATAATTTATTTTAACTATAATGTAGCTTTCCCCAACCTGGTACCCTCCAGAGGTCTTGGACTACAACTCCCATAATTCCCAGCCATCTTGGCTGGGAATTATGAGCATGTCTGGAAGGTACTTGTTTGGGGTAGGTACTCTTCTAGAATAAGCACAGACCCGATCATGGGGAGGAGGCCTTTAACTCACAATCATAATCACAGGCCATAGCTAGACCTAAGCTTTATCCTGGGATCATCCAGGGTTCGCCCCTGCCTGAGCACTGGGTCCCCTGTGTGTCACCTAGATGAACAGGTTTGACCCCTGGATGATCCAGGGATAAACCTTAGGTCTAGCTATGGCCATAGTTGAGTTGGAAGGTGCCTATAAGGCCATCAAGTCCAACCCCCTGCTCAATGCAAGAATCCACATTAATGCATACCTGACAGATGGCTGTCCAGCTGCCTCTTGAAGGCCTCTAGCATGGGACAGCTCACTACCTCCATCGGTAATTGGTTCCTGGGCTACTTTATCAGCTCAGGGCCTTAGAAATTACAACTTGGCCCACTCTGCCTATAGACAGCATTGCTTTTGCTTTCATTTTTTCTCTTTCATGGGCTTTGGGTTTTAGAAGGTACTCAAATGAGCCTCCCAAGATCACATTCCACCTGCCCGTGCTGGAAGATTCTCCTTCGCACAGATCAAAGGCCTTTAGAACCTGCTTTATCCCTCATTGCTATTTCTACACACTCCCCAATCAACAGGCACACATTAGTAAGAGTAATCTTTATGTTCTAGAAAACCAGTTTAATTGTTGATTTCTGTACAACATCTTGGAACGGTCAAACCCAGTAATCTGAGATTACAATAACCGTAAGAGGGAAAGCAGACTGTATATTCCACTAACATTTTAATTTTCCCATTTTACTTTGTAATCCCAATCTGGATTGGGGGTTGGCCATACCTGTAAGTTATATGGCCAAATAGTGATCCATCAAAGTAAATGGCAGGCTGTAACCGTACCTTACGGTCAAATGGAAGGTCCGGATCGGGATCCGGATCAGTTCGGGGAGGGGGTGCACAGCCCTATTGAAAACTGCATATGGAATGTGTCCTGGGCCCCAACAGTTGTCACTACCGTTATAAACCATTTTAAAGCAGTACTGTAGATCCTTCCTTGGACATGCAAACAAACTTTTTTTTTTCCTGTTGTGGTGTATGACTTTAGGGATGCTTTTTTTTTTTTTTTAGATCACCAATCTTTATCTGTTCTAATTACACATCTCAACAGATCTTTGTTGTAGTAGCTGTAGTAAAGGGCTTTCTCTGCTGTGGCACCCCGGTTGTGGAATGAGCTCCCCAGAGAGGTCCGCCTGGCGCCTACACTGTACTCCTTTCGTCGCCAGCTGAAGACCTTTTTATTCACTCAGTATTTTAACACTTAATTTTAACTTAAATTTAAATTTTACTGTTTTAACTCTGTATTTTAATCTTATATCAACTTTGCTGTGTGGTTTTATCCTGGTTGTGCTTTTTATACTGTATTTCGTAATTGTGTTTTAACCTGTTGGGTGTTTTATTGTGGTTTTAATTTTGTGAACCGCCCAGAGAGCTTCGGCTATTGGGCGGTATAAAAAATGTAATAAATAAATAAATAAATAAATAAATTAAAATACACACACACACACACACACACACACACCATATACAATATCTGAGATTCATTTGGAAACGCCCAATTCTTTTCTTATCAAGTCAAATGGGTGGTGATGCTGGTGATGTTTCTGTGGGCGGTGGGGTGGGGAGGGAGAATCACGGATGATTCTCATGGCACAAGGTCTTTCTTCCCCTGCATTTGGGGAGTTCTAAAAGATGAGGCCGGCCTCTGATTTCTCACATGAATGGCATGGCATTGTGGTGATCTTCCACAACCGGCACCTGTGCCTGCCATCCGATACCAGCATTTCTGCTCCCTCCCTCCTTCCTCCTCCACGCCCAAAGGAATGGCTATATCAAGAAAGCTAAGAAGCATTCCAGCAGATTATGAAGTTCAACTATTCTGGCCCCTGCTGTTGAGAAGTAACTGAACCTTACAGGAATTTCACACATGGTCCCCATAGACATGGCTGGAACCTCGGCAGTGAGGGAATGGCACACCAACTTTTAAGTCAGTGATTCGTATGACAGATTATGCTTTGTTGCACATCTATGACCCAAACTCAACATGAGACTTTAAAATGCTATTAGGTATTTATATATCAGCATTTTGTAGTAGTAAATAAATATGATACAGATGGCTTCAGACAGGATCGGAATAGAGAATTGGAGTGTCTATTTTGCCTAATCAATGGATTGTTGCCCTAGCATCTGAAGCTTCTATGGATCTTAAAGGAAAGGAACTTCTCGTGCATGCAGTTGGGTCATTGCTGACTCCTAGAGGGACGCCTGCTTTTGCTGACATTTTCTTGGCAGACTTCGTAGCGGGGTGGTTTGCCATTGCCTTCCCCAGTCACAGTTACCTTTCCCCCAGCTAGCTGGGTACTCATTTTACCAACCTCAGAAGGATGGAAGGCTGAGTCGACCTGAGCCAGCTGCCTGAGAACCAGCTTCCGCTGGGATCAAACTCAGGCCGTGGGGAGAGTTTCGGCTGCAGAAACTGCTGCTTACCATTATGCGCCACACGAGGCTTCTATGGATCTTAGGCTCCATCTTATTCAGCAAAAAAAAAAAATGTTTCAGGTTTATTGGACTCCACAATTCCTCTTTAACAGGGTCTGTCTAAGTTGCGTAATTGTTGGAGATGCAATGGCCTAATGCTTCTTTAATTCATATGTTTTGGCAATGCCCAGTAGTTGCTCCCTTTGGGGAGGAGGATATAATAAGGATAAACTTTGTACTGAAGCAATCTTTAATAGGGAACAATGTGCATGTCATCCTAAAATACCTATCACTTTCTTGGAAGTTAATACATGGTCAGCGCAAATGGATTTTTAGAGCCCTTATGACAGCTAAAAGACTTATACCATTATGTTGGAAGGATAAATGCTCATTATTATTATTATTATTATTATTTATTTATATAGTGCCATCAATGTACATGGTGCTGTACAGAGTAAAACAATAAAATAGCAAGACCCTGCTGCATAGGCTTACATTCTAATAAAATCATAATAAAACAATAAGGAGGGGAAGAGAATGCACCAAACAGGCACTGGGTAGGGTAAAACTAACAGTATAAAGTCAGAACAAAATCAAGTTTTAAAAGCTTTAGGAAAAAGAAAAGTTTTTAGCTGAGCTTTAAAAGCTGCGATTGAACTTGTAGTTCTCAAATGTTCTGGAAGAGCGTTCCAGGCGTAAGGGGCAGCAGAAGAAAATGGACGAAGCCGAGTAAGGGAAGTGGAGGTCCTTGGGCAGGCGATCTTGCAGAGTACTGTGTCCAATTCTGGGAGCCCAGAGATCTGGGGCAAGGGGGGCACAACCCAGGCTGCAGCCCCATTAGCATGAGGGGGGAAATGGCTTAAATGGTCTATCATGCTTGAGGATATTTAAGGAAACTTATTTCCATGCCTCTATGTGCCTATAGAACAGATCTTGTGAGATTTGCTGGAGAGAAACATTTTGAGCAGTGAGTTGCTGGATGATAAACAGAAATGGTGCAATTTAATTGTGCAGTTAAAGTAGGACTTGTCATTTGAGAGATTTCTGCATCACTCTGTGACATGCTCTTTTAAGAATGACCAGTCCCAGAATTCTTTGTACATAGGCAGGAAGGAGAGAGAACTGGTGGGTGGGACAAAACACTATAATAATCAGGGACATTGTTCCTAGAGACAGTGGGAACCAGGGCTGCTGCCAGGAAAAAAGTTCCCAGTTAGAAAATATAAAAAGTGAGATTTATAGTTCTCTTTTTGGGCTGGATGTTATGTTAAAAAAAAAAAAAGAGGGGATAGAAGTGTGTGTGTGTGTGTTTAAAGTGATGATAGAATTCTATACCACATGGTATAATTTCAGAAATGTAGAAAATGCAATTTCAGAACTAAAATAACACCTTTTCTTTCATGACTCACGGGAGTATATGTATGGCAAGGAAACATGGCATGTGCGTGGGACAAGGGCCTGTGTAACGAGTGAGCGCCCCAAAATTATGGTAGAGTCCTGGCTTGTAAAGGCTGCTAAAACCTTCCCAGAGTCTAAGCATCACCCCTTTTTATACAGTTTCTTCTCAATATTCCATGAAATCCAAACCTCCCCCTCTAAATAGTGACATATTATTAAAGGATATAAAATCCAGATTTCCTGCAAAAAAAAAAAAAAGCCCTAAATGATCTGTGCAACCAAAGTACATACATCTGCCTAATTTGTGGGATGGATTTCAATTGCAGAATTCTCCCTCTTCCCATCTCTCTCTCCTTCCCCCCCTCTCTCTCCCATGTCTCTCTTTTCCATAATTTAGAATTTGTTTAGCACTAAAAAGAAAAGAAAAAAGAAGTCATGGTCACTGAAAACTTTGGAGGCAGGCCAGGTGTGTTTGAAGGTAGAACTTCTGACAAGGGCCTTATTACAATATCTGCAAATAATAATAATAATAATAATAATAATAATAATAATAATAATAATAGATCAAGAATCCAGGGCCATGTTTGGCACTAAGGTTATGGATTTCCACATGGCCATTATAAAGCTCTAGTTCTTAATCCAGGATTGATTTCCAGCCCATTCTAGGGAAACTTGAGTCTTTTATATGTGTTCCTGATTTATGCCTGATCCAGGATAATTCTCAGATTACTGTTCAGGAGAGAGAGAGAGAGAGAGAGAGAGAGAGAGAGAGAGAGAGAGAGAGAGAGAGAGAGAGAGAGAGAAGCCTTTCTGTTTATAGAACTAGGACCCACCACCAAGTTAAAAGATGGGACTTGTAGTTCAATCCTATTAAGAAAGAAATAACATTGGTTAAAATAACTGTGCAATTTGAGAGCAAGAAAGAAGAGGAGGAGGCATACAGGGAAACCCATGTGAATGACCTACCTTATGGGTGGGTGGGTGAATAAGCCATGGGGCTTTGCAGTAATGGCCTCCCCCAACTATACACACAGCGAGACATGCCAGAAATGACACATGTCATTTTTCAGGAAATATCTGCAGGCTTGCTCTTGTTTGCAGCCTGGCTATTTTATGTTCCTGTATGACCTTTAATGGCATGAGGGCATTCATAGGCTTTCTGGTGATGTAAACACACACATGCATCCAATGAGAATGGAAAAGTCCCTGCAATGCAATGCCTTAATTATTCCTGTGATTAGAGATCAGCAAATGCTTCGATTCCCTCCGGTCTTTGAAAATATATGATGTGATTCATATAATACAACATAAGCGGCTGTGGATGTTTGAATATTGCCCGTTCTCCGCCAGTGTGACCTGGGAAAGAGGGAGGGGCGTGATGCAGCTGGTGCCTTCAGGCCAGAAGTCTTCAAGTGTGTGTGTGGAGGGGGGAGAGAGGGGGGGGAGAGGAGAAACTCACCCCTTTCAAAAATGTGGCTGACATTTACCAGGTCAGGAGCAAAGGCAGCAAGAACTGTGCTCTCCAAATCCTGGCTCTTTTGCCCAAGCATGGACAGCGGCTCCACACTCCCACGTGCTTGTTGGTTGTTCTCAGCAGGGGGAGGGCGGCTGATTTGCTCAACAGCTGAGAACAGTTGGAAGCAGAGCCAAAGGGGGAGTTGCACAGTCATTCCACACCAGGCTGAAGGCTTCTCCTCCCTGCTGGGGGATTCTAGCCGCAACATAAGGGTGTCATTTACTTTCAGGACCAGATCCAGCAGCAGCACAGGCTGCTGTGTTTCTTGAATCATATAAAAGCAAGCCAGGCCCTGCCCGTTGCCTCTTGCTATGCTTTCTCTACTCCTAAACTCAGATTCCTTGGACTCCTTTGTACACGCCTCATGTGATGACTGCAACTAGCATGCAGCGGGACTTGGAATTGTGGAATTAGCGGAGTTCCATTCCCTCGAGGCTGTCTTGATTTGGGTTCCACGTCCTACTTGCCCTGAGTGGTTTAAGACCCACCCCTTTGCCCCTGGTTTCTGTGTGCTCTCTAGGCCTAAAGACAGTAGTGCACACACTGGTAACCTCAAGGCTTGACTTCTGCAATGTGCTGTACATAGGGCTACCATTGTACCTAGTTCAGAAACTTCAGTTCAAAATATGAGAGTTAGGATGGTCACCAGTACACCTAGGGGTGACCATATTACACCAACTTTAAAATCACTTCACTGGCTGCCAATTAGTTTTTGGGCAAAGTACAAAGTGTTGGTCATTACCTTTAAAGTCCTACATGGTTTGGGTCCAGGTTACCTGTGGGAATGCCGTCTCCCATACAATCCACTCCATACACTCAAGTCCTCTGGGGAGAACTTACTCCAGTCAGCCAAAGCTAGGCTGACAACCATTACCCAGAGGACCTTTTCTTCTGCTGCCCCCAGATTGCGGAATGTCCTGCCAGAGGAGATGCATCAACTTAACTCTCTCTGAATTTAAGACAGCTATGAAGACTAACCTTTTGCAGCAGGCCTACCCAGATGCATTTTAAACCAGAATTTTAAGCTGTCTTGTTATTTTGATATTGTATTGGTTTTATATGCACTTTTAATTAATTTTATATATTTGAGTTATATTGTATTGTTGTGCTAATGTCGCTCCCCACCTCCATCCAAAGGGAGAGGCGGGTAAGAAATAAAGATATTATTATGTATTATTATTATTATTATTCAAGCAACTTCCTCGTTTTCACTGCATTTGATTTTATTCCTTTGCTTTCCCGATGTTACTCTCCAGGACAGTGTAACGAAAGCCAGTGGACAGGGTGGTCATACTCCTTTGCTTTTCTATTCATCCGCTTGCCCCCCACTCCTGCCGGTGCAGTGGGCAGGAGTAGCCAAGTGGTCTTCGTTTTATCTTAATTAAACTGGGAGAGGCACAAGCCATCTTCGTGTTGACTCACGGAGGCTCTGTATGATGCAAAGTCCTGCCTTGGGGAACAGTCCCATGAACGTCCCCTTGCTTTTCAGCTCTGCAGCGTTCCGAGCCTTAACGGCTGCAATGCACTTGTGAGTTTGTGTTCCAGTGACGTGCTTGTGCTTATTTACCGAGTCAATTAACAAAAGATAACCTTCCATTGTGCAATCATCAATAAATCAATTGTGTTAATACTATCTTGGAATGTTCTCCATTATTTACCTGAATATTGTTGACTCTAGCCACTTAAGAGAGACAGGCACCCCCCCACCACCTCCATTCAGCTTGATTGAGGGTAAATGGATTTTGCAGTTGAAGTTAATAAGTTTCAGGCACTTTTTCTGGAAAGTATTTTCAGGTTGTTACCAAAATATGGAAGAAAGACCGTGGGGACAGGAGCAGGCAGAAGTAACATCGGGGCCTGCTCCTCTTGGACTCTTCCCCCACCCCTACAGGGCAAACTGCCATCTTGGCCCTGTGGGGAAGAAGAAGGACCGAGGGGACAGGAGCAGGCAGAAGTAACATTGGGGCCTGCTCCTCTTGGACTCTTCCCCCACCCCCACAGGGCAAACTGCCATCTTGGCCCTGTGGGGAAGAAGAAGGACCGAGGGGACAGGAGCAGGCAGAAGTAACATCGGGGCCTGCTCCTCTTGGACTCTTCCCCCACCCCTACAGGGCAAACTGCCATCTTGGCCCTGTGGGGAAGAAGAAAGACCTTGGGGACAGGAGCAGGCAGAAGTAACATCGGGGCCTGCTCCTGCTGGACTCTTCCCCCCCCCCAGGGCAAACTGCCATCTTGGCCCTGTGGGGAAGAAGAAGGACCGAGGGGACAGGAGCAGGCAGAAGTAACATCGGGGCCTGCTCCTGCTGGACTCTTTCCCCCCCCCCACAGGGCAAACTGCCATCTTGGCCCTGTGGGGAAGAAGAAGGACCGAGGGGACAGGAGCAGGCAGAAGTAACATCGGGGCCTGCTCCTGTTGGACTCTCTCTCTCTCTCTCTCTCTCTCTCTCTCGCTCGCTCGCTCGCTGTCTCCCCCTCCCTCCCTCTTCCCTCCTGGACTCCTTTTCCTTGTGTGTCATGTCTTTATTAGACTGTAAGCCTGAGGGCAGGGACTGTCTTTTTTGCTAAGTGTAAGCTGCTCTGAGAGCCTTTTTTGGCTGAGGAGCGGGGTATAAGTATGATAAATAAATAAATAAATAAATAAATAAAATATATATGTATGAATATGTGCCCCCAGCGCCAATGACATTGTGCACAAGTTACTTCTGGGGAAACAAAAAAAATGTGCTAACTGGAATTATAACGTAGTTCGGAGTCCCTTTCCCCTACATAGGCAAAATGATTGTGAATTCTTACGATAACACGCAAGGGCCTTAATCCAGAGGAAAGAAGATGCACTTAAGCCCCACTGAAAAGCAATGAGAGAATTTGGACACAGTTACGGTTGCAATCTGATGTCCACATCTTGGGAGCATGAAGTGAGGGCCATTTATGAGTAAACCTTGTGCAAACCTCCTCAAAATCAAAGACACTCAAACATGACTGACTATATCTGGATCTGGGTCAGAGATTCCCCAGAAGGGTGGCCACATTTGCACGCTAGACACTGCGGGAAGGTATAAAGTGTTGGTTATCACCTTTAAAGCCCTACATGGTTTGGGTCCAGGTTACCTGCGGGATTGCCTTCTCCGGTACAATCCACCCCGCACACTCAGGTCCTGTGGTCCTAATTTAGCCAACCAAAACTAGATTAACAACAGTTACACAGAGGACCCTCTCTACTGCCACTTCCAAACTGTGGAATGGCCTGCTGGGAGAGATCTGCCAACTCAATAGCCTTTCTGCATAGAAAAAAGCGATAAAGACTGATCTCTTCCGGCAGGCCTACCCTGTCGAATTTTAAGACGCCTGGCTGTTATTTTAATAACATATTAGTTTTTATATGTTTTAATCAGTTTTGTGTATTTTATATTTCATATTCTATGTTGTTCCCACCTCGATCCAGAGGGACAGGCGGGTAATAAAATTATTATTATTATTATTATTATTATTATTATTATTATTATTATTATTATTATTATTATATTAGATTGCTTCATGGAGGGAGGTGAGCAAGGACGTACAAACAAGGTCACCCCACAGCAAGGGCCCCATTTCCAATACCCAGCCCTGGCTGACTTTTCTTTACTTCACCTTGGGTCATTGCCATTGGTCACTGATTTGGGTCATTTTCATCTCCCCTCTCCCAGCAAATGAGCAGTGAAGAAGCATCCACTTTCCTTGAGCTCAAATAGAAAGGGGGCTAGAAACTAGGCAACAGCAATGGGGGAGAAGTTGAAAGAGCACCCCCCACAAGGTCATCTTATCAAAGGGCCCTACAAAACCTACAGCTGACACTGTCCACAATTTGGTGCCCTAGAACAGGGATGGGCAGAACAAAGATCTCCAGATGTTTTGGACTTCAACTCCAAGAAACTATTGCCAGCTTGGCCAGTGGTCAGCAATGCTGAAAGTTGAAGTCCAGAACATTTGTAGAGCTTCTTTCTGCCCACCACAACCTTAAAGAATGAAAGGCCCCAGATCTTACAAACAAGAGGAAACCTTGGATATTGCTCTGGGTGTTTTGTTGTCTCCATGCAAACAGAACCTTTTAGCCAGGGATGTGTAAGCTCCAGCCCATGGGCCAAATGGAGCCTGCAGAGATTCTGCATCCAGCCCTCAGAGCCCCATTGGGTTGCTCAATGGGGTGGGGGCTTCAATGTTTAAGCACATGGAAGTCAAGGGCAGGGCCAGTGAGCATGACCCGGTTCTCACACAACCCTCCATGCTTTGGTTCATGTCCAAATGAATGTATAAAAAGGACTTTAAATGACACTTCATGATTGGCAAATTCCATTCAGTCATCCCAATCTCAGACGCTAACATTCTGAAACCAAGTTGACTTTGAGGTAGGAAATCAATTCTTGCTCTTATCCTCCTTCTGCTTCCAAAGTCAGCAGCCTTGACCGTAAATTGAATATTACACCGCTGTGGAGAGCATCTTCCTTGTCAGGCTTGTAGTTGCATTCTTCCATTGATGATGATTGGTGGCTTTAAAACTCACATGACTGCCAGATAATAAATGAGAACTGTCATTGTGCATGGACTGCTGTTGGTTGGATATTCTTCTTCGTATTTCGCTCTGACCTCAGTGTGATGTATGGTTTACTTCAGGGTGTTTTCAAAATAGTGAGGGAAACAGGCAAGGACTTTTAAAGAAAAAGAGAGAAAGGGGAGGGTGGGAGAGAGAAAGAGAGAGCGAGACTGCTAATTGGATCTCCCTCTCTCTCTCTCTCTCTCAGACTCTCCACTGACCCTGTGAGGGTGGACTTTAATGGATGAATTCATCATACTTGATGGCACAACTCAGGGTCAAATTTACCCTTCCCGGGATGCCGAAGCAGCTTTCATTCAACAGAAGTTCTCACACAAAGTGCCTTTTATCTTGGTTGTCATCATTTTGGCAAGGTCAGGGGCCATGGGACTCAAAGTGGCAGCTGCCGGGGAGTGGGCACTGTTGCCCTGTGCTGATGGACAGAGGAGGGAACTGCAAGGGGGCTGCCATTTTGTTTTGTTTTTCCACTAGTTGCCATTTCTCTCATTACCATCCACAATGGCCTAGAAGAAGATGGGGACTGGGGCTTTTGGGGGGAAAGGAAATGGCAACTGGGCCATTGAGAGAAGAGCTGTGTTGGTGCTGTTGCTGCCCTGGTGGCAGCAAAAAGAAAGAAAAAATGTTGAGTATGTGGAAACATGATAAGAGTTGAACAAAATTATGCATGGCTTGGGGAAAGTGGATAGTGATGCATTTTTCTACTGGGAATATAGGGCAATGCCTTATACTGAGTCAGTCCAGTGGTCTACCTAGCCCAATATTGTTGACATTGACTGGCCGCCATGGATCGCCAGGGTTTCAGGCAGGATTCTTTCCTCGTCCTACCTGGAGATGCCAGGGATTGCTTCTGGTTCCTTCAGCATGCAAAGTATGTGATCTACCATTCAGCAATGCCCCCCCTCCATAACTATTCTATCTCAAGGCCCTCCCATAAATGGATTGGTGGTAGATTCAGAATAGAGAAAATGAAGTACTTCTTCATACAGTGCAGAGTTAAAACTATGGAACTCACTACCACAAGATGTAGTGATGGCCACCAATTTGGATGTGTTTAAAGGGGAATTAGACAAATTCATGAAGGATAAGGCTATCAGTGACTTCTAGTCATGATGGCTATGTATTACTTGCAGTATCAAAAGCACTAGGTCTCTCAATACAAGTTTCTCAGGAACATGAGCAGGATGGTGGCGTTTCTGTCTTGCTTGTGGATTCCAGGATGGCAGCTGGTTGGCCACTGTGAACAGAATGCTGGACTAGATGGACCCTTGGTCTGATCCAGCAGCCTCTTCTTATGTTTTTAAATTAACAAAATAAAGAAATCATAACCACTGCTAAATTTGCCTTGATGTTGGCAAATTTCACTGTGCCCGCCAACCCCACCCCAGACAACTCACCCCATGTATATAGCTCAAACGTACTACCCCACTGTGAGAATTCTAATTTTCAAACCAGCCCTGGAGGGGGAGGCGCACTGGGGCACAACGCTTGGACCCTGACCTACGTGTGTCCATTTTAAATAGGGCCAGCATCTGGGCCATCAGCAAATGCTCCTTCTCCTCCTTTTGGCTGGACACTTATGACTTGCCCCAAAATGTGGAAATGCATCCTAACAAAAGAGGGCAAAGGAGCACATTGATTTGCATAATATCTGCATCATCTAATTTAAATGCACAAGTTCTATTTTAGAAATTATTCTTTTAATTTGAATAGAAATACAGTATATTTCAGTGTAGGGATAGTAATGTACAGATATTGTTAAATCTGTTCTGATTGTGTCACTCGGATTGTCAGGCATTTTTGTTGTTGCTGTTCTGTCAACTGGACATTTTGACAGAATCAGATTTTTTTAACCAGAATTTCATTCTACTTGTGCTTATTGATTTATTTAAAACATTTCCTGGCTGCCTTTCAGGGCAGAAGTCCTCACAAGGTGGCTCACAACAATTGTGCTCATTAGTCAATGCCAATTAGTGCAAATTACATTCACACACACCAGTGAAAAACTGTTTTGCAGCTCCGCGGAATCTGCGTGAAAAGAACATACATGCTCCATTGCAGAATCCATAAGTCAGATTCATAGAGGTGTAATACAACCTATGTTGGGAGAGGGCCTTTACAGTGGTGGCTCCCCAATTATGGAATTATCTCCCCAATGAGGCTCGCCTGGCGCCAACATTGTTATCTTTTTCGGTGCCAGGTTAAGACTTTTCTCTTCTCCCAGGCAGTTAACGACATATGCTGAGTTGTTGCTTTTTAAAACTGACCCCAGAATAGTTTGCTTTAAATGGATATTGTTGTTTTTATGCTTTTACATTTTTGTATATTTGTTTTTTAATGTTCACTGTTTTTAACTTTTGTAAACTGCCCAGAGAGCTTCAGCTGTGGCGTGGTACATAAATGTAATAAATAAATAAATAAAATACGTGACTGTCTCATTGAACAAGGATTGGTTTACCAATTTTTCTTCAAACAGTTAAAGTGACATTTCCTCCTGAAAGAAAATGGTCACATCAACCAACCCAGCACATGCGCAGAAATGCCATGGTTTAGATGCAGACTGTGCAGGAGCCCCCTCCCTCCTGCTACCAACTGTCTCTGCAGAGGCCACCAGTGGGGGAGGAAGCAGCAGCCAGGCACCTCTCCATCGTGCCAGAGTCCAGCTCCAGCTGAGAGCCCCCTCCCTCCTGCTACCAACTGTCTCTGCAGAGGCCACCAGTGAGGGAGGAAGCAGCAGCCAGGCACCTCTCCATCGTGCCAGAGTCCAGCTCCAGCTGAGAGCCCCCTCCCTCCTGCTACCAACTGTCTCTGCAGAGGCCACCAGTGAGGGAGGAAGCAGCAGCCAGGCACCTCTCCATCATGCCAGAGTCCAGCTCCAGCTGAGAGCCCCCTCCCTCCTGCTACCAACTGTCTCTGCAGAGGCCACCAGTGGGGGAGGAAGCAGCAGCCAGGCACGTCTCCATTGTGCCTGAGTCCAGCTCCAGCTGAAAGCCCCCTCCCTCCTCCTACCAACTGTCTTTGCAGAGGCCACCAGTGAGGGAGGAAGCAGCAGCCAGGCACCTCTCCATCGTGCCTGGGTCCAGCTCCAGCTGAGAGCCCCCCTCCCTCCTGCTGCCAACTGTCAACTTTAACTGCTGAACTTTGCAACTAAGATTGTAGTGCCTGAATTTGCTTTCCTTTCCCCCCTCCTCCTCCTCCCTCCCAATCCCCTTTCCTTTTGTGTCATGTCTTTTAGATTGTAAGCCTGTGGGCAGGGACTGTCAAGAAATTTTAATTGGAATGATCTCCCCGATGAGGCTCGCCTGGCGCCAACATTGTTATCTTTTCGGCGCCAGGTCAAGACTTTTCTCTTCTCCCAGGCATTTTTAACAGCATTTTAACAGCATTTAACAACGTTAAGTTTGTTTTTAATGGACCCCACAATTGTTGTTTTTAAATGGATACTGTTGTTTTTATACTGTTTTTGTGTGTGTGTGTGTGTGTGTGTGTGGTTTTAAATTGTATATTTTTAATGTTTACTATTTTTAAATGTTGTAAACCGCCCAGAGAGCTTCGGCTGTGGGGCGGTATATAAATGTAATTAAATAAATAAATAAATAAATAAATACTTTTGTAAGCCGCCGTGAGAGCCGTTTTTGGCTGAATGGCGGCATAAAAATACTTAAATAAATAAATAAGCTTGCCATCTATTCCAAATTTAATATTTTTTTCGTAAGATAACAATCCAAATTCTTGCTATAAAAGTGACAATTACAGGCACACACATTTTGACCTGTGAGACAAATAATCACAAAATAGAGTGGCATCAGTACCACAACACGTCCTCTCCTGCATTCATTGAATACCCAATGAACATCTGAAAGGGGCCCTAGTTTTATGAAGGTAAACACCAACAATGGTTCTAAAAGACATCCCATGAAGGCAACGATTTACCAGGAGCAGGTATCAGAAATTTATGGTGTCCCAGATAAATAGGGATGGTTGGACCCCGATCCAAGAATGTTAGTCCCATTACGTTCCATTAAAATTTATGGGATAGGTGGTTAGGGTGGACTGGAGTGCGTGGAAAATGCATAGAGGAACTACCCATAACAACAGAATGAGTGGTGTAGTGGAAAATGGAACATGAATTCTAACACCTTAGGGGGCAGTTATTCCAGAAAGTTTGTAAATCTATATTAACCTACACTAGCCTCTCAGTCTCTGATATTTCCATTGAAACTCTGATCCACGTGCTGCAGAGCACATTTTTTTTAAAAAAAAAAATCTTTCACAGAGCTTTGCCTCGAGGTCAGAGTGTCAGCCATAGCTTTTCTCAGCTTTTCTCATGTTCCATCATAGTGTTATTTAAACATAGGTTTTCGTATTTAATTTGACACTCTTTATGTAGCGGCTGGCATGGTAATTCAGCCTACTTGTCTTTTCCGGGACACCAGAAGATCTAACTAAGTCAGAATGTCTCCCTTCTAGTCCGAGATTTCTATTTATTGCCTAGCTCACTGAAGAAGACAAGTTGAGTTATCATGCAGTACAAGAAACCCGAAAGGCATTTATATGCTTGAAGTACTGTATAACTGTCCTGTATTGCCATGCCGTGTATCAGGA
This sequence comes from Elgaria multicarinata webbii, assembly GCF_023053635.1. Lineage (NCBI taxonomy): Eukaryota > Metazoa > Chordata > Lepidosauria > Squamata > Anguidae > Elgaria > Elgaria multicarinata. The sequence continues at coordinate 24,961,140 of NC_086186.1, read as the reverse complement.
AGCTGGCTGTAGCATGAACAAATCCCTCTGCAGAATGAGCTATCAAGACCCAATTCTCTTTGCGATGGAGAGCAAGATTCTGAAAAGCTCACTGCCCAACCGTCACTAAGGCGAGCCCCCTGCGCCTGCTAGCGAGGGAATGGTTTGGGGCAGATGGGTCCTCGTGTTGCACCTACTACTTTTGGGGTGTTCGGTTTGACAGGAGATGACAGCCACACACGTGCTCCCCAAACAACTCATCGTAATGGAGTTGGAGCTCTCTGAATTAGAAAAATACAGGGTGCTTGGGACGTAGTTCGTTTGCATTTGCAAACCAAATGACTGATTCATGGCTAAAGTGGTATAAACATTGGGAGATGTTTCCAGAAGGAAGGGAAAGGCATGTCAAAGTGTTGCATGAGTGAACTTTAGGCCAAGCCTGCCTGGTGCACTGTCCCCCCACCAACTATCTGAAGAGATGGTGGGATCAACACTCAAGTTCCCCCCTCCCCGGCAATCCATCACTAGTTATGGGGGGAAATTTGGTTAATTTCACACTTTTTAAGTGACAGGCCAGGAATGCACAACATGTATAGCCCCAATGGCCACATTGGATGTCTGCCAAGGTGCAAGGGACCACACTTGTGAATGCATGGGCACACACTCATGTGTATGCATGCACACACACACACACACACATCCACATCCATGAACACCCACCCACACTCATGCACACCCATAGACATACACACTCATGAACATGCATGCATGCATACACACACACAGAGAGAGAGTTGTGCACATACACAGAAACACTCATTCACATTTGTTCCACATACTCTTCCTCTCTCTCACACACACACTCACACTCACACTCACACTCACACTCACACTCACACTCACACCATACATACATACATACACTCTCTCCCCCTCCCCCATCCACACACCCATAAACCCACCCTCTTCCCAACCTCCAGACAGGGCTTTCTCTTGCTAGCATTAGGAGAGATCACAGACAAGGGAAGAGTTCCCCCTGCTAGTGCCAGCAGTAGTTCAGGCAAGGGAAATCCCATTCTTTCCCTAGTTAGCTCTAGCAAAGGAAACAATAGCATCATCTCTGAATTCCCCTGGGAGATTGGGGAATAGGGAAGTGCTCCCTTGCTAGTGCTGGCAAGGGAAAGCCCGGGGTTTCCCTAGCTAGTGTTAGCACTAGTGCTAGCTAGGGAAATCATTCCCTTATCTCTGATCACCAAGGCAAGGGAAAGCCCAGACTTTCCTTAGCTACCACTAGAGCTAGAAATAAGCAAAACTCTTGGTGGTCCCCTCTGACTCCACAGGCCATGTTAGAAGTGGCTGAGGGCCCTCGGACCGTAGTTTGCGCACCCGTATGCAGATTGAAACTCAGTGATCTTTCAAAATTCTCACTTCTCTGAATTTTACAATGGTGTTCTCCAACCAAATAATGTGTATATTATGGGAAAGTGCTCAGAAAAACGCAGATATCTGTGAAAATAATATTTTACAAGCATTGTAGTAGGAAAATTATGGCAAAATGTGTATATCTGGCTAAGCGGCACGCAAAAATGGATGTATTTGGAGAAATGCTCAGAAAAAAATGTGTACAAAAATCTTCATGCAAACATCCAGAGTTTGTTTTAGGCCCCATGTAGCAACTGTGAAAGATGGGTGTGTGAAAATAGCAGCATTCAAGGCAAAACATTTTGAAACTTTGGAACATCGTACTCTGTAGCAGTAGTTAATTGCCATCACTAAGGAGTTAGTCCTATGCCTTCTTATCCACTTCCTCTACACCACGCATAATTTTATACACCTCTATCATGTCTTCCCTTACTTGCCTTATTTCTCCCCTAAGCAAAACGTTCCCAGATGTTGAATCAGGAATGTAGAAGCAGTTTTAAAGCATGGAATGGCTGGAAGGAAGAGAAATGTTAGTGATATACTTCACAACTGAAGTAATACACAAGGGAGCCTCCATAAAAGCATTATGTTCAGAGTCTAAAATTATTTAGCTGCACCAGTGTTCAGGCTCTAGGTTTGATAAGCTGGCCAGGAGGCACCACTCCTACGTCAAGGCCTCCTCCTGGTAAACTTCTCTACTGGCAGTGGTGGTCAGTGTCAATAATGCTGTTAATCATCCCCAGTTCTCAGCCCCCAACATAGCATTGCTCCAGGGTGTTATGGGACATTAAAATGGCGGCCTCCAGTGAGAGGGCACTATTTCAATTTCCCACATTGCCTTGGAGTGATGACATGTTAGGAGCCTGTGGGAAATTCAAATGGCATGTGACTTGCAGACCCAGACTCCTGACGTAGAGCTCCAGAACAAATAGAACCAACACCAGCTATGGGCACTGGAGGCAGGGCAAGGCTTCCAGCTGTTCACAGTGGCCCTGCATGAGCAAAATGTAGGGAAGTTTTACTTGGCAAAACCCGCTAAGCTTTACTGCACGCTGGAATGCTGGCGGAGGGCAGAGGAATCTATCGTGTTTGCTTTAATACAGATGGTCAAACAGTCTCATTGCAGAAAAACTTTACCATATTCACTCACTTTCACCACTAAATAACAAATCATTTCCAGAGATGGCAAAAGTCAGCAGTTCCAAACATCAACTGCAGTTGTGCCTAATATTTAGCTAGGAGAAGCATGGAACGGTGGGCTCTTGTTGTGTTAGGGTTAATGGAGAATGACGGGCTAATGTGAGATAAATCCTCTGGACTTGTGGAAATGCGTAACGCTGACATTTTGAGAAAACGTGCTCTATTCCAAGGACTGGGTCACGGTTCTCTGAGTGTTTTGAAAAGACAAAGAGAGAGAGAGAGAAAGAGAGAGAGAGAGAGAACTTTAGAAGAGATTACTTCAAGTAGATGTTTCCCCCACTTTAACTGGTTAAGCTCCTTTTGTGTCCAAAAAAAAAAAAATCCTCCCCCAAATGTTAACTGTCTGCAAGTGAATGACGCTTCGTCCTCTCAAAAAGAAAATCTTGTAGGGGGCTGATTAGACAGTCAGACCGTGTGGTGAGCATTTTAACTATTTAAAAAATGTTTGACATTTACAGGCCAAGAGCCTGGTACTCCATTGCAAAGGTCATCACTGTGTAAACAGATATTAATGGTTAGCTGGGTAATGGGTACATAAACAGGTCACATTAATAATTAACACAAGCGAGAAGCTGGCAGTTTGGACGAAGCGTGAGGAAATAATGATAGACGCCCTTTTGGTGAAAGGGCAAGGGGTACAATTAAAATAAGGCACCGTAGGAATCAACCTATGGTGGGTTGGTTTGGAAAGAGCAATTTCTCACTCTTCCCTGCCTTGCCAATGGAACGGTTCTGAAATCTGGGACACTGCAGATAACCGATTCTCGGACACCGAAGGAAACAAGATCCACTCACCTGCCACCGACTCCCAGCACGGGATCATCTCAGTGGCAGTGTTCACGGAGGTGAAATATTGAAAGGCAGGATTTTGTCACCAGAGAGATGTGTTTGATAAACAAAAAACCATGGTTCCTTAGTGTGTGAAAATGTATGCAATGTGGGATGAAGATTAGATTTACAACCACTAAATCCCTCTATTTAGAAAAGGATGGGTTAGTTAGGAGCTGAGTTCTTGAACTGTTGACCTTAGAGGTGACGGGGAGGGGGGAATCAGCCTGAGCACCACATGGCTCAGCTGTGAGCAGAGGAGGACACTTTGGGGTGATCAGCCAAAGGGCTGTGTCTCAGTGTCAGAGCTTTGCCTGCAAATGTTTTCAAGTTCAATCCCTGGTAAGACCATGTAGGGTTGGACTCCTGTCTAAAACCCTGGAGTTCAATGTAGACTGGGGTGTGGAATAACTGGCTCTCAAGATGTTGTTGGACTGCAGTGCCCATCAGCAAGGCCAGTCCTACCATGAGGCAATCATCTCAGGCAGCAGATGCTGGGAGACAGCAGGAAGACATTGAAGGACAGAGCTCTGTGCCAAGCAGACTACTCTGTGCCCCTTAAGCTAGCCTGCTGTCTTCAGGTATGGTTGAATATGCCACCACACCACCCACTGCCGGTGTTGAAGAAAGATTGAACTTTTGGTCAAGTTGGCTATTTCACATGGAATAGAAGAGGATGTCTTCTTGTCCTTCACCTCAGGTGGCAAAATGTCTTGGGCCAGCAATGGCCATTGGTCCTAGCCAAGGGGTGATGAAAGTTGCAGTTCAACAACATCTGGAGGACCAGATGTTCCTCATCCTTGGTGTGTAGACAATACTAAGCTGGAAGATGCACTGATCTGACTTGGTATACAGCAGCTTCCTGTGCTCCTAAAGATACTTCCTTGCATCTAATGGGGTTCAAGTCCATCTTATAAGAGCTTCTGAGTCAGGTTTGTTTTCCAGTCTGAGCAGCTAGGAGACCTGCTCTACCTGTCTACAGACAAACTTTGCCTGAATCTTCCTTCAATTTCACAGAAGCTGGATCTGCTCTCCATGATCCTGTAGTTATACCATGCAGGATCAGAAAATGATGCAGGGTTCAAAAATCCAGTATCCTGTAAACTTTAGCTTTTAAACAATGGTTACCAGCCCACTCGTTTTATTTATTTCTTGCTTTATTTCTTGCATTTATATCTTTGTTGTCGTTTTCTCCAAGGAGCTCGAGGTAGCATACATAATCCTCCTCCTCCTTTCTCCATTCTGTCCTCATGACAACCCTGGGAGTTAGGTTAGGCTGAGAATCAGTGACTGGCCCAAAGTCACCCAGTGAGCTTCATATTGCCAGGATTCGACCATTTTTGTCTGTCTCTTCTGCCAAGACTCTCGTTCACGCACTGGTTATCTCTCGGTTGGACTACTGCAACCTTCTTCTCTCTGGCCTTCCTTCGTCTCACATCAGTCCCCTGGTCTCTGTCCACCACTCTGCTGCTAAGATCATCTTCTTGGCCCGCCACTCTGACCATGTCACTCCACTTCTGAAATCTCTTCATTGGCTTCCAATTCACTCCAGAATCCAATATAAACTTCTCCTGTTGACCTACAAAGCTTTTCACGGTCTAGCTCCTGCCTATCTCTCCTCTCTCATCTCACACTATTACCCCGCTCGTGCCCTCCGCTCCTCTGATGCCATGCTTCTCGCCTGCCCAAGGACCTCCACTTCCCTTACTCGACTTCATCCTTTTTCTTCTGCTGCCCCTTACGCCTGGAATGCTCTTCCAGAACACTTGAGAACTACAAACTCAATCACAGCTTTTAAAACTCAGCTAAAAACTTTTCTTTTCCCTATAGCTTTTAAATATTGAGTTTGTTCTGACTCTATACTGTTAGCTTCACCCCACCCGGTGCCTATTTACACTTCCCTGTGCCTGTTTGCATTCTCCTTCCCTTCTTATTGTTTACTACAACTTTATTAGATTGTAAGCCTATGCGGCAGGGTCTTGCTTTTTACTGTGTTATCTGTACAGCACCATGTACATTGATGGTGCTATATAAATAAATAAATAAGTAAATAATAATAATAATTATAATAATGGCTGAGTTGGGACTTGAAAACCATCATGCAATGCTTGACAAAATCTCTGGAAGCAGAGACTGTGAATAAGCTTTCTGGTGAAGATGGGGCAAGACATCAATGCACTTGTCCTGCCCCATGACCAAAAATACTCCTATGTGTGTGGACCTACATAATGTATACCGAAAACAGAATCCAGCTGTTTAAAGTAGAGAATATATACTGATTATATAGAATAGATAACATGCTGAGTGCCAAGATACTTAGCAAGGAAAGGAAATTTCAAGCAAAGTTACACAAATGAATGGGCACATAAATTGGCCAGTAAAAAGCCACAAGCTAAACATGCAAAAAGACATTTTTGCAACCCCCCTTTAAAAGCTTTCTCCCCCCACCCTCCTCATTCTCAAAATAGGTCTGCTATTACTGGTCGTTAATGCACAAGGATAGTGTTCTTGAATAAATCTTTAAGTAATTCAGAAACAAGGCTCTTCAGTAAATAGTTGAAATTAAAGAGGGAGTCAGAGTCATCTGGTTTCCATTAGGATGATAAAATAGTTCACTTGAAACCTTTTACAAGACGCTTTGTTACTGGGAGGTGTCTGCTCGTCTCACTCCATCACTAGCTGGTTGACACAACATAAAAAGTCTTCAAAAGGCAGGCTGGGCCTCTTAATCAAAAACTAATTGTAATAGATATTGGGGAGTGTTAACACAGTGACCGCTGGGTTGTATGTCTGGTACGTAAGCAGGAGTGAACATTAAACACAACCCCAGGTTGATAGGGCTTATCAGCAACTCAGAGTTAAGTGCTAAGCTCTGTAGGCCGGTATCGCCAAGCGATTGCTTTGTCCCACTTTTGGAGTTAATTGCACTCTCGGACTTCACCTTCCTAAGAAAATTTATGGTGTTGTCAGGGTGTATGAAAACACAGTGAAGATACCATCGTGGTGCCCAAAAATTCATCAAAACTTCAGAGAGTTCAGACAAGGGAGAAAAGTAAAGTGTCAACGGTATGCACTTCATCACATAATGAAGCGGTTTTCAAACTTTCTGTGGCGAAGGAACCCTTTTCACAGCAATGTCTGCCTTGGAATGCCTTGTGTGTTGCAGGGAATTTAAGATGATGTTTGAACATGCACACTCCTTTCCCATGGGGCATTAGCCAGGCTTTGATGTTTTGGCAACAGTTCTTATAGTTCTACGAACTGAGAGGTACATTCCGGAGTCACCCAATATTCTCTTGTTAGTGTGCATTAGCCTAGAAGATGGGTGCAATGGCTAAGCTGTCGTTCAGGGACAGTTGTCCTTCATCCCTGGTTTTCTCATGATTCGCTTCTGAGGAACTTTAGGGGACGTTTAGAACCACTGGTGTAATGCAGTTTTAGGTTTTGGTTTTGTCTTTAAAGGAAAGTGCATTCAAAATGTGTGTTTTGATTGGACAGTAGGCTGCATGCTTGGTGTCATGTAGGATGGCCGCCTGTGAATCATGTCAAAAGAGGAAACGTATCACCAGACAGAGGGCAAGAGAAGAACACAATTTGAATAAAAATTGCAAATGCTTTTTTTAAATGTATAGATGCAATTTTAGAAATTATTAGAATTTAAATAGAAATACAGTACCCCTCAGATTGTGACCAGGTGAGCTCTGTGCCTGCCTGTTCAATCTGCTCACCAGGTGCTCACTGTTGATGGACAACAGTTCTAATGGTTCTTTCCCCTTAAACTGGCATTGAACATGACAGCCTTTCAAATACAGGATGTCTTTGGATAAAACATGGGTGGGCAACATATGCCACCCCATTGCCACGTGTGTGTGTGTTTTAAAAAACGCCATCCCTAGTGGCTACACAGCACTAGGTTTGTACTTGTGTACAAAGCCCTAAACAACTTGGGACCAGGATACCCGAGAGAGCGCCTTCTCCCCTACCAACCTGCCCAGTCACTGAGGTCATCCGAGGGCCTGCTCCTGGTGGTTCCACATAGATCCATCCTCCGATCGGAATCCACCAGGGGAAGAGCCTTCAGTGTGGTGGCCCCCTTCCTGTGGAATTCTGCCTCTGGAGGTCAGGCAGGCTCCAACCTTGTACTCCTTTCGACACCTCCTAAAAACATCTTCATTCCAGGAAGCCTTTCCTTAATGTGCAGCCTTGAACCTCTGTATTTGCTTCTTTTAAAATTTGTTTTGTTTTATTCTGTTTTTATTTTCATTTTATCTTGTACGCCACTCTGAGATTTTTCAATGGGGAGTGGTATATAAATATTCTAAATAAATAAATAAATAAATAAATAAATAACAGAGTGCCCAAAAGGTTAAATTGTAGTGCTCTGCAGCACTGTGGAGCAGTTTGCTGCTGAATTTTGGCAGCAAACTGGCAGGTGTTTTTCCCCCCATTTTTTGGGGAGGGAAGATCCCATTGACTGCATTTCATCCCACAAACTGCACTTGGGGAGGGGGGGCAAAGTGGTCCAAAAACCTCTGGAAATTGTACACCCCTGAAATAGAAAGAGGCTCTCTATCAGCCCTTCAAATAGAGGACTGTCCTTTGCAAATAGAGGACTGGCCTCCTTCGATGGGGAATGGGAGCAAAGAAAAGTATCACCCAGTCCATGTCACCACAGGCACTAGTAGTCCAGGTACTTTCCTGCTTTTTTGCCCCTCAGTCCCATCACCACACAGGGGCTCAGGAATAACACAAAGGTGGCTTATGCATACTGAATCGTCCTCCAAAATTTACATGTGATGTGGCTCTTCCCCCTCCCTCACGTACCCCCCAGATTAGACACCTCTGTCTCTTTCCCCTTCACCACAGGCTACGACAGCCTAACCTTGTAGCTGTGCCCAGGACATGCCTTTGCACCACACTGATTGACTGAGCCAGTTGTCCATCATCCCACTAGCAGAGGGACTGCTCTGCCTTGTTGGACATGGGGGAAATTAATTGCTGTTAAAGCTCATGTTTTGAACTTTTTAGAACTTAAAAAAACTTCTGCATGTCTACCCTGCTCAAGCTTCAGTTTAAAACAAAATTGAGCAAAATCAGACAGGTGGATCTTGAATAATAAGCCTTACACTATGTACACTTATATATTTTATTTACAGAAAAGACACTGACATGGTTTAGTACTTTTAAAAGCCCCATTGACTTCAATGGATTAAGTTAAGCTTACACTGAACTACCACAGCCCTGAAATCAATGGGACATATATGTGCTTAACCATGGGTGAATAGAGATGAAAATGTGGGAAATGTTCAGAAGTGTTTTTTTTTTTATTTCTTAACAGTATGGGCCAATGCATGTCAACTTAGAGATACTTCCAGGAAACTATGTATAGGATTGCAAATTAAATGTGCGCACTAAACTGCAGCAATATATTTGCCCACAGTTGACTTCGTAGGTATCTGGATTTGCTGCTGTTTTAGTTACTGAATTGTTCTATTGCTATGGAATGAATACCTTTCCCTCCATGCCTTGTTGCAGCATTATGCCATGACATCCTAGTTCAGTGTTTGGGGAAGTAGATGGTTAATTGGTTCTCAGAGTCTTGCAACTTTACTGATAATGGTATTTTTCCAAAGAGGTCAATAAAACATTTCCGTCTTTGGATATATTCTCTCTCTCTCTCTCTCTCTCTCTCTCTCTCTCTCTCTCTTTCTTTTAGAGAAAGAGATCTAGTTCTTTAAAAAGGTTGGGTCACTCCTGAGTCCCCCCAATAATACACACACCCCATTCAGCAAAGTATGACCATGGATTCATGCTTAAAAATAAAATAAAATCCACCAACTGCCAAACACACTGTAGTAATCTGTTCGCTATCGAGATGGTTTACAATAAAAGTTTCTGCAAATAAAGTGAGGCAGAATTTTATTTACACATCAAATGTGAATGCCCATGCATTATTCTTTTAAATTTAGAGAAAATCGGAAGAATGGACTAATGATTGATCTCGAGGGAAACTGAAAAGGTGCTGAAAACATCTCTAACGGAGGCTGAGTATGGGATAACCTGTCCCAGGATGCCTGGTGAGAAAATGACTTGATGGACGTCATTTCTTGGTGAGGAAAAGCCTCCTGAGAGCCTCAGAAAGCCTTGTCTCTAGTGGGTGTATCATTTTCTACAAGGGATTCTGGGATTGGCATTGCAAGAACCAATCCATTATAAGAAAAGACATTCTGCTAGAGTCCAAGGAGCACTCACTGCCACTTTGCTTCTCAAAACAAGCTGCAAAATGGGCTGTGATTCCCTTGACCTTGCCTGCAGCCACTTGAGTTCAAAGCCTTCCTTTGCTTGAACCCGAGTAATAAGACGTTTACTACATATGCTTATATTGGGCTCTCCCACACTAGAGGGACTCAAGAGGCAGCTGGAAAACCATCTGTCAGGTATGCTTTAAGGTGGATTCCTGCATTGAGCAGGGGGTTGGACTCGATGGCCTTGCAGGCCCCTTCCAACTCTACTGTTCTAAGATTCTATGATATTTTATTTATGGACAATACTTCTTTAAAGGCAATGAAACTTCCTGCCACAATACTATTACTGCCATAGCACAGAGATGATGTAAACATAATAATAATAATAATAATAATAATAATAATAATAATAATAATAATATATTTCTTACCCGACTCTCCACTTGGATCGAGGCGGGAAACAACAGTGACTATAAAACACAGAAAAACTGATTAAAAGCATAGTATACATGATTAAAACATCCTGAAACATGCAGCTGATCTCCTGGCAGGAGGAAATTGTAGGCAAAAGCAAAGTAAAGGGGAGTCAGCAACTCTTGGCAAGAGCAGGGTCTTTTATTAGTTTATTTGTTAAATTAATACCCCGCTTTTTCACAAAAGACGCCCAAGGCAGCTAACAACCACAAAAAACAATAGATACCGCAAACAACATAATAAATAAGAATGCAGTGAAACATTATAACCATTATGCAATAATGCAGTAAAGACATTTTAACAATTAGGTAAGACCATGTGAAAAGTCAGATAGAGACAGCCTATTAAAAAGATATTAAGATTAAAATGCCAAGAAGCAGAGCAAGACAAACCAGCTCATTGGGCCAAATGCCAGTTTAAAGAATAAGGATGCAGACAAGCTGGAGGGGGTTCAGAGGAGGGCAACAAGGATGATCAGGGGTCTGGGAACAAAGCTCTATGAGGAGAGATTAAAAGAACTGGGCATGTTTAACATGGAGAAGAGGAGATTGAGGGGAGACATGGTAGCACTCTTGAAGGACTTGAAAGGTTGTCACACAGAAGAGGGCCAGGATCTCTTCTCAATCACCCCAGAGTTCAGGACCCAGATTAATTGGCTCAAGTTACAGGAAGTCAGATTCCATCAGGACATCAGGAAAAACTTCCTGATTGTTAGAGCAGTACAACAATGGGACCCATGACCTAGGGAGGTAGTGGGCTCTCCCACACTAGAGGCACTCAAGATGCAGCTGGACAGCCCTCTGCCAGGGATTCCTGCATTGAGCAGGGATTTGGACTCAATGGCCTTACAGGCCCCTTCCAACTCTACAATTCTATTATTTACTTCCCTATAGAATAACAATAAGGCATTTGACAGGCTTCCCTTGGTGGAAAGTCCAAAGTCTGGGCAAATCCACTAAGAAGGCTGTTCAGTTTTCTTTGGGCCAGGCACAATGATCCTGAGTAAATACTGAAAGGGTTGATCCCTGTGATGGAGCATGAAGCTCAGCAGAAGTTAGATCTCCAGATGTTTTGGATGTTCATTCCCAGATCTCTCTGCCAGCACAGCCAATGGTCAAAAATGCCTGGAGCTGAAATCAGGAATGCTGGGAGCTGAAATCTGATACATCTGGAGGTATACTTTCTGTTAGAAAGAAACAGAATGGCCTACAGTTGACCCAATACAATGGCCAATGAGGTATGGTTGAAAATTATGGTGGCCATGTGTCCTGCTTTACAGAAGACAGTCCTCTGTTTGAAGGCTTATGCAATTTGAAGTGCTGTCCAGCTCAAGTCCTGTTTAGACAAGGATCCAAAAGAAGAGAGAGCAACAGCCTTAAAGTTGTCTATTAGCACTTGGGCTAGTCTGAGGAGACACACAGGTCATCTCACTATGGTGACATGCACTGAATGCCTATTGAAGTTAGAGCCATCGTTTCCAAATTTGCGTCGATACGTACAGATTTTCATATGCTCATGTACATCTTCTTTTTCTCCTCTTTTTCGGCAATGTGTAAGAGCCCACCCAGTTGAAAATCCTTGCTTATGTAAGCAGGAGCTGTCATCTTCAGATTACGGCCCCCACAAACCTAGCTATTACACTATGATAAATGTGGTTCCTTGAGACTTTATAGACAAGGCCACTTGTGCTACCAGAACTAAAAACACAGTTCATGGATCTAAGGTATTTCTGTAAGTGTGTGTGAGTAATGGGGATATATTTCAGCCCACCTCTTCCCCCCCCCCCCGGTTTAAAGGTAATGAACTGTAGTAGTTTACATCACGTGTGGAGCTGACCCATGGTTCAAGGCCATCTAAACCACTTGTTGTTATTATTCCTCCCAAACACGGTGATACAACTTCCAGACAGCTGTTCCCCCACCCCCACCCCGGTTTTACTCCTATTTCAAACAATATAATTAAAAAAGGATTCGTTGAAATGGAGACACATCCCCCCCATTTACTCTGGAATGCTGGTACTATCAAATGTTAGCTAGTCTGTAAATACGAGATTACGATCTGTGAAGGGGTGTGTGTGTGTATGTGTTAGGGGAGCTCTTCTCCTATAAAAGAACATTCAGAAGCGGGGGGGGGGAGAGAGAAAAAACTCAAAACCTTTTTTGCTAAAGAATAAGCTGTATTTGTTAAAAACCCATAATTATCTTTAATGTTCAGAGCGGGTTTGAGAGAAGGCAGCGTTGAGATGGACTGCAAGGCCACATTTTTCCGCACTTAAATGGAGGCTGACGAGCCTTTTCTCCGATTAGTTTACTATATAAATGGGAAGACATTACATAGTTTGAAATTTAATTAAAGTAATTGACTGGATTGCATTTTGTAGTCGTTACTGTCATTAGCTGCCCTGACCCTTCTGTCAAAAGGATGTGCATGAGATTATTTCTAAGGGGGTATTTATTATGAATATTAACCTCTTCAGTAAATGCTATCAACAGATCTAAATTCATTTTAAGCATTATATGGCAGATGAGAAGGCCTGGACAATGGCTGAGAAACCAGCAAGTTCTACAGGGTTGTATCACCTGTTACGCTAACTACAGTAGAGAGTAGGGCACTAGCATAATAGCAGCTCCTGCTCTAAACTTGATTTTCTGGAATTTTCCAGCGCAAAAACATAACTTTGATGATAACATTCCAGGCATCCACCACAACCTCTGGCCCATTTTCTAAATAGAGCCAAGCATAAAACATTTGAACATAAAGAGCAAAAGATTCAACAAACCCACCTTAGTGTATCAATGCCAGCATAATGGACAATGTGCAGAAGAACTACATACAAACAAAAACCAGGTATGCATGGGGGCAGAAAGACAGAACCTGCCCTGCGTTGGCTGTAGGAGACTAACTTAAAGGGCTGACCCCAAGACCAAGTAATAACCCAGGTCAATGTTCCAGCAGATAAGTTCTGGTTCAAGGGAATTCAGGCAAAGCAGGAGTGATCAAACAGGCAAAAAGTCAAAGCACATTTAGGCAGCCCAATACATAAACCCATCCAGTAGCAGACATACGCAGGAGTCCAGGGCCATAGGAAATGGGTTCAAGAAACAGGAGAAGCTGTGAGTCATTGTTTCCAGTAGCTGACAAGTTTTGAATGCTGGCTTTTCCTCACAAAGGCTGCTGAGCCGCACCCAGCCTCAGCTGCTGTCCATTAGAGCTCTCTGGCCAAAGCCCTACTCAAGAAGAGTTGCTTTCTTCTGAGGAGACCATCTTTGCAAGTGAGCACTCCTTCTTACAGAAGGCATACTGGCTTGTCACTTGAGGTGACGATGCTCCTGGTAGGGTGACCGTATGAAAAGGAGGACAGGGCTTCTCTGTCTTTAACAGTTGTAAAGAAAAGGGAATTTCAGCAGATGTCAGCTGTATGCATGCAACACCTGGTAAAATTCCCTCTTCATCATACAAGTTAGAGCTGCAGGTGCCCTGCCCTCTTTTAAATCTGGTCACTCGAGGATAGCTCCTGCACCTTTAACTGTTGTGTTGAAGAGGGAATTTCACCAGGTGCTGCATGCATACAAAGGACACCTGCTGAAATTCCATTTTCTGCTAAAGATACAGGATCCCTGTCTTCATTTCCATATGGCCACCTTAGAAAGGAAGGATGATGGAAAAAAGGAGGGATATAAACACACTAAATAATACTGCACAAAAATGAGCTCGAAGGTTCTTTGACTTGCAACAGCTGTTGGCCTATCAATTGTTTTTAAATGTAGATGTGGGGAGCTTTACCACATATCTCAGTAAGGAGCTGGGCTTGATCTTTTATTTACATTCATCGCCTTTTGAAGACTGCTCGGAGAAAGTGCATAATTGAGTGGGCCACAGTCAAGTCTATAGAATCCAGTGCACAGGTGTGCTTCTTCCTCACGCTACTTGTAGACCCGCAACAAACAATTCAGGACTGGCATTTGATACCCTGAATTTTAGCAGCCACACACCTGTCTGAGGGACTACATGAAGGGTGAGCACAGAGGAAGAACACCCCTTTTCATTACTTTTCCCAGAGTGAATGAGAGGCTGTGTTGAATTACTTCACTGTCCTCTGTGATGTAATGGAAACTCACAATACAATTGTGGTCTTTCCTCCAACCCCATCTTTGGAACATATATTTTTCTCACTGTGTTAAAGATCAACTAAAACAGCGACAGGTGAAGTGTGGAGATGAGAAAGGATTCAGGGAAGAGAGAAACCTGGAGAGGGGTGAGTCAGGAGAAAGGGACAGAAAATCTCTCTGTCTCCTTCTGTGATTTGAGGCAAGTAGAAGATAAATCTGATGCGTTAGACAACCTGTGAGGTTTCCACAAATGCCAGAATGAATCTTAGCATAGGACCTCTCTTGGTGACATATAAGAGGAAAAAGACAACAGAAAATAGTTAAATGCAAAACAAAGGTAGCCTTAAAACAAGCTACAATACCAAAATATAGCCAACAACAGCCACACCTCACTTACCTCAGGTCTAAAAACAACTGGTGTACATAGGTAGCATAGAGCCAACAGGGTTAGTAGTCGCTGATAGCCTTCTCCACCATGCATTCACCTAGCCCCCTTTTAAAGCCTTCCAAATTGGTAGCCATCACTACACGTTGTGGTAGTGGATTGGTGGACATCACCACATCCTGTGGTAGTAAATTCCATACTTTGACTATGTGCTGTGTGAAGAAGTACTTCCTTTTATCCATCCTGAATTGCCCACCAATCAGTTTCATGGGATGACCCCCAGGTTCTAGTATCATGGGAGAGAAAGAAAAATGTCTCCCTATCCACTTTCTCCACACCATGCACAATTTATACACCTCTATCATGTCGCTTCTTACTCTCCTCTTTTCTAAACTAAACACTCCCAGAAGTTGTATTCCGAAACATACACATCTTGTGCTGCTGCTCCAAAGAAATTCTGAGACCTTTTTTTTCCCTTTCTTTTTTTAAAAGGCAAATCCTATCATACATCCAGACATCACAATTGTTTTGATCCTCTAAAATATTGTTAAACCCAGTTTGTTTTTGAAATTCTTTAAAAAAATTATACTAATTTCTGCTCTGGTTTTATGTGTCTTGGCTCCCTTATACTGAGCTAGAAATGCTGAGAAGTTCCTGGTTTGAATTTTGCCTCTGCCGTGAACTCTTGGTGTCCCTAAACAAGCACCAAAATATTGTCACTTCAGTTCTCATCTGCAGTATGGGATGGGGTGGGGTGGGAGTGGGGGAACTATACTAAACTATACTACAGGGTTTTGTAAGGATGGCTGAGACAATATATGTGGACCTTTTTGAATGCTGAACCTATAAAATCTCAGTACTACGATACAGTATCGTTGGCTTGAATTACCTGGATATATTTCTGTGATGTTAAGGTCATGTATCAAAAGCTAGCATTGGATCTGAAACTCAATATTTGGAGGACAGGAGATTCAAGAGGAATTGATAGAAGAAGTCTCCTGAATAAAGAGGTTTCAAAGTGCTGGCTTTGCATTTTGCCTGGGGAAATACGATGTACAACTTCAACTGTACCAATTGAAGATGGGTGAGAATCTCAATTCAGTTTGTTCTTGATCAGAATTTACCAAAATTTGGTAAGTTCTTCCTATTCATGAGAGTGTTCTGCTATGGCTGGATCAGGCTGTGTGCTAGGGCAAACTAAGGCAGGGGAGGAATCTGTCAGCAAGTCAGGGAAACGCCAGGCATGGTTGAACCAGCCCAGGAAAAAGGGCAGTTCAAGCAAAAGTAGTCAATAAATAGGCAAGGTTCATAGCACGGTTTTACCAGCCAAGAAGGAGAGTTCCAAGAGAAGGGTCTGAGGTGTGGTCAAGGTCAAAGCACAGGTAAGCAGTCCTAGGAGCACAGTCAAGTAGGTGTCCAAAAGTCAGCAGCACAGGAGCTCCATCGAGAACAAGGTCATGGCAACAAAGACACAAGGCATTGGAGCTGAGAGAAAGATGTTCCAGCTGCCATTTAAGCTTTAGCTGAAAGCTTTTGTAACCCGAGCTCTGACAGCCCCATTCAGAGACCAGGCTAAGTTCATCACATCACATCCCCTCTGGCAAAAGTCCTAGTCCCTTCCTCCCAAGGAGGACTTGATTCTTGGACAAACTTTTTCGACAAATGGCACTCCATTGGCTGTCTATGGTCTTAGCTTGTTCGTTCAGGTGCTGGAGTTCTAGGGTGGGGCTGGGTGGTAACTCAGCATCTCCCACTGACTCAGAAGTAGAGCTGTCCAGCTTTCAAGGAGGGGGGAGAGATCTGAAGTCATTTCACTTGAGGAACCATGAGTTCCTTTGTCAGCCACAGATCCCCACCCAAATGACCTATTCCTTAGAATCGTCTGGCTCAGAAGACTCATGACTTTTCTCTGACGAGGGTTCCTCTGGGGGTGGAGCATAACACAGAGAAAAAACACATGAGATTTCAAAAAATACAAATGTGGGGAAAAGCTAAACTGTCAGAGTCACCCATCTCTACCTTCTGCTCTTCCGTTTCCAGGCCTCAACATCCCTGCAAGTAAGGCAAACATCTCCAGTGAGGAAGCTGATGTACTTGTGTGCAGGCTCTCTTTGTAATGTAGAACACTGCAGGATTCAGGTTCTAAGTCATGCAGGGAACATTCACAGGGACAACAGGCTCCCTGCTGTGATTCTAAGGCTGGATGTGGCGACAACAGGAAACGCTGGCTGGGGACAGTGGCG
Organism: Elgaria multicarinata webbii; assembly: GCF_023053635.1. NCBI lineage: Eukaryota > Metazoa > Chordata > Lepidosauria > Squamata > Anguidae > Elgaria > Elgaria multicarinata. Next base: position 24,944,255 of record NC_086186.1, on the reverse strand, counting down.
GCGGCGGCGGGACAGAGCAGCTGGGGACATTGGTGGCAGCAGGACAGAGCGGCTGGGGACATCGGCGGTGGTGGTGGCAGCAGGACACAGGAGCTGGGGATGGCAGGGTGGCGAGACATGGATGGAGGGACAGGGGGTGATCGGAGGTGGGAGTGCTGCGGCTCGTCTGCCGCTTTTCCCGGCTACTCGCGCATAAGTGCAGTAGCCAGGAAAAGCGGCTGAATGGACCACATGCCCACAGTCCCAGCCTCAGCCCGACCTGAGGCCGGGACCGTGGGAAGAACTGGGCTAAATGGGGTTTCACTTACCCCGCGTCCAGGGAGGTTTCAGCCCTGCCTGACCCTAGGATCCCCTGTGCGTCATCTGGATGCACAGGGGTGAGCCTGGGGCGAGCACCAGGCTAAACCTCCATCTAGCAAGGCCCTCAGGCTTCATCTGCACCAAGCAGGATATTGCACTACGAAAGCGATATGAAAGCAGTATATAAAGGGCAGGACCCACACTATGTATGTTGTTTTACTATGTACAGCACCATGTACATAGATGGTGCATCATTATCATCATCATCAACATCACAACAACAGCAATAATAATCCTTTATAGCAGTATTGAAGTGCACTAACCACTGTTGGGGCCCATTGACACATACCATATACTGCTTTCACACCACTAATGCCTGCTTGGTGTGGTTCCTACCTTTTATATACCACTTTCATACCACTTTCATAGTGCTACATCTTGCTTGGTGTGGATGAGGCCTATATGTGTGAGGAGAAGAAAGTCAGAGTAGAGCTAGTAAAAGGGTTCTAGTGAATTTGACAGGTTCTCTCTTTCTTTGAAGTGAGTGTACCAGGATATCATAGAATCATAGAACAGTAGAGTTGGAAGGGCCCTACAAGGCCATCGAGTCCAATCCCCTGGTCATTGCAGGAATCTACATTACAACATCCTTGACAGATGGCTTTCCAGCTACCTCTTGAATGCCTCTAGTGTAGGAGAGCCCACGGCCTCCCTAGGTCATTGGTTCCATTGTCGTACTTCTCTAACAAGTCAGGAATTTTTTCCTGATGTCCAGCCAGAATCTGGCTTCCTGTAAATTGAGCCCATAATTCCATGTCCTGAACTCTGGGAGGATTGAGAAGAGATCCTGGCCCTCCTCTGTGTGACAACCTTTCAAGTATTTGAAGAGTGCTCTCATGTCTCCCCTCAATTTTCTCTTCTCCAGGCTAAACGTGCCCAGTTCTTTCAGTCTCTCCTCATAGGACTTTGTTTCCAGACCCCTGATCATCCTGGTTGCCCTCCTCTGAACACACTCCAGCTTGTCTGCATCCTTCTTGAATTGTGGAGCCCAGAACTGGATGCAATATTCTAGATGAGGCCTAACCAGGGCCTTATAGAGAGGAACCAGTACCTCACACGATTTGGAAGCTATACTTCTATTAATGCAGCCCAAAATAGCATTTGCCTTTCTTGCAGCCATATCACACTGTTGGCTCATATTCAGCTTGTGATCTACAACAATTCCGAGATCCTTCTCATTTGTAGTATTGCTGAGCCTAGTATCTCCGCCTTGTAACAGTGCATTTGGTTTCTTTTTCCTAGGTGTAGTACTTGGCATTTATCCCTATTAAATTTCATTCTGTTGTTTTCAGGAGATAGCACTATTTCACCCAGGAATGGAATCTACCTCCTTTTTGCTCATTCTTTCTTTGTGTGTGTGTGTGTCTGTGTGTGTGTGTTTTAAAAAATCCCATTTGCAATCCTTAAGAAAACCTCCCCAAAATTGTCTGGCAGTTTTGCTGTACCAGCAAAAACACAGCTGTCATGGGAGGTCATGATAGATGTCTCCATCGTGACCCTTTTAGAACGTATATGTTCATATTACATTCCGAGAACCTTTCTGATCAATAGTCAGCTCAAATATTATTTTTTAAGAGAGAGACAGAAAGAGAGAGAGAGAAAGAGAGGAGAGGGGCCTGGGGAATGATTGTGAAAGGGGTAGAAATGTTTCCATTGCGGCCTGCCTTCTGGAACACCCAGTGCCGGCATCTCCAGAGCCGCGTAGGCAGTCAGCGATCCGGTGTGTTATGTTTGCTTTATAATGAAAAGGTTGTTAGTTTAGAAAGGTGTGGGGGGGAGAGAAGAAGAAGTACAAACAACCGCTTCTCATTATGGGGAGCACAGAGACTCAAAACAAGTGGCATGTGATACTTGCCATATTGCTCTTTACTTTTTCCCCAGCACAGGATGCCAGCTTGTTCCTTCAAATTAAGACAATATGCTTATAGGGATGGGCTGTATTGGCCATCCATCTTCCTTTTTTGTAATCTGGCTCCCATCAAGCTGAAATGAAGCCATTTCTTCTGACTGTGGCTGATTAAACACAGAGTAAACCTAGATCTCTAAGGAGGCTGTAATGATTCTCCGCAGACGTAATGTCAGACCCTGCACCTGCAGCTTTCAGCTCTCCCCACTTCCATCGTAAAAAGAAGCATCTGTTACGGAGAAGTGTTATCCTCTTTTTTTTTATCATCGATGGTTATCTTTCTGTTTGAATACACCTACTCCATTTGGGATAAATTACAAGCCATTGTGAAAGTAATGAATGGTCGCTCCGGAAGCGCTCGGTTATGGGAGATGAGAAGGGGGTGTGTGAGAGAGAAGGGCAGAACACCTTCCACCAGAGTGTTATTTATCCCAGCGAAAGTTGAAGACTTGGTGGCCTGTGGAAAACCTTTCTCCAGGCAACAGTTAGGAATGGAGGACCATCAACATGGAGCAATGGGAGAGAGGATGACAGAGTTCCCAAGGGAGGTTGTGGGCTCTCCCACACTAGAGGCATTCAAGAGGAAACTGGACAACCATCTGTCAGGGATGCTTCAGGGTGGATTCCTGCATTGAGAAGGGGGTTGGACTCGATGGCCTTGTAGGCCCCTTCCAACTCTGCTATTCTATGATTCTATGATTCTAAGTCTGTGGGCTTTCTGATGATGTGTTCCCCAATTTCTGATGAAGGAGGAGAATGTGGAGATGTAGGCATTCCTTCAGTCCAGTCTAGCTTTTTAAAACTTTCAAAAAGGAGAAGGGTTTGTTGTGACATGGACATCGAAAACAACACCTGTGGCCCTCGGAATCATAGTCCAATACTTTTGGAGGGCACAGGGTGGCATAGGCTAGCACAGAGGGTGTGCTAGGTGTGCCCAGGCACACCCTTTCCTCCTCCCCCACTGCTCCAATTGGAGCAAAAGAGGGAAAAGTGCACTTTCCATGGTATCTGGAAATCCCCGCCCCCCCCCCCCCCGACATGCTAATGGCAGCCACCATAAAAATGGTGTGGGAGAATTACACATTTTCTGGAGACCCTGAAAAGCATGCTTTCTCACACACACCCCTTAAGGCCCTGATTGGCACAGTGGAGGGGTGAGAAAGCATGATTTCCCCTTCTCTGCTCCAATCGGGGCCTTTAAGGTTCACACCCTAATGAAATGAGCTGCACATGCCTATGCAGGATGAAGAAAGTATAGGACAGAGGTGAAGAACCATAGGCCTAGGAGCCAAATCTGGATCTCCTGGGGCCCTAATTTTGTCCCCCAGGGCTCCCTCAATGGCCACTCCCCCTCCCCCAGACCCCCTCCCCCCCTGACTATTCATCATTTGGTTTTTTTAATGGCTTTTATGCTATTTTCCCCAATTCTAAAGGACTGAAATGCCTCTCCTGAGGTGAGGGTCGGCTCAAGACATTTCATCATTTGCGGCAAAGGACAAGATGTATGGAAGCCCAATGGACTATCAGCTGAATTTTACTAGCAGTGCAATAACATTCTCAACCATACCTAAGAGCAACAGGTGCAACAGCGGGTAGCATGTAGACATCAGTTCCAAATGACAAGAAAGGAGATTTCAATTAAACACTGGGAAAAGCTTCCTGAAGTACAAAGAGCTTTTTGAGCATGGGACACACCATCTCAGAAGGTTGCAGACTTTTCATACAGAGGCTAGAGGGCCATCTATCAGGGACACCATAGAGGTGGATTTCCCATCAGCAGGGAGTTGGAATAAATGACCTTTAAGGCCTCTTCCAACTCTATGATTCTATGAAATTGCCTGGGAATTGCACTCTAAGCTCCTCAAAGGAAGGGCAGAATGGACGTTAAACTCTGAGTTAGATGTGAAGTAGACTGAGAAAGAGTGACTGGCCCAAGATCATCCAGTAAGTTTCATGGTCAGCATCAAAATTTCTCCCTCTTGGGATGATTTTTTTAAAAAAAGAACAAGGGGGGAAAAGAACACTGGTCTCCTTGTTCCAAGCTGAACACTCTGTACTGGCTCATACTTGTCATCAATCAGGGTTCCTTCTATGTCCTGGATCCCCTGAACAACTCCTTAAGGATCTTTGCCTCCTTAAGAGCCCCACCTTCCTTCTTTTTACCTTCTCCTTCCTGGTAACATTCGGTTTAGGCCGTAGGTGTGGGGTGAATGAGACTCCAGACACTAGAGGATTAACACAACAGTTTACTGGTGCATAAAAAACAACATGATCATAATAACAGTGTTTAGTCAACAGAGCTGAGTGATGCAAAAGGCATTAAAATAAAATTTGCAAAAATGCAACTTCTTTTACCCTAAGCTGCACCTAAGCTTCTTCAAGCTGCATGTTTCTGCTCTTTCCTTATGGCTGTCTCTCTCTGTGTGTCTTTTATAACTTCTTTTCCCCAAAACAGAAAGTACTGGTACTACTTCCAAGAAATGAAACTTAACCAGGAATGTATCTTAATTGGAGAAATGAAACTACTACTCCCAGGGATGCCCCCTCCCAACAAAAAAATCCAGGCTTCTAAGATAGGATGACCATATGAAAAGGAGGACAGGGCTCCTGTATCTTTAACAGTTGTATTGAAAAGGAAATTTCAGCAGGTGTCATTTGTATATATGGAGAACCTGGTGAAATTTCCTCTTCATCACACCAGTTAAAGCTGCAGGAGCTATACTAGAGTGACCATTTTAAAAGAAGGCAGGACACCTGCAGCTTTAATTGTTGTGATGAACAGGGAATTTCACCAGGTTCTCCATATATACAAATGACACCTGCTGAAGTTCCCTTTTCTATGCAACTCTTAAAGATACAGGAGTCCTGTCCTCCTTTTCATATGTTCACCCTATCTAAGACCTGACTTTTTTTTCTTACTTTTTCCCCACTTTGCCTCTGTAGGCCTCAAAGCTTCACAGCACCATTGTATTGAATGGGAGCCAAAATTGGCCATGTGAATGTGAAAGGACAGGAAACAATATACTGGAGATGGTGTCGTGCTGTATGTCAAAGAGGGCACAGCAAAAAATAAACTAGAGACCTCGAAAGGGACAGACTCCACAGAATTGTTGCAGCTGACAATGACAGGCAGAGGGACAGTAGTTACTTTAGGGGGGAGTTTGGGGTGATCTCAAGACCACCTTGAACATGTCATATAATATATCCTGTTTCAGAGGCAGTATAACTCTCAATAACACAAGCATTTAGAGGTGTATACCATGGGAACGTGTAGAAGAATGATGTTGTGCCCATGTCCTGCTTGTGAGCTTCCTAGAAGCATCTGGATGGACACTATGGGAACAGAACACCAGACAAGCCCTAACATATAAACCCTCTGTAAATTATTGAAAGTCAACTGCAATTTTTTAGAAGACATTTTCCTGTGTAAATCTCTATGATAGGCCACTTTGTAGAATGTTCCCTGAATATTCTCCAACATTTTCCATAGTGGACACCATTTATTTTTTAAAAAAATAAAGCAGCAGCAACAAAAACCATCACCTTAGGAAAAAAGAAAACAGGTGTGTTATTGCCACTGCTACTGCTAATCCCAATCTCCAAGGAACTGTTAGAGAATTTCTCATTCCTCTGGAGAAATTTAGTGAAATGACACACACACAACCCCCTTCAACTTCTCTGCCTATAAACTGGGTGAAAAACTTCAAGTTACCCCTCTAAAATTATACCCCTACTTAACACAATTTCTGGTTTGCCAAAGTTTTAACACTTTCCAGATTACTTGGATAACTGCAGTAGTGCAGTGTCCTCACATTCATTTCTTGAGTGCATTTCTATGACAACAGAGTTTTTGTTCAAACGCTTCCTATCATCCTTCCTTGCTCAAGACTTTGAGGGGTCCATAGATGTAAGTTAGCTGGGATTAGTCATAGTTGTATGACTAATCATTGCACATCACTGGGAAGCAGTGCCCAAAAGTGGCCTACTAAAAATGAAATATACGGAGCAGATACCGGCCAGGATTTTGCGGGATGTCAATAGGATAAACGTATGAAAAATGTTTTGCTATCAGTTGAGAGGCGAGAAGCTCACCACAAAAATTGATCTTTCATCATAATATCTGTTCACCGCATCAACAGAAATGCATTTGGACAATACATCATCAGCATTATTGATTTTCTTCCATTTAGAGCCCTTTACACCCACGACCACATAGTGAACCAAAGTTCTCCTGAACTATCACAGTGGGAATGGTCAATTACATACATTACTGCATCGAGTGCATGGAAGGTAATAAGTCACGAAAGGTGGGAACCTCCGATTGTAAAACATTCACTTTGGTTCTTGCGTAGAATTTATCTTATCTTGTGGATTCTCTCTGTAGTCTTCTGTGACATGAAGATGTCAGTGTGCTCATGCTCCACTGCTGTTCATGTTGCATCAATGGGACCCACTGCCAAGAACCTAGCACTTCCTAGAACTGCCCCGGAAATGACCCAAAATGCCAATTTCCAGAATAAGGCATGTCACCCGATCTTTTTTTCTGCTGGTTCTGCTGATCTGGTCCATTCTTGAAATAAGTGCTTTGGCTCATTTCTAGTTGCACCAACATAGGGTCTCTCTGATGCATGAGCATAATCGGATACTTCCCTTTGAGCCCTACGTCCTATTATTATTATTATTATTATTATTATTATTATTATTATTATTATTTATTTATATAGCACCATCGATGTACATGGTGCTGTACAGATAACACAGTAAATAGCAAGACCCTGCCGCATAGGCTTACAATCTAATAAAGTTGTAGTAAACAATAAGAAGGGAAAGAGAATGCAAACAGGCACAGGGAAGTGTAAACAGGCACCGGGAAGGGTGAAGCTAACAGTATAGAGTCAGAACAAACTCAAAGTTTAAAAGCTATAGGGAAAAGAAAAGTTTTTAGCTGTGTTTTAAAAGCTGTGATTGATACGTCCTACTTCACCCTGCCCTTTCAGAGGTACCAAAACAGTCCATAGGGCCTTTAGCTGGAACTCTCCCTTTGCAACTAGCTCCATTGGCAGCTTTAGCATACAGTGACAGAGTCCCAGCCCAAGAAAGCAAGAGACGGCCCAGATCCTCTGCCCCATTGTAATATAAACATGTACAATGGAAGCCAGGTGCTTAGACAGAGGATAACTTGTAGGCATTCATTGCCAAAGTTATTATTATTATTATTATTATTATTATTATTATTATTATTATTATTATATTTATTTGTATCCCGCCTTTTGCCCAATGCTGGGCCTCAAGGCGGCCTTAAAAAGTTTAAAATATACATGGGGGGGGGGAGGGAAACAAAACCATAAACAATTAAAAAATACACAACAAAATTATAAAACATTAACATAGATGGAGGGCTGGATTATTCCCCAAAGGCCTGCTTGAACAAAAAAGTTTTAGCCTGCTTCCGAAAGCCCATCAAGGAGGGAGCCAGCCTAGCTTCTCCAGGAAGAGAGTTCCAGAGCACCGGAGCAGCCACCGAGAAGGCCCTCTCCCATGTTCCCACCAAGCGTGCCTGTGAAGAAGGTGGGACTAAAAGAAGGGCCTCTCCAGAAGATCTCAAAGCACGGGCAGGCTCATAGGGGAGAATACGTTCCTTCAAATAACCTGGACCTGAACCATATAGAGCTTTATAGGTCATAACCAGCACTTTGAATTGTGCTCGGAAACAGACTGGAAGCCAGTGGAGCTGTTTTAACAGGGAGTTAACTTTATAATGCAGTAGAGACCATGGCAAAACTCATCTATGAACAGGCATGAGCAAACGTTATTTTTTTTATTCCATTTATATAGAATCTGAGTCATATTTGTTAAGTACAGATGGACAATAACACAAACACCCCTGCTTTTCTGAGATTGCTGATGCTGTTCAGTAGGCTTTGAATGTCAGTACACCTTACCGCTATTGTCTGTTCAGCACAGCTAGCCTTGATTCTTTGTTCAGGATTGGTTACATTGATCATGTGTGTAGTGCTGTGTACTGATGTACCCAAAGGAAGGGCTGGTTCACATATGCATATACAACTCTCAATTTCTCTACTGCTGATCGCTGTATTCTTGATGACTGGCAGCTCAGCGTCTGACACTTCAAATGTAAGTGTCCAATTACATTGGAGGCAATGCGAGGCAGTGCAAACATTTTGCCCGTTCACACATGCATGTCATCACTACTGTAGGAGGAGCAGGAGGAGGAGGATTATATTTCACAAAAGCAAGTCATCCTCAGGGGGTCCTTCTCCGTGAGCTCCTGCCAAAGGAAGTGAGGCAGGTGGCTACCAGGAGGAGGGCCTTCTCCGCTGTGGCACCCCAGCTGTGGAATGAGCTCCTTAAGGAGGTCTGCTTGGTACCTACATTATATTCTTTTAGATGCCAGGTGAAGACCTTTTTATTTTCTCAGTATTTTAACAGTCTATAAATTAATTTTAACTTGGTGTTTTAAATTTGTAATTTTGCATTGCTGCTGATTTTATCCTGGTTGCGCTTTTATATTGTATTCTATATCATGGTTTTATGCTGTTGTTTTATGCTTTGAATGGTTTTAAATTTTGTGAACTGCCCAGGGAGCTTCAGCTATTGGGTGGTATAAAAATGCAATAAATAAATAAATAAATCTCTGCTAGGTAACAATGACAATTTATTTATTTAGAAAACTGTCCCTCCAAAACAACCCATTAATGTTCTCATGGATGCCTGACCTTGATGTTCCAGTCATCCCACATCACACATGCATGTGTGAATTCTACCCTATGTTAATAACTACATATTATTTATTTTTATTTTTAAGAATTTCTCCTTGATGGGAGTGGGGGAATGCTGGTTCTAACTAGACAAAATGCTTCTATAAAACAAAGCATTTGGTTAAGCCGTTTCGCGAAGCACTGAAACGTTCAAAAAGTAAAATTCTTTTGACATCCATGCAATCCCATTGACTTTAATGAGACTGCACACTGTCTCTCTCACTCACACACACACACACATACACATACACACACACACACAGACACCGACACTTAGAAGGAAGCTTGTGTTGTTGGCAACTTTCTTTATTCAATAAATAGTGCTGGAGCCAGGTTTTTTAAAAATATTTCTTGGGCTGTTGTGCTACATAGATTTAAGTAAACACCAAGTTCCATGTTCTCTTTAAAGTGTTCTGGCAATGTGTAGCAGAGCTTAAATGGGATCAGACTTTCTCGTGATGGGACGCAGTAGGTTGGATAATAGTTTAGTTCCACTCCACAATTTCAAAGGCTTCCGTCTTCTCTTTCTCTCCAAGAGAAACTTTCTCATTTTTATTTTTAGAAAACAATGATCAAAGTGCTTTTGAAGAGGGATCTTCCTCAATGTATAAAGAGAGCAAAAGATAGAAAATAAAATGTGGAGAATTATGCATATGGATTCAAAGACGATGCAGGAAAACAATCACCTTATTGGATCTGAGAAAGCGCTTTCTGGTAAGGAAAAGGTAAATCAGCATCCAAACTTGACCACTGGCCAATTTCTGGCAGATCACTTAATGCCTGCTGGCTGCTCAGATTCTTAGAATGAATGCCAGGCTGGGACACACTTTCAGCTGATTCAGCCAGCAAGGAGGACTTACCTACATTCTTAAAGCAAGAGTGAAAACTCAGAATCACTTCACACAGATAAGTAATGCCACAGCCATTAAGAGATGCTGATTATGCACTCTTCCTTTCTGCGTTTTTAAAACACATTAGTGGGACACGGACCATCATCAGACAGGATGAAATTGCATTTCCCTATCATCGCTATGGCCTCTTGCTGCTGTCCCACAATAGCGACAATTTCTTTACATGGGAAAGAAAGAGGAAGCAGCAACGACCACACGGTCTATTCAGTGGGCATTTTTATTGCGCTGCTTTTCCTGCATGCAGCAGGAAATGGCGGCAAGTTTTGCTTTTAAAAAAATAAGTCGGATTTACCAGGGACTACTTTGTTGTGGAAAAAAGACCTGAAGGCACGACAGCCAGACAACATCAACACTGAGGCCTTAGCTAGACCTAAGGTTTATCCCAGGATCATCCCAGGGTCATCCCTGTTCATGTAAATGATGCACAGGATATCCAGGGAGCAGGCAGAGATGACCCCAGGATGACCCCGGGATAAACCTTAGGTCTAGCTAAGGCCTAACAAGTGTGTGATAAAACTCTCAGCTGATGACACCCTTAGGGATCCTAGTCACCCTGTTGAGCAGCTGTAGTTCAGTGGTAGAAGACATGGCCTACATGCAAAAATTCCCAGATTCGACGCCTGGCATCTCCAGATTGGGCTGGGATCTGAAACCCTAGAGAGCTATTACCAGTCACTATAAGTAGACAACACTGAGCTAAAGGGACCAATGGTTTGTCTATACCAAGGCAGTGATCTATGTTTGCTGCTGATGACCAGCCAGGTTCTCAATCTGGGCATGATGGACATATCCATCTCGTGTTATTTTATTCCCAGCTCCTGATATTGTTTTTGAGCATGGAGGTTCCTTTATTTGCCAATAATTGACAGACCTCTTTTCCAGATAGTTATTTAGTCTTATTAACATCTACTTTCAAACTGCTTTAAAGTGATTTATATCGCCTATATTCAAATCCAACACATCTGGGAAGGGATGCAAAATCTGGATTTGTTTCTTTTTTTGCCATCCGTACATTCTCCTTTCAGTGCCACTTTCCCCATTCAAAGAAATTACTGCCTATTCTTGTCTTTTTCCCTGTCCACCCATCTTCTTTGCCTCATGCTGCTCAAAAGGGATTTCTTTGAAAGACCAATAGAAAGCCCCCAATCTCGGTTGCTAACTTACTTTCGAATTGTGCCATTGTCAGTATTAAACCAACACAACACAATACATTACAATATAATCCATTTATAGTGGTGCTTTATCATGCAAATAATTCAAGATGCCTAACAATAAACTAAAAAAAAAGTGGTGGTGGTGACAAATTGATAACACCCAACCATTGGAACGACTTAGAAAAGAAACCTTGAAATTTACTTTTCAAATCAGTAATGCAGCTTTTCTCCTCCCGAGACATGGAGATGATTCTCGATTGAGGATCTGCAGAAGAAACACCTTATTTTTAGCAATGTTATGGCAGTTGAATGAGCAAAGCAATATTAAATCAGACTCCTGAAAGGGAGAACTACTCTTAAGATCTTCAAGGAAGAAGATTAAAACAGTACGTGGGTGCATTAGTTTAAGTCAGCTTGGTGATGAAAGAGAGAGGGAAGAAAGAAAGGAAAGAAGGAATGAAGACCTGTAAGAACTTCAGCTGATGGATATAACATGCAAGAATAAACAGAATGTATTTATTTAGCCCACCTTTCTTTATTTGTGGAACTCAAAAGTGGGTACATGGGATTCCCAGGCAGGCTCCCATCTAGATATTGACCAGACCTAAAACAACTACTTTGGTTGAACTTTGGGAGAAACATCTTGATGGTAACAGCAGTTTGACAATGGAACCAATTAAGGTCCGCTCTCCCTCGTGGAGGTGTTCAAGCAGAGGCATGTGTTGAGGATGCTGTCCCTCTGGATTGGACCAGATGGCCTTCAAGACACCCTCCAACTCTTAAGATTCCATGATTCTATAACAAAACAGTCTCATTACACCTTAAAGACTCACAGATGAGATGCATGAAGCATTGGCAGAAAAACAATTGACAGAAATACATAGACACACACCTGAGCCAAATGTCAATGAAATGCAATAAATGCAAATTGTGAAAAGTCAGTTAAATGTAGGCAAAGTGTGCATTCATGTGCTGCTTATGTTGCAATAGACTAATATTCTGTGCTGCTTATGTCACAATAGACTAATACGGCAACCCCTCTGGAATTTTGGACCACACCAGGACCCAGGGCTGGGCAGAGGGGTGGGTGGGCAGTGGGGCCAGTTGGCATGGGCCTATGATTTTGAGGGAGCCTACTTCGAGTCCCCCTGGTAGAGGCAAAGATGTGTTATAGACATCTTGAATAAAAGTGCTTGCCATTACCTTTTAAAAAAATTGTTCTAGTTCATACGAAATAGTTCATTCTAGAACTGATTTTAAAATACTTAATGAGCAGTTTGAAATGGAGCCTACATTTCCCATCTGGCCTGGGCCTATTATCAGCTTTGCCCGGCCCGGCCTGGACCTGCTTAGCTATCGTATATTGGTTACATCATGTGTCCTCAGACCACACTCCAGTGAAATTGCAGTTAGGATCTTGACTGGACATGCTGTTGCATGCTATTGAGTTGGTCTTCTAGGGGCTCCATTTTAGAGATCTATGTTTGTCAGACCTAGCTCCTGCCAAATCTAGGAGCAAGTTCTGGAAATGGGCCCCTTTTCCCTCTGACAATAGAGCAATCTCACCCTGGAAGGGGTGTTCTATGCCTTCCCACTTAATTTTCTCTGTCCTGTTGTTGCAACAGAGACTTCTTTGCTGGGCTAACCACATATCTACCTTATATTTTCTCTTTTGGCACAGTCAAAATCCCTTCTTGACACACTCCAGAATCCCACTTCAGAATATGCAACAACATCCATGTCTAAGCATTTTTAGGAAACATTGCTTGGCCAACCTGCTTAGGCTGAGTTTTAGAGCTCAGACTTCACCTGATAAAGAAGGTGGAGATGTTTTAACCAGTTGTGTTTGATGGAGATGGCTGGCTTGATTGCTTTTCTCTCTCTCTCTCTCTTTCACACACACACACACACTGCAATCCTATGTGTGCACAAAGGTAAATTCCACTGTGTTCCATGTAGTTTATTTCCAGGTAAGTCTGTAAGGATTGTACGCACGCACACACACACATGTGCGCACGCACACACATATGCACATGCCATCGAGTCCACAGCTTGAGAAAAAACACATAAACAAGAAAAGCTAATTTTACCGGCTAGATGGCTCCGTGTGTATCATCTGCTTTCCTCCAATCTGAATTCCGTCTTTCTTGCTGTGCTGTAGCTTGGAGAGAATTTTTACAGCAGAGTTGTAAAAACCCGGAAAACAGGAGAGTTTATGGTCGAACCACTAGCAGACCTTTAACTATAGCAGTATTCATGGTTACCACTACAAGGAAGGTATTATGTTGGGAAGGCAGTAAAGTTAAACCTGCCCTCAGGGCGTTCTGAAATGTTAACGGCTCGTGCATACACTTAGAATTTTGGAGCACAGGTGTTTGCCTTGGAAAAGAGTGCTTGCATCAAAGCTTACACCAGGCTTTTTTTTTTTAAAAAAAAATGCTTTTGTCTGTGGTGCTAGAAACATTTCTATACTTGTGAACAACTACATTTGATTAAAAGCTGTCAGATTTATCTACTTAGGCGGAGGGAAGAAATATGTGCTTTCGCTAGAAAGGAAATCAATGTGTCTTTTTGATAGATGCAGACGGGAAAATTGGGACAGTGTCACTTTAAATGGCAAGGGAGAGAGCCAACCAGACACTACCATTAGCCACTGGCATAATTGTAGTGGAGCAAAGCTGCCCTTTCTATCATATAATCCATGTTTACGGAATTAACTTCCGACGGTGAGGCAACATGGCTGTGCCAAATGAGGGGCTTGTGACGGAGACGGGTGTACGAGAATTACGTTTCTATGCGCAAATCGTGCAGACGTCTGCCATTTGCAATCATGAGTGTGCGCTTTCCCCATTTGAATGAGCCAAAAAAACAAACAAACTTGAAAATAGAAGCAAGCCAAAACAAGATTCAAAGTGATTTGGGGAGAATTTAGGAGAGTTTGAAAAACGCTGCTGCTGCTATCCCGGCTCTCACAAAGAGGGGTACCGCAGGGCTCAGTCCTGGGCCCAGTGCTCTTCAACATTTTTATTAATGATTTGGATGAGGAGGTGCAGGGAACGCTGATCAAATTTGCAGATGACACAAAATTGGGTGGGATAGCTAATAACCCGGAAGACAGAAACAAACTTCAAAGTGATCTTAATAGGCTGGAGTGCTGGGCTGAAAACAACAGGATGAAATTTAATAGGGATAAATGCCAAGTCCTACGTTTAGGAAATAGAAACCAAAGGCACAGTTACAAGATGGGGGATACTTGGCTCAGCAATACTACAAACAAGAAGGATCTTGGAATTGTTGTAGATCACAAGCTGAATATGAGCCAACAGTGTGATATGGCTGTAAAAAAGGCAAATGCTATTTTGGGCTGCATTAATAGAAGTATAGCTTCCAAATCACGTGAGGTACTGGTTCCTCTCTATGCGGCCCTGGTTAGGCCTCATCTAGAGTATCGTGTCCAGTTCTGGGCTCCACAATTAAAGAAGGACGCAGACAAGCTGGAGCGTGTTCAGAGGAAGGCAACCAGGATGATCAGGGATCTGGAAACAAATCCCTATGAGGAGAGACTGAAAGAACTGGGCATGTTTAGCCTAGAGAAGAGAAGACAGAGGGAAGACATGATAGCACTCTTCAAATACTTAAAAGGTTGTCCCACAGAGGAGGGCCAGGATCTCTTCTCGATCCTCCCAGAGTGCAGGGCACTGACTAATGGGCTCAAGTTAAAGGAAGCCAGATTCCACCTGGACATCAGGAAAAACTTCCTGACTGTTAGAGCAGTACAACAATGGAACCAGTTATCTAGGGAGGTTGTGGGCTCTCCCACGCTAGAGGCATTCAAGAGGCAGCTGGACAAGCATCTGTCAGGGATGCTTTATGGCGGATTCCTGCATTGAGCAGGGGGTTGTACTCAATGGCCTTGTAGGCCCCTTCCAACTCTGCTATTCTATGATTCTATAGGACAGGCAGAGAGAAGGGGTGTGTGGAATGGGACGTGTGCCCACACCCAGAAGAAAGAGGGCACAGGTGTTGCGTGGACAATTTTATTTCATTGATTACAGGTGAAATCTACAGCAGGAACCAACCTGCTGTGCAAGAATCAATGGAGGCAGGGGTCACCAACTCACCTGCATTTTTAAGGCTGAACCTAACCCTCAGTAGAAGTTGCATATTGTGCACTTCTATTCAGTCAGACATAATTTGTTGATTGGCTGAAGCCCTCCCAATGTTCCATACCACTCCTCCAAGCCCCAGGACTTTGGATTTTGTGCTCTGGACAAGTTTCAAAGGAGGTGGGTATCCTTCTGTTCTGGCATCCCCACGGCCTTTAAAGAAACATCTAGGAAATCCCATTTCACCACAAATGGCACTCACCAATGAATGATTTGGTAATCCCTGTCCCCACACTGTCCTGCCATTGTGACCTGCCTATTTGATCTCAGTACCCTCCATGCCTATCATCACTCTGCCCCATCCTACTCAGGATCAGTGGAGTGTAGGGAGGAGGAGAAGGCTTGCATCCCACTCTCAATCAGGTTCACAGGTAAAAGGATCCTTACTTGGTCCCAAGACATCCAGGGCAGATCTATACTAGTTTTATAACATTGTTTCTGTCCATTTCTAATGTTGTTATCTGTTTCGTTTTTTTAACATCACAGGGCACACTCAGGGAATGTAGCGTTACTTACCTTTAGCTTTGACGATATTCATTCATTATAGCAGGGCAGACTGTTTGTTTGTTTATTTATTTATTTATTTATTTCCCTTATATACTGCTCCCATAGCTGGGGCTCTCTGGGTGGTTTACAGAAATTCTAAAATTAAGATAAAAACGAGTATACAAAATTTAAAATTCTAAAACACAGAACATACACACATAAAGCATTAAAAACCATTAAAAAAAACCTAAACATGTGGGTGATTAAGATGTGCCGCCATATGCCTGGGCAAAGAGGAAAGTCTTAACCTGGCGCCGGAAAGATAGCAGCGTTGGTGCCAGGCGAGCCTCGTCAGGGAGATCATTCCACAGTCTGGGGACCACCACCGAAAAGGCCCTGTCCCTCGTTGCCACACTCCGAGCCTCTCTCGGAGTAGGCACCCGGAGAGGACCTTAGATGTTGAATGTAGCGACCGGGTATATTCACGTCAGGAGAGGCGTTCCGTCAGGTATTGTGGTCCCAAGCCGTGTAAGGCTCTATAGGTCAAAACCAGCACCTTGAATTGGGCTTGGAAACATACAGGCAGCCAGTGCAAGTGGACCAGAGCAGGTGTTATATGGTCGAACCTTCTGTTTCCCGAAATCAATCTGGCCGCTGCATTTTGCACGAGCTGCAGCTTCCGAACCGTCTTCAAAGGCAGACCTACGTAGAGTGCATTGCAGTAATCTAACTTGGAGGTTACCAGAGCATGGACAACTGAAGCCAGGTTATCTCTGTCTAGATAGGGGCGTAGCTGGGCCACCAACCGGAGTTTGTAGAAGGCACTCCATGCCACCGAGGACACCTGAGCCTCAAGTGACAATGATGGATCTAAAAGAACCCCCAAGCTATGAACCTGCTCCTTCAGGTTCTGTCATTGTAGCTAGAACAGCCTCTTCTCTGTGATTAGCAGAACTGCTCTGTTTGCTCTGCCCACTTCCTGTTCTCTTTCCTGCACCAGGCAAAACGCTGCTAGAGCAGTTGCTAAAGGTGGGTAACGGAAGCGGAAATGCCCCCAGGGAAGCAGCTGGCTATTCAACTCACTTTGAAATTTCTGGAGAAGAACTAATGATGATAGAACGGGGCACACACAATCAATTTAAGCGCTACTACTGAGCAACACTGAAAGGGGACAATGAAATAAAACCGGTAAGTACAACTCATTAACAACGTTAGATAAACAGGGTCATGTGATGCTGTGGATCACAGTAACCCATTCATAATGTTAGAATACCAGTAGTGTAGATTCTCACCCAGTCTCGCCTTCGCAAAGACTCACTTACATCGAATTCTGGAATAGTTCTGGCGGGGGACTATATGTTGACTCAGCCTTCCATCCTTCCGAGGTCGGTAAAATGAGTACCCAGTTAGCTGGGGGAAAGGTAATCACGGCCGGGGAAGGCAACGGCAAACCACCCCGCTATAAGGCCTGCCAAGAAAACGTCAGCAAAAGCTGGCGTCCCTCCAAGAGTCAGTAATGACTCAGCGCTTTCATGAAAGGTTCCTTTCCTTTCCTATAGTCCTTGGCTTTACCAGCCAACATGCCATTGCTCCCTGCAACCATATGCTCTGTTGACTTCCCACCTCCCCCTGTACAATGCTGACCCCAGCCCTTTTGCCGGACTCAGACTCAGAAAAAAAGAGTGCTGTTGGGTTGGCTGATCCAAGGTCCTTTAAAGCCATCCTATGGGGTAGGGGTTGTAATTGGCCAGCCTGTAATTCAGTGATCCAACTAGTAAAGCTAGAATTCTATCTGTCACGGTCTGAAAAGCCAGGACACACCAGACCTTGCCATGCGCTACCTAATTCTAATGCTGGAATAAGTGGGTTGCAAAAGCAGGGGGAAGAAGGAAGGTCCTTAATAAAATCCACATGCCTGACCCCACCTTGAGTCCTTCCACATATCATGAACCTCATAACCATCAAAAGCAGTCATTATGGCAGGGGTGTAGACCATCTTTCAGCCCAAGGGCGGAATTCATTTATAGAGAAGATCTCAGAGGCCACATTTCAGTGATGGTCGAGATTGAACATAAGAACATAGGAAGTCCCATGCTGGTCAGACCAAGGGTCCATCTAGTCCAGCACTCTGTTCACACAGTGGCCAACCAGCTGTTGACCAGGGACCAACAAAGCAGGACACGGTGCAACAGCACCCTCCCACCCATGTTCCCCAGCAACTGGTACATACAGACTTACTACCTCAGATTCCAGAGGTAGCACATAGCCATCTGGGTTAGTGTTAGAAGCCCTGATGTTGCCATTAGTAGCCATTAATACCTGATGGAACGCCTCTCCCGACATGAACCTACCCGTACACTGCGCTCAACATCTAAGGTCCTCCTCCGAGTGCCTACTCCGAGGGAAGCTCGGAGGATGGCAACAAGGGAGAGGGCCTTTTCAGTGGTGGCCCCCCGACTGTGGAATGATCTCCCCGATGAGGCTCACCTGGCGCCAACATTGCTATCTTTTCGGCGCCAGGTCAAGACTTTTCTCTTCTCCCAGGCATTTTTAACAGCATTTTAACAGCATTTAACAACGTTAAGTTTGTTTTTAATGGACCCCACAATTGTTGTTTTTAAATGGATACTGTTGTTTTTATACTGTTTTTTTATGTGTGTGTTTTTGTTTTTGTTTTAAAAAAAAAATTGTATACTTTTAATGTTTACTATTTTAAAATGTTGTAAACCGCCCAGAGAGCTTCGGCTGTGGGGCGGTATATAAATGTAATTAATTAAATAAATAAATAAATAAATAAATAAATAGCCTTCTCCTCCAAGAGGGCAAATGGGATGGAACCAAAAATAAATAAATAAATAAATAATCCAGGCATATTGTGTCTTAAAGGTCTTACTGCCAGTAGCTGTGTCTTTGGGGAAGCTATCTATTTAATTATTTGTAACATGTATATACTACTGAAAATAAAAGAATCTTTCAGCAGTTCACAACATTAAAATGGAGCCTGATCAGATGACACACTAAACCATGGTTAGGCTGCTAAATCCTTTGCAGCAAATGGTTATTGAGTTTGTTTAAACCATGGTTATGTAAGGAAACCATCATGGTAAGGAATGGTTTACATGACACACTAAGCCGTGACATTTAGCTTAAAATGCTTAACCACTGTGGCCTAGCATTTTGTTGGAACAGGGTCATACAATATTAAAAACACTTGAAAGACAGCACTGAACCACTTCCAACTACATTAAAGGAACAGTAAAATGGAGTGGCAAAATTAATTTGCTTGCAGCCCAGGGAAAGCCTTGGTGAACAAGTGTGTCTTCAAGAGGTGTTTATAAGATGCCACATTTTCTGTCCCCTGAACTACGTAAGGGAGGGTTTTCCAAGTGGTGGGTACCACCACTGAGAAGGCCCGCTGTTGGGTACTTCATGGTGACATTCTGTAGAATTAGGTTGACGGAGAGCTACTATGCAAATGCTGGGAAACTACCATATGATTGACAGTTGAAGGGAGTGAGTGGAGTTAGGGGTAGGGGGCGTGCCCATCTTGGGAAACTCACAGGGAAAGACTGGGACCCCAAGTGATCCAGAATTGCTCGATGTCTCTGAGATTCAACAGCCTGGAGTTTAGGGGTGTATCACAAAAGGTAAGGGGGGACATGCCTTCTCTGTCTTTCCTATGATTTGAGAACTAATGTAATTCACCAGCTCTTGAACACTGCTGCTGTACTTAATGGAAGTTGAGCAACAGAATGGCTCAACAAGCTTCCGGAAGGTTGACACACACACACCCAACACTACCTTCACCCACCTGTACCTGCAAGATAAGCAGGAATTACCTGCCTATCCTTTTAAGCACTCGCAGATACAAATCGAACACAGCCGGCCCATTACATTTATGGCCCTCCTGTTTGTTCCCTGTATGGCACATACATTAATTACCGAAATATTTTTCAACTTTACTTTTTCTTTTCCTTTCCTTTTGCTTGCATGGCATTGCTGTATGTTTTGGCTTTCTGATTAGGCGAAGGTACCGGCCATTTATTTATGAGAATTAATCTCTCCGACATAATAAAACCTACGAACACCGTATGTGTTTTTATAATGAATGTGGGCTCAGCTTCCTTTTCTGGTTTTTAAGGGGTCGGCCCCGAAAGTCAACATTATGTTAACATTTTTTATTTTTTTTTGCAATACGTAAGTGGTGCCAAAACCTATTACAGTTGTAGTAAATTTTGATTGCATAGGTTGCTTGTGATTTTATGTCTAAAAGATAAAGACAATATTCGGAATACCTCCTTCTTTTTCATGTATAAATTACTTCCATAAAATACTGTTTTGAAAACAGTTAAAGAAAGGGAAGGGGAGACAAATTATTTTATTGAGAGGAAAAACTGGATTCTACACTAGCAGTACAATCCTATACATAGGGTGGCCATAGGAAAAGGTCAAGAGGGCAGGGCTCCTGCAGCTTTAACTGTTGTGATGAAGAAGGAATTTCACCAGGTGCTGCATGCAATGAATGCAAATGACACCTGCTGAAATGCCCTTTTCTGCACAACTGTTAAAGGTACAGGAGCCCTGTCCTCCTTTTCATATGGTCACCCTACCTATACATGTCTCCTCAAAAGTCAATCCCAGTGAGATGAGTTTAATTTACTTTGAGAAGTATATATACGATTACAGCCTAATGCTACAATCCAATGTACTCTTAAAAAGGAAGGAGCCCCAATAAACACAGTGGGATTTACTGATGAGTAGGGATGGGTCAGTCTGTTTCTGGCCCTTGTCAATATCACACCTGCTCCTTCAGAAGTCCACTACACCACTACTCTTTCCCAACGCTTCTACCAGAGATCTTATGAGTGGAAATCATGGGGAAGGGCAGCCTCAATACATTTTGCTGCCTAAGAACTTAGGAAGAGCCCTGCTGGATCAGACTCAGGGTCCATCTAGTCCAGCATTCTCTTCACACAGTGGCCAACCAGCTGCCCATGGGAAACCCACAAGCAGGACATGGTGCAACAGAACCCTCCCACCCCTGTTCCCCAGCAACGGGTGCACACAGGCTTATAGCGTCGAATACGGGAGATAGCACACAACCATCAGGGCTAGTAGCCATGGATAGCCTTCTCCTCCAGGAATTTATCCAACCCCCTTTTAAAGCCATCCAAGTTGATGACCATCACTACATCTTGTGGTCGCAAATTCCATAGTTTGGCTATGCACTGTGTGAAGAAGTATTTCCTTTTAACTGTCCGGAACCTCCCAACAATCGGCTTAATGGGATGACATGAGATGGAGCAGCAAGTGCTAGCCCAGCCCCACGCTATGTAGACCTTATGTATGGTTTTTGTGTGTGTTGCATTTACTTCTGGAGGATGGGTTGGATAGCCTGATCCTAGCCATGTTGATAGCGCAGGAGGAATGGCCAGTGGCACATGTGTGTGTGTGTGTGTGTGTGGTGGGCTGCCAATGCCCTCCTCTAGCATCTCCTGCTCGAGGCAGCTGCCCCAATTTGTCCAATGGTAGGGTCAGCCCCATGCTGGAGATTGAGCCAGGGAGTTTCTGTAGGCTCCACCACTGAGACATGGCCCATTCCTAACCTTCTTAATTGCCCCACTCCCACAGAGCTGCCTGGTCCCATCACTGTTTGGGCCAGCCCTAGGCATAAAACATACATTGGGAATCGCAGCTGTATGCAATGTCAGGAGATTCATGAATAATTTTGCAGCTTGTGGCTGTGCGACATCTGACACATGTTCAAAATACTCCCTTTCTTCTGAAACTTATTAATGGTCCCCCAAAACATGAGAATCTCGACGCGGGTAATGACGAAATCGAAATCGGCCCTCAGAAGTTTCCTGACACTCTGCATCCCTCGATGGGCGTTCCAACTTTTCAGTATCTGGAAAGCAGAGCAACAGCATTTCTGCCGGATAGGGTGGTTGAAAATAAATAAATAAAAGGAAGATTGATAAAGCAAAGCAATTGGAGTTATTTCCTATGCATGAAATTGATTAAATGCTTCACTAAATGGCTTATAAATTTGCCTCTCATATTTCTGTCACCCACTGAAAAAGATTACAGTGAGCCCGTCGATGGCCGTGTTGTATACAATACCAAATTACAAAGGGTTGTAAAAACTAATGTTTTGTTTAAAGTTTTGAGCAGGACCATATGCCTTCAGTGACCTTGAGTAAGCTATTCTAATTCAAAACATTTCAAAGTGGATAAAGGGGGGGGGGGATAAGAGTGTGTGGAATCCATCTGCATAATCAGCCCCAACCCATGTGGTTTAGTCACTATGTAGAACTTTTTTTGAACTTCTGTGGAAAAAAGAATGCCGGGCATTTACACAATTATGTGTATGTCACAGATATAGCCTTTTGAACCACATAATGCACACAGAGGTGCTGTGAGGATAAAATGTAGCAAGGAGAGAGTCAGTATATACTTCTCTGAGCTCTGTAGACTAAAAGCAGGATAAAAACGAATGTCAGAATATAAAAAGAAGCCTCTTGGATCCTATAAGAAAGTCAATTTCAGCCGGTGTCCTGTGTCCACAAATGGCCAACCAGGTGCCTTTGGCCAGAAAGCAGACCATGAAGGCAATATATAGGGGTGCAATCCCTACCCCTCATGCTGGTGCACCCAGCAACCTCATCACCCTACCTTCTGTATGTTCTGAACATTTCAGAAGGGGTGATTCACACATTCTAATATACAGGTGTGGAATCCCTCTCTGAGACCTTGGCCCAATCAAGTGGAAGACTCTGCTGTGCCTGTGCAATGTCTACACAGCCTCGTCCAATGTGTTCTCAACATGTGGAGGGTAGGGGACGTTGGATGGTCATAGGAGGAGGGTTGGAGCTAGCTTGTGCCACCCTTTGACGCCCTGCATATCTTCTCAATGCATAGGGGAGTGGGTGAAGGCCTGTAAACTAGACTTTCTGTAGAGCAAGCATAGCCATTGAAAGATTGGATCTCCTTGAATAACTGTGATGACCAGACGTGATTACCAAACCATACTCTTCCTAAATCTGCAAACATGAGATCGCAATGACAATTAGGGATGTACAGATTTTGTAAAATCTATTCCATCTACATTTCGCAGTTTGGCAAGTGCCTTTCAGTCCATCTTACATTCATTGGCAGAATAGGATGCTTTTCCCCAGTTGCCCAAATATGTGCAAATTCGCATTTGTGAAAGTGCACGAATCCCCAATTTTAACCTACACACTGCATCTAACACTCAAGCTCTCATAACCCACAGACTCATCTTAATCAAACTCCCCTGCTCATACTACACAAACTCATCTACCCCCTCCTCTCACTCCTTTAAATACGTATAGATACATTTCTCTAGCTCCTCCAACTCTTAACTCAGCCAATCTGCACTCCCCCTCAACCATCCATTCAACACTCAGGCATTCAACCCCTCTATATTAATTGTAAATACCTTGAGGCCTACTTATTTCCTGAACCTTATACATAATGTATTATATATATATATATATATATATATATATATATATATATATATATATATATATATACATACATACATACATACATACACACACACACACACACACACACACATAACAAATAAGGCAACTGAACATCACAGGGGCTGTGCATGCCCCTACTTCTGTCCTTCATGCTCAGAGCTGAGGCTGCTGCTGGTGGGGGTGAGGACACTGGGGGTGTGCCACTCTCCATGCATTCTGACAACATGTGAAGTGAACAACTGAACAGGGATTATAAGAGCTTCATCCCACGTACCTGTTTCCCTCGAATTATCCCCTACAGCGCTAAACTGTCACCATTGTTGTTGCTAAATCACACACGGGGCAGCAGCACTCCTAAGATCCTTTGCAAAGGGTTTATGGGGGGAAATGTAAAGAAATCATTAAAAAATCAATGGATGACCCAATCCAATTCAAATCGGGTGTGCTTAAAGCTCTCCTTACTAACTATAACTGTGCCAATTTTGATGTCTTTATCTTTAAAACTTACGCAGATGTAAGCATTTGTTTAATTTTTCTTTAAACATATCAAATCCTGCTCCTGTACCCCAGTGGCCGCTCAGAAAACAACAAATGATTCACTCGAAAACTAGTAGCAAAATAGGGTGGATCTTTTGGCTTTATAGCACAATTATAGCAGGATGCATGGGAGTACTTCACAGTCAAAACAGATTATAAACTGGAAAACTTCAGAGTACTTCACCATAAAAGCAGATTATAAAATGGAAAACTTCGGAGTCCTTTGCACGCAATTTGCAGTGATTGCACAGTATAATGCTGGTATAATGCTCTAAGTCCTCAAAACATGTGCAACAAAAAGTAACATGATACACATCCCCAATTACCTCTAAATCCTCCCTTAGAAGAATTCCACCTTTGCTGTCCATTCTCCAAGAAGTACTCAGGTTCAGCAGCAGGAAAAATCTGTCTCTTTCTCAGCCCACTCCTTCGTTGTGTTGTATTAGCGACGAAGCTATAAGTGGAAGAATTTAAGAGATGCCAGTCTACAGGGTGTGACGCGGCCACAATTACATCAAGTGTTTTAACTGACATAATTAATATTTTTAAGGGACCCATTGACATTGTAAGCTTTGTACACAGTCTTTACCTTTTCAACAGACACAGTTAATGCTCTGTGACAAAGTATATTATTTCTTGCCTGTAATTCATTCATGAAAAGGTCAATCTCTTACCATTAGTTTGTCAACGGAGAAGTGTTACCTTTAGGCAAAAAGTTAATTTTCAAATTAAAGAAGGAGTTCCTAAGAGGTTGGGTTTAAGAAACAAAACAAAAAAATCCACCCAACAACTCTAACTGTTTCAAAATGAACAGTCTCAGCTCAGTGAAGAATCTGTATTTAAGGGAAAGAATACCAAAGACAAATTCAATTTTAAAAGTTCAAAGGATATATATGGGTAGAGGGAGAAAGAAAGTCCTTGAAGAGGTCACTTAATGGTAAAACAGATGGACTTTATGTGTAATTCTTGTACAGCTCCCACTACACACCTCTCATCTAGGGGTGAGTGAGAAATTTGTTTGGTTCACTTTTCAATGATAGCAGTGTACAAAAGTATGCATCGTGTAGAGACATTTTTCTCCCTCTCCCATAATACTAGAACCTGGGGTCATCCCATGAAGCTGATAGGTGGGAAATTCAGGAGAGATAAAAAGAAGGACTACACACAGTGCAGAGATAAACTATGGAACTCACTACCACAAGGTGTGGTGATGGCCACCAAATTTGATGGCTTTTACAGGGGGTTGGATAAATTCCTGGAGGAGAAGGCTATCAATGCCTACTAGTCCTGATGGCTAAGTGAAACCTCCAGTATCTGAGGCAGTAAGCCTATATACACTAGTTGGGGAACATGGGTGGGAGGGTTCTGTTGCACCATGTCCTGCTTGTGGTTCCCTGATCAACAGCTGGTTGGCCACTGTGTGGACAGAGTTCTGATCTAGCATGGCTTTTCTTATGATATGTTTTTGATGTGAACTTACCTTACACTGGTGCTATTAACCGAAAACTGAGTCAGGCACCCTATTCTATGTATCCCTTTGGAATAAAACACTCCATCTAATTTGCTGAGTTAATGCAGCCATAGGGCACAAAAAACTGCCTGGATTTCCTGCAAAGTCTACCTAGGTTATTGAGCATCCAGCAGGAAACAGTAGACAGCTGGTGGGGCTGTGTTCAGCTTTGTGGGTCACACAAATGGTGCCATCTGGGATCAAAGTTCAACACTACCAGGCTAAGGATGGGAGTGAACCTCACCTTATTTCCCACAATGAAACCACTATCCAAATGGAAACTCTATAATCCTTTAAAATTCACATAGCTCCAAATTTTGCAATGTTGTCCTTCAATAACACACACTCGCGCACACACACACACACTTATTTGAGAAAATAGCATTCCAAAATGCATTTTATTAGGAGAATTTTGTGCAAAAAAAAAAAGTGTATATTAGGCAAACATGCATACAAAATACATGCCTTAGGAGGATGTGCACAAAGATGCTTATGAATTTTCAGACAAACTTTTTTTAAAAAAACAACAACTCAACATTCAGAACAAACCAAATATAAAATTGGAAAAATAAGAAACACAAAGATTTGTCCATTCCTATTCAAGGCACACTACGCCAGTTGTCCCCCCCACACACACACACACCCCTCTGCACCACCAGTACTCAGGTGCTCAAAGGGTTAAGCCCCTGTTATTGTGGTGAGAGTCCACCGATTGCATGTTCGAAGTGCACCAGGAGCCATGCGCCATCTTCGTCCAATAACTTGTCTTGTAATTGGTATACTGATTGCTCATGTCATCGTGTTTTAGTATAGAGAGAGAGCCCCCCTCCCCCGTGCTCTCACACAGCCGCCAACAAGCCAAGGAGCTTCTTTATTCATTGTATCTCCCCAACTGGCCTGTGTTGGGTTATGCTCCAGGCTTTTCTGATAAGCATCAACAGATGATTGGACACACACATTCTTAACATGGCTGACCCATGGCATCTTAGGCGGCAACAGGGAACCTGTCATTATGTGTACAATGCTCTTCTTTCTTTCGCCTTATCTCTCCCCAGATGAGGCCGAGATTCTTATTAACTCATTAATGACTGAAGATGTCAGTACAGACAGTGGCGGCAGGCGGTGAAAAGGAAAGCAAACGGGACCTGCTTGCTTATTTTAAGTCCGTTTTTAATGAGCAAAACCTTACTTCTGTCATATAAAGGAAACCAAAAGATGTGGATTTAAAAAAAAAAAAAAAGAGAGAGAGAGAGAGAGAGAGAGAGAGAGCAGCAAGCGGAGTCCAAAGCCACACATTCTTATCGATTTATTTCAGATGTTAATAGTCTGCATACCCTTTGCCAAGTGACGCTCCAAAAAGCCACCCATTCTTATTGATTTGTTTCAGATGGTCCATCTTCGTTACGGACCAAGTTTACTGACAGCAGCTTAGATACACGCAGGATGGTGAAGGAAAAGACAGAGGAAAAAACCCATATGTTGGGCACATTGCAACATTTTCCAAGGGGTGAGGAAAGATCTGTATGGAGAAAGATAATGCAAGTGTATGAATCCGTGCGTAACTAGCCAGCAAGTTTTACCAGCATGATACCTAGAATAAATTCTTTCTTTATCTTGCTGGCCCAGAAATCTAAAATATTACATAACATTCTGTTACAAATTGTTTGCTGTAAATACTTCTCCCACTGGCTTTAAAGTCTGGAGTTTGAATGATCCAGGGGATAGTTCCTTGTCTTCTTTTCCCTACCCTGCCAGGCTGCTCTTGTTTATGTGTAGATTTCATTCCTCAGATCAACACCTTAAAGCTGCAGTGGGACAATTCTGGGGGGGAAAGATAAGTGGAATGAAAATTGTAGCCATCTTAAAGCCGCCGTTTCACACAGTCACACAAATTATGTATATTCCTTCTCTCCTAAACTCTTGGAAGCTTTTCAAAGATCCTGTTAGTTGAGATAATAAAAGGAGATTGTCTTTCTCTCTCCAGTGAAGATTTTGGTTACTTTGGAGAAGGAGAGACTTGCATAAAATTTTAGATGTCGTTATGGTGCAGTGTGTGTGTGTGTGTGTGTACGTATTATAAAAATGAAACAAAAAATCTAATACCATTAGCCTGACTATACATCGATAAAATACCATGAGTTAATGTTGGGTTTTGGCAAATTTCAAAAAATAACCAAGATACTGTCTTTAAACAACAACAACAAATAGTGCACAGTTGGAAAAGTCTGCTGAAAGAGAATATTTTTAGAACAAGGCAAGCTCTCTCCTCAGGATATAAGGAGAGCCCTGCTGGATCTGACCGAGAGTCCATCTAGTCCAGCACTCTGTTCGCACAGTGGCCAACCAGCCATTGGCCAGGGATGAACAAGCAGGACACATTGCAACAGCACCCTCTCACCAATGTCCCCAGCAACTGGTCCACACTTCTTTTGTGGTTCCCAAGCAACTGGTACTCAGAGGCGGGATGCTGACGAACCTGGAATTAGCATGCAATGCTATTGGATGAATGGGAATTTTATTTCTGTTCACACATCATATGAACATAGCCTGTTCATAATCCCAAATGTGAATATGAGCAGAAGAACATTTTTTAAAAAAGGTGGTCTCTTGACTTTACACCTGGCCAAGTTGCATTCGTACTTGCAGTACACAGATCAGCCTTTGGCGCAAGACTCTTTTCCGTCTCCTAATATTGGCTTGTGAGACTGTATGGATCTACACTGCCTGCCAGTCATTATCACTTCCTGGGATAACTCATAATGTGAGCCATTTTTCCTAAATCCTTCCTTTCAGCCAATATCAATTTTTCAAGAAGCGAAGAAAAGTTCAGACTCAGCTCCCATAATTTAAACACATGGGCCACAGCTAGACATAAGGTTTATCCTGGGATCATCCAGGGTTCACCCCTGCTTGAGCACTGGATCCCCTGTGTGTCACATAGATGAACAGGTTTGACCCCTGGATGATCTAGGCATAAACCTTAGGTCTAGCTATGGCCAAAGTACTAAGTTGACACATGTGGGGGACTTCAATTTTTGTAGGAGGTTAGTTTCTGAAGATGAAGTGTATATGGGGAGTGGAAGTTGGACTCTTTCTCACTCCATGAGCTAGCAAACAGATGAGAAATGTGAGCCATGGAACTCACTACCACAGGATGAAGTGATGGCCACCAATTTGGATGGCTTTAAAAGAGGGTTGGATAAATTCCTGGAGGAGAAGGCTATCAATGGCTCCTAGCTCTGATGGTTGTGTGCTATCTCCAGTATTTGAGGCAATAAACCTGTGTGCACCAGCTGCTGGGGAACATGGGCGGGAGGGTGCTGTTGCACCATGTCCTGCTTGTTCATCCCTGGCCGATGGCTGGTTGGCCACTGTGTGAAAAGAGTGCTGGACTAGATGGACCCTTGGTCTGTTCCAGCAGGGCTCTTCTTATGTCCTCGTGTTCTTATGAGTTCCAGGGTGGTGGAAAATGGGTTATATCATTTGCAATCCATCCTCTTAAGCCCTGTGATTGGAGTGGGGACAGGGAGGAGATGGTGGCTATTGGTTAGCCGCAGGTCTCAATCTCAAAACTACACCTCTCTCAGCAATATCATCTTCCTAATATGGAAGTGTTCAATTAGTTGTTCATCAACATGAAATTTGGATACCTATGGGTCCCTTCAGGGCTCCAAACGATCTTCTAACTGCACCACAGGTTTCCGACAGTTTTATATATTTTATACTTGTTGTTTCCCAGCCTCGGTCAAAATAGAGAGGTGAGTAAGAAATTATTGTTATTATTATTATTATTATTATTATTATTATTATTATTATTATTTATTAAAACCACCCCCTAACTGCACTGCAATTTTGGAGATCTGTTGGAGGTCCATCAGACCCCTGGATTTTTGATGCAGAGTGCACACCCCTACTGTACAAGTCAGTTCATGAATCCCAAATGTCTTGAGATTCATGATCCCAAATATCTTGAAGATACTTGGGATCAGCAGATACTTGAATGGTCCTACACTCTAGAAGGCCTTGGGATGAGACACTCTAGACAGCAGAGCAGCGTTGGGGAACCACCGATCCATGGAATGGATTCAGCCTAGGAGGCTCTCCACCTCTGTGTGGTGACACATTCAGTTCTTCCTTCATCTCTACCCACAAATGAGCCCTGCTTTGCCCCAACCTCAGGTGACTTGCCATCCCAGGGCTAAAAAATATGCTGCATACAATCAGGAATGTTATATGTCCTCCAAGGAAGTGTCCCAGCATGTTCCTTCCTTCTTTGTTTATTTCTGGAGCACTCATGCCTTCAGGGTAAATTTCCGTGATTTGTTTATTTGTTTGTTTGTTTTATTTAAAATGTTTTTGTGCCGGTTTTCAGAGCAGAAGCCCTCCTAGGTAGCTTACAGCAATATATATATATATATATATATATATATATATATATATATATACACACACACACACACACACACACACACACACACACACACACACACAACCACTTATTGATTTCTGGTGCTCTGCCCACTTCCCTTTTGTTTCATGGGGTGTTGGAGTACAATTTGGAAAGGGAGGGAAGCACACAGAGAAGTTTAAGCTGCCCTGCACAACAGTCGTCCCCCCACTTGAATGTGCATGTGTAACTGTGTGCAGGGGTGTGTGTGCATGAGAGATTGATTGCCTGGGGGGGAATGAGGGGGGCACCAAATGATCAGTGGTTAAGGGAAAGGCGGTGGGAACAGGGAAGGGCCCATGGGGTACCCTAGAGTGCCATATTAGTATTCCTGGAGGACCAAATTTGGCTCTGGGGCTGGAGGTTCCCCACCCCTGGTCTACTGACCGCCTGTAGCTTGGGAAATAGGACGTCTCATGAATTTGTTCAGAGGTATACACTGGTTATGGAAAATGGTTGTGTGAATGGTGTTACCCCAATGGATGTACTCTGGACATGTGTTCTGGACCATACTTAAAAACAAACAAATAAACAACAACATGCAGGTCACATATTCAGAGCTTATGTGTGTTGGGTATACAAATGTAGGCCGCTGTGAAGAAGTTACACTCAACACATGGATGCTGGTTAAACCCCAAAACCTCTTCTTCTGCCATCAGTATATTTCTGCCCAGTTTGAACAAATCCACTGTGTGCCTTAGCCTAATTGCCTTGCCACCCCCTTGCCCTCTGTTTCCCTGCATTTCTGCTTCCTTCAGCTTGATTCCTCAGCCTCGACCTGCATATGTGGCTGGTAGGCTGCATTTCACCCAGAGGGTCCCAGGCCTATGCTTAGAGGTTTCCCAAGCTGGCTTAGACTTCTAGGAACATCACTGAGAGGTGCAAAGTGTTTCCTGGGATGCTCCAGTCAACCATCAAACCCAAAGTAAGAGGTCAGCAGTTCAGCCTGGAACTTACCATGCATAGCAAGAGGTGCTCTGAATGGACTCTTGTCTTGATCAAGCCCAACTAGAGCAGCCTTCCTCAACCTGGGGCGCTCCAGATGTGTTGGACTGCATCTCCCAGAATGCCCCAGCACCCCAGGTTGAGGAAGGCTGAACTAGAGGAAAGGCAAACAGACATCATTTTTTAAAATCAGATGTACTCTTCCAAGCTCCACCCATAATCCCAGAAATATGTGTTGGAGTGAGAATGGGGAAAGTTAACACTGTAAGTGTGCCTATTAACACTATAAATTCTCTCCTACAATAGTGGATGGGTGCGAAGAAAAAGGCCTATTGTTTTCCCTTAATCCTGCTGGATTCAAAATTCATAGGCATGGGTAGAGGAGAGCCATGTGCTACAATCCTGGGAGTGAATTGTACCCCTTTAGACTGCACTTAGGGGAATGTCCCCCCCTTTTTTTTTTTAACATTCCACTCTGGGAAATACTACCTGCAAGTAATAAAACTGTAGGTAATCAGGGAGGAAGGTTCCAGCTCAGCCCATTCCCTGTTGTGCGAGTTTTCTACTGGCAGGGAACTTCTTTCTTTAAAACGAATCTAGGAAAAGCATTACAAATACATACAAGTGGAATGTAGCATACTCAACATGTATCATAACTCAACAAGGCCGCAATACCCTTCTTGTTTCTGTTGCGGCTACAAGCACAGGGGTTGTGATCAAGCATCTATTACAGACATGGCTCACGGGCTGTGTTTATCTTGGTGAATAACTGGTTCTCCAAACCTGTCCAGAGGTGGCTTTACTCTTTCACTTCTCCTTTGACCCGACTACTGCGGCTATTTTGTGGAACCATAAGTTTTGTGGCCACTGAGGTCACCTCTCCTGGCTCTGAGCCCACCTGTTTCATGGGTCCTTCCACCGTAGCAGCTCCTGGTTGACCTTGTGTGCATTTCCAAATAAGTGCTCACCCTTTCAAGGGAACGGGAAGTCCATAATCGAATGAATGCAAATAAAATGAAGGAGAAGGGGGGGGGGAGATTCTGAAGTCAGACTGGAGAAAAGGTTCAGAAGCCGGTGGAAGATACAGTAAAGAAGACCATGACAAGCCATGATAAATGGGTCGTTATAAAATTCATGTTTAGGCCGCACCGGTCTGGGGATAATGCCATTTGTCATGGCAACACAGGGGCACTAATGAGCCCTCATTGCATATTCATGGCCGTGTGTGTGTGTCTGTGTGTGTGTGTGTGTCCGTGTCCCTTTCTGTCTTTCCCCATCCTAAACCAATGCCTGGCAAATACCCCCACCTCAAGCTGGAACTCAGCTTTGCCTCTCTCTCTCTCTCTCTCTCTCTCTCTCTCTCTCTCTCTTATTTGTGATGTTGCAGCAATTACACTGTAAAAGTGCTGCCCAAGATGGATTGCTTGGATCTGAAGTTCAATTGTAAATTAGAATACACATCCTCCCAAGGGATCCATGCCCCCCTATTTGTGATTAAGAAAAAAGCCCCATAATAGACTAATAGCCAAAAGTTCTCTCTCTTTTACTTTCAGGCAATTAGCTTGATGAAATGGCCTCTTTCTGTGTACGCTGGAAGTGTAAACCGATATCATAATGAAGTATATGATGTTTATTCTATTATTTTCACCTTCTTGTGTATGGGGAATGGGGGGGGGAGAGAGAGAGAGAGAGAACGAAAGAGAGAATGCATAAGTAATGGGTTGCTTTGTCTGGTACATTTATGAACAGTAAAGTAAAACTCTCCCTTAAAGAGGCAAACACAACTCACTCACTGTCTTTAAATTAAGCCAGATGTTAAGTCTAGGGGGGGGTGTGTGTGTGTGTGTGTTCCTGTGGAGACCAGTGTTCTGCCTAAGGAATTCTCTGCATATTTTGGGAAGAACTGAACAAAGTGGGACCTAGAAATTGCAGGCACATGTTCACTTAAAGAACTTTGGTTTTACTAATCCACAGGTTCTGCACCTACAAGGGCAAAATTACCTGCCACCTGAAATACTTAGCATGCACCTGGTTCTCAGCATTTTGTTTACCTTCGTGTAAGTTGTCATCAGAAGTCTTCCATACTTCATCATTGCTTTTAAGAAGGCTTTGAAAAGATATTCTTCTATCATGGCCTTCTCTTGATAGGATTGTTGTCATTTCAGTCATTATTGCTGCTGGTTTTAATGTTGCTTCCTGTCATAAGAACTTAAGAAGAGCCCTGCTGAATCAGACCAAAAGCAGTGGTCATTGGTGGTTCCGATGTTAGTGGGGCAATGTATCCACTCTGGGTTACGTCAGAACCAGTCAAAACTCTATAGGAGCTATCCAAGGGGCCACAAGTCTGCACTGGTAGGGTGACCATATGAAAAGGAGGACAGGGCTCCTGTATCTTTAACAGTTGTATTGAAAAGGGAATTTCAGCAGGTGTCATTTCACTTGGTGAAATTCCCTCTTCATTGCAACAGTTAAAGCTGCAGGTGCCCTGCCTTCTTTTAAATCTGGTCACTCTAGTATAGCTCCTGCAGCTTTAACTACTGTGATGAAGAGGGAATTTCACCAGGTTCTCCACATATACAAATGACACCTACTGAACTTCTCTTTTCTATGCAACTGTTAAAGATACAGGAGCCCTGTCCTCCTTTCCATATGGTCACCCTATGCACTGGCGCTCACACACACACACACACACTTCACACTTGTTACCAGATTCCACCATATATATGGTGGTCACCACACCTAAGAAAGGATATTATAGAGCTGGGAAAAGTGCAGAAAAAGCCAACTAAAATTATTAATGGGATGGAGCATCTCCCCTACGAGGGAAGGTTATAAACTGGGATTGTTTAGTTTGGAAAAAAGAGGCTAAGGGGAGACGTGATTTTATTTATTTATTTATTTATTTATTTATTTATTTATTTATTTATTTCATTTCTATACCGCCCAATAGCCGAAGCTCTCTGGGCAGTTCACAAAAATTAAAACCATGAAGAACATAATAAAACAAACAACAATTTGAAAACACAAATACAAAATGCAATATAAAAAGCACGACCAGGATAAAAGCACACAGCAAAAAATGATATAGGTTAAAATATGAGATTAAAACAGCAGAGTTTAAATTTAAGTTAAATTAGTAATAGATGCACTCGAAAGCACTATAAACTAAAATTAATAAAGGAGTTCAATCTTTGCACCACAATCAGCTAAAGTGCTTCACTGATGATTCACAGATTGCTTACCCTGGTGTAATTTCATTGACATCTATGGAACTACACCAGACTAAGTGATAGAGGTGTACAAAACTAATGGGGTGGAGAATGTGGATAGGGAGACCTTTTTGTCCCTCTCTCAAAATACTAGAACCCAGTGGGGTCATCCCATGAAGGTGATTGGTGGGAGATCCAGGACAAATACAAGGAAGTACGTCTTCACGCAGCACACGTTTAAATTATGGAACTCACCACCACAAGATGTAGTGGTGGCCACCAATTTGGATGGCTTTAAAAGGGGATTGGATAAATTCCTGGAGGTGAAGGCTATCAATGGCTACTCGTCCTGATGGTTGTGTGCTATCTCCAGTATTTGAGGCAGTAAGCCTGTGTACACCAGTTGCTGGGGAACGTGGGTGGGAGGGTGCTGTTGCACCATGTCCTGCCTTGTTGGTCCCTGGCTGATGGCTGGTTGGCCACTATGTGAACGAAGTGCTGGACTACGTGGACCGTTGGTCTGATCCAGCATCAGGGCACTTCCTATGTTCTTATAGAGTTGGCCATGATGAGTGAATTCTCTGTCTCCTGACTCTGTCAAGGGACACAATGAGGGGAGGGAGGGGTGGGGAGTCCAGAGCAGAAGTTTAAACCTCCCCAACAGGGTTTGCAGCTTGTTGTTGTTGTTGTTGTTGTTGTTGTTGTTGTTGTTTTCTCCTAACCTGCCTAGTCGTATTTCTGTCTTTTAAAAAAATTCTGAGCCTTTATAGAGCATTTTTAAGAGTTTGAAGTACTTTGTGTATCTTGTCCAAAGAACTTTTCAACTGCCTGGTAAGGTATATCAACATTATTAGACCCATACTACAGATGGAATAGCTCAGGCTGTGATCTGAGTGGTTAGCCTTAGCCTGCCTAAGTGAGTACATGGCGAGATTTCAACACGTGGTTCCTAGCTCAAGAGTTTTTTCTTTCAGCCTATCTTGCTGCACTAGTTCTCAGAGTAAGGGTATTCCCCCTCCTCCTCCTCCTCCTCCATGTATGAGACCTTAAACCAAAGTCTTGATGTTGTTTCACAAGTAAGAAAATGCAGAAGGGCCTGAGCATTTGTAATGCAAATGAGCATTCTATCTAGTGTCAGTTTAATATCTGTTTGGCGAGCCCGACCAAAGCAGGAGCCTCATGGGCGAAAACACCTCATGACGCTCCATCGCCGGGTGCTGCATTTTGTATAAACTTGTTCGTCATTGTCTTTTCGCCTGACAGTCGCAGCATTTAAAATATGTTGGGGGTGACACAATCCTTTCACCCAGTGCAGGCATATATCACACAGAGGATGTTCTCATAAACAAAGCACTGCAGGCTGTGATCTTATCGTTTGCCTCTTCCTTCTTCTGGGCCCCGTTCAATGACAAACATGCATTTCTGCTAAACTTTGCTCCAGTTTCTGTTCAGGGTGGTGGGAGGGGGGGGGAGAAATTGTGCTAGTTTAGGAGAGCTATGCTGCAAATCAGGACTGACAAGTCATGTGGTGGTGATGGGGGGGGCAGACAGGAGAGCAACAGTGTGGCAATGCAGCTTTCTGAATGATACGAACCAAAAAAAAAAAAAAATTGAAATGAAATGAAACCTCTTGGTGGGACATGGGGTGCTAGGGAGCTGTTTTTCTACAACATCAGACCAGGCTGGCTAGAAATGATGGAAGCTGCATCAGAAGTTGAGGAAGGCTGAGCTAGCTCAATCATAATAATGCCTTGTTCAGATGACTCTTGGGACAATGTGGTTTTGCTAACCACAGTTAATGTGGTTATCAGTAACCACGCCTAAGGCAGCCACTGCACGACCATGGAACCATCCCCCGCTATGTGGTTTGCTTAACCACACCCTAACCAAGTACCTTTCCGCTAATCTTGATGGTCCTCAGACTGATCTATTCTGCATCCCAGCATCCCTTGTGGCACGCACGGACCTGGGCAGCCATTTCTTGGCTGTGGCTGCTTGCATCCATCCTGCTGGCCCCAGCATAGGCGTACAGGTGTGTTGTGCGTGTAGATTCCAGGTGAGAAAGCGAAGTGGTGGCTGGCACATTCAGAGATGCTGTTCAGCAGCGGAGATCTCTCTGTTTGGACAGAGTGGCCTGGCTGATTTCAGCCATTCTTGCCACAGAGCTCTATGGTAGTGTTGATTTTATTATTTATTTATTTTATTAAAACATGTGTATCCTGCCCTATAGCACTAGGATCTCAGGGCGGCATACAGATTAAATACCACTGCAACCCTTTTACCACTGCAACCCTTTTACCACTGCAACCCTTTTACCACTGCAACCCTTTGCTTGCCTTCAAAATCTATTGTGTCTGATTCTGGAATCTAGTCGCCACATGTTTGATCCATTTGGACATAACACCAAACTATGGTTATTGCACTACAGGGAAGGGAAGGAATTCAAATGTGCAAGAGGAGGAGGAAGGAGCATATGAACCAGAGGCAGGGATCCCATGGCCAAACCATGGCTTGGCAGTGACTCATGAACCCAGCTTTTGTTTTCAGTCCCTTTGAACAATCTAGGGACAAAGGTGATATGACTCGTAGTTTAGTGACTGCAGGCTGGTTGGCTGAGCAAGTGTGATGGCATGGAATGTTCAAAGCTGTCAGAATGTTTGCCGTGGAACTGCAGTGGGAAAGAGGAAGGGCTGAATTTAACGAAATGTTTTGAACTAACTAGTCCATTATTTCAGCTGTATGTTTGATATTCAGGTCCATGTCAATATCCAAATCCATACATACACACACAAACACACACACACACACACATGGAGAAGGGGGAGAGGTTCTTACTTTTTTGATTTGGCAATTTGTTCAACTCCCCCCCCCCCGGTCAATATAATAATTTAAAAAGCAGCTGTTAGCAGCTCTCCACACACACACACACCCTCCACCTTCCGTGGTAGCAACAGAGCTTTGCCAAAAGTTAATTCCTTACAATAAAATTAATCCCAGAGGTGTAAATATCTTCACGATCTGCCAGGTCTTTTAAGATGTGCCAATGGCAAGATCACGCAATTACAATCGTTCCCCATAAGTGCCGGAGCCTTGCAACATTAATAGATCATTTTAATGGGGGCAATTTTTAAAATTTGTATTTAATTTGCATGATTACGATGCTGAGTGTGCTGTGGACAGCTTAGGCAGGGAGAGATATATTGCAGCTACAACATTGCATGTTGGTTTCAATAACCTGGCCTGGGAAGTTGGGCACACTTCCTGATGCTAGGAATTTCCCCTGTAATTATAATTTACTCCTAGAGATATGTTTTTCATTATGAGAGGCAAGGGAGTGGTAGGCCATGGAAGGAGAACACCAGCCTTCTCCAGCCTCAACATATGTTAGGACTGCAACTCCCAACATTCCTGAGTATTGGCATGCTGGTTGGGGATGATGGGAGTTGAAGCCAAAAAAAAAAAACATCTGGAAAGCACCAGGTTGGGAAAGGCTGGTCTAAGTATTTTAGGGATCCAATAAAAAAAATGCCAATTAGTGGTTGACAGTCCTCCACTAAAGTGTTAGCCCCAAGTCCATTTTATTTTCCCCTTAAGAGTTAATTTATTTCATGTTTTTATCATGGCCTCATCTACACCAAGCAGGATTTTGCACTATGAAAGCAGTATATAAAAGGCAGGAGCCACACGACTGCTTTATAGAGGTATTGAAGTGCACTGACAACTGTTGGGGCCCATTGACACATACCATATACCGCTTTCATAGTGCTATTTCCTGCTTGGTGTGGCTCCTGCCTTTTATATACCGCTTTCATAGTGCAATATCCTGCATGGTGTAGATGAGGCCCGTGTGTGCTTTTTTAATTTATAAGGCTGCAGTCCTATGTTCACAGAGAGATATAATACATTATTGTATTCTATTTTAGGTTTCCATTTTTATTGAATTTATTGGTTAATGTTGTTTTGTGGTTTTAACTTTTAAGGGGTTTATAATCATGTTTTATCATGTTTTATTTCTGGACTTTAATTGTTGTGAATTACACAGCGAGTTTTGTCTATTGGGCTTTATAGAAAGGTAATTAGTAAATAAACTGGTAAAAGCCGTTGAAGGTTGATGCATAGGCACTAGAAGGCCTGGATAGAAATCAATCTCTCTCTCTCTCTCTCTCTCTCTCTCTCTCTCTCTCTCTCTGTGTGTGTGTGTGTGTGTGTGTAT
This sequence comes from Elgaria multicarinata webbii, assembly GCF_023053635.1. Classification (NCBI taxonomy): domain Eukaryota; kingdom Metazoa; phylum Chordata; class Lepidosauria; order Squamata; family Anguidae; genus Elgaria; species Elgaria multicarinata. The sequence goes on along the minus strand of NC_086186.1, from coordinate 24,906,118 downwards.
GTGTGTGTGTGTGAATTAAAATAAGGTAAGATAATTCAAAACTCTTCACATACACTTTTTGTTTCAGTCCTTTGCTGCAATCCTTTGAGGCTGCAATGTTATAAGGCTGCAATCCTATGGTCCTTGGGAGGGCATTGCAAGGGCTATAGAATATTCTGTACCTCCCTCTCTGCAGGCAGAGTAAGAGGTCCACATCTGGAGGAGGAGGCCTGCCTCTACAAGACTCCTCACTGTGGTGGCAAACTTCACCACTGCCCCTCCTCTGCCATTGGTGTTCCTACCGATGGTGGAGTGGGTGGGAAGGGACATATTGTGAGCAGATGGAGAGAGGCTTTGGATCCACAGCCTCCACAAGATCCAAAGCCTCCACCAGCCCAAGACATATTGTTGCCTGAGGCAAAGGACAAGATGGCACCCCCTCCCATTCCACATACAAAACCTGACTGGACTGACAGATGGATCTGTCTTCAATAGTAATGATGGGACTACATCTTCCACTGGACTTGAAGGCAGCAGGCTAACTTTGAGTGTCCAGAGTAGACACTCTGTGAGGCACACAGTTCTCTCTTTGAAAACCTTGCTGCTGCCTCCCAGCACCTGCTGTCTGAGGTGACTGTCTCACCCTCATAATAGGGCCAGCCCTGGCCTCCACATTCTCCACCACAGGAACCAAAGCCATTGCATTGCCTCCAATGAGAAAATACAACTATGCCTGCCCTGGAGCTGCCATATGACTTTCCTCCAACCACACCCCTTCCACAGCTTCTGTCCTGACTGATGCAAGCTCAGCAAGGCTTGGAAAGCGCTAGTTCCTCTGCCAAACGTTCTCCTAAACCTACCCACATAGAACTGTTGTGTAAGTTAGCTCAGTATTGATATCAGTGGGTGGCTACTAAGGAGAGGGCCTTTTCTGTGGTGGCACCCCCATTGTGGAATGAGCTTCCCAAAAAGGCTTACCTGGCATGTACGTTGTGCTCTTTTCAGCAGCAAGTGAAGACCTCCTTTTCCCCCCCAACATTTTTGTCTTTCAGTTTCTGTTGTTTTAAGTCAGTCACTGTAGTTTAAATCTTTACATTGCTACTAGGTGTAATTTTGGATTTTAACGCTTTTATGTTGTATCTTCTCATGTTATATTTGATGGTTTTAATTGTTGCAAACCACCCAGAGAACTTCACCTGTTGGGTAGTGTAGAAATACAATAAATAAAATAAATGAAATGATAAAATCCACATGACACACAGGGGATCCCGGGAGCAGGGATGGATGGTCCCTTCCTTTCCCTAGGATCTTGGCCTACCCTTTGAGCCCACTTTTTCCATGGTTTTGGGCTGATCCTGAGACCACGGAATGTGTGTGCGGGCATCGCGGTTTGTCACGGTTCCTCGTAGTTCCTTGCGAGGTGCTGGGAGCTGTGCATGGGGCACAGAGCTCCTCAGAAGCTCTGTGTCCATCGGGGATGGGGTGGGGGAGCAGGGGAAATAATTTAAAATAAAAAACCTCACTTTTTGCACACAAGGGTTCGTGCACTCTTCTTCTTTAAGAAAAAAATTGGCGGCCGCAACATCCTCTCCCTCCGAGGTCATTGCACGCCACGTATAAACATAGGGGAAGATCTCATGATAAAAATATTGCGAGATCTTCATCCCTCCATCGTGCTAAACCCATAGGTCTAGCTGAGGCCTAAGAGAACAGATTTGGCCCATTAGGGTAGTAATACTAGAGACACAATTTGAATAAAATACATCCTCACTTGCAGCTCAGCTTTTCCTATGAATTGTGCTCCACCAGCCTTTCTGAGCCTGATACCCTCCAGATGAGTCGGACTTCAACTCCCATAATTCCCAGCCTGCATGGCCATTGGAAGCACTGGCTGGGGAGTGAATCCCACACATCTGGACAACACAAGATTGGCAAAGTCTATGCTACACCATCATCTCGGATATCGGGTACCATCAAATATAAAGATCGCTTCTGTCTCAGCAATCAAAACAACAGTGATCAAATGCCAAACATTGAAATCCATCCATCACTGAATGTCAACTGCTGCCATCAAATAGTCTTCAACCATTGGGGAAATATTAAAGTGTCCGGAAAATATTTGGATTATAACTAATGTTTATTGTTGTAAACTGCCCAGAGAGCTTCGGCTGTGGCGCGGTATATAAATGTAATAAAATAAATTTAAACAAAATAAATTTGCAGAGGGGGAGACTTTACAAGAATTTTTGGAAGTGAATCTCACCTTAGGATGTGGGAAGATTGAATCCGGTCCACATTTTTGAAGCAAACTAACTAATTTTCTCTTCCTGAATTGATACCCAGTTTGTAACACACTTATCCTTCAGATAGTGCATTTGGTGATGAAGTTCTCATCTCAAATAAATTTGTACAAAAATGCATGTTTTAGGGGGAAATTTGCAGACAAATCCATATTTTAAAAGGAAATGTGTACAGTTTCAATACAATTGTGTGTGTGTTAAAATGCAGAAAACAGGACAGAACAAGTTTATATCTAAACACGTGTGAAACTCACTCGAAACAGAAATAGACTGTTCCATTCCTAATTTCAAACCCAGGTCAGATAGATCTTTAATATCACTTGGGAAATCCTTCTTTGTTCCAAGGAATTGGTGTGCAGGTCTTAATTTAGTCAACTCTTAATCCATGTTAAGATACTTTCCCAATCAATGATTGATCCATCTCATTATTCCGCCAAGACAAAGTGAACTCATATTGACTATGGCCATAGCTAGACCTAAAGTTTATCCCAGGATTGTTCTGGGGTCAAACCTGTTCATCTAAGTGCCACACAGGGCATCCAGCGCTCAGGCAGGGATGAACCTGGGATGATCCTGGGATAAACCTTAGGTCTAGCTACGGCCTATATGAAACTGCTGTATACTGACCTGACTGAGTACCAAACAAGATTCCTCACTGACCATCTTTCAGTGACCATCCTTCAGTGACCATCCTTCCACTTGTCTTCCCAGTGCCATGACTATGCCCAATTAAAGTACCTTCCAGCTCCAGTTAATATTAGTTTTATTATATGAATCAACCATGATGCTGATTAAACAATTATCTGATCTATTACAATCCAGGTAGATCATTTATTTCTGTGCTAAATATTCACCACTTTGCAAATCTGGGCTGGAAATGATTGTTTTTTGGGTGTATATATCAATCCTCCACCCCTAACTCACTTTTAAAAATCCTGTTTCCTACTGTTGCTTCACTGTCAGGTTCCTTCTTCATTGCTGCATCTTTCTCCTGCATGGATGAGTCACATAAATGATCCCAACCAATTAGGAATCATGAGATGAAAGAGATAACGCCACAAGAAGACTATGTTGCCATCCAAATTTAGTTATGTGATATTACTAAGGGCAAATTAAGTCAACCGGATGTAAAAGCAAGAGGGAGCAATATAAATAAATAGGAACACATTTTATTTTATTTTTTGCAAGCAATACTCCCCCCCCCAAAAAAAAAAATCATTGGGAAAATGAGAACATTCAGCTTGCTTGAAAATGTCCTTGAAAAGTTATGGGTAAGTTCAGCCCATTTTGGCTAATGACATTTCAATGGTTAACATCACTCATAAACACATGCCTTTGGAATGGGAGTTGATTTATTTCCCCTTTTCTCCCCCTTTTTGGCCTAAAAACAGCCACTATCCACCATTTCCAAAAATAAGACCAATGGTTCAGAAGAGTCATCTTTCAACAGAAGCTAATAATCCTGCCCCTGCCCTTCCATGTCATGCTTGTTAATGCAAAAGATAGTCTAAAGAGAATGAAGACTTCAAAACCTTTTTGGCTTGCCTATGTATTCCCATGTTCCCCATTTATTCATTGTACTAGGTGCAAATATCTGAGGCCTTCTAATCTTGGCAAGGAAAATATCAAATTTCTTTCCTCCCACACACACACATATACGCATACACACTCCTTTTTTTTTCCTGATGAGTTTACTTTGCTTACATTTTCACAGCCCAAGGAAACAAAATGCAATTTTTTTTCTAATCTTCCTAATGTAATGGAATTTGTTAGGATGAAACATGAGAACTTTGAACACTGGATTTGTAGTGTAGCTTCCCCCGGAGGAAATGACATTTCTTCTGTCTGTAACTGCTTTCATCTTGTACAAGATTGTTTGACTTCTGCCACACTTTCTCGGCTCTCCAGCCAACGGTTCTTGGCTTTCTCTCCATCTCCTTTCTAGTACAAGCTGCTGTTTTTCATTTCCACCCCAAAATAAAACCATTCTGAAGGGGATTAGAAATCTGAGCTTTTTCCCCCCCTTTTTTTTTTTCATGCTGCGCACGCCGTGTCTTTGAGCAATTCTCCAAGGAGAATTGTGTGTTTCAAGTCGCTGGGGTAGGAATCCCATTTGATAATGGAAAAGTGCTTGGAGGTATGAATTGTGCCTCTGACACTCCTCGACGTGCAGCATCTGAAGTTTTTAGCCATTGAGCTTTCTTAAGGCTCGGTTTTTTTATCAATCTTGCAGAGCAAACTATCCAAGTCCGTGGATGCAGACCACCAGGTGGTGGTGGTTTTTTTGCCTAAGTGATAGTTTCAGAAGTCATTGTGTTACATGCTAGTTTACCGCTTGGAAGGATTTTAATTTTATTTTTTTACAAGGGGGGTTAAAAAAAATTCATTACTCCCCATTTGCAATTCAAAGTCCAAGAATACTTTCTCCACTTCATCTACTGTTTATGTAAACTAGGAGCAAAGTCCTCACATGGAAAATAAGTGAACCTGTTGTCTATGAAAGATGCTGCAAAAGGAATAACCTTTTTTTTTTAAAGAAAGGAGCAAGTTTTAAATGTATCTTGCAATTTCCAGAAAGATGAAGAAAAAACATGAAACAAGTCTTCTGCAGTACATTTTGATTTTTCTTCCTTATTGATATTCCTTCAGATTAATGTAAGTCTTCTGTTTCAACAAAATCTTAGCCCCAAATAAATCAACCCTAAGTTCTTGTGAAAGGACATTAGGCAACTTCCTGGAACAGAAGGCTATTAAGGGCTACTAGTCCAGATGCCTCTATGCTACCTTCCATAATCAGAGGCTTGCATACTGCTTGCATACACCAGCTGCTGGGGAATATGGGTGAGAGGATGCTGTTGCACTCATGTCCTGTTCGTGAGTTTCCTGTTGACAGCTGGTTGGCCAATGTGTGAACAGAATGCTGGACTAGATGGACCCTTGGTCTGATCAAGCAGGGCTCTTCTCATGTTCTTATGATCATGATGGCTCAGAGCAATGCCAAGTTAGGACATCATGGAGAATTAAAAAGATGTCTAGATGAAGCCTCTCCATGCTGTTCAGAGTGTCTGGCCCGAGCAAGCATGACCACAGTCCCTCTCCAGGCTCTGTGTTCCTGGAACGAGCCCAAGAATGCCATGGGGTGAAACCAACCCTGTACGCTTCACCCATCATATTCTTGGGTGCTGTGCTAGTAAACAGTCATTCTCCAAGCACTCTAGTCCCTGTGCCCTTCAACCCTTTCCCTTGCACCATCTCCAGGTTTCTGCTTTGTCAAAGGCCTGGAGCTACTCAGGCCTTCACTCTTTAAGGCAGCCATAGACGGAGATTTATCCCTGACTTACCAAGGGTGAATGTCGACTGTGCTGTTTTAAGCTGTAATGGTGATTAAATCATAGAACATTCGCTATTGTATGTCCCTCTGATTTTTATCTCCATCCTTTTCACATTTCTATTCACTAAGCGAAGGCGTGAGGCTTAATGCTGTATTTCTGAAAGGTCCCTGGACAGATTTAGTGCTGGAAAGGAATATATATAGACAGCTGGAATGAGGTACCCTGTTTTTACTACAGCAAATGCCTTGTATTTTAATATGCTCTTCTAGCCAGCATGAAAATGCCTTCCTGGCATGTTCCTCCTAAGGTCATTGGTGTTATTTGGAGGTTTCAGGATTCCTAGATTTGGCCAGTTATTCCCTGGGATTTGGTGGATAAGCCAGGAAACCACAATGCTGAATTTGCAGCTGATCATGTCTTGGTGCTGCGTGCATCACACGATTCTGCACATGCAACCTTTCCCCAAGAAATCTGGTGCAAGGATATAGAACCTCCATGTTTCCTTCAAACATGAGAGCAATATACCAGTCCTCATGGCAAAAACATGTGGGCTTGCTCTGTAAAAAAAAAGAAGAGACAAAGGAAAACCCATTTGGGGGGAAGAGAGGGAAAAAGAGCCATTGGATCAACACACAAACACTTCCCTGTGATCAACCAGATACCCTTCAATACAAGGGTGGTGGGGAAACTATGGCCCTCCAGATGTTGTTGGACTGCAATTTCCATCACCACCAATGACAGGAGTTGAAGCCTGAGACATCTGGAAGGTACCAAGTCCGGGAAGGGTGGACTCTTACCGCACCACACTAGCTCTCACACATCAGGTCTTTGCCCTCATGGAGTTTACAATCTAAATGTTGACACAAGAGGCAAAATGGAGGGAGGAGAGGAAAAGGGAGGCTGGAATAAGAAAGGCAAGATGGCGTCATTGAATGCTTCTGCTGGTGTATGCAATGCTTCTGCTGTTGGGTGGTACAGAAATGCAATAAATAAATAAATAAATTCATACTGGGGCTGATGGGAGTTGGAGTTCACAAGCAGAACAAGGGGATGATGCTTATCTCCCCTGGATTGTCTGTTCAGTGGAGACTTTATTCAGTGCTATGAACAAAGAGGTTCCGTTTTGCTATCCCAGGTAACAGCTGTTGATAGGCCTAGCCACTGTGTTCAGTTTTAGTGTAGCTGATTCCTGTGGTATCCACATGCAAGGTATTCAGAGTTTGCTAGTGAATCTGACACCCAGAGACAAGTATCACACCACTGTGAGCAGTACTGTGCACATAATTAGTTTCTTGTATGGGGCTATTCAGAAGGGAAGGGGTACTTCTGTTTCGAGATGAATTCACTTTCTCCTCTCTGACTAGCAGCTATCATCTGGATGTACAGAACATTGCCTCTCTTCAAATAAGAAGAATGACTTGAGAAATAGAAGGTGTCTACATTCACAGAGGTCATAGTCGATTTCTCTGACTAACTGGACATGTATCCTCCAACTGACGAAAGATTCGCTATAGTTCTTGGGCCACAGAAACAAGATCAAAAATAATCCAAGTCACCATCATGGTAGAGATAGCAAAACATAGGAAGCTGTTTTAGGGGTGTCCATACATATGAATAGTCTGTAGCAATCACTTACAGTGGAAAATTCCAAAGTTTTCTCCATCAAATCAACATTACAGACTTACAATGCATTCTTTAATTAGACATTGCTATTAACTGGACTGTTGCATGATTTAAATCTAGCTGTTAATCTCCGTCATTCTACACTGCCATAGTTTTTATGACATCTAGCGAGTGACTCCTTTATGTAGTAATCTATCTGAAAACCACCTTATTTTTTTCCTTTCTTTTTTTTTTTTTAGAAGAATAAAGGACATGAGATTGAAATGAAAGCTTTTTTGAGTCTGTCCATTAGTAATTTTCTGCTTAGTATTTGAAAAATGGCTCGTTTTAATTGCTTCACAGAGGAGAAAGCTATCAAAGCTAATTCTCTTTCTTTCCAAACTTTTGTAATTATTTCTCTTGGACCCTTATTTGAAATGGCTTGAAAATATTTTCATTAAAATGTAGATTTCCCCCCTTCCCTTTCTCTCTCTCTCTCTCTCTCTCTCTCTCTCTGTGTCTCTCTCTCTCCCTCTTTCAAATGGACTTCTATTCCCCAGTGCTAAACTCTCCCATTTCTTTCTTTCTTTCTTTCTTTCTTTCTTTCTTTGGCTACTAGCTTCATATTATGTGTAGATGAAGTCCAATGTTTGAAAATAGGAACAAGTGGATATGGCATTAGCATTGCTAATATCAACTGGAATTTCATCAGGTTTTAATTTGATATCAAACTGCATGGTTTCCAAGGAAAATAAATGTTTATGATAGAAATACTTACCCGTTTCCCCCGCCCCCCAAGATTCTGAAGAGTCTGTGAAATAGTTTGACCCCAGTTTCTTCTTTCTTTGCCTTGTGATATAAACACCTAAGGGGAGTCCTTCTGGATTAGACCAAAAGCCTATCTAATAAAGCATCATCTTTCTCACAGTGACCAACTAGATGCCTCTGGGTAGCCCATAAGTAGGACCTGAAAAGCAATAGCCCTCTCTCATCATTGTGCCTCAGGAAATGATATTCAAATGCATGATGGCTCTGTTCGGACTACATGTTCCTCTTGCTCCTGGACGAGAGACATTTTAGCCTGGTCAAGCAAAGCACAATTCTTATGCTGCTGTGCTCAGCTAGTCATGCCCAACTTGAATGCATCCCACCAGCTACGTAGGGCGGTGTGTCAGCTGCCAGACAACTCACCCTGTTTTTGGAGTCATGTGACTGGAGCAAGAGAGAGAAGGAGGAAGTTCTTTATACTTTTAAGAGGCCTGCAGAATTGCCAGGCTACCTTTGCTTGTACAGGCCTGACAACGCCATGAGGCTGCTTAGGCAACTCACCTCAGGCAGGCAGTAGGGGTGGGTAAAACATTGCCCTTTGGTAGAGTGTCCATACAAAAAGGAGGACTGGGTTCCTGTATCTTTAACAGTTGTAAAGAAAAGGGAATTTCGGTAAGTGTCACTTGTATGCATGCAGTACCTGGTGGAATTCCCTCTTATTTATTTATTTGCATTTTTATACTGCCCAATAGCCAAAGCTCCCAGGGCAGTTCACAAAAAAACAACATGACAGTTAAAGCTGCAGGAGCCCTGCCTTCTTTTGTATCTGGCCACTCTAGCATAGCTCTTTCAGCTTTAACCCTTTTCTATACAACTGTTAAAGATGCAGGAGCCCTGTCCTCCTTTTCATATGGTCATCCACAAGCATTTGGATTTTTGGCCTCAGGTACCAAAACATCATCATCGTCATCTACATTAGTATGCCACCCCATACCCGAAGCTCTCTGGGCGGTTTACATAGGATAAAAACACTTAAAAACAATATGCAAAAAAATTAAACCACTAAAACATACAATTTAAAACCACAAAAACCAACCCAGGCTAATTACATATTGCTAAATGCCTGGGAGAAGAGAAAAGTCTTGACCTGGCACCAAAAATATAACAATGTCGTCACCTGGCGGGCCTTGTCAGGGAGATTGTTCCACAATTGGGGGGCCACCACAGAAAACTCCCTCTCTCTTGTTGCCATCCTCCAAGCTTCCCCCAGAATAGGCACCCAGTGGAGGACCGTGGATGTTGAGCACAGTGTATGGGTTGGTTCATGTCTGGAGAGGCGTTCCATCAGGTATTGTGGTCCCAAGCCATGTAAGGCTTCATAGGTTAAAATCAGCACCTTGAATCAAGCTCAAAAACATTCAAAGCAGCCAATGCAAGCAGGCCACAGTGGGGTTTATATGTTCGAACCTTCTGGTCCCGGCTATCAATCTGGCTGCTGCATTTTGCACAAGCTGCAGCTTCCGAACCACCTTCAAAGGCAGCCCCACATAGAGCGCATTGCAGTAATATAACTTGGAGTTTACCAGGGTGTAGACAACTAAAGCCAGGTTATCCCTGTCCAGATAGGGGCATAGCTGGGCCACCAACTGAAGCTGGTAGAAGGCACTCCATGCCACCGAGGACACCTGAGCCTCAAGTGACAGAGATGGTTCTAGGAGAACCCCCAAGCTATGGACCTTCTCCTTCAGGGGGAGTGAAACCCCATCCAGAACAGGTTGAACACCCTCCATCCAGTCAGCAGAACCACCCACTAATAGCATCTCAGTCTTGTCTGGATTGACTGTCAGATTATTAGCCCTCATCCAGTCCATTGCCGTGGCCAGGCACAGCCACAGCCTCACCTGATGAAGATGAAAAGGAGAAATAGAGCTGTGTGTCATCAGCATACTGATGACAGTGCACTCCAAAACTCCAGATGATTGCACTCAACGGTTTCATGTAGGTGTTGAACAGCATGCAGGGCAAGACTGACCCTTGTGGAACCCCATACTGGAGAATCCACAGGGCCAAGCAATGTCTCCCAAGCACCACCTTCTGGAGCTGACCCATCAAGTAGGAGCAGAACCACTGCAATGCAGTGCCTCCCACTCCCAACTCAGCCAGACCCTCCAGAAGGATACCATGGTTGATGGTATCGAAAGCCACAAGAGATCAAGGAGAATCAACAGAGTCACACTCCCCCTGTCTTTCTCCCAATGTAGGTCATCATACAGGTTGAACAAGGCTATTTCCATACCAAAACCAGGCCTGAAACTGGTCTGAAATGGATCTTCTCTACCTACTCTCCCTCACTCTGAAGCCGATCTAATAACGCTGCTGTAGTCATTTAAGAAAATGGCAGGGAGCCAAATTGTTCTCACTTCTTCCTGCCTTTCTTTTCCCCCCATTGTTTGGCAGGTGTGAGAGCTGACATCACATGTCACAACAAATAAATAAAAAATCCAGGCCGGGTACCTCCCTGAAAGCCGTAACAAACACCTTGCTAATTATCAATCCAGGCTAGCTGCCCTCCTGTGGCTTACATGTTCAGCAGACATGCATCCTCAAGGAGATATGAGGGACCTAAGTAATTCAGGGAAAGGAATGTGTGTGTGGGGGGGAGGGTTGTGGGAATATTTTTGTTTTTAATTATCAGGAAAACATTGTGGCCCTTAAGGGTCCTGCACCAGCAACCATATCATCCCAGCAGCCATTTTTAATGGTTTCCTTTGGAGACAGCTGTTGCAGATAAGCATCTACAATTATAGACCCTACTTCCTAAAAAGAAGAAGAAGTAGTGGAAGAAAAAGAAGCTAAGATAGCTGTTATATACGGCTAGCAGGTGTTTATTTTATTGCAATGTGTGTAGGGGATAGCCCAGTAAACTGAGGATTAATCAACTTCACCACTGTTAGGTCTTTTTTTCTTCCATTGATAGCAACTCCCCCCCCCGCCCCGCCCCCGGTTGGAATGTTGCTTCATTGACTCATTAAAAGGTGGCTTCCTTGTCTAGGAAGGGGTAGGCAACCTAGTGCCCTCCAGGTGTTTTGGACTATAACTCCCATTGGTCCCAGTTAGAATAATGGATGGTAAGAGATTAGGACAGTCTAAAACATCTGGAGGGCACCAGGTTGGTGTAGGCCAATCAAGCTCAACATTGGCCATGTGTATGTAATGAGAGCCAGTGTGGTGTAGTGGTTAGAGTGTTCTACTGGGACTCCGTAGATCTGGGTTCTAGTCTTGTCGTCCCTGCCCCCCACCGCCTGCCATGAATCTCACTGGGGTTAGTCACTGACTCTTAGCCTAATCTACCTCACAGAATGGTTGTGAGGATGATATGGAGAGGAGGAAGAGAAGGGCCATGTGAAGTGTCCTGGGTTCCTTGCAAGAGGGGAAAAGAGCAGGATAGAAACGCAATAATAAATTTAAAATATGGTGGCCTATCTATGGTTCAACATAACTCCTGGCTGTGTGGCCTCTGTGAGAAAATCAGGATGTGTGCTCAAGTATGTGATGGGCCAAAGCTCATGGCAGACAGAACCAGCCTCTGTATGCTGTCAATGGAGGCTTTTTGAAAGCCTAATGGCCAGCAGTGGAGTAGTCCTGTCCATTTTGGGATAAGCCCACTCACACACACATTGCTGGCATGCAGTCTTTAACATGCTAGCCCAGAGCCAATTCAGACCTTGGGCCAAAACACACCTATGTTTAAAAGGCTGGGCCCAACCTCGCTAGTTATTTTGGGGACTCAGGAAGGATAAGGATATCAATGGCTACTAGTCATGATGGCTCTATATTACCTCCATTATTGGAGGCAGTATGGCTATGTAGACTAATAGGTGCTATTATACTCATGTGCTACATGTAGACATTGTACAGGCAGCTAGTTGGCCACTATGTGAGCAGAATGCTGGAACAGATTGGCCTTTGGTCTGATTCAGCATGGCTCTTCTTATGTTCTTAGTACTTAACCTTTTACTTATGTTGGGTGCGCTCCATTTGTAACACGAGTAGATTTCTCCAGCCTATCTTCTCAGGCTACATATACACATTATATGCTTTTGCAACATGATGTGGTCTGCAGTTAAGATTATGTGTTTGAGTGACTGGCTTTGTGTATTGTATTAGTCTGGATTATTATGCTAGAAAAACTCTATTGAGAGGAAGATCTTCTGTCCTGAGTGACCTTTCTGTTGAAGAACCACTGGGAAGCTTCCGTGATAAGGTTCCCTTGGATAGAGCTAGTTATTTTGCTACATGAGGCAATAGGCAAAATCACACACACACACACACACAGAGAGAGAGAGAGAGAGAGAGAGAGAGAGAGAGAGAGAGAGAGAGAGAGAGAGAGAGAGAGAGAGAGAGAGAGAAGTCCATGTTTAGAAGTCAACTGGATTGGCAGTTGATTTTTACCTCAACACTGGTGCCCTCTACCACTCCTAAGACAGCAGGCTACTTAAAGGACACCTGGACGGGATGTATAGCATACTCAGCTCTATCATTCCACAGAGGAGAACAGGCAGAAACTTCATGAGGAACAGCTGGGATGCTGCCCTCTCCCAGTATCTGCCGCCTGAGACAGTTACCTCACCCTGCCTAATGGTAGGGCTGGCCTTGACCCTAGAACACAGCTGGAAAGCCACAAGGTTAGAAAATATGACAGATTATTTTTTTAAAAAAAACACCCACCCACAACTAGTCACAATCCATACTGTTAATGAATAGTTGTATCGACTGGCAAGCAAACTTTTGCAGTCTACAAAACAAAACAGTCCCCCTCCATCTGAATAAAAGAGCTGTGTTTCCTGGCTAATATTTGCACAAGCTTGTTCTTGCCAGCAATGGCAAAGTCACTCAGATGGTTTTCTTTAAGCTATTCTTTGCCGCCCTCGTGGTAACATTTTCATTGTCAGTCCTGAGTTACTGTTTAATCCATAATCGCTTGATAAATGGAGTTCAATTGGAATACCTGTGTTAATTAAACCAAAGATGGCAGAGACAGCTTTCATTTCTCACTGATTATTTCCCAAGACTTTTTTTTTAATTATCATTGGAGCTGGGGGGGGGGGGGAGAGAGAACAAAAAGGAGGAAGAGAAAAATCTGGGGACTTCACACATCCTTTTTTCTTTTTCTTTTCTTTTTTTAATCAGGAGTGTTTAATAACACCTTCATGTGATAAAGCTTTCAATTGTTCTGTATCTCTTGGATTTTACAGGCCCAGTTCCTTCACTCTCATTTCTTGCATTTGCAAGTTAGAATGCCTTTTTTTCACTTCACAGAAAACGTTGCCTGTGAGAACGGAAAGAAACAGCCAAAAATGCACACTGCCTATCCAGCAAACTTTAAACCACAGAAGGCTCCGTAGAAAAGGCCAGGCTGTTTATCAACACTGCTTTGTGAAGGGCCACTGTTATTATTTTACATGTATCTCAGGCCTTAGCTAGACCAGTGGTTATCCCGGTCTGATTCCTGGTATTGCCCCTGTGCGTCTAGATGACGCACAGGGGATCCCGGGATCAGGGAGGGATCATTCCTCCCTGGCCCTGGGATACAGCCCTATACTTTGGGCCTGGTTTTTCCCAAGGTCTCGGACTGAGCCCAAGACTGTGAGTGTGTTACCCATTGCCGTAGCTTTTCCTGGCTCCACGCGATTACTCAGAAGTGCGGCGCCCATCGGGGCTAGGGTGGGGGGAACGGGGAAATCATTTTTTTAAAAAAAACCACAACAACACCTACCTGGAGTTGCTCAAGCACTCATGCACTGCCGGCTCCTTTAAAAATAAAATAATGGCAGGTGCGACACCTCTCTTCTTGAGGTCGTCACGCCTTACGTGTAAACAAGGGCGAGATCTCGCGTTATTCATAACGGGAGGTCTCCCCTCCTCTCCCCCAGAAGAACAGGTGCATCTAGCTAAGGCCTCTGCGTTAACATAATTATCACTGTCTGTATTTCTTGCATTTCATTCCCTTCTGTCGTCGCTGCTAACGTCTTAGTGCGCGTGTATTAGGGATGTTTAAGAAATAACCACTGGAATCGAAAGAGTTGGATTACTATGAATCCAAACCATAGATTCTGAAGCAGACGGGCTTTTCCCAAGTCATGCAGATTCTGTGGACTTGCGGACCATGTGTTCGTTTGTTTTTTAAAAATTAATTTTCTGGAATGGTAGGCAAATTTAGTTGTAGAAAAATACTTAAAATGAAGACTCACCTGCTGAAAATGCCCATTTTCCCCATAGGTTAATGCATGAAAATGTGCATTGGGGGGGTTCACATATTTGGGGGGGGGGTTTTCACATATTTTTGCAAGTATGAATTTGCGCAAATTTGGGAAATTTGCCAAAAATCCAATTCTGTGAATGAGCAGATAACAGAATGAAAGGCACCTGACAATCCGCAAAATGCAGACAGACCAGACATTTCAAATTCTGTACATCTCTAATGTGCAGTATCCACCTGACAGGGGAAGAGGCAGTACCCTGCGGAATCCATGGGTTGGATTCATAAAAGCCTGAACTCATTGGGTTCTGCTGCAGATTCCTCTGACATCTCTACCGGAAGACCATCACAAAGGGTTTGGGGTGGCTCAGTCTTCCCCAACCTGGTGCCCTCAACTCACATAATTCTCAATGCCCATGTTGGCAGGAAATAATGGGAGTTGGATTCCAACATTTCTAGAACATGCCAAATTGGGGAAAGGTAGTTTTGCTAAAAGGGCAGCACTCCTCTGTTCATTTATTTTAGCACTCTGTCCTTCATCTTATATTTGCAAGCAAATAAACACCCACTTATTTTCAAAATATAACCAGAGCCCATTCTTCTTCTCCCTTGATCTCTTGCTAATTTCAGCATAATATTGCAAGGGCTAGAAAGTATGTTAATCCAGATGGTTTTAAAATAGGAGGGGGTACTTTTAAACACACTGTGTGCAATTTGCAATGGTCATCTTTAAAAATGCAGCTCCATTATCCTTTTTTTTTTCCATTTGGAATGAATGAGGCTAATTAATTTCAGGCCATACTTGATGAGGTCAGCACCATACGAGGGGGTGTGTGCTAGACATTGCTAATCTCTTTCAGCTGAGAGTGATGAATTAAAGATGAAGGCCTAATTTAGAATGTATATAAAAAAAACCTACAGCAAATAATGCTATACCCTCTGCAACAAAGGAAAACTTGTTCTTGTGGGTACCCATGTAGTGTCAATTCTGAAAAAAAAAATCTTTGCTTCACTTTGGGAGTCCAGCTGTGAATGGGTGAAACTGATCAGAAAATTGCAACTGGCCTTTTTTTCCCCTTCACTTTTCTTTTCTTTTTTTGATGCTCATGTGGAACTCTGTGTGTGAGTGTGTAAGTTTGGATCTGCTCTACAAATGCATTCAATTCACATTTCGATAAGAACTTACCAAATTTTGCACTTTCGAACCGATATGTGAACTGAAACTCACTTATTCTTTGAAATCCACACTTCTCTCAGTTTTGTGATGGCATTTAGTGGACATAATATTCAAAAATGCATTACATTCATAATATTATTTGCAACAAAAATGTGTATATTAGATTAAAACTGCAAAGCAATGCATTTATTATGGGGAATGCTTGTGAGTTTTCATGCCAACTTTTAAAACAAAATTCTCAAAGTCTGGGACAAACCAAACTGAAGACTGGAGAAATTCTCAAAGTTTGAGGCAAATTGAACTTAAGATGGGGCGGGGGAGGATGAGAAAAATGAGAGCCATGTGGTGCAGTGATTAGAGCATTGGACTGGGACATGGTAGACCAAGTTTCTAGTCCCCACTCAGCCATGAAGCTCACTGGGTGACTTTGTGCCACTATCTCTCAGTCAAACCTACCTCACAGGGTTGTTGTGATGATAAAATGGAGAGGAGGAAGGGTGTATAAACTACCTTGGGTTCCTTAGAGGAAAAATGGTGGGATATAAGGGAGCAATCCTTTGAGTTGTTTCCCAGGTATTTGTAAGCTCCAAACTTGGAGACTTGCAGCTAATCAATATAGCACAGCTGCAGCTCTTCCATGCTCTGTCTGCCCTGCTTTTTTGGGCTAGATGGCCAATTTTAGCTGTCTAACTGTGGACTTGAGAGCGGGAGAGGGGAGGCCATGTGGCATTTAGGAAGCTGTCTAAACCAGCTTCCATGGTCTCTTTGTCTCCACAACCCAGGCATGCTCAGTTTACTAAACACGGAGAGGCAGCCACCATGGATCACTCCACACTGGCTGTGAGGGGAAGGAAGAAGGGAGTTCAGTTTCCTGGCCAGAAAACCAAAATAATAATCATCATCGTCATCACCATCAACTTCATCATCATATGTCTAGGGGACATACAATTGCTTCCTAAATGCTGCTTAATAAATAAATAAAAACTTAGAGGAGCTGAAATTGACAGATTGGTACATCCTTGGTTCTGAATACATTAGGGTGACCAATTGAAAAGGAGGACAGGGCTCCTGTATCTTTAACACTTGTATTGAAAAAAGAAATTCAGCACGTGCCATTTGCATATATGGAAAACCTGGTTAAATTCCCTTTTTAAAGCTGCCCTCTTTTGAATCTAGTCACTCTAGTATAGCTCCTGCACCTTTAACTGCTGTGATGAAGAGGGAATTTCACCAGGTTCCCCATATATACAAATGACACCTGCTGAAATTTCCTTTTCAATACAACTGTTAAAGATACAAGAGCCCTGTTCTACTTTTCATATGGTCACCCTAGACTACATTTACACCTAACTTTTGACATATTGCTTTTTGTTTAGGATAATAGAATCATAGAATCATAGAATAGCAGAGTTGGAAGGGGCCTACAAGGCCATCGAGTCCAACCCCTGGAGTGCACTTTAGAATATCTTAAGTATAAATCTGATGGGGGGAAACGTAACATACAAATATGATAAATATATGTAGTGTAATGAAGCCAGGGCTCACTGGGACATCCTGCTAGAACATTATTATTATTATTATTATTATTATTATTATTATTATTATTATTATTATTATTGGTGTCCTGTGCCGCCACCACCCTTCAGAACTCACTGCTCCCTCTGAGCATAGCTGCCATCTAGGCCCAAACTACACATGATATTCAGTAATGTATAATGCTTCTTCTATGTTTTTTAAAGCCTAAAGCACCTGCATAGGTTGCAATCTGGAGAAGAAGACCTTCACAGTGGAGGAAAGATCTTCTTGGCCCATTTTGTCTGGGGTTTTTCCTCTCTCTCTTTACTCAGTGCCCCCCACCCAGGTGTTCATCATCCTGTGCAGGAAAAGATACAGGCAGTAAGGTCCTGAACTGAAATGAATGATTCAACCTTTCATTGCTTTAATTGATACTAAATCATTACTTAATCAATTAGTCAGAGTCGGGGGGGTGTCTAGAGCTGCAAATCAGGGCCACTCATTAATTTTTGAGGCTACTTTAATTCTGGGGTGTTACATTTAATTTTATTTATTTATAATGAAAGCAATGGGACATATTTCCAAGTAAACAGGTACAGGACTGCTGCCTTGGTTTATTAAAGTTATCTCACATTTCAATATCCCATAAGAGTTCTTGATATCAAATGTTCAGTAACATGTATGTTGACTTCCATGCAGTCAGTTAATTTATTAAAAGACTGATAATTAAGCTACTAACAATTCTTTAATCACTTCATGGAGGAGCCCATTGAAACTGTTGCTTGCATTGTGCATGCCCAGGTGAGCAGTACCTGTGGTGGCACACTTTCTTTCCAAAAGTATTTTACTACTTAAGTTCAAAGATTTACAGGAAGGAAGCTATACATTGACTGCTTTCTTAATAATGTCTCTTATCAATGTTTGTGTGTGTGTGTGTGTGTGTGTGTGTGTATGTGCGTGTGTGTTGGATTCTCCATGTTTCCCTGCTAGGAAGGTGGTGTAGATGATATGATAGCTTTTATCAGGCCAACCTGATATAATAACAACACATTCACAGGTTGTGGCCAACAATGAGATGCATTCTTCGAACACAGGGGAGAACTGTAGGCCATTTTCCAATGAGATGGTAATATGCACCTCTGTGCTGTTCTTGTGGCATTTGTGCTACATTGTTGAGTGAAATTGAGCTTATGTTGCAGCCAATGTGGATTTCACATCTGCACTACAAACCAACTTAAACACAAATCGATGTTAGTCTCACATTTTAAATTGCACCTGGAGACATACGCTTCAGAGGTGCAAGCAAAGTAAATTAAGCATGCACCCCCCACCCTTTTGGTCAGCTCACTCACCATGTAGAGCATCAGTTTTAAAACCACTTAAGTTCAGGACAGCTCAAATACCAGAACTGCTATTTCTCCATACCTGGGACACTATTAGCCAGCATGACAGGGGGCTTGTCCATACAGCTGTTTACACTGCCGTAAATGTGCATCTTTCCATTTTCGGACAGATGATGTAGCTGTAAATGTGAAGCCATCCAGGGGCAAACCCTGGAAAATCCACTCCAAAAAAGTCAGGCACTTAACCCGACTTCTTTGGCAGCAAAGGCAGCCAAAAAAAAGTTTTTAAAAATGAGGGGAGAGTAGAGGAGCAATGCCATTTGTCTCCCCCCTTTTTTATTATTTTTATCATCTAAATCTGAGGAACTCCGCAGGAATAAATATAAATGGGAGGACCAGTCATCCCCCATCTGAAAAAGCAGAGCTCCACATATTGGGATCTTTAAATTAAAAAGGGGAGAGGGATGGCCCCATTTCTCTCCCCCCCCCCCCATTTCTTAAAAAAAAAATCAAGAGGTGCTAGTCAGGATGAGTTGGGAGGACTGGTCAACTGCTATCTGAAAAAAATCAGACTTGCCTTTCCAACCCCTGGGAAGGAAAGCAAATGCAGGTACAAGGTGCCTCCCAGCACCAAAGTGCCTCCGTAAAGCCGGGGGCCAGGTGATGGAGAGAAGAAAGTAAAAAACCACCCTCTTCTCCTCTTGCTGTTTACCTCTGTTGCTGTTGGGTTTCTGCCATATGCTGTGTCAGACCATTTGTCCATCAAGCCCAGGATTGTTGACTTTGACTAACAGAAGCTCTCTGGATTTCATGCAGGACTTTTTTCAGCCCAACCTGGAGAAGCTGGGTATCAAACCTGGAACCTTCTGCATGCAAAGTATGGGCCCTACCACAGAGCTATCCCACCCTTCCTTTTATCCCCGTGTCACTGAGGATTTTAAGGAAGGGGAAAGTGTGTTTGAGTGGTAAGGACTCTTTGGGGATGGGACAATGGTGATCGATATGTTTGTAAAACTGGGAATTCTTCCCCAATTGAGACCAAACTATGAGGTGGAGAAGAATATGGGGGCTTATAAAGCTCACTTCAGTTTCCTGATCCCACGGAATTTATTTCTGAGGTGAGAACTTCACCAGCATCTCCAAACGTAATTAAAAACCCAACTCCTTGGCATTTGGAACTTCCATGTCACTTCAGATGTGATGCTCTTCGATGCACCATCACTTCACACATCTCGCTGCCAGTCATCGAAGACTGCCTTATTCATGCATGCATGCCCACTGTTTAATTTCTGTACACTAGATAACTGTTGGCTACATGTATGACAAAGTGCCCCGCGACCTTCTCATTAGCAAACTACCTAAATGTGGGCTAGATGGAACAACTATTTGGTGAATCCACCATTGAGTATGGAATCAGACTCAAAGAGTGCTTATCAAACTGGGGGGAGGGCCCAGAGCTCTTCAGTATTTTTATTAATGACTTGGATGAGGAGATGCAGGAAATGCTTCTCAAATTTTCAGATGACACAAAATTGGGTGGGATAGCTAATACCCTGGAAGGCAGAAACAAAGTTCAAAGTGATCTTGATAGGCTGCAGCCAACATCATAACTGCTCACAATGATCCAGAACGATACTGTCAGGACATCATGTGCAATTATACCTGAGCCTGTGCAGTGCTGATCAGAGTGTCGTCACCACCACTGCCATCCCCCTCCTGATCCAGGAAGTCTCCTCAACTGCCCCCACATTCTGTGAATATAAAGAGGAAGAGGAGGAGGATAGGAAAAGCAAGGGTATCTGCATGGACCCCACAAACCTGGAGTCACCCCACACAACATGTTGCCCCTCCCTATCACATGGCTGAAAGTCCCAGCATCCTTCTGGGCAGCTGGTGTTCCTACCTCCCTCCTCCCTCAGTCCTCCCAGCCCAATCCCATCATGCACTGCAAGTTCTGCCAACTGTACAGGAGTGGCCAGGGTACTTTCAGCCACTCCTGCTGAAGAACTTTATGGCCTTCTGGAATAGTGCACTCAATGAGGGACATTACAAATGACATGTTAATCAACGGGTCTCCAGAGAAGCAATGGAGTAGCCCATTGTCTTTCTCCGTTGTTTAATTCCAGAAAATAACATAGGCAGGATCTACACTATTCATTACACCGTTGTTTAAGTGCATTGTTGCGTCCTCCCTTGCTACGTTACAAAATGCAACTTGAGCCCAGTCAATCGAAATACATTTTCTTCTATCGTTTTACCCCGGCACACTCTTCTTTAGAACGTTCTTCATTATGCTCATACCGGCTCTGAAGTAAACCTGCTTCTTCCGGTGACTCTGAGCTAGACCTGCCGGGATAAGCCGGCAGGGAGGCGGGGCGACGCGTAGGGACGAGGGAAGCCCTGCAGCGTCTTAAAGGGGCCACGTGCGCCCCGAAAGATAAGCGTTTTTTTAAAAAAATTAAGCCTCTGTCCCCTCTCCTATAGGGTGACCATATGGAAAGGCAGATAGGGCTCCTGAATCTTGAACAAATGTGTAGAAAAAAGGAATTTCAGCAGCTGTCATTTGTATGCAGGCACCATACAACGAGGATGATGAGGGGTCTGGAAACAAAGCCCTATGAGGAGAGACTGAAAGAACTGGGCAGGTTTAGCTGGAGAAGAGAAGATTGGGGGAGACATGATAGCATTCTTCAAGTATTTGAAAGGTTGTCACACAGAGGAAGGCCAGGATCTCTTCTCGGTCATCCCAGAGTGTGGGACACGGAATAATGGGCTCAAGTTACAGGAAGCCAGATTCTGGATGGGCATCAGGAAAAACTTCCTGCTTGTTAGAGCAGTCTGACAATGGAACCCATGACCTAAGGAGGTTGTGGGCTCTCCCACACTAGAGACCTTCAAGAAGCAGCTGGGCAACCATCTGTCAGGTATGCTTTAAGGTGGATCCCTGCGTTGAGCGGGGGTTGGACTCAATGGCCTTATAGGCCCCTTCCAACTCTACTGTTCTATGATTCTTTGATGAAATTCCCTCTTCATCACATCTGTTAAAGCTGCAGGAGCCCTGCCCTCTTTTGTATCTGGTCAAGAGGGCAGGGCTCCTGCAGCTTGAACTGATGTGATGAAGAGGGAATTTCACCAGGTGCTGCATGCACACAAATGACAACTGCTGAAATCCCCTTTGCAATAGAACTGTTAAAGATCCTGGAGCCTTGTCCTCTTTTTCATATGGTCACCCCACTCCCCTAGTTGCCTTCTGACATCATTCTGCCCTCCGGATTGGGCCTAGGACAAGTCCCATTCCACACCCAAGAGATCTAGTTCTAAACCCACAGATCACAGCTAATTTTGGGCCCTCGGTTGTCAATCCTCAAGCGTAGAGCGAATAAATACAGATGTGTGAATCAATGCTAAGATTTCTCTGTCTCTTTCTGCCTGTTTGTGTGTATGTGGGCAAAACATCTTTTGCCAAAGAGAGAACTGGAAAACTAGTAATTGAAAAGAAAAGAAACTACGGCAAAGCAGAATACCTCCTCCAGCCATCGCATGCCAGTTTTGCTTCCCCCCTGCTTAGCAGTTTGTTGCAATCCTTTATGGGTTGTTGTACGGCCTGACATTCCCCACTGGTGGCTGTATGGAGCTGCCGGGCTTGGCGTCCCGGTAGTCCTCATTAGAAGAAACCTGCTTTGCATTATGTCCAATCTACATGCCGAATCAATCTTTTGACCCTTTGATTGCTTCTGAAAATATTTCTATTTCTTAATAATGCACATTTTCTCCATCACCTTCGGGCCGTGATTAAACCCAGACAAGGTCCGGCAATGCCAAGCAAGTATGCCGAGGGATTCTTTGGGGCAGGGAAGAGGAAAGAAGACCACAGGTTTTTCTTATTGTGGAGCCATTAGTGCATATAAATCTGGCCGTTTGAGTTGTAGATGCATCAGAGGGCAGCTGTAATAAATACAGATTGGTGCATTATGTGAGCCAAATGGACTTTATGGATCATGTCCCATGCTTTGTAATTCCCTGCTGCTGTCCCTGAACTAGGCTCTTGCTGCAGTTTGAAGGCTATTAAAATTCTGAATGAGGCATTATTCCACTTTTGGGTGCATTTCTCAGACCTAAGCATCAAAGGCCTATTGAAAGAACCTGGCTTTCGAAATAAATCAAAACTCTCCCCCGCCCATCCTTCCTTTTAAGCGAACATGCCACCCTTTCTAAGAGTTGAATGCATCACATAAAATCAGCAGTGATTGACTCCTGGCTGTAGATCCTGACATGTATGTGACAGAATTTGGTTGGACCGTCCAGAAACAGAGGAAAACAAACAAGATAACAGCTGGATGCGTTTAGCTAGTAAAATCCAGGGGCAAATGTCAGCCTATTCTGGATACACCTAAGCAGCCAGACGTCTAAGCAAGGAAGAGCCCATTGCCAATGCACAGGCTGGATCTGGTTGCCCAAAGCAATCACCGGTGAGGTGATGTTTGCCCTGTCCTGGGCGGGGTTGCACTCCCCCTAAAGGATCGGGTCCGTAGTTTGGGGGTGCTCTTGGATCCAGAACTGTCACTTGAGGCACAGGTGAACTCAGTGGCAAAGAGCACCTTTTATCAGGCTGATATACCAACTGCGCCCTTATCTGGACAGAGATAGCCTAGCTACAGTTATCCAGGCTCTGATAACCTCTCGCTTGGATTACTGCAATGCGTTATACGTGGGGCTGCCTTTGAAAATGGTCCGGAAGCTTCAGCTGGTACAAAACAGGGCAGCCCGTTTACTAACAGGGACTGGCCAGCGAGATCACATTACGCCAGTCCTTTTCCAGCTTCATTGGCTGCCAGTCCAGGTCCGGGCCCGATTCAAAGTGCTGGTATTAACATTTAAAGCCCTAAACGGTTTGGGGCCAGGTTATTTGAAGGAATGCCTCCTCCCATATGTACCTGCCCGGACCTTAAGATCATCTACAGGAGCCCTTCTCCGTGAGCCCCTGCCAAAGGAAGTGAGGCAGGTGGCTACTAGGAGGAGGGCTTTCTCCACTGTGGCACCCGGTTGTGGAACGAGCTCCCCAGAGAGGTCCGCCTGGCGCCTACACTGTACTGCTTTCGTCGCCAGCTGAAGACCTTTTTATCTCTCAATATTTTAACACTTAATTTTAACTTAAATTTAAATCTTACTGTTTTAACTCTGTATTTTAATCTTATATCAATTTTGCTGTGCGGTTTTTTCCTGGTTGTGCTTTTTATACTGTATTTTGTAATTGTGCTTTTAACCTGTTGGCTGTTTTATTGTGGTTTTAATTTTTGTGAACCACCCAGAGAGCTTCGGCTATTGAGCGGTATAAAAATGTAATAAATAAATAAATAAATAAATAAATGAAATAGTCGAAAGGCAGATCAGGGAATAGGGATTCAGCTTGTGCTGGATTGGGTTACACTCCCCCTGAAGACACAGGTCCGCAGCTTGGGTGTACTTCTGGATTCAGCCCTGAGCCTGGATGCCCAGGTTTCGGCGGTGGCCAGGTGTGCATTTGCACAGTTAAAGCTAGTGCACCAGTTGTGCCCATTCCTAGCGATGTTGGATCTGGCCATGGTGACACATGCCTTAGTTATATGCCGATTGGATTACTGTAACACGCTCTACATGGGGCTGCCTTTGGACAGTGTTTGGAAACTCCAGCTGGTTCAAAGAGCTGAAGCCAGATTGTTGACTGGTTATAGGGAGCATACAACTCCCCTGTTAAAACAGCTCCACTGGCTTCCAGTCTGTTTCCGGGCTCAATTCAAAGTGCTGGTTATGACCTATAAAGCCCTATATGGCTCGGGTCCAGGTTATTTGAAAGAACGTATTCTCCCTTATGAGCCTGCCCGTGCTTTGAGATCTTCTGGGGAAGCTCTTCTTTCAGTCCCACCATCTTCACAGGCACGCTTGGTGGGAACATGGGAGAAGAGGGCCTTCTCGGTGGCTGCTCCGGTGCTCTGGAACTCTCTTCCCAGGGAGGCTAGGCTGGCTCCCTCCTTAATGGGCTTTCGGAAGCAGGCTCCCTCAAAGGCATCAAACAATGGCTATTCATCACGATGACTATTTGGAATCTCTAGATTCAGAGGGGATATTCTGCTCTAAATACAAGTTGTGAAGGCCAAAACACTGGGGCCAGAAGCTGTTGCCTCCATGCTACACTTGCAAGCTTCCAGGGGGGAGGGGCTCTGATTGGTCACATCGGAAACGGGACACTGTGCTCATCTGTTCCATTAAGATTCTTCTTCCATTCTTGCGAGAGAAAAGAAAAATGTTAATATTTTACATTTCTGTTTTCATTTTTCCATGCAATGCCCCAAGTAGGCCGAAGGGCATGTGCCCCACAATGGGAATGCCTTTTGTGTTGTTTTCTTCTTTATGCCACACATAATTAAAGAGCTTCTTCATACAGCACACAGTTAAACTATGGAATTGGTACCATTGGTTGTGATGACAACCAGCAACATGGATGGCTTTAAAAGAGGATGAGGCAAATGCACGGAGGATAAGACTAAGGCCTTAGCTAGACCAGCGTTTCTCCCGGGGCGAACCCCCGGGATCTTCCCTGTGCGTCCAGATGACGCACAGGGGATCCCGGGATCAGGCAGGGATCAACCTTCCTTGGCCCCAGGATACAGCCCCACACTTTGGGCCTTTTTTTCTGCAGAAGGTGTGGCCCATTGCCGCAGCTTGAGCCGGCTCCGCGTGATTACTCGCACAGAGCCAGGAGCTGTGCCCATTGGGGTTAGGGTGGGAGGAGCAAGGAAAGTATTTTTTAAAAAAATACACAACCTTACCTTTCCACTGGAGCACTCATGCGCAGCCAGCCCTTTAAAAAAAATAAAAATGGCGGTCGCAATGCCTCTCTTCTTGAGTTCGTCGCGCCTTACGTGTAAACGAGGGTGAGATCTCACATTATTCACAACATGAGGGCTCCCCCCCCTCTCCCTTGCAACAAAAGGTAGGTCTAGCTAAGTAATACTCATGATTACTATATACTACCTCCAGGATCAGAGACAGCATACCTCTGCACTAGGAATGAACAATTTGCTATCTCCTACATTCGCATTTTTAAAAGTGCACATTCTTTCTCCCTCAAATATGATGAAATGTATGAATTTGACTAAATTCTTTTCAAAACTGAAATGGAATGAAATTCTCACACATCTGCACTGGCCGAATTCAGTAGTGCAGTTATTCCCAGCTTACAGAGGACCCTGATGTATCTCCCTACCATACAGCTATTAACGATGAGGAACCACTCATTAAAAGAAAAGAAAAGTGCAGCAACCCTAATTTAGTAGGCATACAAATATGCAGGGGTTTGAACCCAGTTTTTTAAGAGCTAAGCCAACAAAGTTCTAAGCCTGGATTGATGCATTTGTCAGTTTCAGGTCTCCTAGATTAATGGTCTTCAATTGGTATGTCAGGACCCAAAAGTGGGTCACAAGATCAATCCAAGTGGGTCGTGGCAAAGTTGGAGCTGAAGCAGTGCACAGCCCTTGTTTTTCTCTATCAGAGAAGGGAGAAAAGGGTTGCAATGATAGAAGCATAGCAAAATAAATCAGATCAAGCACAATGCTAATCGCTCCTCATGCTCAAAGCAGATCTAACCAGAGGCATAAATTCAGGTTTCAGTGCCGGCCAGCAGAGGTTCCAACAAATGCATAGTGAGAGGGCAAGATTCACACCCACATTCAGAGGCCTGCTCTTGGGTGTTTCCAATTAAATTGCAAAAAAGCAGTGTGCTTTAAGAGTAATTGCTTGAGTATTTCTAAGACATTACAGCCACATCATGCTCCGTGGGCTTTTAATGTATATATGTATGCATTTTTTAAAAAAAAAAATCACATATGTTATTGCTATTGTATATCCTCATCTGGAATTAAGACTAATTATGTGTTACTTCTTTTCTGCATATACATCCTCTGTTACTTTTTTCTCCCCTTTCTTGTCTTCCTTGAGATTAAAATTTCAATTGCTAGTTCCTTGAGGCAGGACCTGTCAAATTGGATTAAACTGCTTAGGCTGCAATCCTAAACACATGTTCCTGGGAGTAAGCACCGTTGAACACAAGTGTGACTTACTTCAGAGTAAACAAGCATAGGATTACATGGTTAAGAATGCATTATGCACGTTGATTGTGAAAGAAACACAGCATTCTTTAGTGAGCAGCTGTATATTTTGTAGCATCTTTTGAAAGAACTTTACTAGCCCAATAATGGTGCATATCATGTGAAGTCATGAAACCTTAGAAATCATGTATTATATAGGGCTGTGATCCATTTCGCTTCGGAGTGTAGAAACGATAGCAAGATGGCCTGATTCGCCTCTGGAAAAGGTGGAGAAGAAGAGAGTCGGGGGGGCTGTGGATCGAGGCAAAGAGGATCACCTCAATTCGGAGCTCTGGATGCAGGTAAGTGGGGTGGGGGACTCATCTGGCCCTGCGGCAATGACGATGGAGCCAGGTAACGGGGCAGGGAGGAGGGAGGCGTACCTGTGTTCATTGTGGTCCGTTGCAGGCTTCAATTGAAGCCCCGGTTGAAGCCGGAAGTGAAGGCCGAGACCTCTTCCAGCTTCAAGCCAGGGCCTCAATTGAAGCCTGTGACCACGAACACAGGTAAGGGGGTGGGGGGGTTGGCTTACAATCCATGCGGCGACAGTGATAGAACTGGATCTTGCTCCATGGAGTGGAGGGGGGGCAGGCGGATCGGCCTGAAGCAGATTGGGCCCGATCTGGACATTCCGGATCGGGCCACTAAGCGGATCGGGGGTCCATGCACAGCCCTAGTATTATACTATTTCCAGTTTAAAAGAACGGGGAATTTGTGGAGTGTATGTATAGAAATTATTTTTTCTGGCCCTCTCTCTTTACTCTAATACTGTGGTCACCAAATGAAATTAATTGGTCATAGATGCAGGCCAGAGGAAAGGATGTATACTTCTTTGTACATTGCATAATTGACTTCTAGAATTAGCTGCCACAAATGATGATGGCTGCATGCTACGGCCTTAGCTAGACCTACCTGATAGTCCGTGATGGAGGAGGGAAGATCTCACATTGTGATTAATGTGAGATCCCTCCTCCATTTACACGTGAGGTGCAACGACCTCAAGAAGAGAGGTGTAGCACCTGCCATTTTTTAATTTTTAAAGAAGATGGAGCACACGAACGGTCGTGCGCAAAGGTAGGTGCTTTTTTAAAATAATAATTTAATTTCCCCTCTCCCCCCCACCCCCTATGGGTGCAGCGCTCCTGAGGAGTGCTGCACCCCATGCGCGGCTCTCAGCTCCATGCGAGGAATTGCGCGGAGCCGGGTCAAACCGCAGCAACGGGCCACGTGTTCCACGGCCTCGGGCTCAGCCTGAGACCACAGAAAAAGTGGGCCCAAAGGGGAGGGCATGATCCCAGGGCAAGGGAGAGATGATCCCTCCCTGATCCCAAGATCCCCTGTGTGTCATGTGAACACACAGGGATGAACCCAGGGTTCGTCCCAGGATTTCGCCCGGTCTAGCTAAGGCCAGAGATGTCTTTAAAAGGGGATTAAACAGATTCATGGAGGGTCAGTCCATTAGGGCCATGAGTGGACAACTTGGGGCCCTCTACAATTCCCATGGTCCCTCACGATTGGCTACGCTGACTTCGGATGATGGGAGTTACAGTCCAACAACATTTGGATGACCTCAATTTGTCCAACTCTGATCAAGGACTATTGGCTTTGACAGCAAAGTGGAATCTCCCTGTTCAGAGGCAATACACCTTTTGATTCTTGTTGTGCTTGGGGCAAACAACAGGGAGGCCTGACGCCTTTTACACCCTGCTTGCGCTCTTCCAAGAGGAATTACACTGTCTACAATTACAAGCAGAATGCTAGACTTGTTGAGCCCTTGTTCTTCTCTGGAAGGGCTGTTTCTCACATATCCTATTCTCTGAAATGCACAGAAAAGCCATGCAGATCGTGACATAGAATTTGCAAAGACGTTCTGTGAGCCAAAAGTTGATTTGTAGATGAGATCTCTTCCCCCCCCCCTTCCTTGAATTATGCCACTGAAAGGAACTATTTTGTATTAGGAGCTTTAAAACTATCCCCTTTGCTTCATGCACAAGGCAGAGAAAGAATTGTTCCACTCCTTGTGTTTATATATTAAAAGGGCTTAAGCCAAAAGGTGTGCATAGCCTTCTACTATTTTTTTCCCTTTTTTTTTCTTTTTTTAAGAAGAAAAAATTCTGATTGCAGATAACCGCTCAATTTGATTTAGTGTCGAATGATAGTGATGGGGTTGATAACTCGGCATTCATCGGTAATTCATCTTCTCCTGGTAGAAATTTACCGCAAAGCGGTGCTTTCCCAGCACTGACAAGTTCTATTAATCTTCTTCAGACACATTTCAATAGGTGTCTCCATCTAGACCCTCCATCTAAACACTCTTGAGCGTCACCAGAAGCTTGGAGATGCCTTCATTTCAGGTTGCACTAGGAGTGGAAAAGGGTGACCGGGTTGTGCTCTTATGTGTGTGTGTTGGGGAAATGTTTTTAATCCTCTCTGTCCATTTAATTAGTAGTTCCTGCCAGTGCCAGCTTTTTCCTTCTCATGTGCGAAAACATTTTGGCCTACCTCAAAAAGAACTTGGAAAACGTTAAGCATCCCATTCTGTCTTATCCGTCTCCTCCTCAACCTCTCATCTGTAACTTGGACATAATAATATTGGACTACCTAACAGAGCAGTTGTAAGATCCAATTGATCCACTAAGACAGTGGTGCAATAACTGAGACCTGGATTCCAATTTGGCCCTCTGGGGTTCCGCAGAGAGCCACGCCCCCTTCCCTTGGCCACACCCCTTCCCTGGCCACGCCCCCTTTCCCCAGCCACTGATAATTTTGTAATCTCCTGGCTTTTGTGCAGTTTTTTCTCCCAATTCCAAGATCTTGAAATGTCTCTCCTAAGACTTAGTTACTCTCAGTGAGAGCTTTCTACTATAACATGCTGGTGTTTTGGCCCCACCCCTTTTGTGTTGGAACCCTAGCAGGGAGGATTACAGAGGGATGGGCTTTCAGAATATGTATTGGGTCTCTGCACCTACTCTAGAATAAAAAAATAAAATAAAAAAGGCATAGCTGCCATACAAAAATTTTAAGCAATGTCTGCATTGGCCCTCATTCACTTACCTGTACATTTCTTACATCATCATCATCATCATCTTTATACCACCCCATATGCAAAGCTCTCTGGGTGGTTTGCAGCATAGCATAATAATACAAAATGCAACAGAATAAGAATAGAAATAGTCTTTAAAAGACCATGGAAAAGTTAAAACAATTAAAACAATTTAAATAACTAATCTCCCCTCCTCCAATAGATCTGTTCTAAAACAACAGACCCAGGGCATGTCCACACCAGCCCTATATCCCGGGATCATCCCGGGATTGTTCCTGTGAATCCAAAAGCCACATGTGGGCCTTTTCTACACCGAAGGGTTATCCCAGGAAAATGGAGGGATTGCCCCTGCCTGCTCCCGGGATACCCTGTGTGGCATTTGGATGCACAGGAATGATCCTGGGATGTAGACATGCCTAGGTGTAGAAAGGGCCATAGATGCCTCATCATATACCACTAAATGCCTGGGTGTATAAGGAGGTCTTATACACTGAAAAGATGATGGTGCCAGGTGGGCCAAGTGGTCCTGGGAGAAGAATTACCTCCAGGAGAACCACCACAATTTCCTCCCCAGGAAGCAGCACATTAGGAAACATGCCATGGCAATGTATCATGTATGTTACTTGGAACGAATAGTATAACCTGCACAATGAGATTTCAAAATGTTATATCCATTGCTATATCCATTTACAGCACCATTTCTCAACATGGTGTCCTCCAGTTGTTTTGGACTGTAACATCCAACAATCATAGCCAGCCTTGTTAATTTGGGGATGATGGGACATACAATCTAAAACATATGGAGAGTACCAGATTAAAGAGGGCTAATTTACAATATAATTCTCCATTTTAACCCTTGTTGAGTAGGGGGTGGGGTGGGAGAAATCTGCAAACCCACATTGTAATGTGATCTCTGAAAGAAGGGTTCCGAAACATTGGGATTTAATAGTACTGTATCGTTAAGATGAGTGCTGAGAAAATCAAAACCGCTCCTCCTAGTTTATCCATTTTTAACACACATCTGTCAAATGCCACTCGAGTCCTAAGCTCCAACTCCGTTACAAAAAGCAACTCGGGGTTAATGCAGCCAGATAGATCACCACCATACAACTCCCAGGATTACCCCTTTTTGTTTTCCTTACATTAGCTGCCAAGGCGTGAACAAATATTGCTCAGTCAAATTAGACCAATAATATTTAAAGATGGATTATGTTCTGGGATCCTTGTGGTGGGCAAACAAGATGGACGCAAAATGGCTGTGTGTGCTTTGCCAAAGACCCCTCAGAATTTAAATGGGGTCATTTGGAGTTTGTTAGTTTGTTAGCAGAGGAAACAACACATGGGAAATTGTCTGGGTCAAGTACTTTGGAAGATGGTCCCCCTGGTGACTTGCTCCTTTGCTTTTCTTCCTCCTCCACAGCCCAAATCCTCCCGTTGCTCTTCCTTTCCCACCCTCCTTCACTCAGGCAGCCTGAGGCTCTGCATCTTTATATGGAAATAAGGCCCTGGGGGTTGGATCCAGGTTTATGCTGGATCAACTGCGCTGATGGAAATGGACGTCCCCATTCCTTCCTTCTCCCTAGAGCCCCTCCAGCTGCCTGAAAATGCCACACAGAGTGAGGAGATTGTGTTGAAGGTGAGCTGTAGGTGTTTGTGGGGAAGCTGTAGTCTGGAACTAAGGGGATTCCCCAAAATGAGGCAGAGGGTCTTTCTATGAGCAGAGCCCTTCCTCTCACAGAAGGTCCCTTTCTCACATGGAAGGCAGATCCCGGATCCATTCCATGATGTTCAATGGGACTCACTCCTAAAGTTCCATGCCTTCCAACATGTTATCCATGGCTTGAATCCAGACTTAGGTATAATTCAAATAGTCCCTCTGAAATCTATGGGATTGAAGTTATTTGTGACTAACTCCAGCCCCCTTGATTTCAATGGGTCTTCTCCCAATGGAACTATGGGTAGGTTTCTAGCTCCCATGTTTCTCATACCAAAGAGCAATGTCTGAGCTTCATACCTACACATCATCGAAAGATCCTTTCCATTACTTTATTTATTGTACGCTCATCTTTCCTTTCCTTTCAGGGACTGAACACAGCATACGTGGTCCTTCGGTGACATTTTTAGCCACACAACAAACCTGTGTGGTTGGAAGGGACTGGCCCAGTGCTTCATGCATTGAGTGGAGATTTAGACCTAGGTCTCCCTAAACGTAGTTCTACACTCTAACCATTACAGCACACCACCTCTCCATAACCTGTATTCTTTCTGTAATCTCTATTCAATTCATCTCCAAAAGCACATGCTATGTTAGCTTTCAGTAGTCAACTGATCATAGCCCATTTTTTTACACACACACACACACACACACACACACACAGAGAGAGAGAGAGATTTAAATGTAAATTTATTATTGTATGTGATAATGCCTTTAGAGATTCCACACTTAACTCTAATGAATGTTTTTTAGAATGTTTTTAGGATGTATATTATGTTTTAATTCAGTTTTATGTATTTTATATTTACTGTTGTTTCCCACCTCGATCAAAATGGAGAAGCGGGTAAGAATTATTATTATTATTATTATTATTATTATTATTATTACTACTACTACAGCATGTAGGTACATTCACACACAGGGAGAGACAAATCTGACATTGTGGTTTCTTTTAATTTCTCTTTCTTTTTTTTCAATCTTAAGCACCGTTCATCTTGAGTTTTGAGAGTCTGTCCAGTCTAAAGTTTGGTTCATCCTGAACTCTTTTTTTTTTAAGTTCACATAAAATTTCTTAAGCATTTTTGTGCACATTTTTCCTAACACATCTATTATTATATGCAGTTTTGCCTAATGTATACACTTTTGCAAGCAATTACCTAATATGATACATGTCAATGGAATTTCCCCCTAATGAACACATTTGTTTTTGTATAGATCTTTTGCTTGGACACCACCATTGCAAAATTCAAAAAAGATCGAATTTAAAAAGATAACTCAGGCCTTAGCTAGACCTAAGGTTTATCCCGGGATCGTCCCGGGGTCGTCCCTGCCTGCTCCCGGTATATCCTGTGTGTCATTTACATGAACAGGGATGACCCCAGGATGATCCCGGGATAAACCTTAGGTCTAGCTAAGGCCAAAGTTTCAGTTTGCACAATGGTTTGAAAGTGCAA
This sequence comes from Elgaria multicarinata webbii, assembly GCF_023053635.1. Lineage (NCBI taxonomy): Eukaryota > Metazoa > Chordata > Lepidosauria > Squamata > Anguidae > Elgaria > Elgaria multicarinata. Next base: position 24,873,509 of record NC_086186.1, on the reverse strand, counting down.
AATTAGGCACATTCACAAGAAAATATGAATTGAATGAATTTCTACCCCCATCTCCAATCCACAGCAGGTTAAACCTTATACAAGGAGCACCCCCTCTGTTGTGGAGGCAGTGGGGAAAGAAGAAGCTCAAGTCACTTACCTGGCCAAGGATCCTGTCTACAAGGTGGACGCACAGGTGTGTGTTTCTCCTCCCCATTCACATACCCTTATTACATGCAAACTTGAGCCCTATTCAGATGTTCAGTAAATCTACTTAGGATGGGGGGATCAGAATAACCCAAACATCTATTTGTGGAATCAGACCACCACCCTGTTGCAGAGTTTCTGGTTGTGCATAGATAGCTATGCATTCGTGAGAGCTTGTGTGCATTAGTCCAATGGATAACTACATGGAGGTCAGGAATGAGGACAACAGGCAGGATCTTCCCTCTCCCCCTTCCATGCATTCATTCTCCATGGAACTGCACAGATCTCATGAGTTCCACACATAAAACTATGCAATCTTTGCCCTCTACATGCGCACATGCATGCAAGTCTATGCAAACGTTACCTTATACACATGGAGTTGGAGCATGTTCCTCCATCAAGTGGAGAAGATCCTCAGCTGGGAGAGATTGTGAACAGTCCTTTGCTGGCTTTTCTTTTTTAGTGCTTCTAGAAAATGCATGGACTCCTGACCCTTGGCCTCTTTCATCAGAACCATCTCCGGAAATTCCTATGATAAATGTAAGAAGTGTGAGCTTCAATGACTACCATATTTGTTCTGTATAAGTAGAATAACTTCATTGCCCCCATCACCAAGACCTCATGTGGTATAGAGTCTAAACACCTCACTTGGGTTTATTCCAAGTCAATGTGCTTCATGAGAATGAGCGATGAACCAGGAAGTGTCTGGTCCAAGTCTTGCCTCTGGCATGAATTCATGAGGTAATCACAGCCAAATCTATTGTTGCCTAGATCCACCATCCATTGGTATAGGGAAAATTATCCTAACCAATCTTGCAGGGTTGTTGCAAAGATTTTGCATAGGAAGTGCTCAGAATGCTAGATATATGATCATAATCACTACCAATTTTTTCTCCTTTATATTGCCCCACATCCCCTTATATCACACCTTCCTTTAACAGAACTCAGGTCATCATACCAAACGACCCCAGACATTTTCCCATCCAAGTATTGACCAGATCCAGACTTCCTTCATTTCAGCTCAGTGTTTGCTTTGTGTGTTGAATGCAGCATTCATTTAATTCATTTATTAATTTGTTAATTAAGAAATGATTTGATCATATTTGTTTCTAAACTATACACTGCTCGGGGAATTGTGTTTCTGAAGGGCAGCCCCACAAATTAATGAACTAGATAAGCAAAAAACATAAATAAGTCAAAAATCATAGAATGCCATCAGCACAGCCCATGATGGGCATAACGTCGTCAGAAGCACATCCAAGATCATGTCAGGTTTTGTGTTTTTTTCCTCCCTGCTCCTGAACTTTTAACCACCCCATCACACTCACGCTTGAGGTGCCTGAAGAGTTTTACACATAAATGCATGTTGCACAAAAGAGGAACAGCCCATGTTACAATCTTTAGATTGATTTCTAAGCAGCTGGCTTGGTTGCCATAAGAACGTACTTGTGCGTTGCAGTGATCGGAATGTGAACAATATATGGAGGCTGTAAAGATTCGCCCACTGCATTTTGGAAATATTACACATTTGTACGGCATCGGAGTGGAGCTGGGCAACATCCACGCTTTTTTTCGAAATGAAAATAATGTTCCTTCATCTTTATGATGATCTTGAGTAATCATTCATTATTATTCCCACTTGATAGATGGAAAACTGAGATTCGAAAGCAACGATGGGTCCAAAGAATCCAGGCTGAGCAGAGGCTACAATATAGGTCTCCTGACCCAGGACGCCTTCCCCCACGCTAATTACTAAATCCCTGCCATCACCACCCCGGCTCTTAAAGAAAGCCATCTCAAACTTTGTCTCCACCTTTCCCTCAAGTGCCCTCAAGCCCGTTCTCCGAATCTTGTTAAAAGATCTGAATGACCTTATTGTAGGTGGCAAGTCTAAATGTGCCATATTAATAACTTCTTATCCGAGACAAATTAAGTCCTTATGTGTCAAAAGCACTCTGCTCTGGATTACCTACAAGAGAAGTATTTATTGAATAAATGTTAGCTCCAATTTCATTTTAATGTGACTGACAGGAGGCTCCAGCCTTTGCAAATGAGATAAAAACGCTCAAACCTGCGACTCTGCTGCAACTTTACACCTTAACTTGTCTATTTCTATTATGGTCTCCTTAAAAGGTGGATATCGAAAGGGGTTGGGTAGTGAGTAGGGTGGGTTTTTTTTCTTTTTCTTATTCTTATTCTAAAGAGCAAGAGGAGAGATAGAAAGCACCAAAAAAAAAAAAAAAAAGGCTGGCATTCAGCCTAAAGAGAAATCATTGAAACAAATTAATCCTATGCTGTTTAAATTGACATGGTAATCCATCATCAGCAAAGCAAACTCTGAAAGCAATCTAGAATAGGCAGTCTTCTTTCACTGCCCCTGAAGGCACAAAGGCAGATAGTAAAAAGGAGAGAGGAGAGGAAGAAATATCATAAAAGTTAGCAATGCCTTGGGAAGGGGAAAATAAATGTTAAAAACAAAAACAGCTGGTTTTTCTCCTGCCTCCAGCCATAGCTTACTCCTATCCCAGATTATTATTATTATTATTATTATGCACTCACGTTATTATTTATAAGCTTCTGTTATTGCCTTTATTTTTCTCTGTTGAGTTGTCTTCCACTGTAGATAGCAGAGGTCTCAGTGTTTTTTTAATCGTTTGGTGGGCAACGTCTGTTCTAAGAACATGATCATACAAAAGCAACACCCAAACCAATATCTAATTGATAAAAAGAAAAACCTAACCCTTCTTCAGAAGATGGAAGGAGGAGGCCTACTAGTGTTAGAAGAAGGTCTTACTGAAGTGGTCTGCTGACATGACCAAAGTTTTCAGAATCAAGTTGTTCCTCTGAATCTTTATCAGGGTAACCTCAGTGAGAAGCATCATTTTACATTTCCCTGAAAGATAACTGCTACCTAGTTTTTTCTGTGATATGCTGATGAAAGAGACTGGTGTCTTTAAGACATGTGTCTTAAATCTTAGGCCTTAGCTAGACCTAAGGTTTATCCCGGGATCATCCTGGGGTCATCCCTGTTCATGTAAATGACACACAGGGGATCCCGGGAGCAGGCAGGGACGACCCCGGGATGATCCCAGGATAAACCTTAGGTCTAGCTAAGGCCTCACCCTTAGATCACTCGGGGTGACAGCAAGGGCCCAAGCTGCTGACTGATGTCTTGTGCGAATTGAAAAAATATGCCCTGGAAGAGGAAAAGCTTTCTGTATCCTTGTGCACCATGCCATTCTGGGGACCAGAGGGGTACTTTTCTATACAAATGGACTCCCATGGAACTGGCTGTGCGCCAGTTCACACCGTTTCACAGAAAGGGTTTCCCCGTTATGGACTCCATGTATTTGAACTCCACATATACTAACTTATCACATGCATATTTCATCACAAACCTAAGTGACTTAGGACCAGGGTCTCCAGGGGACTGTCTGACTTTATATCATATTTTGCCTAATCTTTAAGAGTGTCTTCAGAGGTTCCCACTTTCTGCCATAAGATGAGACAATAATAAAGAGCTGAGTGATGGTACCATAGGTCTGGAATGCATTTCCGCTGTTGTCCATGAGGGCTTCTTCCTTGATGACATCTAAAAGGAACCTAAAAGTATTGCTCTTTCTTTTCTGTTGCTTTTCACAGGATTTGATGCTGCTATTAGATTTTCTTTCTTTTGTTGACGGCTTGATTTGTTGACATGTTTAGGTTCTATTTTGATTTTCTATATGTATTTTAGACCCTTTGTGAGTACCTATGATTTAGCGGTGGAATGTTTTTCTAGAAAGATAGAAAAGGAAACATTATGTGCAAACTCAAGATGAGCAACATAACACTGAAGTTTAGAATCACTCTAAAGTTCTCTCACTCTTTCTCTCTCCCTCTCTCTTTCCTTATGAGTAAAATTGCAGTCAAACATTTTTGATTAAAATTTGGTAGGTCTACCAGGGACCAGATGAAATTGTCTCAGAGGAGGAAATTCAGTAAATGGAGCTTCAGTTGGCCATCCATCCCCGGAACATGCCCCCAAACCTCTGAAATAACACAGGAGTTGTATGACAAAATTCCCTCAAGATAAAGACTAAAAATGCTCTGGGTGGAACTTTCTAATAAAGTTTAAGAAAGCTGAATTAACCAGTCTTTTAAATCTAGCTGTGTGATTCTAGCAAGTGACAGAGTAGAATATATGTCACTGAATATATACTGTCAATTTTAAGCACAGCAAAAGAAGCTTGTAATCAACCTAAAATACAAATGCTACTTTTGGGGGTTGCTTACAGTGTTCAGGAAATGTTTGGCACCTTACCTCTGAATGGTAAAGTGGCCCATAATACAAACCATATTCCTCATAAGTCATATCGTAATTTAGCAGGGATAAAGTTTCTTCTTCTTTATTACCTCAAAAAACTTAATGTGCTGCAAAAAATGCAAAAGCTCTCTTATCAAATTGGCTTTTTGTTGTTGTTGCACTGAAACTTAAAACAATTTAAAAACCATTTAAAAATAATAATAAAAGTAAAACTTTCTGACCTTTGACCCCTAGTCTCCATTTCAAAAACAGGCATGCTCTCAGATTCTACCACTGAAAACTTATCAATTTCCTCTCCTATATGAAAAACTGAAATAGGGAAATACAGATCTCAAGCAAACCAAGGTGAGAAATTGCTGGAACTTTCACAATTTAAATGATGTAGCAAAACTACATGAGACCATCTGCAATGTATACTATGAGATATACACTAGTAGTGTACATCTGCAATGTACATTAGTAATGAAAGGATGCCCCCCCCAAAAAAAATAGTCCTTTAAAGAGAAAATTGAACTAGCTTCATTGTCTCCAAAAAGAAAGAAAGATGAGAGCTTTCACCTTTAAATCACAACACTGTACAAAGCATGGCCATAAAAATGCTCAAAATTTGGTTACCAGAACTAAGTGGATAATTAAATACAACCTTTAAACAAAAAAAGTTAAAATTTAAAAAAATAGCAAGACCAGCTTTTAAAACTCAAGAGGCTAGAGTTTCATCACTAAGGGTGTTAGAAAGATCTCCTGCATAATCCTCACTGAACTAAACAGTTTAGAATCTCTCACCCATTCCAGTGGTGTATGTGGAGGAGAACTTCCCCATTCATCGTGCTCTAATGGAGAAATAGATCTCTGGAAATATAAATTGGAAAACAGAATCTAAAGCAATGAGAAATGCTCTCAAACAGTGGCTGGTGGGAAGATTGAGAAATTTTACTGATGGGATTATTTTATCAGGCTGTGTGTGTATGTTGTAATTGTAATATCAGTTCAATCAGTTGATTAATTAACAAAGAGTGGGCCCATTTTAATGAATATGGCTGCACGTTAAGGACATGCATGTTCATTCGTCTGCCTGTTTTGGTGCATCTATATAACAGGGTGCAAAAAAAAATGGAAAAAAGAAAATCTTACTAAATATTTAGTTCTCTTACATTTCCTTCAGTATTTCTAAAAGGGGTCTCTTTTGACCTTTTGTTGTTGATGATAATATGCCACTGTCAATCAATTAATCAAGGAAATTGTGGTTGATAAATTGACTCAAAATTATTTAACTGCTTGAAATATGCATTCATATAGTTGCATTGATCTTACGGCCATAGAAGAAAGTTTATAAGGAGGCTACTGTATACACACGCACACACACACACACAACACTTGCCTATGAGGGGTGTTTAAAATATCACTTCCTCAAAATGTGTTTCACTACAAGATTGTCGGAGAACCACAAATGGCATTTTTCATGACATCTGGAATGGATACCTCAATGCACTACTGTTTCCCAGTTTAGCTTTAACTCTGAGTATGTGATATCATCTCCATCCAATTTACTCAAGTCAAACACACAAGATGATTAGAGGATAAGGTTGATTAATTTCTTTTTAAAGAAACAAAAACAAAGAAATTAAACTTTGATACCAAAGTTAATGCCATTGGAAGGAAGGGAAATAGAAGTGGGAAAACTATATGCGGGGGGGGGGGGGGAAGGATGAGCTGGACAAGGGAGATTTTGACATCCCCTTGCAGACAAGTTTTTGATCATTCTTTGAGAGTAGCTCATCTTAATACATTTAAGAAGACCATGTCTTTAAGATGCACTTAAAATGTTTGCAAGGGACATACCAGATTTTTTTTTCAAAGAGAAAGATGAGGATGTGCTTCTAATTACAGGGCTTATTAATATGCTTTGGCTTCTTTGTTGGGGGTGGGTGGGTTTAAGCTATCAACTAAATTCATACATCTATTAGAGTGAAGACTTCTGTATGCTTTGACCCACAGAATGGTTCAGGTTTGCTGTGTGATCCAAATGCCCTGTCTTTGTTTAGAAAAATCTTAACAAGAGCTAGAAAATAATAATAAAAAAGACACATTGAATTAATCTCCTTGTTTGGTATCAGCTTGGAATATTGATACATACAGACAAATCTGAAGCATATATATATATATATATTGTTGTCTACCTTTGATTTTATACTTGGGCTAATTTTAGTCCTTAATGTTAGAGTTTTCTGCTCAAAAATAAAATAAGATTAAAAAAAAAATTAAAAACCCAGCAGAAGCAATTCTAAATATGTCTTTATGTTCTGATTATTGAAAAGAGATGTGGTTTGTTGTTGTTGTTGTTTAATTGTGGTTGCTGTAATTGGGTTCATTTTCATTGTTCCAAGCTGGCATAACAGAACAAAACAAAATTAAAAATCAGAACGGTTTCATTGTCACCATTTCTTGAAATGTCTATCAAAAACTAGCAGGAAGCAATCAAGACAATCTAACTGTATCTAAAGAATATATATCGACCTCACTTTTTAAGACATTTACTTGAAAATGTACGCTATTCTTTCTGCTTCTCCCTCTATCAGGTGGGAAAAGAAGACCATTAAAATGTGCAGTTGAGAGCTCTTCTAGGAGTTTGAGGAGGTGTATGTTTGTCTGCTGAACTAAAATATGCAGGCTTAAAACCTATCTTTTACACTTTTAATGAAATGGCAATCAAGGAATTAATTTAGACAATTAGGACAATACACATATTCTAAGAAGTATGACTCCAACAGGTATGTTTACAATTTCTTCACTTTGTGTTTATTTGGAGGGGGGAGGCAGTGTTGCAGAAAAGGTGCAAAGCAGAGCAAATCAAGCATCCAAACTTGAGAGGTGGCCCTCTTACATAGTGCAACCACTTTCTCCCCTTCTGCCAAGACTAAATCCAGTTAAGATCCAGACTTTCCTTGTGGAACAGACATTGCATCTCTTTACTGCATTATATTATTATTATTATTATATTATTATTATTATTATTATTATTATTATTATTTATATAGCACCATCAATGTACATTGGTGCTGTACAGAGTAAAACAGTAAATAGCAAGGCCCTGCCGCATAGGCTTACATTCTATTAAAACCATAGTAAAACATTAAGGAGGGGAAGAGAATGCACCAAACAGGCACAGGGGTAGGGTAAACAGGCACTGGGTAATTTTCCTTCTTCCTATCCCTAGACCTTTCAGAATTCTTATTAGTTCACAGCTTTATAATAAAGTATAGTATTCAACCCAAAATAGGTGATCTTATAAATAGGATTATGGGATAGGGTGCTTTGCAATGTGCCACAATATTCTTTTGCACACACATCTATGCATTTACATTGTTATATCTATGTGCCTACACTTGCATATAAATATACTTGCATACATTTTACACAGAGAGAGAGAGAGAGAGAGAGAGAAAGAGAGAGAGAATATGCATATTTGTACAACGTGCATATATTTGTATACATGTGCATAAATGCATACACTACAGTTGTAATATTTGCATGTGTATAGCATTTGTGTGTGTGTGTGGACTGTTTGTGTCTACTTGTGTCCACACCTCCAGAAAGTTTTTGTCATGTTTGGCTGCCAACTAATTCAATTACTGAGTGGGGGGGGGGGGGGAGAGGGAGTCTCTGTTAATTGACGTTTGCTTTTACTGACTCATCAATGAATTAATTGATCACAATACAGATCACTTGTAGAAATGCATTAGAATAGCTCCCAGCAAGCTAACCTATAGTTGGGGTATTTGAATAAATATATCTCCCCTCTTTCCTGGCTATTTATTTCTGGGTTACACACCCCACCTCACCCTATTCTGCTAGAAGGAGTTCCATGAAACAAGAGAAGCTCATAGTTTTCTTTACAGAATGTCATTAGCACACATTTTGAAATCTGTGATGTGCATGAAAGGCACTATTTAATTGATTAAGGCTGCAACCCTTTTCACAAGTTGTGAGAGTAAGCCTCATTGAACCCGGTGGGAACAACTTCTGAGAAAATATGTATAGGATCAGGCTGCTGAACTGGTGTGTTTAAAATTAGCCTTTAAATTCACAAACTGAGTGGTTTGATTTGCTTTTGATTTGTTTTGTTTTTCAACCAGTAAAACTACATTTCTGGAGACAGGTGGACAAAGCTGCAAATATTACATCCACCACCCACCCACAATCTTTCCTCTTTCCCTCCCCTTCTTTGATTCCTATCCTGGCATTCACACTTTCCTCCTCCCCAACTTCTTTTAAATTAGTGTAGTTAAACCTCGGTTCTGTGCCGGTGGCCGCAGGAGTTAATGAAACTCAGCTTTTTCCCGACCTCCTAGGTCAGACTCTTCCTATCTCCAATCTAAAGAATTAGGCAAAGAGGTTATAAGATTATAAGGAAATGAAACTATAGTCTAGTCACCATCCCAACCTTTACCTTACCACCTAAGCATATTGGTCTAATCATCCAATGGGATTTTTGCAATAATAATAATAATAATAATAATAATAATAATAATAGATGCTCATCTGCGGAGAGTTATTTTAATCTAGATTCACAAATGAATCCATAGACTGGCATAGGAGTGCCAATACTAAAATAAAATAAAATCAGGTACATTCGCCTCCCATCCATCCCTAGCCCGGGAAGCTGTTGTTTAAAATTGGGGGGTGGGGGTGGGGAGATCCAATTTAGCTCAAGGTCTTGCAATTAAACAAAAAGGCACCCCATCCCCGTTCCACTTTGGTAGTCAGTTTTGTTGCTTGATTTCTTCTTAATTCCAAAGGTTACTCATTGGGGATGGGGGGGTTGTCTTAAAAATGCCTTCTCAACCATTCTATCCCACTTTGGGGAAACTTTACTTGGAATCGGTTGACCTTCCGTCTGCTGTTTCTTGAGCGAAGGAGACCCCCTTCAATCTATGATTTATTGGATCACTTCTAAAAAGACGAAGGACATTTGTATATTAAAGATGCTTGACTTGGCTGTTTTGTAATATCTGGTCGTTTCCCCGCTATTCTGAGAAGAAGAAGAAGAAGAAGAAGAAGAAGAAGAAGAAGAAGAAGAAGAAGAAGAAGAAGAAGAAGAAGAAGAAGAAGAAGAAGAAGAAGAAGAAGAAATAATACGGTGTGGATTTCAATCTCTCTGCTAAGCCCCCTCTTTTCTACCCCCTTCCGAGGAGTATTTTTAAGATTGTTTTTAAATATCCTTCTGCTCTTAAATATGTGGGCCTCTTGAAATTTCACAACCTCCTGTTTGAAGGCAAAGAAGAACCCCCTAGACATGGTCTGTTACAAGAAAGGAAAATGCTAACACGTTCTGCCAAAGGTTCCTCCTAAAAGCACTGCAGCCTTTTTCTTTTCCCCAAATCTATCTGATTCGCTCCATTTACTTGGGGAGGGTGGGAGTCTGGCTGATGAGCATAGTGGGATAAACGGCTTTGCAAATTTCACCATACCTTCAGATTAACTCCTGGTTAATAATAATAATAATAATAATAATAATAATAATAATAATAATAATAATATAAGGGAGGGGCAGTTGGAGTAAATCTCTTTTGATGACGGAAGCCCCTTCATGAAGTCACATCAAAAGGATCTTCAGGAGTTGACCATCACACCCTACTCAGGCCCAATGCTGTTCTTGTGCGCTCGCTCTCTCTCTCGCTCTCTCTCGCTCTTGCACAATCCCTTCTATTTCATCCCCCACCTCTTTCCGACACCAGTGCAAGGTGCAATGGAAATGATTAATAACTGGAGGGGTAAACGGAATTAAATAATTAAATACACGAATTTGCCTCCTACTGGGGGCGATTGAAAACCCTCCGGTTTCTCTCCCTGCTTCGCTGTCCCGCGTTCCTCCAACTGAGAGGAGTTCCTTTTATTATTGGACTATCCGGATGTGGATGAGAGAGATTCTCAGCTTCTGTTCTGATCCGATTTTATTTTATTTATTTATTTATTTCTCCTCCAGATGTGAACGCACCTCCCCTTGAAACCTTCTGGCCGCTGCTTCCCACCACCACCACCACCACATCATCATCATCTTCTCCTCTACCTTTCCCCTTAACCTGGGATTACCGAATGTAAGAAATTCACTGTTCTCCCTACAACAATACCCCCGCATTCTCATTCTCTCTCTCTCTCTCTCTCTCTCTCTCTCTCTCTCTCTCTCTCTCTCTCTCTCTCTCTCTCTCTCTCTCTCTCTCTGTCTCTCTCTCCCCCCCACCGGGTGCTCCTAATCACTGCCTATCGATTTCGCTAACTCTTTTCATCCCGCTGAAGACACATCTTAAAACACTCCTGCCTGGAATGTGCTCTTTGCCTTTATACACACTAATAAAATGATTTCCCCCCCCTTCCCTTTCCGCCCTCCGCCGCTCTCCTCGCAGTAAAGGGGGGGGGAAGAGGGGGGAAATGAAAAGAAAAGAAATCGTTCACGTAACCTGGCTTGTGTGTGATCGGTAAATATTTAGCTTGGTGATACCTCCAGCGTCCCCTCTGGATCAATAGATCCAGCCCATTCGCAAAGAGAGGAAGGGTGTGGGGAGGGGGAGTACTGTCGTCCGAGAGGTGAAGCGAGCCTTGGGTTAGAAACAGACATCTCCTTTCTCCTTCCCTGCGTAGTAATGCTGATGTGCTGGGGGGGGGGGGAGAGGTGGCACCTCGATCCCTACGCACATTTCCTGGAAAGTAAGGCGGGTACTAATCCTACACCTACCGACCTGCGAATAAACGCCATTGAAGTCAGTGGGCTAGACGGGGCTAGACGGGTATAGGATCTCGTTGTAAGTCTCGCAGAAGCGCGAATGGACTCGCTGAGCCATCATTTGCGCGGAGGAGAAGCAGGGTCGGGAAAAGAGCGCCAGAGCACTCGTTTCTGAGGTCTTCTTCACTTTCGCCTGGGGAATTTCCCCAACCCAACCCGCCGCCCTTTTCTTTTAACTTTCCAACTTATCTCCAGCAGTGGAAAATCTCTGCGAAATCCCAGCCCGTCCAAAGTTGGAAATGTTGTGGGGGTTGGAGGAATCCACGCAGAATCATTTCTCCTTTCCTCTCTCTCTCTCTCTCTCTCTCTCTCTCTTCTCTCTCTCTCTCTCTCTCTCCTCTCTCTCTCTCTCTCTCTCTCTCTCTCTCTCTCACACACACACACACACACACACACACACACACACACGCTCCGGCGCAGACAGATGTTCTCCATATATGATGCCTGACTATTTCTCTTCCCCCACCCCCACAACCCAGCCAGTGAAATCTATAGGAGGTGTTTTCTGAACACCCGCACCCACGCGTGTCGGCTGAGCTGAAATAGCGCGGAGAGGCAGGATCTAGACTGGCACACATTAATAATAATAAGTTTTTAAAACAAAAAACAAACAAAAAACCGGATGGGGTAAATAGTAGACCCACGGCCGGGTGGGGACGGATCCCCGGACTGCAACCTCAAGGGACGCTTATTTTTCCAGTTAGGCAAATGACTGAGGGAACTGAAGTCGGTAGGTAGCTAAACTGTTGTCCCGGTATTTCGGATCACTTCGCCTTTCCGCCCCGCAGTGAAACACTTTCGCTTGCAAGCAGCGCGCACACCTTACGAAGGAACGGCCCACAGATCTGAGCTCTTGCGGTAGGAATAAAGATTTACCCTAACAGTGTATGCGTGCATAGTGCATGCAGCACCAAGGTCCGTCTGTTTAGGATGCCTGGACATGTTGTTTCTTTTTTTTGGGGGGGGGGGGGGATAAATCATTGGCAGTCCCGCATTCTCTCTCTCAATCTCTCTCTTTCACACGCATACCAGTCTGACCTCTCTTCTTCCTGCTGCCTTCCCAAATAGAGATGGAACCAAGTACCACTACCACCCTTCACACACACATACCATTTTCTTTAAACACAGGCAGGCTCCTGTGTCCGCAAGAAGAATGAATCGGGCCCAGAAATAAGATCGCCGAAGCCTTTTTAAAGCTACCTTGTCCACACAACAGGGCAGACACGCGTTTCGTCAAGAGAAGCATTTGTGGATGCAGGAAAGGGGGCAGGTGGATTCTGCTAGACAGCCCCCTATCTCTGCCCCCCACTTTCAAATACATGGACGGATGTGGGAGTTTCGTACCTGCAGTGTTACCTATCTGTCCTGGGCGAAAACCGGCGAGGGATCGTGTGGACTCAGCCAAAGGCGAATCTGAAACCAGATTCGCTATCTAGCAACGTCTGGGTACTTTCACCTTCTATTTGGGGGGGGGCGTGTTTGTTTCTTTGTTTCTCTCTCCCTTATCGAGTAATCTGTACCCCTACCTGAGAGTAAGATTGTTCAGAGGACGGTATCCACTGGGGCAAATACCCACTCCAGTGTGCGTAAGGTTGCAGTCTCGACATGCTCTCATTTTGGCCGGATCGTGTCCACATAGCCTATCTTTAAGTATACAAGGGGGGGAGGGTTATTCTTGTGCGGGCAGGTTAACATATAGTCGTCTGTGTCTCTTCTGTGCGGATAGGCGCCGAGTCGCTCAACTGACCAGATGTGTGCCTGAAAATACCATAAGGACAGAAGCGTCTAAAACAAACATCAACAAATGCATAGATGCCTCTGGTTCTTGGATCGAGCCCATCCAAGCGAGACTTGGACATCTTTCTCTAGAATGTGGGTATCTTGGGCGAAAGCGTTGTACTATTTACCTTTGTTTGTTTGTTTATTCTAATCCTCATTTCCATCCAGGTAAAATAGGAATTTTTTTGTTCTTGTTGTTGGTGATGGGGCGGGGCGGGGGCGGGATGAAGAGAGAAATAGGCAAGCATCCTCTGCCGAGGGCTGGTGGATGTTTAGGGGGACACCTTTCTCCCATCCTTTTTATTTTTGCTGCGAAGGGAAAGGGGTTAGGGTTGGAAACGCTGATGCGCACAATATATCTTTATACCAATGCATACTAAAGGGTCTTGACGGGCCATATCAAACAATTTAATTAGAGGGCTTTTCTGCCCTGAGAAACAAGGAAGAAGGGTGTGGAAGGGGGTGTGGTGCGTGTGAGTGGAATCCGCCCGACATTTATTGTATTTAGCAGGAATACAGGCAGAAAATGTAGCACAAGTTTTTGTCTGAAAGAGCACCTAGATGCCCATTGAAAGGCGCTGATCCGAAAAGACAGAGGGGACAAGAGGAGGGGGGGGGGAATCGATTGCCGTCCCTTT